>NC_035446.2:35290309-36490309 GCF_002127325.2 Helianthus annuus | reverse complement strand
GTCACGAATCTGACCCGAAATGCATCTGAACCGAGCACTAAGTTTGAACAAAAGTTGACCCGAAGCTTTTCAAACTGGTGTTTGACCAGCTTTAACCTGCTTTGACCGAACCCGTACTTGTTGAATCTGACCCGGGACCTGCTGACGTGAGCCCACTGAAAGAACGAAACCCGAGCCAAAAATCAAAACAACTGAATATGAAATCACCACCATTACCGCCGCCGGCTGCCGCCGATGGCTTCGTTTTTTTTTCCGCTCAGCTACGTCCGACAGCACCATCATCAACATATCTCCACCGTCATCGGCGAATCTGCGATCGCCGATGAGTCTCGCCGGAGCGACGCAACTGCAGTCGCAGCCCTCTTCCTTCTCTGGTCTGCTTATACCTCGATCTATTCTCTCTCCGTCTCTTCTTGTTCTGTCGGAAGCACCACCATGCGCCGCCACCATAGAGGTGGTCGACCGTCAACCGAAGAGGGGGGGGTGACCGAGAGGTGTGGATGAGTTGAGTTTTTGTGTGCTTATAAGTTGCAGAGGGATTGTTTTGTGAATTAGGGTTTTAATGAAGGAAAAGAGGAGCATAACTACTGCTCGTTGTGTGCGAGTTTGGCCAGATTTTTCTAAATAAGAATGTTAGGTTATCACAAGTCTTATATAGGTAGGGTTATAATTGATTTAAGTGGGCTTGGGCCCAAGGCCCGCAAGCCCAATCGCGTATTTTAAGTGGCCCGTTAATTTCTACGAACCTGTTTTCAAAACCCGAATTCACCGTAACATCGTAAAATAAAATTTTAGATTTAAAAACATGTAGAATAGTGCCAGTAGTTGTCGTTTGCACGTTTGATCGTTGATAACGGTAAAAATCGCGTAAAAGGCGGCGTTCACCGTTTTAATCCGTTTTCCAATCCGTTTCCAACTACGGATAATAAAATTTGAAAACGACGTTCAATATATCATAATATATTATTATCGCGACAAAAATTCTTGTCCGGTGCTTCCGTTTCATCGTTGATTGTCTGCGCGTTACTGTTTCCGCATCTTCGTTCATGTTTTCGCTTTGTGACATTCGATAGCGCTATAAATTCGCAAAACCAAACTCGTATATAAAATTCGTATTTGTCGGTGAGGTCAGTATTTTGTACGACATCAGTTCGTTATCGTTTAGCGTTACGCAGTTTCTTTGCAGATTATCATTCGCGTACGGTAAAGTCGTGTAGGCGTTCCTAGGCATTAAAAAAAAAACTTAATTGGGTTAACCCGTGCCTTAAACATTATTAATTATCTCCTTAAATGTTCGTTGATCACGTAGTTAGAAGCCGTTAATTACCGGTTGTCACATTCTCCCCCTGTTGCAGAAATTTCGTCCTCGAAATTTAGTGTATGTTATCTCCTCAAAGTTGTGTCGTTCCTAGGTAAGTCCGAATAACACCAAAGTGAATAACCGCGTAATCGAATAAAGACTTATTCGGATTACGTGAGTGTAAAGACATTTTGAGTCAATAAGAACCCAACGGTTCAACTGAGTTTGTTCCAGAAATCGATGTCAAGTGAACGAGATGTTGTGATACTATCACCAATGTGACTAGGTTTACTGGGTTCAACAAAAGAGGAAAATTCAACCAATGGAATTCCAAATGAACGTTGACAAACTGCAAATCAATTCAATTTTTTTTTTTTTTTTGAAACAATAGAATTTACTACCAACGGAAACTTGGGTTGGTTGTTGTATGATGGAAACTTGAATCAACAAGCTCAAATGGATAGTATCATGAAATGATTTGTCAACTATTGAACCAATAAATGAATAAGATGAAATCAACGTGTTGACATTACTGAGTTGCAAAGATACACCGAAATGAAATACAATCGAACCTGGTGTATCATTGTCTTAATACATAGTTGCATTAAGACTATTTAAATGATGTGTCAAACGAAAAGCATATACAGTTTCGCATGAGACGGTTGATCGTGATTAGCACAAGCTACAAGTTTTTACTGACACCGCAAGGTGTCGTATTGAATGAAACAATTCAATAATAGCGGTGACCGAACAAGTATCACCGTGTAAGAAGAAATCAGATGAAGGTTCAACGAAGTAAAAACAAATCTCATAGGATTTTCAATTGATATTGAAACAAATAAATAATGTTTTCCGATCGAAAATGAAAGAGCAATAGATATCACAAAATATTCGATCGATAATTAAAGAACCGTTAAGAGGTATACCGAAATATGACATGAACTTGTGTACCATTATCTTAATACACGATTGTATTAAGACCACTGTAATATGATAATTCAGCAAAACGGATTTAATACAAATAAACAAATAAATAAATAACTAAATCCGTGCATGATGTGAGCAACGAGATTAGCGCAAGCTTCAGACTTGTAAAAAAAACGCCACCACAAGGTGATCGTGATCAAAGAAACGATTCAACGAAGTCGAAGACCAAACAAGCCTACTATGGTTCGAAACAAACGAAGTGCTTGTTGGGATTAATTCGAATATGATGGCCTCAAACCATCATATGGGACCTTGAATTGAATGTATATTACGAGCAAGTCCAAACAATTGAACTTGGTTGAAACATAATCCAACCATGAATTCATGTATCAATAAGAAAGTTTCGACATGGCCACAACGAAAAACCATGTATGCCACTCAAAAGAAGATGAGTTTTCCAAGAAATCCGTCGACTCGATATCAAAGAGTCAACGCTTTGCAATAATGCAATCATTCAAATCAAAATGCAAAAACTCGAACATAGCGACACAATATTTGGAATTTGATAAAGCAACAATTTGGAATGAAACCACATGCGCATCAAACAATATATGCGTATCGAATGAATTTGTCAAGAAATGAAACAATTGAGTGTTCGCTATCATGAAATAAAATCCTCATGGCGCAATGACCGTTAGGGGGAGTAGAAATACGAAAATCTACTCACTATATGCAAAAGTCAGAATTCAATAAAAGAAATTTAAGGACTTTACCTGGAAGTTCTTGTGATGTTCGGGTGTTAGATGACATCATCATGGAATGTCGAACATTGCATAATTGTCGTAAATGAAATAGGGGGAATGCGAAGACGTGTGACTTCTTTTGCAACGCCAAAAATTGTGAGTCTCTTTAAATTAAGTATCGACTGTTGTGAAATCTTGCTCTAACGTACCTCAGCGAGATTCGTGTCGTTTGCATGATCACGTGGCAAAGTGCTGCATTGCAGTCGGTAGTTCTCCCGCTGCCGGGATTAGCATCATTGCTATCGTTCCCAATCATGATTTCCCAAAGCCTTGTCTCGAAAGTCGTGTGTGATATACTTCGGCGTCCTCTGACGTATAGTTTAAGTTTCATGTATACTTGCGCACTAGCACTTCGTTTCGTGTAGAATGTGATGTGCTCCGACATCCGTTGACATATAATTTGAGTTACAAGTATTCCTGTGCACTAACGTTTCGTTTCGCGTAGGTTACCTGCTCGGGTAAGTGAAATAGCATCGACGACATAATATGATGGCGTTTACCCGGGTTAATAGTCGTAGTTTCTACGTAATGACCTTTAATGGATTTTAACATAAATTCTCCAAAGGTCCTAGATGCATGTTATCAAAACTCTTAAGGTTTTGCTTACTGTATGTAATCATTCGTGTATCGTGTATCAAACGCAACTCTTGTGCATGTTTAAAATCGAAACAGTTGACTCATTGTTCTTGGCAACGGTTGGAACCCATATTCGAGTCTTAGGCGTTCTGTCTGTGTTCAATTCTTGATATCTAAGTCCCCAGAGGATAGTGAGGTTAAAGCCTAGGTATCTCTACAGAAACCTAATTCGCTGAAACCTATAGCTCTGATACCAATCTGTCACAGCCCGAAATATCAGAGCTGGCGTGACTGGACCGGTATCTTCATTGCACAGCGGAAGGAAATAAGCTAAGACTTCTAGAAAATGAACGCCTGCTAGGTACTCGAATTTCCATGGGTTCTCCTATTCCAACCGTTCCTTAGTTTTAAAAATGCAACCTGAGAAAGAACATGCGAAAAAGTCAACATAAAGTTGAGCGAGTTCATAGTTTGTTTTGAAAAGATTTGAAATAAATCTTTTTGATAACCGGTTTAAAAGTTGTGGAGAAAGCACAGTAAAATCATTTTCTCGGCATGATATATGAAAGTTGTGAGTCTTGCCCACGAGAGTCTTTGTAAGCAGGACCAACTCGTCCTCTTACTTGTACATAAGTTGAAAACGTTACCCAAGTTTGTAAATCCATGTATTTGTGAGTTTACATCAAATGAATCTTAAAAACATTTGAAAGTTATAGTGTTGTAAGTTGGTATGTAATGCGTCTATGAACATTTGATCATTAATGTGTAGCTAAGACATTAATATGTGTGCCGACATAGAAAGCACTCAACCCGGTAGACGATTTAAGTGTCGATTCACTTCGACAGGGACACAAAAGCACTCTAAGTGGCCGCACAAGGAACGTGAGTGGGGCTCGCCCGTACCCGATAGATCTACCCCCTGTTCCGTGGTCCTTAAAAGGATTAATGGTGCCTAAGTTAGCGCCTATTCGCACGTGATCCAAGAGTTCATTCCATAGCTTAATCATACCCTAGTTAATATGTATTTCAAAAGAAAAAGGGGGACATAAACCCATTGGGTTGTCTCGTTGTTCGTACGCAGAACAACCCAGTCCCGTTGTAGTAAGTAGGACATTCCTGTCACTAGTCATGAAAATCATACACGTTTGTGAAAATACGCGTTTGTTTTGTAAAACCGGTATGTTTAGTATAAACCGTTCGTAAACCATTTGAGTTCCTTGAAATCCATTCGCAATATGGTCTAGAAATATGAGTTTTCGTTCAACGAAAAGTTGTTTATTTTTGCAAAACTTGCATGTCTTTCCACCCCCGAAAACATTTATAAAAATGTAAAACAGTAAAAAGTGGGGGTTACGAACTCACCTCGACATCCTTGTGCAAAGCTAGCTAAGAGTGATTCCATGATGTCATTCCAAGAATGTGACCTCGCTAGCGTGCAACTAAAGCATTCCTAATCAAGAAATAATTATAAGTTTTCTAATTAATCAACGTAGTTAAACTACATGTCCGAGCTCTACCGAATCGTTAACTGAACGATTCTAAGAAGGTGTTATTAGTTTGACTTAGAATAACCAATCGATGGTTATTTGATCCCGTTCATAATCAGGATAAAACTAAGTCTCGAGATCGACTTAGTTTTCGAGTGATTAAGATATATATTTATACATATTCAAATACTAGCGATGTCGTGTTGGTCGTCGTGAATAGAAATACGTAGGTAAATAATGGTACGTATTCGAAACGTCGTGTATGATACGGTAACATACCATTGTAGTTTTCGTAGGATGGTAATAAGTAAATATACATATATATACATACATACATATATATATATATATTCTAAAACTTGACGTGTGAAATAAATATTCGAATTCACGGTATTTGAAATAAATATAAACTATTACATTTTTTTTATAAAAGTATACGAATCAATGGTATTTGAAAATAGAGTTTCCAAATTATCGCCACCCGACATTATTTTTGTTTCATAAAAGAGTTCGGGATAATTTGGGCTTAGCGGCGTTTTGAAAGTAAATATATAGCTTAATATTTATTATTGTAAAAATAGTCGAAAATCTTGACTTCTGAAACGACACAAACCATTATGTTAAATTTTATGAAAGTTTTTGAGTTCTATATGTCGTCAAAATATATATTACACTTTATATTTGTTTTGAAAAAAAATATACTTTTGACATCCGATGAACGTCATTTAGGAATTATAATTGTTTCGTATAACGGATTTTACAAAAATCGGACAGAGTTTCCTCTGTTTTTGGAATAACCCCGACAACACAAGTTGTCGTTATTTTGTCAAAACTCAACAATCAAATAATATTTCAACGCAATGTAATAACGATATATAGTTTTAGTCAAAATATATCAAACTGTAAAGAATCAATAATGCATAAACGTTATGTAATCGCTAAAGGTTCGAGCTCGGTTCGCGTAGAAATATAAACTATATAAATGATAAGACGAAAAATCCACGCCAATAAACTTTACCGGGTCTGCAGTTGACTGTGTTTTGACCCGACAGTTGACTGGTTGACCAAAGCTGATCGGTTGACTTTTGTGGACCCTTTTACCCGAACATCAAAACTGAAACGATTCTGATGTTGACCACAGTTAACCCGACGAGAACCCGAACCAAATCTTGGTTGACTAAAGTTGACCGAAACTCGAGCCGTGACCCGAGTCACGAATCTGACCCGAAATGCATCTGAACCGAGCACTAAGTTTGAACAAAAGTTGACCCGAAGCTTTTCAAACTGGTGTTTGACCAGCTTTAACCTGCTTTGACCGAACCCGTACTTGTTGAATCTGACCCGGAACCTGCTGACGTGAGCCCACTGAAAGAACGAAACCCGAGCCAAAAATCAAAACAACTGAATATGAAATCACCACCATTACCGCCGCCGGCTGCCGCCGATGGCTTCGTTTTTTTTTCCGCTCAGCTACGTCCGACAGCACCATCATCAACATATCTCCACCGTCATCGGCGAATCTGCGATCGCCGATGAGTCTCGCCGGAGCGACGCAACTGCAGTCGCAGCCCTCTTCCTTCTCTGGTCTGCTTATACCTCGATTTATTCTCTCTCCGTCTCTTCTTGTTCTGTCGGAAGCACCACCATGCGCCGCCACCATAGAGGTGGTCGACCGTCAACCGAAGAGGGGGGGGTGACCGAGAGGTGTGGATGAGTTGAGTTTTTGTGTGCTTATAAGTTGCAGAGGGATTGTTTTGTGAATTAGGGTTTTAATGAAGGAAAAGAGGAGCATAACTACTGCTCGTTGTGTGCGAGTTTGGCCAGATTTTTCTAAATAAGAATGTTAGGTTATCACAAGTCTTATATAGGTAGGGTTATAGTTGATTTAAGTGGGCTTGGGCCCAAGGCCCGCAAGCCCAATCGCGTATTTTAAGTGGCCAGTTAATTTCTACGAACCTGTTTTCAAAACCCGAATTCACCGTAACATCGTAAAATAAAATTTTAGATTTAAAAACATGTAGAATAGTGCCAGTAGATGTCGTTTGCACGTTCGATCGTTGATAACGGTAAAAATCGCGTAAAAGGCGGCGTTCACCGTTTTAATCCGTTTTCCAATCCGTTTCCAACTACGGATAATAAAATTTGAAAACGACGTTCAATATATCATAATATATTATTATCGCGACAAAAATTCTTGTCCGGTGCTTCCGTTTCATCGTTGATTGTCTGCGCGTTACTGTTTCCGCATCTTCGTTCATGTTTTCGCTTTGTGACATTCGATAGCGCTATAAATTCGCAAAACCAAACTCGTATATAAAATTCGTATTTGTCGGTGAGGTCAGTATTTTGTACGACATCAGTTCGTTATCGTTTAGCGTTACGCAGTTTCTTTGCAGATTATTATTCGCGTACTGTAAAGTCGTGTAGGCGTTCCTAGGCATTAAAAAAAAACTTAATTGGGTTAACTCGTGCCTTAAACATTATTAATTATCGCCTTAAATGTTCGTTGATCACGTAGTTAGAAGCCGTTAATTACCGGTTGTCACATAGAGTGTGCATATAACAAGTTTCCAATGTTACGTGTTTTTGTATATAACACATTTGCACCCAAAAGTGTTTAAAAATAAAAATGGGATCGAGTATACTCACATTGATTGCGTTGCGATTTCTTGAAATAACGCACGAGTAAGGATTGGAGAATAATCCAAGAGAACGAACATGATGTGTTCATCCTAGATATTAAAATACCACAACGAATTCGTTATTATTTATAAGCAAAAAGTTTCTAGTTTTTATTGTTTACACACATTAATTTCATCTTTAATTATTCTAATTTATAAACCAGTCTCATTTATAGTTTATAAAACATTACTTGTTAGTTTTAGATTTTATAGTTATATTCATCATGAAAATTGAAAGAATTAAACAAAAGAGGAATTTATAATAAAAATTAATTGTGTTCATTTATCTTTATGTAATTAAAAATATATATATATATATAAAAGTAAATGTATTTATTAATTTCTATAAAAAATAGGAAATATAATGGCATTAAATAATAAAAAAGACATATCTAATTGAAATAAAAAAAAAATATACTAAGAGTTTCATTTGTCATCTTCTTCATATGCATAAACTGTTATGTCTTCTTCATACTACTTCCATAACAGAAAATCAAGAGTTGATATTAACTAATTTATATTTGTGGTTATATGAAACATATATGAAATGAGTTTGAAAGAAACTTATACCGAGACAGTGAACGAAAACGTGAACTCCGGCGAACCTCCGATTACAGGCGAGAGGCTTGGGACTCCGACGACACTCCGGTCGTCTTCCCCGATGGCGTCGGACTCCTCAGGAGTTTAAAATCAAAGTTAGTGTACTCTAACAGTGGACTAAATCGAGGGAACAAGAAAATAAAGAAAATTATACCCAGCAAAAGGATGTCGTGAGTTCCGAGTAACGCCTTCGGCGTGTGTCCGTTCTCTGGCGAAACTAGAACTTTCCGGCGAGCTTTGTTTCTCCAGGTGGGTTGTTATCAACAGAGAAAGTTTGAGCGTGTAACAGGGTGTGTGATGTCGAGTAGAACCGGGACGAAGGTTGGGTTTTTATAGTGTTCGAAAACGCGTATGCGGGATCAAATACCGACTAATCAGCAATCAAAAAGGAAAACGGTTGAAACGTTTTGGAAACTTATAAACTTCCGAAACTGTTGTATTGTTCATTCGCTACTAAAACGGAAACGTGTAAAAGAAAATCAATTCCCGAAAATCAGTAATCAATAAAAAAAGGAAATTAGTTGTCTTCTTACTGCGAATGACTGGTCATGTTTTGGCGGCAAGTTGTTTTAAACGGAAACTAATGTGCGTGTATCAAGGTTTGAAGCTTGGGTTTGTTTGCAAAATCATGCTGTAGTGGAGTGTATACAAAAGAATCATGAATTATTATGTGTTATTATCAATATGTGTAGTAATACAATAAAAAAATACTAATGAATCATAATTAAAAATCATAATTAATACAATAAAAATAACTCGTGTAAATTTCAAAAATAGATATACTAAATTTTGAGACTTTTAACATTAAAACTGTTTGTATTTATTTTGAGGAAAGTGCCATGTGTTTTTTTTTAAACCATGTGACATGGGCTCTACTCTGTGTTGACCGTGTAGACCCGGGTTCGAGTCCCGCGGTCTACATGTTTTTTTTTTAAATTTATTAATTAAATAGTTAACTAGTTTATTTATATAAACTTTTAAGTTAGTTAAATTAATTAAACAACCTATATTGATAATTAAAAGCATAGAATCTCTCAATCGGTTGAATAAAATCGCGAGAAAATTTTCGAGTTTCAAGGATTAGGATCCAATAATTCAAAGCGGGTCAGATTTTTGGGAATCAATTTGACGGATGTTACAGTCTCCCCTACTTTAGAAGATTTCATCCTCGAAATCTAAGAGTAAGACTTTTGAAAAGATGGCTTTTAAAGTTTCAAAAGAAAGAATAGATGAGATTTTGATCATAATGATTGTTTAAGAAAAATTGTTTTCATGAATGCGTCAAATACCATAAAGTTTCACATAGCATACAAAAGGTTCAATTAGTTTCACATAGCATAATTATGAATTTCACGTAGTGTAACATAAATAATGAAAGCATCATAAATTTACTTAGTTCACGAGAGATTATTATCATTTGTTTTAAATTGCGAAGATAGTGTGATTCGTGTCTCCAAGCTTGAAATAAAAGTATCGTTCAAATATAAAGTGTCATTGAGAAAGAAAAAGAGTTGGCAACTACCTCTGAGGTAAGGAAATCACCCCTGGCTCATTGGTGAAGTTGAAAATTGAGTGAAGCTAATCGTCAAGGTAAGGAAATCACTCCTATCTTGATAATAAGCTTCCATTTTTGGGAATATGAGTATTAGCATAAAAATGTAGAACAATCCACATGACATACTTAGTTAACCAGATTAACGTATCACTGGCATGTGAATAAACAGGTCAACCCATCGTGTACCGCAAAGTTGACTACCCAACATCGTCGCAACGAAGAGGGTGTAATGTTGTTAATTTAACATGACCACTAGAATACGGGCGGGCGCTACTCCAATAGCACTACGCATAGTGCTATACATGTTAAGGTGTGGGTTAAAAGACAAGTTCATCACATAAGAATAACCCAGTAATCACGAATCCAGTATAACATATTAGCATGCATGTATTAAATTGAAATGATATAACGTACAAATGTAAAACACATGAAAATTGAGATAGCATAAAAGAGATTTAACGTAAAATATGGATTGTCACGGAACGTAACATATGACACTTCCAAAGTGAATCGAAGACCTTCTCGAATTAAGGAAACGTGCTTTGGCCTAATAGGTATTAGTACTCTCATCGATGGTCCCCAGGTAGGCAACGGGTCCTTAATGGATTTATACGAATGCCAAGCCTAGACAGGACGTCCCGACTACCGGTACCTAACCCTTCCAGTTACTACACGTCCTTAATCAATTGGAAAATCGAGACTTTGGCGAGAGCGAAAATCGAGGAGTGGGACTAGTTAACAAGATGCGAGTGTCACCTCTAACTTGATAACATCGTACCCTAACGTGGTTGGTACTTATCAAGAGATAAGGGTCCACTAGAGTATGAAATGGAAAACTCCCATCAAGGTTTGGATATCACTCCTATCTTGAGGGTAGATTTCGTGCAAAATCAAAGTATAGCCGAGTGAAAATCATTACCAAGTGTGGGAATCACCCCTATCTTGATAAGTCATTTCTATGGTGTTATAAGAGTGTCTTCATAGCCTCCAAGTGTGTATTGTGTTAGCCTTAAGAAAGGCATGTATATTAGAAGTCCAAAGAATAGAGGGAAGCAAAGGAGATAGAAAGGAAGTTGTTTTAAGCAACACATAGTGAATAAGCTCTTAAACTATAGACTAGGCAAGGCATTCCTAATTCCCTATAGTTATGGCTCTGATACCAATCTGGTATCAGAGTATTCCTACAAGAGACTAGGGAAAAGTATGGCAATCCTACCTAATTCCCTATAGTTATGGCTCTGATACCAATCTGTCACACCCCAACCCATGGCGGAAACATCGGGATGAGACGAACAAATTGCTCAAAACAACATAACACTATTTGTGACAATATTGATTAAGTCAAATTTCATAAATGGCTCAAATGTCATACATTGTTCAACATGATCAAAACATAAATCAAATTTCAAACATAGTTTATTTTCTAGGTGAGTTTCTAGTCCACCCTAACTTGATTCCTTCATCACTTCGTCTATCAACCTGCAACATGTATTAAAATAACATCAACAAAAAAATGTTGGCGAGTATACAAGTTTGATACGTAGCATAGTAGAATAAAATAGTTTAAGTACTCATATCCAACATGAACAACATAATACAAGTTACTAATATGCTGAAACAGTGTCACTATATGTCAAACCCAAGTTTCCAACGCAAACACCCCAAGACTCACTCAAGGGCGGTACATACTCCTATAGCATAGGAGTTTAATAAGTATAAGAAGTCTAACAAGTCTCACAAGTTTAACAAGTTTAACAAGTCTAACAAGTTTAATAAGTTTAACAAGGTTAATGAGCATATGGACACGAAAAGTTTACCTAGCATACGAGATTAACAAGCATCAAATTGTGTCATGTTTAAAATGGATAGAGTGTGCATATAATAAGTTTCAAGTGTTACGTGTTTTTGTATAGAACACATGTTGCAACCAAAAGTGTTTAAAAATAAAAATGGGATCGAGTATACTCACATTGATTGCGTTGCGATTTCTTGAAATAACGCACGAGTAAGGATTGTAGAATAATCCAAGAGAACGAACAGGATGTGTTCATCCTAGATATTAAAATACCACAACGAATTCGTTATTATTTATAAGCAAAAAGTTTCTAGTTTTATTGTTTACACACATTAATTTCATCTTTAATTATTCTAATTTATAAACTAGTCTCATTTATAGTTTATAAAACATTACTTGTTAGTTTTAGATTTTATAGTTATATTCATCATGAAAATTGAAAGAATTAAACAAAAGAGGAATTTATAATAAAAATTAATTGTGTTCATTTATCTTTATGTAATTAAAATATATATATATATATATATATATATATATAAAAGTAAATGTATTTATTAATTTCTATAAAAAATAGGAAATATAATGGCATTAAATAATAAAAAAGACTTATCTAATTGAAATAAAAAAAAATATACTAAGAGTTTCATTTGTCATCTTCTTCATATGCATAAACTGTTATGTCTTCTTCATACTACTTCCATAACAGAAAATCAAGAGTTGATATTAACTAATTTATATTTGTGGTTATATGAAACATATATGAAATGAGTTTGAAAGAAACTTATACTGAGACAATGAACGAAACCACGTGAACTCCGGCGAACCTCCGATTACAGGCGAGAGGCTTAGGACTCCGACGACACTCCGGTCGTCTTCCCCGACGGCGTCGGACTCCTCCGGCGTTTAAAATCAAAGTTAGTATACTCTAACAGTGGACTAAATCGAGGGAACAAGAAAATAAAGAAAATTATACCCAGCAAAAGGATGTCGTGAGTTCCGAGTAACGCCTTCGGCGTGTGTCCGTTCTCTGGCGAAACTAGAACTTTCCAGCGAGCTTTGTTTCTCCAGGTGGGTTGTTATCAACAGAGAAAGTTTGAGCGTGTAACAGGGTGTGTGATGTCGAGTAGAACCGGGACGAAGGTTGGGTTTTTATAGTGTTCGAAAACGCGTATGCGGGACCAAATACCGACTAATCAGCGATCAAAAAGGAAAACGGTTGAAACGTTTTGGAAACTTATAAACTTCCGAAACTGTTGTATTGTTCATTCGCTACTAAAACGGAAACGTGTAAAAGAAAATCAATTCCCGAAAATCAGTAATCAATAAAAAAAAGGAAATTAGCTGTCTTCTTACTGCGAATGACTGGTCATGTTTTGGCGGCAAGTTGTTTTAAACGGAGACTAATGTGCGTGTATCAAGGTTTGAAGCTTGGGTTTGTTTGCAAAATCATTGTGTAGTGGAGTGTATACAAAAGAATCATGAATTATTATGTGTTATTATCAATATGTGTAGTAATACAATAAAAAAAATACTAATGAATCATAACTAAAAATCATAATTAATACAATAAAAATAACTCGTGTAAATTTCAAAAATAGATATACTAAATTTTGAGACTATTAACATTAAAACTGTTTGTATTTATTTTGAGGAAAGTGCCATGTGTTTTTTTTAAATCATGTGACATGGGCTCTACTCTGTGTTGACCGTGTAGACCCGGGTTCGAGTCCCGCGGTCTACATGTTTTTTTTTTAAATTTATTAATTAAATAGTTAACTAGTTTATTTATATAAACTTTTAAGTTAGTTAAATTAATTAAACAACCTATATTGATAATTAAAAGCATAGAATCTCTCAATCGGTTGAATAAAATCGCGAGAAAATTTTCGAGTTTCAAGGATTAGGATCCAATAATTCAAAGCGGGTCAGATTTTTGGGAATCAATTTGACGGATGTTACACATTGGCTCTGATACCAACTCTTCTATCATACCCCGGGCGAGTATAACATGCAACCGCGGAGGAAGCGCCGGGGAGTGTTGGGACAGAATTAATTGTTTCACAACTATGGCATACAAAGTTACATTTTATTTATTAAACACGAGTGTTACATCGTTTCAAAACAAGAAATAAAGTGTTTATAACATATTCAAGCTAAGTCTATCTTCGTTTTATGTCTCTAAGGCACAGGTCCGCCCTAGTATCACAATCATCATCCTAAGCGATAGCTCCTAAAAACACATGTGGAAGTAGGTACGTCAGCATAAAAATGCCTGTGAGATACATAGGTTTTGTGAAAATGGGATTCATGACTTGAGTTTAAAGAAAATGTTTAATAACAGTCAGTCATGAACCTTGTAATTTGTTTTGTTTTGTAAATCGTATGAAAAACGATAAGATCAGATGATATGTATAAATGAAGTGTAAGGTTAAATGAATAACCTAGTAAAATGAGTTTGTATAAGATAAGTTGTTTGTGAAAATAATGTCTTGTGAGGAATATGTTATTTGTGTAAAACGTAATATGTCTAAACTGAAATGATTTAGATAACGCTAAGATATGTAATATTATACAAGCATTTATATATAGGAAGTACCAGCGGCGTATCCACCATGTTTGTACCATATTACATACGCCACGTTACTCAAACCATTTACCCAAACCCACCACCATGTAAATTGTTCATGTATAAACCAATTGTCAAGTGTTATTGTGTAAACCATATCGAAATGTCTATGTTCAATGTAAACCACCAAGTATGTATATCAATGTCAAAATGTTTATGTTTAATGTAGATCGTTTAATGTGTACCCAAAATATATCTTGTATGGTAAGTGAGATGTATCAACTAAACCATATGTAAAATGCACAAAACAAGGTATTGAAGTAAAACATGGTTTAAATCAACGTTATGTTTTGTGGAACAATGCATGCTTTACTGATACAAACATTTATGCGGTATTGTGAAAATGCATACATCCAAGCCTTGAGACTGTGGGGATAAACCCTTAAACAAATTAAAGGTTTATCTAAGTTATGTATATCGAATTCGGTCATTCCTTCCAATCCAGACAAACCCAGGATTTCAGGAACGGGAGTTGTCAATTCCTATGGTACCACTACCTACTAACGAACGGCGTAACTAATGTTAATGTATGTATTGTTCCATGTTAAGCAAACCAAATGTCATACCAAAATGAAGTCATGTGATGTAAGCAATTGTACTAAGTATGCACACAATGGGCATAAATAGCATGAAATGTAATGTGAAACAATGTACTAAGTACGCACACAATGGGAATACATAGCATGAAATATAATGTAAAACAATGTACTAAGTACGCACACAATGGGCATACATAGCATGAAATGTAATGTAAAACAATGTACTAAGTACGCACACAATGGGCATACATAGCATGAAATGTAATGAAATCATGTACTATAATGTACTAACGAATATAGCAGGTATATGATGTGAAAACATGGAAAGCATGAGTGTAACAAGTAGGCACATGTGTTTCACCCCAAAATGTTTGGAAAACAATAAAAGAGGGGTCTATGTACTTACATAGACACCTTGAAAGCATTTGAAAGATGGGGTTCTATGTACTCACTTGAGATTACTTTGAAGTTCTTGTATAACACCCAAATAAAGCTAGAGATCACGGATATCAAACGGCACCTAATAGGTAGCTATATTAATATACCGGACCAAAATCGGAAGGATCGGATAGTATGCGGGTTTGTAAACCAAACGAGTATGGAGACTCGTGTAATATGGTTTAACAAAGCCTACATACTAAAATGAAACCTAACCTAAGTGCTTATGACCCATTACGACCCGTTTAGGTAGCTTATGCTACCTTAGCGCGTTGTTCGCGTAGAACGCGTTTGGAATGCCAAACACCGTGGCCATAAGGTATAACCTCGGAAGGTTATAGCTATGGTCACCTAATGTGTTTGGTCGGATCCTAATGATCGACCAAATGGGTCGGCTTCGAAAGTATAAGCGATGGTTTAGATCGCTTACCTTACGACTCTATATAAGCACTAAACTAAAAGTGACGAGCTAAGCATGTTAAAACATGCTTAACTAAGTTTAGAAAACAGGTTTGGTATCAAAACAAACGGTTTTGATACCCATGAGTAGTTTGGTTACAAAATACCCAAGAATGCGCATTTTGGCCGAAACTACGACTCGTCACTGAGCCTTGATAACGTGGAAATCAGTAGGTATAGTCACTACGGACTATAACCATCGTGATCACGCTCACGTTATGAAGTTCCAACGAACTTCGTGTTGACCATAGGCTGGTCAACACAGAAAGTCAAACAAAACTTTGACTTCCGCACTAGAAAGCGATTAAAAGAACGAAAGAACACTTACGAAGGGTCCCCGAAAGCTAAACTTGATCCAGGAGCTCAGGTATGAAGCAATAGCATCAACTTAGAGCTCTTTGATCAGTTTTGTGGGTTTTAACACAATAGGGGGGGGGGTATTTATAGGAAAAGCAAAACCGTTAGGATCGTTTCTTGAATATCGTGCCACGATCTCATGCGTACACTTGTCAAGATGTTGTGGTGGCTTATAATGACCTTAACCCTAGAGATGGTGAAAGGGCATTGCCCTTTGGAGTGTTTGATAGGCCAAAAACAGCAAAAAAAAATGAATTTCTGCATCTGCAGGGCTCATGCGGCCCGCGTCAGCATACAGGCATAACCCAGGGGGGCCGCCTGGCTATGTCTGATCAGTACAAAGTTTCAGAAATGGCAGTTTTAGTCCCTGTTGCATGTTTAAGCCATTTCCGACACTTCTAAGGCCCGTAAAGCCAACTTTAAGGCCCTAAAATGATGCCTAAACATTGTGGACATGAAACATGCTCAAAAATATGTCGGATGTTGGTTCGTTTGGCCATACGATCGCGATGTTCGGTTAATTACGACGGAATGCGCATAAGCGCGAAAAACGATCCAAATGACGCGACGAATGGATTTTTCTCATGCCAAACACTAAGGCATAATATTAGGATGCTTACATAAATTTTTGGATGTCCGGATGTATTCAGAATGTAAGTTATGCGCGAAAGTGCAAACTTGTGCACTTTTTGACACTTTTAGCCCCTGAATGATCCAAAAGTTTGTTTTAGCATACAAAACCCCTCAAAGCCTATTTCTAAGCTATGTAAAGGATATTTATGGTATGTTTAACTTATGGACATGTTCCGGAATGTTTGTTATAGTTCAAATTGGCATACTTTCGCAGTTTGTCGAGTTTAGTCCTTGTAAGCGGATTAACTTGTTTTTGCCATACCAAAGCCTTCAAAACTTATTTCTAAGTTATGTAAAGGTTATTTAAGGTATGTTGAGTATATGTTGATGTTCCGGAGTATTTGTCGCATTAAACTGAGTACGTTTATGCACCAGTTTGCGTATAATTCTCCAGAAAGCGATGTAGAGTTTAAAATCGAACAAAAGTCAAAACATGAAAAATGTAAAACACAACCAAACAAACATTGGGATCAAATAACATTGTTTTATTGATAATTGAACTGTTCATAATGATTTCGAGCACAAATGTTACATACAATACTTGCAATTAAGTAATTTGTAAATAATGTACAGGGGCGTAAGCTTTACTTACCTCGCATCCAAATTACGCTTTTCTTTTCTTTCTTAAATTCGTTTGACCCACTTCCTTCCCCAAGCTTCCACCTAGCTTGTTACACGTCAAACTATGATCATCATTTTCAAGGTGGTTAGTTAAATCATAATTTAAGACGATTTTTCCACCTTACGCATATTATATCCAAAATTATCATTCATCGTTTTCTAGGTCAGTTTGACTTTTTAAGAGTCAAACGCCCATTAGTGTATGAAATGCATAATCAAATCCATCAACTAGTTTAGGCATTCCTTAATTATCCGGTTGACGTTATCTCTTGGCCACCGTTTTAACCAATGTTCTAACCAAATTTATTATATTTTTAACACTCTAACTAGTTCAAGCGATTATCATGACTAGTTTATTCATTCATTTTTGCAAGAATTAAGGGTTCTCCTTTATAAGTGAGACCCGTTTCATCATACTATTTAGCATCCATCCAAACCCTTAATAAAATCAAGTTTCTTCATATCATCTAGTATATAACACAATTTCATTCATCCATTTATATGTACAAAATTACCAATTTCATCAC
Organism: Helianthus annuus; assembly: GCF_002127325.2. NCBI lineage: Eukaryota > Viridiplantae > Streptophyta > Magnoliopsida > Asterales > Asteraceae > Helianthus > Helianthus annuus. The sequence continues at coordinate 36,472,385 of NC_035446.2, read as the reverse complement.
TACATTCAAGACCCATTTCGAATCATGTATGGTTAAGTTCTCAAACTTGAAATTTGTTTAACTACCTTGCTTTTACTATCAAATATGATGAGTCTAATCACTAGTTAGGCACTAACATCATCATATTACAAAACCACTTAGCTCATGCTTGATTAGTTGACTAATCACTAGTTTATGGCACAAATTCAACAAGTTTACACCTACGGTTTTGTTTCTAGTCTATACTCACATCAATTTCACTAAAGCATTAAATTTTCATAAAAGAATCTCATTCATGCATGATTATCAAAATCTCAAAATGTCACCAATCATAAATTTCGACATACCTTATGATCCCCTTGACTTGGTGATCGTTTATATACTTTCAAATCCGAATTTGGCCTTCGATTGATCCTTTAATTTGAAGATTTGGAGGAACTAGGGTTTCACCCTCTTTTGTCTCCTGGAGATCGATGCGCACACACACACACTAAGTGTGTGTTGTGTTAATAATTTTATTATGTAAAATTCTTGTTTCCTTTTTACGGTTCTGGTCCCTCAAGTTTAACTCTAATTCTTTGGAGCTACAACTCCATGTTTTATTACTTATTTGCAATTTACTAACTAGGTTAATCACTCCTAGTTAACTTAGTGGGTTTGGGGAAATCATGACCCATTTCATTTTAAGTTCCGTTAACTCGGGTCTTTTATGAACTTTATTTCCTCAAAACTTTTATTCTCTTTTCTCTAATATTAGGTTTATTTATTTAAATCCTAATATTTACTGGATTAATCTTTACTACTAACGGCATTTTACCCGCTCTTTAGTATTAACATGGTTTAATTACCAATCCCGATTTCGGGGTGTTACAGCTGGGTCAAAAGCAGGCATTGGGATTTGGTTTTTTGGGTTGGCTTTAATTTCCATTGGTTGTGTGGGAAAACAGTGGTAAGGGGTGGGGTGCTATGAGTTGTTCCAGGTTTGGGTCGGCAGCTGTAGTTGCTAAGATGTGGAAATTTTCTAGACTCCTGTTGAGCATATCCTGAGTGTGAGCATTCGTTTCTCTTTTAGCGGCTACTAAAGCTCGTTGTTGCTGTAACTTTTTCATCCTCTTCCTACATTCATTAGCTCCTCTACTGAACCATCATCTCTTCTTGGGAGGGAATGGCTCTTCAGATTGTGCCTTGAACACGAATATCCCATCTTCATTATCAGCCCAATACCCCGAGAGGGTAGGCTGTGAAGAGGTGCCTTTGTCCCTAGGTTAGCTAGACAACTGACGGTAAGCGTCTGAAGGTCCTTGGTCGCTCATACTGTAAACTAGCAATTTGTCAAATAAAACACAACAATAATATACAGATATGCACGTGTCCATGTAAATTATTTCCTAACAAAATGAATAACTTTTGGTGTCAGCAAAAAACTTCTGTGGCTGAATTAGTGACTTAGCTCTGATACCACCTTCTGTCGCAACCCCCATCCCCTGATTTCCCGGGAACGGGCGGCCGCGAGACCAGATCTAGTGGTATCGGTGTTTATCAATTTTGGCAGCGGAGTTTACATCAGGATCGTAGTTAGGAAATATTTTATCAGAGTAAAACACCACAGTTTATATTAATAAATATGTTGGGATAAAACCCAAGTTTTCATTACAAACTGATCTATAGGGATAAATCCTATTTTATTGAAATAAAACATCTTCTTTATTTAGGTAACTTTTATAGCCACTTTTCCAAGCCTTCAGTGCTGTCTAGCTAGCTTCTATTTGGCTTTTACATTTTGTTACCTACTACAAATCCCTCATATAAAGATATGAAAGGTTCTACGAGGATTTGGATAACGAATATCCAGAGTATACAAAAACACAAAATGCATAAACACATAATCACATAATTGTTTAACTTGATTTTAAATTTGTTATCATTTTGCTTAATGCGCACAAGTATTTAAAGCACACTAGGAATCCATTCCGTGGATTTCATTTGGTACTTTAAACATTATCAAGAATCTAACTATGAAGATAGAAAGATCCTAAAGAGGAAATTCGATTTCGATTGTAAGGAACCGAAATGTTCGAATTAAGGTACACAAGGAATCCAATTAAGGATTCTGATTTGAATGACAATTATCCACAAGGATCTAATTGTGAAGATACAAAGATCCCATATGGATTTTGGGAATTGATGATGTTTTGAAACCTTGCACTGAATGTGCTTAAGTCAAAACATGAAGTAAAAATGCTTATGAAGTTGAGATGCTAGATATGCCAAGGTGGCATATGAAGCGGAATTTGAAGGTTAAGTCAATGTATGAGGAAAATACTTTGAAAATTATGCATGGGGTTCTAAAATGTGTTCAATGTTTTTGGAAACCTTATATATATAATACTTTTGAAATCATAAAGTAGGTGTATTAGGTAGGTATATTTATAAAAATGTTTTAAAATCATGCGAGATGAATTTGGAAATTATATATAAGGTTTTTGAAAACATGAATGATGCTTTTGAAATCATGCACTTGATATAAGTAATTATACCGTATTAATAACATTTTGAAATCATGAAAGTTGTTTTTTTGAAAACTTATGTCATGCATGTTGAAAATCAGAACGTAACGGGTATGAGAATTAAAAATACCCTTAGTTATCTAACCAAGGATTTAAAGGTATAGTTGTGCATAAGCACAATTACTCAAAATTTCGCTTTATTTCTTGTACTTTGTCTCCTAGAATGAAACGAGTACTTCAAGTTTTTGAGGAAATCATGAGCGATCACTTGAAAGGGAGAATCACAAGAGTAGTTTGTAAAGAGCATAGTTCCTTGATGTAGGTATCATAGGGAAATGCCATACACACATGTAACTACATTTGTATATCAGAATTGTGAACAACAATTTATTCATAAACTGAGCACATTGTTTCTGAGTTCAACAAAAGCAACAGATACAAATTACTTAAAATATCAGCATCTTTTAATCAGCCAAATGCTCATTCGTGGGTCAGATTTGCATTAGCATGCTTTGGGCAATCCCTTCGGAAATGTCCTATCTCGCCACAGTTGTAGCAAGAACGAGCTTGTGTAGGATTGTTGCCAGCTTGATTTGGTGCTGCTGCAGTTGGGCAAACTCTTGGTGTATGGCCAATAAGTCCACAAATTAGGCATTTGCGGCACTTTACACTGGCATGATGATGAAGGGTACATCGGTTGCACAAGGGTGCGGTTCCGTTGTAGGGCTTCTTAGCTAGTGGCGTTGCCACTTGGCTAGGTTCTGCTTGATTTAGTGCACTTGTTGCGGGTTTCCTTGAAGCCTTACGCTTTCTTGATTTTGGTGCAGGCCTGACTTCTGCTTCCTTCGGTGACTCTTGAGTGGCTCCATTTTTGAGATGAGACATGGCAATGCCTAGATCCACAGACTTCAGAATCACTTCGCCTATTTGCTGGGCAAATTTGACTGTTTGCTCGGACATTTGACCGTTGCTGAGGTAAAGAGACATTCTAGAAAAAAATGAAAGACATAGGGAGTAACAAATGAAATGTTATCAGATAAGCAAAACAGAAAGGCAATGCATACGAATTGCAATCATTTGTTTGTTACCTAAGGCAAATAAATGAGATGGTGACAAATCTAAGCAAGCGGGTCATAATAATGTATCGCTGAAGACATGCTTGCCTATAAGTGAACACTCACCCCAAGAGTTCCCAGGTAAGAGTGACTGGTCCGATACTGCGGATTTGTACGAACACTCTAGCCTTAGACAGAAAACTCAGAGTACATGCATTCCCCCTTCCAGTTTGCACGTGTTCACATTATGAGACCCAAACTTTGACGCGATTTTGAAAACTTAGAGGGTTTAAAACCTTATAACGAAGGGTTCAAAACCTAGTAATCAATCATCCTAGAACTGATGATTAGTTTTCAAAGCGGATTTGAAATTTATGTTCTTGTTGTGGTTGTCGCCTAAGGATAGGTGACGGTATTGTTTTATGACTAAACGCAAGTAAACTCGCATTAGGGTCCTAGGAAGGTTATAGACTAGGTCAAAGCATTACTAATAACCTAATTCCCTATAACCATGAGCTCTGATACCAACTTTTCTGTCACACCCCGACCACGTAAAACAACAAAACGGGGCGGAAACGTCGGGGAGTGTTGTAACAGAATCATTGTTTCATGACACATGGAAATTTGAAATTTTGTTTTATTGATTAACCGAGTTACAATGTCAAAACAAGCAAAGAAATATAACATAATTATCTAGTCTTGCATCTTTTATTGTCACTAAGGCCCCGTCCAATCCTATGTGAGCATGCATCAATATCATCATCAAATATCATCAATTATTGTACCTGAAACACATGTGAAAATACATCAGCATAAAAATGCCGGCGAGTACATAGGTTTTGTGAAAATAGGATTAGGTTTAAGAAAATGTTTAATGAAAACTTGTCATGAATCCAGTTTAAGTGTTTGCTTTTTATAAAATGTTTGAAAATCGATAATAAGGTAGCTGATATGTAAAAGAGTAATGTAAGGTTAAATGAATAACTAAGTAAAAATGAGTTTGTATAAAATAAGTTATTTGTAAAACAATGTCTTGTGAAAAATTTGTTATATGCCTAAACTGAAATGATTTAAACAACGCTGCGATATGTAATATCATACAAACACTTATATATAGGAAGTACCAGCGGCGTATCCACCATGCTTGTATCATATTACACATGCCTCATTACTTAAATCACTTACTCAAACAAACCACCAATGTAAAATGTATATGTTTAAACCAATTGCCAAATGTATTGAATAATATGTCAAAATGTTTATGTCAAATGTAAAACATGTAATGTGTAACCAAAATGATATGTATGGCTAGCGAAATACATCAACTAAACCATATGTGAAAATGCACAAAACAAGGTGTTGAAGTAAAACTTGGTTTAAATCAAAGTTATGTTTTGTGGAAATGCATGCTATACTGATACAAACACTTGTACGGTATGTTAAACGCATACATTCAAGCCTTCAGACAGCAGGATAACCTTAGAGTAAAGGTTATCAAAGTGAAAATGTTTTCGGATTCAGTCATTCCTAACACCCAAACAAACCTAGGATGTCAGGAACGGGATTTGTCAAGTCCTATGGTACCATTACTTACTATCGAGCGGCGTAGCTAATGTTAATGAATGTAATTAAGAACCGTTAAACAAACCAAATGTTATACCGAATGTAAGCAGGTGATGTGATGTGAATGTACTAAGTATGGACTAAATGAACATACATAGCATGAGAAGGTAAATGTAAATCAAATGTACTAAGTATGCTAAGTTAACATACAAAGCAGAAAAGTCATGTAAAACAATGTGCTAGCATGTTAAGTAAACATACATAGCAAAAGAAATGTAATGTAAAACAATGTGCTAGCATGTTAAGTAAACATACATAGCAAAAGAAATGTAATGTAAAACAATGTGCTAGCATGTTAAGTAAACATACATAGCAAAACAAAATGAAATCATGTACTAATAGTGTACTAATGAACATAGCAAGTATAAGTTGTGAAAACATGGAAAGCATGAAAGTAACAAGTAGGCACATGTGTTTCAACCCAAAATGTTTGAAAAACAGTAAAAGAGGGGTCTGTGTACTCACTTGAGGGTGCTTAGAAGTCTTGAACAACAACCAAGCAAATCTAGAAGGATCACGGAAATCAAACGGCACCTAATATAGGTAACTACATTAATAACCGGACCTAACTCGGAAGATCGGTTAGTATGAGGTTTCGTAAACCAAATGAGTATTCACTACAACAAAAATGGCTTTTTAGGACCTTTTCTGTGGGACGCTTGTAAAAGAGGGTCCTAAAAAACTATTTAATAGGACTAATGAACTTTTGGGGTCCTTTTATAATATACTCTACTAAACCGGTGTCCTAAAAAACTATTTAATAGGATGGATGATTTTTTGGGGTCCTATTATCATATAATTTAATAGGACACTTAAAATGTAGATCCTAATAAAGTACTTTATAAGATATTTAATTGTTAGTGTCCCATTATGTGATACTGTATTAGGACACTTGATCATCTGGGTTCCTATTATAACATAACTTAATAGGACACGTTGTAGTTAAGTCATAAATGTTTAGTGTTATAGGACCCTTTCTAGTCGAAGTTATATTAGAACTTAACTTAATAGGACACTTGACACTTGGGTCTTATAACTTTAAACTTTATAGGACGCTTAATCATTGTGGTGTTATTATAATACACAGTAATAGGACACTTGATATTTGAGTCATAAAACATTAGTTTTATAGGACGCTTATTTGTTAGAGTTTTATTATAATATAACTTAAAAAGACACTTAACACTTGGGTCTTATAAATTTAACCTTTATAGGACGCTTAATCATTATGGTGTTATTATAATACACTATAATAGGACACCTGATATTTGAGTCATAAAACATCAGTTTTATAGGACGCTTATTCGCTAGAGTTCTATTGTAACATAACCTAATAGGACACTTGACACTAGGGTCTTATAACTTTAACCTTTATAGGACGCTTAATCATTATGGTGTATTATTATAATACCCCGTAATATGACACTTGATATTTGAGTCGTAAAACATAAGTGTTATAGGAAGTTTATTTGCTAGAGTTTTACAATAACACTAGGTTATTGACCCGCTTAATCATGGCCGGTGAGTGGTGGTGGTGGTGGTGAGACGTGGTGGTGGGTGGTGGTGGTGGTGGTGAGTGGTGGTGGTGGCCGGTCAGTGGTGGTGGTGAGTAGTGGTGGTGGCCGGTGAGGGGTCACTACAAAAAAAAAAATGCCATTATGCAAAAAGTGTCACAGAAAAACAAGAAAGTGCCACTAAAGAACCTTGTAAGAATGGACGGCACACAAAAAATGTGCCACAAGAAGCGTTGACGCTAAAGCCTTTTAGTGGCACTTTTTTAATATGTCGCACAAAGTTTTTAGGCTTTTAGTGGCACTTTTTTATCTGCCAGTACAAATTTTTGAGCTTTTAGTGACGCATATTTTTTGCCACAAAAATCACATCAAATTAAATGCCATTGACGTTTATCATATTAATTTGAATTAATTACAATTATCAATTATTTACATTAAAAAATAAAAACAAAATTGTAAAATGTAGAAATCATAAAATAATCACTTCATTTAAAAGTTCAATCAATCTTTCAAAGATTCCAAATGGCTAATAAGTGTCGATCTAAGTCTAATGATCAAACATATAACCCAAATAAACTAACAAGTGTATGAATAAAAACTCAAAACATCATTGTGTTCATGAATCTCTTTCACAATCTTCTTGTGAGTTAAATAATCATCGTGACCGAGGTTGTATCCACAGACGCTCCGACATCAAAACTGTGATCAACGGACAGACTAGAGACTAATATTTTCCCATCTTGTCTGGCAGCAACACATAATCATCCTACAAAAACAAAACACATATATATTTTAACTAAGTATCAGTTATTTAAAACTCAAATCGGGTATAAAAGCGCAAAACTCGACATTCATCATTTAGAACTGATACTTTAGTTCGTAAATGGGCTCTAAGAAGTCTTTTATAGGTGTAGAAAAATTCATTACATGTGAAAGATGCCTAAAATTGTTGTAAGATGATGAGATAATTAATACAAATGTAGAACATAAAGGTTGTGATTAAGGAAAATGTAGAACTCTTAAGTACCTGAGTTTAGTGTACGATTCTGAAACTCCATAATAATCAGAAAACTCAGTCAACAACCATTTCCAAGGTTCAACAACGCATAAATTACGCGCATGGAACGATTGTGCACGCATGGCAGACTCCAATAGTAAATCGTACGCAAGCGTTTCCACAATGGGCCCGCACTGTCGAATTTATGAAAAGAATTAACATTGTGAAACAACCTAGAGCAAAAACCATAGAAAAAAAAGTATATGATTTCAAACCTTGAGGTTAGTAGTTTCATTGGATGTAACCGTACTGGTGATGGAAAGCTGAACCTTTCCTATGCATTCGTTGTCTTCATGGTAAATTCGCCACCATTTGATTCTATCATTCTGCGTACCATATTATCATAAATCAAATTGATAATTTCATTTATATATTACACTTATACTGACAAATGTACTTTAAACTTACAAGATTATCATGTAAGGATGAAAGAATAACTGCACGACACTGGATAATTCTCTTCTCACCCTGCACTTCTAGCAAAAGGGCATCTGCTTGATTCTCCGGGAAACTAATGTCGCATACAATATTAAAAAGTTAGTATATAACTATTTTTAACACATGACAGACGAATTAGTAAGTTTTTAATTATCTTTTTTTATTTTACGAGGACTTACAAGTCATGGGAATCACCGGTTCCAGGCCTCAAACAAATGCCAAGGTTGATTCCGTTTCTATATGTTCTTCAGAGCTTTTAAGTTGCAATAAGCATGTCACCGGTTCTGCAACAGGACACCACTTTCTAAATTTCCTATGAAAATTTGAAAATTCTTTTTTATTAGATTATTATTATAAGTAAAGAACAAACCTTCACACGAAAGCGAGAATGAAGAGATTCCTAATTTGTTAAATTTGCTTTTTACAAGTGAAGATACGTGTCGGATGTACTCGACTCCTGCTTGCACATATATAGCACTTAGCTGAGAGTATGTGTCCTTGAGTTTTCTTTGTGGGATGATTCTTACTTTTCTCACTGCAAAATTATGCGCGAATGCACATCGACTTTGAGTTAATAAAGAACATAATATTTTTGTATCATTAAAGTTAAAAAGACGATTAATTTTAATAAAATGAGTTAAATACCATACCTTCAACCTTAATCTTTCCAATCACTTTCTTTACTTTCAAGGGACACACTTTATCTATATTCTCGGTACCACTACTTGCAAGCGGTTTAAAACCTCGAGGTTGCAACAAGAACTTGTGTAACTAAAGAGAAGTAGAAAATACGACCCTTTTAAGGTTAATGATATATGAAAAAATCAACACAAAAAACAGTAAGATAAGTAGAAAACATACCCAAAGGCATTGCGCAAAACTCGACATTCATCAGTTATTTAAAACTCAAACGGGTATAAAAGCGACCCGAACGACATGGGTTCGCGATCCTGATCGAGAAATTAGTGTGTACCCGAGTTTAAACAAAATCGACCCAAATCACTAGCGTAACATGTAAGAAAAATCGGTTGTGACCTATAGATTCCACTAATGAATAAGTGACTTACGATGTTGATAGCTTTGTTCTTTTATAGAAGCATCCGTGAACTAGCATTTACATCACCTTTCTAATCTCTGCACACAGCCATATCAACAAAATCACAATAAACCTAACTAAGATATTCTATCTAATATACCAAACACAATCAACCCTAACTAATATAATCTTTTTAATACCAAACACAACTACAAAAAAAGATAGGGTAAAGTTCTTGTACAAATAATCTTAACATACTAAACATACAAATTGAAGGAAAACTCAAAAAGACAAGGTGGCAAATATTCAACGGTGGCAATTTAAACTAGGGATGAGTAAATGGTACCCGGTACTGGTACCGAACCGGGTACATTTTTGGTAATGACTTTTGACATTTTCGGTACTGGTTCGGTACCGGTATTTACCCTCAAATACTGGTACCGAACCGTACCGTACCGGGTATATACGGTACCGGTACCTACTTTTGGGGATTTTTGGTATCGGTACTTTTGGTTACGGTACCGGTTCGGTATCGGTCGATACCGAGCTCATCCCTAATTTAAACCCATTGACTTAATGAATGGGTCGTTTCAAGTTATGTTCAATCACTAACGGGTAAAAACTAGCGTTAAATATAGGTAGAATATCAACCAAATTGTATACCACTCAAGATAATCAATGTTATTCAGGTACATTTCAAAAAGTGACCTTCTCCAGGGATGTGCAAGGTTCAATGATCCTTTAAATTTTATTATCCTTTAAACAAATGATCTAAAGCATGCCACTGAAAATAATAAACTAGAGAATACTTTCAAGAGATGCATATAAATCATATGTCAATAACCCGATGGAAAGCAAATAGTTACCCCTCAGGCCTCACCCCAAAAAACTTTTACCCAATTTTTTTAATTTTTAATCAAAAGTTACCCTTTTTTGTCCAACCGAAATAGCTAAGGTACTAGTAGCTTTGAATTTTATCTTTCTTTTTATCCAGTTTTGTAATTTGTCCATGTTAAAAGCAATTTTCAGATTTGATCAACAGTCATCATTTAAATTAAATATGAGCCAAACTAATGAATCCTAAAAACAATAAGTTTCTATTCTGTATTAAACACAAAGAATTCGAAACAATGAACGAAACCTGCTCGTTGTTCAATCATAAGAGATAACACGTGTACTGTTTAGAAAGTGACTGTTCAAACTAATTGTGAGCACCAAAAGCAATAAGATTATATAAATTGCTTACCTGAGTAGAAGCGGTGAGGCGTGGAACTACTGACCTGGAGCCCTAATCGGAGATTGGCCATCCTAATCTAAGATTCAGCCCTAATCGGAGGTTGATGGAAGCAAGGAGGCCCGGTACTAGAACGAGGGAGCAAGTACAGAGAATAAGAGGAAACATGTTGCGAGAAGAGGGTTAGTCAGTTACTAGAGTGAAGGCGTAAATTGGGGAGGGAGGGAATTAGGGTTTATTGGGAGGGAAATATAAATTTTGAGATGAAGAAAATAACTAAAAGAGTAAACTCCAATTTTGATCCCAGTGGTTTTGGTCAGTTTTGCCACTTTAGTCCAAATCTCAAACTTATTACATCTGGGTCCCTGTGGTTTGCATTTTGTTGCCATTTTAGTCCAAATTTTAAAAACCCTATTTTTGACTGTTTCAACCTCCTATTTTGTCTTTTAGTTTTAAGGGATCGAGATGATGGATGATGATATGTGATTTTGTTAATGTTTTAGGTGGTTGAGGGTGATTTTGTAACAAACAGGATGATCAAAACTTGAACCCAGTCCTTTTATTCACCACGAGGCTGTGATGATTTCACCTAATCCGAGTCAAAATTTGGTCAACATTTGAGATTTTCCGCAGCTTGGCGTGGCAGAATCGGAGGAGGGCAAGTGCGCTTGCAACCTCTGTTTGCAGCCATGGCGGTTTTGATTTGTTGTTGGAGCCTCGTTTCTTTTTACAAATCGGTTTTTGATTTTCTTGAAGATGATGTTCTTAATTTTCTGGATTTTCTGGTTTTTGATGATGATGTTTGATGATGTTCTTGAAGATACAGATCTGAGCCTCGTTTCTTTTTACAAATCAGTTTTTGATTTTCTTGAAGATGATGTTCTTGATTTTCTGGATTTTCTAGGTTTTGATGATGATGATTGTTCTTGAAGATATAGATCTGAGCCTCGTTTCTTTTTACAAATCGATTTTTGTTTTGATTTGTTGTTGTCTGTATTTTGATTTTTGTGATGGTTTCTGGTTTTGTTCTGGGTTCTTGATTTTCTTGAAGATGATGTTCTTGATTTTCTGGATTTTCTGGGTTTTGATGATGAAGTTTGATGATGTTCTTGAAGATGATGTTATTAATTATTGGAATGTTATAATAAATTAACATGGACCAAAATGCCCCTGCACTAAAGGACAAAATAGAAGGTTGTAACTGTAAAAAAAATGGGGTTTTTGAATTTTGGACTAAAATGACAACAAAATGCAAACCACAGGGACCCAGATGTAATAAGTTTGAGATTTGGACTAAAATGACAAAACTGGCCAAACCACATGGACCAAAATGGCAGTTTACTCTAACTAAAAATACAAGAGGGAAACTGAAAAGTTTTAACGAGGGGAATTTTTAGAGGGAGTGTAATTACATTAGTGGCATAAAAACTAAATGCCACTAAAAATATGTGTTACTTACATATATAGATACTTAAAATGCCACTAGAAATCTAAATTAGTGACATAAAACATAAATGCCATTAAAAATGTATGCCACTAAATGGCATTTTTTTTTGTAGTGGGTGGTGGTTGGCCAGTAAGTGGTGGTGGTTGTGGTGGTGGCCGGTGAGAAGTGGTGGTAAGTGGTGGTGGTGCTGGTGGTGCTGGTGAGAGGTGGTGGTGGTAGTGCTGGTGAGAGTTGATGGTGAGAGGTGGTGGTGGCCGGTGAGTGGTGGTGGTGAGTGGTGGTGGTGATGAGTAGTGGTGGTGGCCGGTGAGTGGTGGTGGTGGCCAGTGAGTGGTGGTGGTGAGAGGTGGTGGTGGTCGGTGAGTGGTGGTGGTGGTGGTGGTGAGTACTGGTGGTAGTGGTGGTGAGTAGTGGTGGTGGCCAGTGGTGGGGGTGAGTAGTGATGGTGGCCGGTGGTGGTGGTGAGTAGCGGTGGTGGCCGGTGAGTGGTGGTGAGAGGTGGTGGTAGCCGGTGGTGGTGAGAGGTGGTGGTCGGTGGTGGTGGCCGGTGGTAGTGATGAGTAGTGGTGGTGGCCGGTGAGTGGTGGTGGTGAGTGAGAGGTGGTGGTGAGTGAGGTGGTGGTGGTGGTGAGAGGTGGTGGTGGCCGGTGAGTGGTGGTGGTGAGAGATTTTGGTGGCCGGTGAGTTGTGGTGGTGGTGGTGAGTAGTGGTGGTGGTCGGTGGTGGTGGCCAATGAGTGGTGGTGGTGAGTGGTGGCGAATGAGTAGTGGTGGTGGGCGGTGGTGGTGAGAGGTTCTGGTGGCCGGTGAGTGGTGGTGGTGGTGGTGAGTAGTGGTGGTGGTCGGTGGTGGTGGCCGGTGGTAGTGATGAGTAGTGGTGGTGGCCGGCGTTGTTGGTGGTGAGAGGTGATGGTGAGTGGTGGTGGTGGTGGCGGCGGACGGTTGTGGTGGCCGGTGTTGGTGGTCGACAGTGGTAGTGGCCGGCGGTGGTGGTGGTGAGAGGTGGTGGTGAGAGGTGGTGGTGGTGGTCGGTGGTGATAGTGGCCGGCGAGTGGTGGTGGTGGCCGGTTTCGATTAATAAATAATATAGTATGAATAAATAACTGATAAATACATTTATTTAAGAGGAAAGAAATATAAATACATTTAAATGTTCAAAATTTGCAAGTAATATAAGCAACGTCAATGATCTCTAGATCAAGTGGTGGAGAGTTTGCATTTCTCTTGAGAGATGCAGGTTCAACTCTCACTTGGTGCAGAGTGAGACACTGGTGGGCAATGATAGGAGACACAGGGAAACCTGAGTTTGATTTTTGAGCCAAACGGGTTTTACCGGTAATTTCAATGTCGTGCCTACGGGTGGGTGGGGTTACCGGGTTTTCCCCGGAATTGGTGGTGGACTCGAGTTACTCTCGGAGTACTCCGTTTGTCTAGTGTGTGCCTCGAGAATGCTCGGAATTTATTCTGTTAACCGTTAAAAAAGAAAATATAAGCAACAAAAGAACACGTGGCAAAATCCTAACGGGTGTAGGAATCAGAAATCATCGAGCGAGATAAAACCGAAAAAAAAGTGTATGAAATAAATAAAAGAGTTAATTGCCCGGATGGTCCCTGTGGTTTCACGTTTTTTCATGTTTAGTCCCCACCTTTTGAAAATAGCATGTATGCTCCTTATGGTTTGTCATTTTGTTACTCGGATAGTCCCCCAACATTTACTCTGGGGACTATCCGAGTAACAAAATGACAAACCATAGGGAGCATACATGCAATTTCCAAACTAACTGACATCTACTCAGGGACTATCCGAGTAACAAAATGACAAACCATAGGGAGCAAACCTGCTATTTTCAAAAGGTGGGGACTAAACGTGAAAAAACGTGAAACCACAGGACCATCCGGGCAATTAACTCTAAATAAAAAGAATTATTGAATTTGAAGGCTCGACCAGTGCTGATGTCCAGAGAGGCTCCGCATCTCATCTTCCTCCCGCACATTTGTTAGATCTCTCTCTTTATCTCTCTCATTTCATTCCGATCTATTAAATATACATACAAATCTCTATATCTATACATTTTGTTTATCTCCTGTATCATCAGAGGAAGAAGATCAGACGGAGTTGCCAGTTTTCTAGGGTTTTGTTCAATCTTATTATTATAAATCAACCAAAATGGCGGCTCCACCTGCTAGAGCTCGAGCGGATTACGATTACCTCGTCAAGCTTCTCTTGATTGGCGATAGCGGTATGCATTCCTTTGTTTTGGATCCTGATGTACGTTTATTTGATTTATGTTGATTTGTGTGTTTCTTGTTTTGATCGATTGTTTCGATTTGTTTCTTGTGGATTATGTGTGACGAGTGTATGAATTGGATTCAATTGGCTAGATGGAAAATGCATAGTTTTTGTTGTTAGGGTTATGATTTCTATACAGTTGGATATAAAAGTGGTGTGTGAAAGGATTGTTGTTTGGTAGGGTTTCAAAAGCAAAGTATCTTCAATTTGTTTTCGTAATACAAACAACTAAAGATCTTTGATTTATAATCAGAATTTTATATAATGTTTTGGTGAATCGTGATCTTTAGATGTTTGCTAACAGTAGTTTGTGTAAAATTGATAAGACGCATATGGAAGTCGAATACGTTAGCTTTGTTATGGTAGTCATTTAGTCAGCTTTTTTAACAAAAAGAGGTGAAAAAGCTTTGTTATGGTAGTCATTTATACATTTTTGAACCAAATCATAAGATTAGTTTTGCTTAGAATCGTGTAAGTGGTATTGCCTAGCTCTTGAGTCGTGTGTTCGGAAATGGAATACACTCTACATCTTTTTAATACGTATTAAATTCATATGCCAAAACTATAAGTGGACAACTTGTTGGAATATAAATTGTGACCTTTAGGGTAATGAGGAAAACACTGTTTCAATTGGTGGGAAAGGCAAATTCAAATCTGCATGTGATTCTTAAGCTTGGACTTTTTAACCAACCTGTTTCGACCCGACCCGACCGGAACCCGTTCCGACCGGAACCCGTTCTGACCCGAACCAAAACAACCTTTTTTTAATTGATCCGTTTTGACCCGAACCCGTTTTGACCCGAACCCGTTTTGACCCATGACCCGACCCAACCCGTTTGCCATGTCTAAATGTTAGCTTAACTAGTTAGAATTTTGTTGGATATTGGATTAGATTTTGGCGGGTCAGGTAAAGATAGAATTTAGTTTGCCTTTTAGGCTGTGATAATGTAGTTTGGTAATGTGATTTAGTTTTTTCTGATGGAGGTTCAGATTTAGACTCAATTTCTTTGGCGGGCCAGTCAGTGTGATTTAGACTTGTATTTTGAAAAGCCAACATATAGAAATGTGTTGTATTAAGAACAGATACAATACAAATTGTTTGCAGACATGTACGAAATTAGAAATGTTTTAACCAATCAACCATCATCCAACAAGTTCTAGTGGCAGATAACTCTTGTGTTATGTTTTTTTTATTTTTCACTGAGCTTAAATCTAAAGTCTCTAAAGTAAAATACCATGCTTTTAAATCGACGTTCTCATATCGTATGTTTTTATTTTGGGGCAAGGATTAATACTGTACTCGTTTCATTCCATTTTTATGCTTTTTTTTACACGAAGTATAGTGATAAAGTGATTTATTTGTGGACATTGCAGAAAATGGCGTATGCAGCATTGATGCCAGCAAATTTGGGGTTAGAAGGTTCCCATGTTCAGATTCATAGGACCAGTACGTCATGCTTGAATTTGGACACTATGAGTAATGGTTATCATCTCTTTCATTTACACATTCTTTCTTTTCCAATATCATAGTTGGTGACATAATTTTCATTTGAATATGTTTAGTTAAGTTAAATAGATTGTATTCGTTTTTGTATAATTAATATACTAATATGCATCAATGTAAGATTTTCGTATATCGAAAAAAACTAACCCGACCCGACCCGAAACCCGTTCTGACCCGGACCCGTTTCGACCCGAACCAAAAAACCCTTTTTTATAATTGATCCGTTTTGACCCATGACCCGACCCGATTGCCAGGTCTGCTTATAAGCACTGATCTTGATATGAATTGGGCATTATGTATCAAGAGTAAAGGTGGGATTATTGTGTACAAGATTGTAAACGTGGGATTATTAAAAACTAATTCTCCTTAGTTTTTCTATAAAAATGTTAGCCTATTAGTGTAAAACTTTATTAATTTTTTTGTAAAATGATTTTTTGCATTATTATGACTAGAGTTTAATAAATATTTGTTGAAAACTAAAATCTAGGTCGGAGATGAAGTTTTCCTCAAAAGCATTCTAAACTTTACCGAGACTGTAGCAAGAGGAAGGGTCCAGAGCTTGGACCCAAATGATCTAGTTGGTCGTATAGAGATTGGACCAGAATGGTGTGAGGTAAACGTTCAAGTACCAATAAACTTGGTAAGACCATATGGTTTATTTTCTACAATTCAAGATTGTATTGGTGCATCCATCGCATGGCGCTATCCATTCATCTCGGTATGTATTTGTTAACTTGTGATACAAATAATTTTAATATCATGGAACTTAATGCTTATACATGGATGATTTATTTGTAGGTAGTCCATGAGGATTGAGAACGCATGATGACTCAAGATTTTATGCTTCTAATTTCTTTAATTACTTTTAATTTCTTTGTTAAATGTTAAGACTTTATGTTAGATAATGTTATAACTTATTTATGGTTAATGTTTTTGTTATGAACATGCTTATTTGAAATATAATGAAGTTTTATTTCTTTCATTAGTTGATTGATGTTATACAATAACTATTAGGATGTTATATGTTGATGGCCTGTTTATAAAATTGGTTTTGTAATCTTATTTGGGATATTAGGACCATTTTCTTGATATTAAAGTAGCTATAACGTTACATCATATAAAGGTCCTATAAATTAATTTTTAAGGATGCTTATATGTGTATCAAAAGATTAAAAGTAGGTAATCACATACTAAAACATTGTAAAAGTGTCCTAATATGTTCTTTTTAGGACGCTATTTAAGTTGTCTATAGACATATTATGTGACCATAAAATTGGTTTCATAATCTTATTTGGTATATTAGGACCCTTTTCTTGGTACTAAATTAGCTATAATGTAACATCATAAGGGTCCTATCAATTAATTTCTAAGGACGCTTGTAAGTGTATCAAAAGATTAAAAGTATGTAAGCACATGTTAAAACATCGTAAAAGTGTCCTAATATGTTTTTAATAGGACACTATTTTGTTTGTTCAAAGACATTACGCGACCATAAAATTGGTTTCATAATCTTATTTGAGATGTTAGAACGCTTTTTTAGTTCCGGGATTTATTACGACCCCTTTACATGAAACGCTTTTACCGTTGGTCCTATTAAATGAAAGGTCCTATAAAATAGCATTTTAGGACGCTTTTGCGCGTACTAAAAACCCAGTTTTCTTGTAGTGATTGGAACTCATATGATATGGTCTAACAAAGCCTACATACTAAAATGAAACCTAACCTAAGTGCTTACGACCCGATATGACCCGTTTAGGTAGCTTACGCTACTTTAACACGTCGTTCGCGTAAAACGCGTTTGGAATGCCTAACTAGTCCTATGACAAGTAATATATGCCTTAACATGTCTAATGTTATTCTCTAATCAGTTTGGATGACAAAATTTAGGTTACATATGCTTAAAATGAATTTATGCGTAAAAAGGGTATTTTGGTAATTTTCCTAAGGCATATAAACTACCTATCATACGATTAATTAAACCTAGGTGACCATATGGTATAACCTCGGAAGGTTATTCCCTATGCTACTATGGTCACTAAACATGTTTGGTCGGATCCTAATGATCGACCAAACGGGTCGTGTTCGAAAGTCTAAGCGGGTGTTTAGTCCGCTTGACTTACGACTCTACACAAGCACTAAACTAAAAGTAACGAGCTAAACATGCTAAAACATGTTTAGTTAAGTTGGAAAACAGGCTTGGTATCAAAACAAACGGTTTTGATACCTATAAGTAGCTTGGTTACAAAATACGCGAGAAAACGCATTTTGGCCGAAACTACGACTCGTCACTGAGCCTAGATAACGTGGTAATCAGTAGGTATAGTCACTAGGGACCATAACCATCGTGATTACGCTCATGTTATGAAGTTCAAACGAACTTAGCGTTGACCATAAACTGGTCAAAGCAGAAAGTCAAACGCAGTTTGACTTTAACGATAAAAACGAATGAAAAGAACGAAAGAATACTTACAAAAGGTCCCCGCAAGCTATGATCCGATTTACTCTCAGATATGAAGCATAAACTTCAACTTAGAGAGCCAAAATCAGATCATTGTGGGTTTTTCAAGTGAAAGGAGGTGGGTATATATAGGAAATCTAGAACCGTTAGGATCATTCATCGTAAAACGAGCTTCGATCTCATCCGTACACATGTGCCCATGGTTTTGTGAAACCATGGGAGCCCATAGTTTCATTAAAACCATGTGTAAATGAGGGGAACAGCTGGAACAAGCTGGAATTTAGATTTTTCATTTTGGTCCCTTCCTAAGATAACTATGGCAGAATGTCAATTTTGGTCCCTGAACTTTAGAATCTTGCATTTCGGCTCATTTTTTACACGTTTAAGACCCGTTAACCTCATTTCAAGGCTCTAAAATGAAGTTAAAGTATAGGGAACTCAAAAAATGTTCAAAAATATGTCGAATTTCGGTTCGTTTGGTCGTACGGTTGCGTTGTTCGGTTAATTACGACGGAAGTCGTAACGAACGCAAAAACGATCCATATCAAGCGACAAATGGAATTTTCTTATGCCAAACACTAAAATAAAATATTTTAATGCTTACATAAATTTTTGGATGTCCGGATGTATTCAGAACGTAAGATATGCACGAAAATACAAACTGATGCACTTTTTGACGCTTTTAGTCCCTGAATGAACATAAAGTTTATTTTTGCGCACAAAACACCTCAAAGCCTATTTCTAAGATATGTAAAGGATATTTAGGGCATATTTAACTTATGATCAAGTTCCGGATTGTTCATTACAGTTCAAATCGGCATACTTTCGCAGTTTGTCAATTTTTGTCCCTGTAAGCGAACAAACTTGATTTCGGCATACCAAACCATCCAAAACTTATTTCTAAGTTATAAAAAGGTTATTTAAGGTATGTTAAGCCTATGTCACTATTCCAGAGTGTTTGTTGCATTAAACTGGTTATATTTACGCATCATAGCGCGTATAACCTTCCAGAAAGCGATTTAGAGCCCGAAATCGAACAAGAGTTGATATGTGCAAATGATACACATATTTTTACAAATCCCAAGTATGAAATACAATATTTCATTGGTTTGGTATTTGTTTGATGGCTGAAGTGACACAGGTGTCACACATACAGTTGCTGATCCGCAGGGGCGTGTCTCTCTTCTCTCCAAGCACTTTGAGTGTTCCATCATTCGCAAGAGGTATGCAAATGATTTTCTCATGACAAGCGACTTTGGCTATATTCTTGGATAGCCAATCCATGCCTACCGCTACATTAAAGCTACACAACTGGACCGGCAAAAGATTAATGCTAAATCTTCGTTCACCAAGTTCCAATGTACATCCTATAACAACTTCGCCCGATTCAACAAGTTTACCATCTGCTAGTTCTATAGAATAAGGAATATCTAATCTACTAGATTCAATCCCAAGCATACGTTTAGATTCCACAGACACGAAACTATAATCGGCACCAATGTCAAATAATATGGATGCAAAGTGATTGTTAACGAGAAAAGTACCGGTGACCACATTAGGGTCCTCGCAGGCGCTCCTTGCTCCAATGACGGATGCTCGAGCCTGAGTGTTGTTTTCCTTTAGGCAATCTTTCTTGAAGTGCTCCTTACTACCACAACCAAAACATCCTTGGTTTTGCCCATTTCCATCTCCATTCCTATTGCCAGTACCATTGCCATTTCCGTTACCGTTCCCATTACCAACACCATTTTGGTTTCCATTCCGTGAGTGATTGTTGTTGACAGCCAGAGTTACAGCCTGAGTGATTGTTGCTAGTTCAACCGATGTCACCATACTACGTATCTCAGGATCCAATCCCCAGATGTAGCGCTCAATGCGCTTATATTCAGGAGGCACAAGTGTCACACCCTGGCTTTGCGGAAGCGTGGTTAATTTGGTGTGACTTCTTAATACCATAGCTTAATCATAACCAAGCTATATGAATTAAAAATATGCAAGATCATCCATTAAAATAAAAATACCATAACATTGTCTTAACGGGATAACACCCTAACAACCAGAAACTTGTCCAAACGTTACAAACACCAAACATAACATAAACATGGTTTAAGGACTGTGACTTGTCCAGGAAAGAGTCACATTCCCCAAACCCTGGATGACCTCGGTGACTAATGCAGCGGAAAACATGCCATACCGTGCCAGATCTTTAATTCCCTGAAATACATGTAAGTTGAAAAATCAACAATAATGTTGAGCGAGTTCATGCGAAAGTGAGTAAATAAACCATTGTATTTATCAAAAACCCTGGTATGTAGCAAATAAGGAAAAAGAGATCACCAATGGTTTGCAAGGCCATTGATATGTGTGAAGTGCAAGTAGGGAGACTCAAACCTAGCGGATTTATGCGTCGGGCACTAAGTCACCCCGAGGTCCGTTATGCTGGACCTGGGGCTGGGCTCGCTACACCCAGATAGATCTACCGCTCCTGTCCCTCGGTCCTACCATGAGGATTAATGGCCTCAAGTTTCCGCCTACCCACTCACATGATCTTAAGTACCAAACCTCCTTACGCTAACCATACCATGTATAAAGTATTCATAATCAATGTAACATGTATTTCATCCCTGCAGTTTAGAAAACTGAAAACAGTTAAGAGAAAAGGGGGACATGAACTCATAGTCAGTGCGTCGCTATACCAAGTACTCCGAATGTCGGGCAGCTGTGCAACGACCTACATGTGCTAATACTATTAGACGGATGGCCGTGCCTTAGCTTTATAGTTTAGGTTTTTGGGAAATAGTTAGACAACTATTTCGTGTTTATATTTTGCATGTACTTGGTAGTTAATCTCCTTCCCAAGGATGGGGGATTTAATACATGTGTATTTGTATTATATCATTAAGTCCCACTTAATATATTTTTACTTCTACTTTCAAAATATAAATATTTTTCTCAAAAATATTATATTTTCTCTTCGCATAATATTTCCAAAATAATGCGTCGACAAGATACGCGTTCATGAATATTTTCGTATAATGCGTAAGTTACGTTTTAACGATTAAATGGTAATAATAATTACCGGTGTAACTTATATGTTTGTCGTGTAAGCGTTTGTATTATTTTGGAGCTGTTATCGTTCGAAATATTATTTTCACTCTAAAAATAATATTTATGTATTTTCACAAAATAATCATAAACAGTGTGGTGAAAAATATATTTACCAAATATATATTTATCACGTTTAGTTTTGTGAAAATCCCACCTCCGAATATTTGTAAATAAAGCCGTGGTGAAATATATTTTGAAAACATATCAAAATAATTCTAACACTTGTAAATAATCTAAGTGTTAGGTTTTTAGAAAAATTTCGCCAGAGTTTCCTCTGTAACTGGAGGTGGCCACGCTTTCTAGCGTATCATTTTCTTTTACAAAATCACTTCAACACTTCTTTAAATCAATCAATCAATTTCCAACACATCAAACTAGTCGGCAAGTATGTAAAATCGCATAATCACATGAACTTGTAGTTTTTCCGAAAACTACAGTGTAGATCCCGTTATATTTTGTGGATCTATGTGTAAAGTAATTAAATCTTGTAAAAACCTCGTTTTTAGTATAAATCATCCTTTACAACTTCCTGTCATCTTTCTCAAAGATTGTTATTTTGTCGAAACTTTTCATTTCACAAGTGTTTATACACTTGTGGTTTGTAAAATCATATTTGTTAGTGTGTCATCCGACTTTTTATAAAACATGATTTTCTCGACACTTGGTTCTACGAAAATACCACTTGTACATACGTAGATCCGCTAGTTTTAAACACTATTTTACAAGTAAAAACACTTTTACACAAGTTCATGTTTCCCGTGTGGTAGAGTTTCACCTTTTAACCCTTGTACCGATAGAAACAAGCTTATGTCAAGATTTATGATCTTAACAAAGTCGGGTTAAACGATGATCCGAGCCACCACAACGTAGATCGGGCCTAAATAATCACCATATTTGAACACTACAACTTTTACACAACTTATGATCTTTTAACCAACAAGATTCATGTTTTAGTAAACTTTAAAGATTCAAAAGATAAGTTTCCGACTTTTAACCGTTACAATTCTTATTAACCACTTTAGATATGTTCAAGAATGAGTTTTAAGCATTATACCTCTAGCTCGGGGCTAGGGAAGAATCTCGGCGAAAATGTGATGGATAAAAGCAAGGTAACGAGGTCCTTCCACTTCCGTTTGCTCCAAGACTCCTAATACGTGACCCTTGAAGCTTGTGTATGCTTGGAATGGATGAACAAGAATCGAAAAATGGATGGGTATGAGGGTGTGGGTTCGGCCGAGAACCAAGGGAGAGAGGAGAGGAGAGAGTTTGGTTGTGGTGTGTGTTAATTATGATCTTGTGTGTTTAGTGTAGGTATTTATAGACAATTCAAAGATCTTAATCCATTGGTTTTCATGTCCTCTTGATACTAGACATAGGAGAATTAAATAATCAAACTTGTACTTCACTTGGTCACAATGTGACCGATCGGCCAAGGGGGGGGGGGGGTCCTTTGGTTCGATTTCAATCTTACAGTTAGAGATTAGTTACTATAAACCAAGTTAGATAGGGGTTAACTCGGTTAGTTAAGTGTTGCGCTTTAACGCGGGTGTTAGGGTAATCAGGGACCCCAACTGGCTCAGAAAAAGATCAATAATATTTTTGTCAATATTTTTATGTTCCGGGTATAGTCCGGTTGTTCGTTTGGATAGAAATCCGTTAAAGAGCTTAAGTAAGCTTTTAAGCGTTGTTAATAATATTTTTAGTGACACTATTTATTCTACAAAGTGTCAGGAATACTTTCACCATGTTTTGGCACTTTATTAGTTAGCCAGAAGCTAGTATGTAAATAAAAGTGCTGTGTTTCGTGCTTAGAGTACGCTTTAGGCACATCCAGTCATTATATCTTATTCCTAGAGACGCAGTTCTACAACCCTTGTATCCCTACACTCACTATGGGTGTAGTAAAATATTTCTGGCTCATACAGGCCCTTAGAGGCAGTGTCTGCCTGATGCTGGCTTTATCAGCATGTTCAATAGGTTATCCGTTCTAATGCTACTGTGCTTTAGTGCATCATGTTTGTCACTAAAGTTCAACTTGTAAATAATGTAGTGACGGAAATCAAAGTATGATGCAGGAATATACAAGTACTAGAAATCAAGTAGCAGTTCATTGGCAATTTCAGTTAAGGACAGTAATTAAGCAGCAATTATTAATTAATTAAGTCGTACGGATACCTGGTTTAGTGAGGGTTGTCACAACAAGATAGGGGATCACTCTCGAGAGATCATGGAACCTCTGAGTATAACTAACAATGTCCGCACCAACCATGGACATATTCCAAAACTCAATCTCCAGCTTTTGAAGTTCAGTGTGGGAACAATACTTTTCTTTCATTCGTTCCTTCAAGTCATCCCATGACATACCGTAAGCTGCATCATCACCCAGAGTTTGGACTTGTAAGTTCCACCAAGTCAAAGCTTCATCAACGAATAACAAGTTACTTTTCCTTGCCATTACTGGGTTGTTCGTTTGTCAGAGGGCTCTGCCTCATGAGTAAAGGGTGTTTGTGGGAAGGCTGACGCAAAACAAATGTGTCATACCCAGCCAGAAGGTACACTCCTATCGGACCTGACGCTAGTTAACATGTGTAGGGGTACGAGGAGTTGTATCAACAGGTGTGGGAACATGAATAGGTGTAGCTGGTGCAACCAATATAGTATCATCATCATCATCGGTAGGGTAAGCCTCTAATCCTGCGGCTCGAAAGGCAGAGGAGGTCACTGACTCGAAGGAGTCGGCGTCAGAATCGAGATCAGAATCGGAAGAAATATCGATGACAGACACAACAGGGGATGCTACGTCTAGGATAGTGATGTCGAATACCTCGCCATCGCCAAGATCGTCGTCAAGGTGCTCCACCTCAAACACAGGAACATCAACATCATCATCCAAATCAACAACGAAAGGCCGATCCTCAGCAGGGATGACAATAAGTGGGTTAGCATGAATCGGGATAGGCTCGACAAGATGCTCGACATCGGGATGTCCAATGATAAGCTGGTCGTGGAGGGGTAAAGTTAAAGCTAGGACATCATCAATGAAAGGGACATCATCACCCAAGTCTGGTAGAGCGAAAGGCTGGAAGTCATCGAGATCACCATTGTCAGTCATGAAATCAAGATCTTCGTCCAGATCGGAGTCGGTATCAAAGGTGAAAAATTGTCTCAGTTTACCCTATCCCGTCATCGTCAGAGATGAGGATCTCGCTCGTCAGATATCCCGCTACTTATGGAGGAAGACATGATAGCTTGTAAAGGAATGTTACGCATTATATATATATATATATATAAATAATTTCTATTTAATATACACATATATATAGTTACACAAAATGTTGCAAGTAGTCCCTAGTTGAAGATAAGTGCTACCCCTGTGCACCCTAAGTCACGTAGTGTCCTTGCTTGACTCTTGAAAAACGAGTTCAGGTAGTGGATGTCGCAGAACGTTTTATGCAATGAAAAACTTTTGTAAAATTATTTTCGTGAGAGGATCCTAAGGATGTAGTCTAGACTCGAGAAGGAATCCTGGTTCACTACAATCGCAGCTCTGATACCAATCTGTCACACCCATTTCTAAGGCAGAAGCATGAGGTGTGATCCTGAAAGATTCTCATTGCATACGAATGGTAAACATTCTACATGATTATAAAATAACTCCGAATTACCATTCATAGTTTATCATCCAAAATAAAAGTTAAGTTTAAGGTTTACAACATAGAATAAGATAATTGTTTGAAAAGTTTACAACTTCATTTCAAAAATAAATAACAAGCTTTTGATCATTATATCTCCGCTGAGGCGGGATATAATAACCAAATCCTACAAAAGTGGTTGTGGAGCATCGACACGAAATAACTTGACACATAAACAACCATCTTGAACAAGGAGACCGCGCATACATCCACCTAGTTACCTGAGATACATGTAAGTTTTGGAAAATCGTCAACATAAGTTGATGTGAATTCATGTAGTTTTGAGTAAAACATTTAAGTATTAGTTGTAAGAATCATGGTATGTCATTGTACTTGAAAAGGTATTTTCTAAATGTAAGGAAATCAAGATTGCTAATGGTTTGCAAGGCCATTAACATATGTAACGACATAGGAAGCATCCAAACCATAGGCATTTTACTTGTCGGTTTACGACTAGAGACACAAAAGCACTCTCGGTAACAAAGTGACCAAGAGTGTGGCTGCCTGAAACCCATTAGATCTAACCTTTTGTTCTACGGTCTAGGTATCACGTTTGATTAATGGTGCTTAAGTCTCACCCTATTCGTGACATGATCTATAGTATCATTCCTTAGTTTTGTTTCTACATACCATAGTACATGTATTTTCCCCAATTTTAGAAAACAAGAAAATGTTTAAAGTGGGGACATGAACTCACTGTTTTGCGTATCCTGCGTCGAAAACTTCACCGGCTTTGTCGTATAGGCGTCGCAACCAATAAGTATTCTATGTGCATTAATCACTAGACTTGTAAAACACTATGTACAAGTCACCATCTTAAGTTTATGTATTTGTTTTATGTATGTTCATCACTCGTGAGGGTCGTGCCTTTGTTTGTCGGGTCTCGCCCGTTCGTCATGTTCTTGTATTTTGAATATGTATTGCTTACGTGTAAATATATATTTGTTTATTGAGAGGTGAAGATCAATAAAGGTTAAAAATAAACTATATTTTTAACTAATCCAAAATATGATAATTATATTATTGGAAAAATTACATTTTTCGTCCTTTATGTTTGTACCAGATTGCAACGGATAGCCTTTAACTTCAATAATTACAGTCACAATCCTTTATTTGTAAAACTCGTTACACTCTACGTCCTTTAACACTAACCAGGTTAAAATTTTTAGTTAAGTATGACATTTGACTTACACATGAGGGTAGAATAGTAATTTTACTTCTCTATTTATTATTTATCTAAAGACTCTCTCTTTCCCAAAACTACTTTTTCTTTCACTAAACTCTCTCTCCCTCCCAGCCTCTGTATTAGCCAACGCCCACCAAGTTTCACCACCATCATCACCATGTAGCCGCCACCCCCTGCAACTCATCCACCACCGCAACCAACAACCCCCTGCAACCCATCCACCACCGCAGCCACAATCCCCCTGCAATAATCGCTTTAATCCGATCCGAATCTACCTCAGATTGACTATGCTCAACTGCGAGTTTTCAATAATTCCAGGCGGTCATGAACTCCTGATTAGCCTCAATAACCTTAGCATTGAGTTCTAGGGCTTCCTTTATTTTGCCAAAGTAAGCTTTGCTTTAAGGATCCTCCGTTAATTCAGAAATCTACAAACGGTTTAATAGGTTTCACCATTTCTCTCTAATATATTTTTAATTATAATGAAAAAATAATGAAATTTTTAGTTATCCATGTTTGATTATTGAATCGTTAGTAAGCATGTGTTTTCGTGCTCAATGATTAAGCACAAAACTACCAGATCTGATAAATTATAGATTATTTTTGTTTCTAATGATAATTAGGTTTTGTTAATCAGATCACTGTTACCGGATTAAGGTCGTGGCTACGAAAAGTTGGGTATTTTGCTCCCTGATTTCAAATCAGGTTATTCTTACTAAATGGGTATTCAAAAAACTTTGGTATTCTTATCGTAAGTGAGATGCTTGTGTGATTTTGGCTATCAGATTGTTATGTTGCAGGTTCCGGTGGTTGCAGGTGGCTTGGTGGCTGCAGGGTGATGATGGTGGTGGAACTTGGTGGATGGTGGTTAGGATACAGAGGGTGAGGGTGAGAGGATAGAGAGTTTAGAGAGAGAGAGAGAGAGAGAGAGTAGTTTGGGGAGGGAGAGAGAAAGTATTTAAATAAATAAAAAAAGTAAAATTACTAATCTACCCTTATGTGCAAGTCATATGTCATACTTAACCAAAATTTTTAACCTGGTTAGTGCTAAAGGACGTAGAGTGTAACGAGTTTTGCAAATAAAGGATTGTTACTGTAATTATTGAAGTTAAAGGCTATCCGTTGCAATCTGATACAAACATAAAGGACGAAAAGTGTAATTTATCCTATATTATTTTTTGAAAATAAATATAAGTATTTTGCTAAATAATATTTCCAATATTATTTTTGTGCAAGTATACTTAGGGAAGTATACTTGTATTTTTATGTAAATACTTATGTATTTTACATTATTTGCCAAAAATAATTACTTTGACTTTTAATACTTTCCGGAATTATATTTCTTAAAAATAATATATTTTTAAGACTTGTGTGATATATATATACATATATATATATATATATTGTTATACTTGTAAAATGTATATATATTTATTTTTGTTATTTTCCGATTTTTGTAAAATTCTCATTACTTGATAAAAGATATATATATATATATATTTGTCCAAATACATATTTAAGTCCAAAATTGTCCATAAATTGTCCAAGTCCAAAATGTGTTAAGGAATATATTTATATAAATATATTTTCTTGTATTTTGCCCATATACCCTTTCATGGGTTATTTGTATGAGTATTCTTTGGTATTTGTTATGTATTTTTATGTGTATTTTGTTGGTGATACCCCTTGGGGGTATTTAGTGTATTTTCATGATCCCAATACACTACGACATATAATATACATAATATAGACTTAGCACAAAATTTGGTGATCACTAAATATATATATTTTTCCTAAAAATATACATACTTAATATTAATTTTAACTTGAAGAAATCCTTATTTCTTAGCTTGTAATTTTGTACAAAAATTAGGAAACCTTGATAAATATTTTTAGGTGAATTTTTGGGGAATAAGTTTCACCAAAACTTATATTTTTTTATGTGTTAAAATTTTATAAAAATTTTGACATAGTTTCCCCTAAAAATGGAGGTATCCCAAGTTTTCAAAACATGTGTTTATTTTCTTTTCATCACCAAAAATCAATTTACACAATTTTCACAAGTAACATACCCTAATTTCATCATGTAAAACCTTATGATGAACTTGATTTTTGTTAAAAATGTGTAGTCTTTTAGATCTACACTTTGCATACAAGGATCTTTCAAAATCAAGTGTTCTTGTTAACTTTAAACAAACCTTTTATGAAACTTTAACTTACTAACTAAACCATCCATGAGTTTTAGGGTTTCAAAGTCGTGAAAAACATATTCTAAAACCATTTTTATTCTCATTTAAAAGATCTTTATGTTCATCATCAAGTTTCATCATGGATCTTTCAAGATCCATGCTTAACCTACTTGAATCTTTCACAAGTAAGCTTCTTGATGCACTTCTTACAAACTTTTTATGGAGTTTAGTTTCATAAGTTAACCATACTTAAATTTAGTCACTTCAAGAACACAAGAACATACTTTAAAAACCATTTTTCAAGTTCACATAAATGTTTTTCAAGTTTAAGCATGGATCTTCAAGTTTAACCATGGATCTTTCAAGATCCATGCTTAAACTTGTTAGATCTAAGCTTCTAACAAGCTTTAACATGATGGATCTAAACATAAACACAAGATTCAACAACAACAACTTCATCACATACATTAAACATCACTAAAAACACTTGTTTTTCTTCAGATTATGTTAGATCTTCATATCTTCATCTTTTAAAGTTTAGTTTGTGACAACCTGTAATTAACGCCTCTTAATTACGCGAATAACAAACATTTAGGTGATACCAAATAGTGTTTTAGGACACGAATTAACTTATTTAGGCTTTTGAAATGCCTAGGAACGCCTATCTGACTTTACAGTACGCGAATGGTGAATTGCGGGAAAACTGCTGATTGATAAACGGTAACGAACTGACACCGGATGAAATACGGACAATGCCAAAAAATACGAGTTTTATATGTATATTTTATGCACATGAATATGACTTTACAAATTATCGTGCTTTCGAACTTCACAAAACGCATACGTGAACTAAAAACGCGACTGCAAGAATGCACCGACAACGAAACAGAAGCATCAGACTCGTGTATTACCTTAAAAACTGAAATATTATGATAAATTTAGCTTCATAATCGAATTCTAATATTCGAAGCTGAAACCGGATCAAAAAACGGACCAGAAACGAAACCCGAAACATTTTACGCAATTTTAACGCAACCGACAAATGAACACATCAAACGTCGACTACCGACACTATTTAAATATTTTTGTTCTTAAAACGATGTTTTACGGCAATCCATGAAGTTCGGGAGCGAAAACGGGCCTTGGAGACGTGATTGGGCCGCACAAATTACAAGAAAGGGACTAATGGGCCTTGGGCCCAACCCACTCGAAAACCCTAGTAAAAAAGGGTCGTTATGTCTATGCGACAACAGATGCAGATCGTTATACCTTCTCAAAGGTGGTTATTTTCACATTGGTTCTCGCGGTTCTCGCAATAAAGGGTGGTTCCTAACGGATCTTTGTGCTATATATATATATATATATATATATATATATATATATGAACACAACCAAAAATGCCTAAAAATAGTTAAAAAAACATACAAAATTTTTTAGTAGCAAAAAAAATTTTTTTTTCTACCAAAAGTAGCGATTTTAACATAGAAAATATTAAAAAAAAAATTAGATTTTTTTTTGATTTTTTTAGATTATTTTTTGAATTTTTGAGATTTTTATAGGTTTTTTCGGGGTTTAGTTTTTAGCATTTTAGCTTGCCGGGGGGGGGGGGGGGGGTTAGATTATTTAAGGGTTTCTTTTTAGGTTTTTTAGCTATTTTAGGTTGTGTTCACATTGGTTCTCGCGGTTCTCGCAATAAAGGTGGTTCTCGCATCCTAAAAAACCTAAAAAATTCTATTTTTTTTTTAATATTTTCTATGTTAAAATCGCTACTTTTAGTAGCCAAAAAATTTTTTTTTTAAAAAAAAATTTTTTTGGCTACTAAAAGTAGCGATTTTCTTATAAAAAATATTAAAAAAAAAAATTTTGTGTGTGTTTTTTAGCTATTTTTAAGCATTTTTTGTTGTGTTCACATTGGTTCTGGTGGTTCTCGCAATAAAAGGTGGTTCCTAACGGATCTTTGTCCTATATATATATATGTATATATATATAATGATTATAGGGGAAGGTTCATTGGGGAACACTAAAAAAGTGGGGAACATCGGGGAACCGGCTCAAACGAACTCCGATTGGACTCATTCCAGCGGCGTTGGAACCGGCTCGTCGAACCCTAACTAAGATCTCTTAACCCTAAACCCTAAATCCTAACTCCTAAACTCTAAACCCTAAAGCTAAAAAATAAGGCTAAAATCTAAGCTAAACCGTAAAATCTAAACTATAAACCCTAAAAGCTAAACCCTAAAGGCTACCCCTAAAGCTAAACCCTATGGCTAAACCCTAAAACTAAACCCTAAACACTAAAGCTAAACTCTAAACCCTAAATCTAAACCCTAAGGCTAAACCCTAAAGCTAAACCCAAAAGCCAAACCCTAATATATTTAGGGTTTAGGGGTTATGATTTAGGGTTTAGGGTTAAGAGATCCTAATTAGGGTTCGACGAGCCGGTTCCAACGCCGCTGGAATGAGTCCAATCGGAGTTCGTTTGAGTCGGTTCCCCACTGTTCCCCATTTTTTAGTGTTCCCCAATGAACCTCACACATGGATTATATATATATATATATATATATATATATATATATATATATATATATATATATATATATATATATATATATATATATATATATAGAATTGCGCTAAATTGAGAACCACCCCGAGTTGTAAGAACCGCGAGAACCACACCATCCGGGTCGCCGTTTACCACGATTTTTTTTTACAACTAGATGTGTGTATTATAAACACATCCGTAAAAAAAAAAAAAATTTAAACGCCGCGCCCGAGGGGGTAGTTTTTTACACCACAAGTTTGGTGTAAAAAAAAAGAAAAAAGAAAAAAAAAATAAAAACACCAAACTTGTGGTGTAAAAACTACCCCCTCGGGCGCGACGTTTAAAATTTTTTTTTACGGATGTGTTTATAATACACACATCTAGTTGTAAAAAAAATCGTGGTAAACGGCGACCCGGATGATGTGGTTCTCGCGGTTCTTACAATTCGGGGTGGTTTTCATTCTAGCGGTCCCCTATATACATATATATATATATATATATATATATATATATATATATATATATATATATATATATATATATATATATATATATATATAATTACTAAATATACTAAGTAATAAAGAAAATGTTGAAAAAAAAAACTAACTTCTCCAACAATAGTCGTTGGAGTTAGAAAGAAAATAATAATAATAATAATAATAATAATAATAATAATAATAATAATATAAAATAAATTAGTTAATATAAGAAAATGAAATCATGAAATATCTAGAGTTTGAAAGTCAAAAGAAGATATGGTGCTTCAAATCTTTACACATGTCATCACCGTACCTTACTAAAATTTCCTTTTCTTGTACGCATGCTAGTATGTCTCAATTTACCAAATTGTTTGTTTGACAACTTACACTCCATACATCTCTGTACTCTCTCCATATTTTCCTTAACCAAGTATTAAACCGAAACACCCTTTTTTCTTGTTTATCTTGTCCGCACCACTCTCAACACACACAATCTTCATTATTTCTATTATGTTTTAATCACAAGATCAAGCTTAAAGATTCAAAGTTCAAATGGCTTCAAGTGCTCAAACCCAAAGTTCTTACCCTTTTTTCTAGCCATCTTCTCCTTGCTTACATTCAGTGAGTCTTTCTTATAAAAGTTTCTTTATTCTTACTAAGCTTCATGTATTAGAGATCACCCAATTAGGCTAGATGGTTTATGTTCTTAGTTTTCTAAAAAGTAAAACTCATGCGTTAAGAATTGTTTTTTTTTATATATGGAATTCACATCGTTGTAACTTGTTACTTTATGGAAGTGTTGCTTACCAATATAAGAAAAATGTTTGTTCCATTTTATTGTTATACACAAGTTATGTTTGATAATTTTTTAGTTGTTACTGGACGTACATGTTACTCTAGTCATTAGTGTATCAAAAACTTTGTCAAAAGCTAACTAGTTGGTGTTAGCAAATTATGTAGTTCATCTATGCATATTTATATTTTTTAGTATAAAGCTATTATGACTAGAGACGTGTATTCTTGAAGGTTGCAAGTTTCTTGATAAAGATTATTATTATTATTATTATTATTATTATTATTATTATTATTATTATTATTATTTGTCCAAAAGAAAACACTCAGTAAGTATATATATATATACTTATATATTAAGTTCAAGTGAACATCTCTAGACTCATACATTTTATATGTATTATGACAAATAGTGGAGGGTTCAAATGAGAAGAATTTTTTTGTAAGAAGAAAAAAAAAAAAGAAGTTTCAACCAATAAGAATGCTTCATTTTACTTCATTTAATATTTGTATTTAATTTTAATATACGGGTATATTGGTAAACTTACATAAATCATTAACTTGTATTCTTCCCCTTTAATAACTAGCTAAATTAAATTTGTAACTCCTTTTCAAAATATATACTTTTTCGAATTAAAAAAAACAACTTAATTTAAAGTGTAGAATAAATTACTAGTTGTGTAGGATAAATTACGAGTTGTGTAGGATATATTTCAAGGTGCGTAAGATAAATTTCGACCGTGTAGGATAAAATTCTATAATGTGTAAGGTATATGTAGAAAATTTTTGATATGTGTAGGTTTTGTAGATTATATGTAGGATAATTAATGATTGGTTGACTAATTAATTAAAGAGAAAAAAATTAATGATATGAGTTATAAATGAAATAGCATTTACTAATATGCCCTTTTCTTCTTTTTCTTCTCACATTAAATTTCTTCTCAAATGAACCTTCCCCATGAGAAATATTTGTGTAAATATATATAATTTTTCATAAACTTACTCAGTTTAACAAAAACCCAACAAAATTATATATTTTGTTTCTCGGGTAGTGTTAGGATCTGAGTTTGGATTGATTGTGATTTGTGTTTGAATTTAGATGAACAAATGAAAGAGTAGTGCAGCGGAATTTAAATGGAAGCAAACTTTTCACAATCAAACAGAAGAAACGCTTTCAATCATACATTTTCAACACAGAATCAAATGATTAAATTTATTTTTAAACTCTGATTACAATGCTGTATGATATGCAAACTCCCCCTCAGCCCGAGCTCAGTGTTTGTTCGTGCAGAAAGAAGATGGTGAAAGAGCTAAACAGAACAGTCTGTACTGTTCTATTTATAGGCACTTGCAAACCACTGAGCATCTAAGCTGACGTCACCATGAAAGTGACATCTAACCTCCTAACAAACTCTAACCTCTGATCTATACAGACACTGCTATGCTAACTACTGATATTACATTTCAATACATAAAACAAACATGAACTGCTGCTGCATCCTTCCACTGCTGTGAACCCAGCAGTACTTGTCATGATCAGCAGTGCTTGAACCAAGGCAGTAGATTGAGCAGTAGAGCTTTAGTTCTTCAATCAGTCTTTGTCTTGAGCAGCAGTTGTAGGTCAGCAGTTTGCATGATCAGCAGATAGGAGGTCAGCAGATGTTGAGACCACTTTCAAAGGGAGAGGCTTGCAACTAAACATCTGCTTATTCTGGATCCATTGCTCTGATCCAGTTTTGGCTTTCATTATCTGTTCCTTTGGCAGGGTTCAATCCCAACAATCTCCCCCTGTAACAGATAATGCCAAAACTCTTCATTATTGTAGATCTTTATTGCCTCATCAACAGTTCCCTTATTTGCCCTTTGAATTGTATTTCAAAAGTTAAGGAATTTGTATCATCATCATCCCTGCTAAGTGGAAGATCAAGGAAATCCTGCAAATCTTCAAGACTCAGGCCAAGTGCTTGTTCCCTTGTTAGTTTCTTCACTTCACCATCAGACCTGAACACAATCAATACATGGGTCTGTTTATCAGTTTTCCACTTTAGTACTTTTGAGCCTGATGGGTTTCTTGGGAGATTTTTATTTGAAGAGGAGTTTGGTGATGCTGGCCTATTCATAACTAACTGAGCAGTACTTGCAGATTGTTCCAATTCAGATTCTTCTTTCATCATTAACATAATTCCCTCTTTTACAAGGTCATTACTAGCAATTAAATCTTGAACTGTTTCAGCACCCAACTGGCTTTGACTCCTTCTTTTGTAGATGGCAGCACCAGCAGGAGCAGTGGTTCGTTTCGCTTGCAGCTTTGGTGGTCTTTTTGAAACCTCTGCTTTGGAATAGTCAGGTTTTTGTGGAGCTGTTGGATCTTTCTTCCTGAGCTCCTCCAACCTTTCAATGTAGTCTTTTCGAAGAGTTTCATCTGCTCTTTCTGAAATTTGTTGAAATACATTCTTTGCAAATTGTTCTAAGGATCTGACTTGTGTGAGCAAGAATTGGTAATTCTGCTGAATTTCTCTATCAGATTTTCCTTGAGCATTTCTTTTTGAGATATCCTCTGCTTGTTTAGCCTTGAGTTTCAAATATTCTTCAATATTGTTTAGTCTTGGATATCCTTCAACTGATGGCAAACTCCTTTTAGCAGGGTCATCCTCATAGTAAAAAGATTTAATCTCTTCTCTGACTGTTATGAGTTCAAGAGGAAATTGGACACCTGCAGGAGGTAAGGACTTGTAAATTTGAGCTGAAGAGAGAGGAATGGGTTTTGGAATTGTGACAAGTGCTTGTGATTTTGAAACTTTTGGTGGTGGTGATGGAGAATCATCATCTGGTATGATAACCCTTCTCCTTTTTATTTTAGGAGAGGCAGATGATATTTTGGATGGAACAGTGGAGGTAGTTTGAGTGGCAGTGGTTTGTGACTGACTAACAGTTGTTGAAACAACTGGTGTTTCAACCACTGTTGTCATTAAATTACATCAGATGTTTTAACATCTGCTGTCTTCTGCTTTATGGCAGGTAGTGATGGTGGAGATATTGTTTTTGGTGGTGATAAGGCAGTGGTTGTGGTGTGTGTTGAAGTGGTGTGTGTTGAAGTGAGAGCAGTTGTTGTAACAACTGAGGTACCAGCAGATGTTGATACAACAGGAGTTTCAGCAACTTTTTTGATGGAGGTTTGATGTTGGTGGCTTTTGGATGATGGTTTTGGAATATGCTTTGGAAGACTGGATGGTGTGGATTTGGGTTTCCTTACTTTTCTAGTAAGATTTCTTTTTGGAATAGCATTTTGATCATCCTTTTCACCAGAACAACCCTGCTCATTCAGCTCCATGAAAGCTCTCTTTTCCTCATTCCACCTTGATAAATCCTTTACGCTCTATCCCTTTGTACACTTATGATCCCATCATCAAGTGCATTCTGGGTAACATCAACCTTTTTGCTACCATCTGGCAAAGGAATATTTCTGAGCATTGCATCCTTCTCTAGATCAAGATACAACCCATTATCAATCCCTTTCCTTGTCCACTCCTTAATTTTCTCCCCCTTTTTGGCATTATCTGTGTGGATTTCATCAATAAACAGAACTGTTGGAGGAGAAGTGCCAGTGGTTGCTAACAGATGGGCCTTGATAGCCTTGATGTCATCTTTTGTATCTTTGAACCTAGTCTCCATTGTATTTTTCAGATCTTGAACATGTTTTTCATGTTGCTGCTCAGTCAGTTGATGTTGTTGTTGGAGAAAAGGT
This sequence comes from Helianthus annuus, assembly GCF_002127325.2. Taxonomy (NCBI): domain Eukaryota; kingdom Viridiplantae; phylum Streptophyta; class Magnoliopsida; order Asterales; family Asteraceae; genus Helianthus; species Helianthus annuus. The sequence continues at coordinate 36,436,505 of NC_035446.2, read as the reverse complement.
TGAAAGCGATTCCAGAGCTCATTTATAACATCTGCTGGTGGTGGAGCAGGTGCTTGAGGTGGAACAACAGTGGATTGTACCATTTGAACTGTCAACAACTGATGCAGCATGTATTTGATTTCTGCAACAGTGGTATCCAGTTTTTCAACTCTGTCCATCAATTCCTGGTACTTTAAACCATCACCCAATTTAATGGGATCATCTGATTTCCCACTAGCAGTGGTTTTATCAGATGTTGAGGTAGGGAGTGTACTCCAAACATCAACAACTGATGCCCCTCTTTCTTGGTACTGGGGTCTTCTTCCTTCAACACTTGATAATCTTTTGATGGAACCAGTGGTTAATACAAACTCACTAGCAGATAACAGAGGTGTTATGGAAGGAATTGCCTCCAAGGAAGTCTTATTGATGTAACTACTGTCCAAGTGTAATCCTGTAGGTTCAACACTTGTAGTGGCTGCTTCACTTGGAATACCACCAAGAGTTACTTGTAACTCAAGGGGTGTAACCTCCTCAGGGTGTGTTGGTGGGTTAGCAAAGATTGATACATCAAGCCCAGTCTCATGTTGAGGTATTTTCTCATGAACAGGTGAGTGAGAAGGACTGGTTTGTGCTAGGTTCAAATCAATTGCATCCAACAGTAATTTGGTGTTTGGGGGAATTGGGGATGTAAAGGTAGGTTTAGAAAGCGGAATGTCCCGGGTATTGGGCTGTGGATGATGGAAACGAGTGCTTCCAGAGCATCATGATGTGGTGACCCTGTTTGTACAACCTGTTCTTTTTGTGAAGAGGCAGGAGGAGTTTCGGCTAGGGTTTGAGATATTTTTACCAACTGCTGTGAGGAAGTAGCAGCAGTGGTTTGTTGTGACTTTTGTGTTGTCACAGGCAGTAGCTCTGGTATCTCATCCTCCAGAGTTGCCTTTTTGATGGGTTTTGGGGTTTTTATTTTTCTTTTTCTGTGGCTTTTTGGTGATTTTAGGTGTGGGTTTCAAGGCAGTTGTTTGGCTACCTTAATCACCTTGAGCAGTGGGCTCAGCAGCAGATACCTGAGGAGCAGGGTTTGATGCTAAAATCTGCTCAGGCACCTCTGCTTGTGTTTTGCAAGGTGTTCACATTCTTGTAAATGTTTCAGCAGTTAAGCTGTTTATTTGAAAAGAGTCACCTTGGTTTATTACCGCAATATCATCTTTACTGAATGTTTTCTCAAAATAATAACTCAAAAATCTTGGAAACAGTAAAAATGATTTTGTTTCAACATTTTTAACCAAATCATTGAAGATTACCTGGGAATAATTAAAATTTTATTCTTGAAGTATAGCATATCCCAGATTTTGAATCTTCAATGTTATTTCATTAAAAGAAGTGGTTTTATTTGAAACACACATGAGGAGGGTATGGAATAAAAATCTTGTTGCAGGAGGGAAGAAACCTTTTTGTAAGGTATCACTCTTCATCATTGTGTCTGCATACCCTCTCTCAATGAAGTCAATTTTTAACTCGTTTTTAGGGAAATAATCTTTACCTTCCTGATCAGCGAGTTGAAAGACCTCAGATTTGGATTGCGGTGTTATTCGGACTGCTTTCTTCTGCAGAGTAGAGTTAATGGCTATGACATCTTCTCCTTGTGTTTCAAGGGTACAGTTTTTCCAAAACTCTCTCTGAGTTTGCAGGTAAATGGGTGCATCAACGGTTAACAAAGTTTTATACTTTGATGCATTGAGCATATCGAGGATGGAATCAAATGTGTCGATGTGGCCGAGTTTTGTGAGGAGACCCAGAAGATTATGAGATGGTTTATGTGGGATTTCTATGGAGGTAGCCTTTTGAGAGGCCCCTTTGGAAGATTTTGTGGATGATTTTGATTTTGTCATTTTGAAGATGAGAATCGAAGATGAGATTGTGGAGAAATTTGATGAAATGTGATGGAAACTGCTTTGAGAAGAGAATTTTTAAGAATTCAATTCGATAGTGAAACCTTGTTTGGGCTTTGAAAAGGGGTTTTATGGAGGAAAAGTGAATGCTGACGTGGCAGCAGTTACAAAAGATCTGACCACTATGTACTGTCCGCATGCCATCCCCTGGTGAAATGAAGGACAGTACTTTTGAACAGTACATTTTGTGAAAACAACTGGTGAAGACAGTAGTTGTAATTGTTATGGAGAACAGTTGATGCTTTTAACTATCAGTGGATAGCTCAGCAGTGGATAAAACACTGATTTTGAACATTAGGGTTTATCAAGGAAAATGAGAACAGGGGATGACTTTCAGCAGTAGACAGACTTTTGAAGTAGAACAGACTTTTGAACCCATCAGTGGTTATGGCAGACTTTTAGGATTTTAATGAAAAATTCATTTTTAGCTATTTTTAAGGATGGATTTTTGATTTTCTGAAAACATTTTAATGCTTTTATTCATAGAAAAACAGGATTTTGCCTGTTATTCCATGTGACACATGTGTTACTTCAAGCATCAAACAAATTCCAAACCCATGAAATATTGTATTTCATACTTAGGGTTTGTAAAAATATGTGCATCATTTGCACATATCAATTCTTCTCCGATTTCAAGCTCTAAATCGCTTTCTAGAAGGTTATACGCGCACTGATGCGTAAATATAACCAGTTCAACGCAACCAACACTCTGTAATAGTGAAATAGGCTTAACATACGTTAAATAACCTCCATATAACTTGGAAATAAGTTTTGGATGGTTTGGTGTGTTGAAATCAAGTTTGTTCGATCGTAGGGACTAATTGTGTCAAACTGCAAAACTATACCGATTCTTATAGCAACGAACCTTCCGGAACTTGATCATAAGTTAAATATGCCCTAAATATCCTTTACATAGCTTAGAAATAGGCTTTGAGGTGTTTGGTGCGCAAAAATAAACTTTTGGTCATTCAGGGACTAAAAGCGTCAAAAAGTGCATAAGTTTGCATTTTCGCGCATATCTTACGTTCTGAATATATCCGGAGATCCAAAAATTTATGTAAGCATTAAAATAATCTATTTTAGTGTTTGGCATAAGAAAATTCCATTCGTCGCTTGATTTGGATCGTTTTTGCGTTCGTTACGACTTCCGTCGTAATTAACCGAACAACGCAACCGTACGACCAAACGAACCGACGTCCGACATATTTTTGAACATGTTTTGAGTTTCCTATACTTAACTTCATTTTAGAGCCTTGAAATGAGGTTAACGGGGCTTAAACGTGTCAAAAGCCGAAACGCATGTTTCTGAAGTTCAGGGACCAAAATTGACATTCTGCCATAGTTATCTTAGGAAGGGACCAAAATGAAAAATCTAAATTCCAGCTTTTTCCAGCTGTTCCCCTCATTTGCACATGGTTTTAATGAAACTATGGGCTCCCATGGTTTCACAAAACCATGGGCACATGTGTACGGATGAGATTGAAGCTCGTTTTACGATGAACGATCCTAACGGTTCTAGATTTCCTATAAATACCCACCATGTTTTCATTCATTCCTCACATTTGAATCTGATTCAAGCTCTCTAAGTGGAAGTATATGCTTCCTACCTGAGAGAGAATCGGGTTCAAATCTTGCGGGGACCTTCTGTAAGTATTCTTTCGCGTTTTTCATTCGTTTTTATCGTTAAAGTCAAACTGCGTTTAACTTTCTGCATTGACCAGTTTATGGTCAATGCGAGGTTCATTTGAACTTCATAACATGAGCGTAATCACGATGGTTATAGTCCCTAGTGACTATACCTACTGATTACCACGTTATCTAGGCTCAGTGACGAGTCGTAGTTTCGGCCAAAATGCGTTTTCTCACGTATTTTGTAACCAAACTACTCTAGGGTATTAAAACCGTTTGTTTTAATACCAAACCTGTTTTCTAACTTAACTAAACATGTTCTAGCATGTTTAGCTCGTCACTTTTTAGATTAGTGCTTATGTAGGGTCGTAAGGTAAGCGATCTAAACAATCGCTTATACTTTCGAACCCGACCCGTTTGGTCGATCATTAGGATCCGACCAAACATTTTTTGTAACCATAGTTGAATAGGGAATAACCTTCCAAGGTTATACCTTATGGTCACTTCGTTTAAGTAGTTGTATGATAGGTAGTTTATATGCCTTAGGTAAATTACCAAAATACCCTTTTTATGCATAATTGATATTTAAGCATATGTAACCCAAACTTTTGTTATTTAACTAATTATGCAACATAATTAAACATGTTTAGGCATATAATACTTGTCATAAGACTAGTTAGGCGGTCCGAACGCGTTTTACGCAAACGGCGCGTTAAAGTAGTGTAAGCTACCTAAACGGGTCGTGATGGGTCGTAAGCACTTAGGATAGGTTTCATTTTAGTATGTAGGCCTTGTTAAACCATATCATATGAGTTCCCACGCTCATTTGGTTTACGAGACCTCATACTATCCGATCTCCCGATTTAGGTCCGGTTTATTTATGTAGTTATCAATATTAGGTGCCGTTTGATTCCGTGCTCCTCTAGCTTTGCTTGGTGGTTATCCTAGGACTTCTAAGCAATCTCAAGTGAGTACATAGTCCCCTATTTTACTATTTTCAAACTGTTTTGGGGTGAAGCATGTGTACCTATCTGTTATTTTCATGTTTTCAAAAGTATAATTGATTATACATATTTGTACTTATCTTTTTACAAACTGAATGATTATTTATGATTTAAACTCTAGTTTTTTCTTAAAGATTATAAAATTAATGTTTGGAATAGTACTCATTTTGTTCACCAGACCGGTTGGTAGTATGATATAGCACTATAGGATTTGACACCGCATTCCTGTTGTCATGGAATGTCTGAAACCAATTTGTTGCTCCATCCAAATAGGGATTGCCTTTGTGGTATTTCTATAGTCTCAAAGGTGTATCTTGATGCACTAGGTCTGAATGAATTCTTAAATCACATTATTTTTGTATATTAAGTTATACTCCCAAAGGTATAGTTTGATATGCTCTCATATGGGATATTGTACAAAAACCAACATATATTTTGTTAATCATTAAAACACAGTTTGATATGTTATTTTCATAATCCAAAGCATAGTTTTAATATGTTATTTTCAACCCAAAACATAGTTTAATAGGTTATTTATAAATCCAAAGTATACTTTTAATATACTACTGAAAATTATTATTTTTAACAACTAAAGTATATTTAATATACTATCTGTTTAACAATTGGGATTTGGTTAGTGTTTAGACAACGGGACGGGTGTAATGTGATGCATACATGGTAGATACGCCGCTGGTACTTCTTATATATAAGTGTTTTCATCGCATTACATACCGTGGCGTTATTTAGTACACTTGGGTTAATGGTTTTGGAACTAAAATATATTTTAATATATAACTTATTCAACTTTGTTAAAACCGAAGTATATTTTTATATATACTATAAATCTTTTTATCAAAATGTTGTTTATCAAACAATATATTTTATACAAACTCATTTTACTTAATTATTTAATTACCTATGTATTATTATTTTGTATCATCTAATTTCTTATAAATTTTGGTATGATTTATAAAAGAAAACCTTTTTCAAGGATCATGACTACTTTTATTAAAACCTTTTCTTTAAACTTATAAGTCATGAATCCTACATCAATAAAACCTACGTATCTCATAGGCATTTTTTATGCTAACGTTCCTATTTTTACACATGTTTCAGGTACTGCTCTGTGATGATTGATGATATGTGCTACACTTAGGATGGACTCGTGCCTTAGCGACTTTAAAACATGAAAGATAATAGTTGTACTTATTTGATTGTATTAAAACAATGAGTTCATTTATTCAATAAAACAACATTTCAATTTTCCATGTGTTATGAAACAATGATTCTGTTACAACACTCCCCGACGTTTCCGCCATGTTTTGTTGTTTTACGTGGTCGGGGTGTGACAGAAAAGTTGGTATCAGAGCCAATGGTTATAGGGAATTAGGTTATTAGTGATGCTTTAACCTAGACTATTACCTTCCTAGGACCCTAACGCGAGTTATCTCGTGTTTAGTCTTAAAAATAATACCGTCACTTATCCTTAGGTGACAACCACAATAAGAGCACAAATTTTGAATCCGCTTTGAAAACTAATCATCTGTTCTAGGATGATTGATTACTAGGTTTTGAACCTTCAAAGTTTTCAAAATCTCGTCAAAGTTTGGTCTAAATAATGTGAACACGTGCAAACTGGAAGGGTGGGTGCCTGTACCCTGGGTCTTCTGTCTAAGGCTAGAGTGTTCGTACAAATCCGCAGTATCGGACCAGTCACTCTTACCTGGGAAATCTTGGGGTGAGTGTCCACTTATAGGTGAGCATGTCTTCGCGATACATTATATTAACCCATTTACTTTGATTAGTCACCGTCTCATTTGTTTGCCTTATGTAACAAACAAATGATCATAATTTTATGCATTGTTATTCTGTTTTCATTTCCCTTGTTTCCTCCCATATCTCCCATTTTCTTCATGGTGCCTCTTCATCGCAACAACAATGTCCGAACTAAGTGCTGCAATTGTCCATCAATTAGGCGTCGTACTACCAGAAGGCCATTGATTTAGCTATCACCGTGACTTGTCTCAGGGATGAAGCCATACAAGGGAACCACTCCTTAGAGCAATCAATGCAACCGTCATCATCCGAATCAGATACTCTATTTCAAATGTACCCACAATGGACGATGGGGGATATTTGATTAACATGTGCCGCTTTGCAATCCAAAGCAAAGCTGTTACAAATCCTGCTGCTGCTCAACCTCTTGCAAGGAAACATACTGCCCGTATGTGCTTATGTGCAACAAATGTAATGCACCTCACCAAGCTTACCTGCAGTGTCATCTGTGTGCATCACGTGGACGACTCGGTCACCTGACAAATGCTTGTCAATTCGACCCAAACCAAGGTGGTCTTAACCAACCGAAAGTCAAACCTACTCGTATGAACAACTTAACATACATGGTACCCAACCTTCAAACTCTGCTTAATATGTCGCTTGGCATATTTAGCACCTCAACCTCATGAACTTTCTACCTTGTGTATCGACTTAAGCACGCCTAGTGCAAGGTGTCGAAACACCTCTCATTATACAAAATTCCAAATTCCAAAATAGGATCTTTCTATCCTCATAATTTGATCCTTATGGATGATTATCAATCAAATCGGAGACCTAAATTGAATTATTCGTATGCCTTAATACGTATATTACGATTCAATAAGGATAAATCCGAATTCCTATTAAGATCTTTCTATCTCCATAGTTAGATTCTTATGTTTAAAGTGCCAAATGAAATCCACGAATTGGATTCCTGTTGTGCTTTAAATATCCGTGCCCAAATATAACAAATTAATAATCAAGTTAATCCATTATGTGCTTATGTGCGTATGTGTTTCCTTATATGTTTTGTGTGATCCATCCAAATCCTCATAAAATCTTCCATATCTTATATGAGGGAGTGATAGTAGGATATCCAAAAGTACTATCTTAAATCCTTAATAGACTTCTATGTTGTATTAAAGTCCCTTGGGTTTTAAAGTACTATTCTATAATTGGACCCCTTGAGTGGTCTAGTTAAACAGATTGATTCGAAAATCTGGTTAGGAATATCATGTGATGATATAATTGAAAAGATCCCTTAAGTGGTCTATTTAAGGAGACCGTACGACGGTCTAGTTAAAGAGATCATGTGTTGATCTAGTTAAAAAGATCGTTCATTGATCTAGTTAAAAGAGATCCTTTGGTGGTCTAGTCAAATCGCTTCATGTTTATTCAATTGGGTTTTCCCATACGCATTATGAAATGAATTGTGCGGACTCTGCAAGAAATTACGTAATTATGGAGGCCTACATAATTATGGAATTTAGTGCACAGAAACCACAGGAAGTTTTGTCATGTGTTAAGCCCTATAGTAACAAGAGTAATGATACGGGAAAAGTCTTGTACTTTGACCGATGTCATTTTATCTTACACCCCCCAATTGTGATTTCAAGCACACACAAGTTTCTATGATAATTCTTCATAAGAAACGTTCTCCTGTCCATAGTTTGAAACTCCATGTTTTGTTACTACAAAGACTTCATTTTGAGGGTTGACAATTTCGCTAAGAATCCTAACATGGCCCAGAGTTTTACTTAGGGTTCAATGGATTTATTTGAAAGCGAAATCGTCACAGCTGTCTTCACAAGTTTCCTCCAAATAAATTTCGGGACGAAATTTCCTAAAGTAGGGGAGACTGTGACACCTGTGTCACTTCAATCATCAAACAAATGCCAAACCCATGAAACATTGTATTTCATACTTAGGGTTTGTAAAAATATGTGCATCATTTGCACATAACAATTCTTGTCCGATTTCAAGCTCTAAATCGCTTTCTGGAAGGTTATACGTGCACTGATGCGTAAATATAACCAGTTTAACGCAACCAACACTCCGTAATAGTGAAATAGGCTTAACATACCTTAAATAACCTCCATATAACTTGGAAATAAGTTTTGGATGGTTTGGTGTGTTGAAATCAAGTTTGTTCGATCGCAGGGACTAATTGTGTCAAACTGCGAAACTATACCGATTCGTATAGTAACGAACCTTCCGGAACTTGATCATAAGTTAAATATGCCCTAAATATCCTTTACATAGCTTAGAAATAGGCTTTGAGGTGTTTGGTGCGCAAAAATAAACTTTTGGTCATTCAGGGACTAAAAGCGTCAAAAAGTGCATAAGTTTGCATTTTCGCGCATATCTTACGTTCTGAATATATCCGGACATCCAAAAATTTATGTAAGCATTAAAATAATCTATTTTAGTGTTTGGCATAAGAAAATTCCATTTGTCGCTTGATTTGGATCGTTTTTGCGTTCGTTACGACTTCCGTCGTAATTAACCGAACAACGCAACCGTACGACCAAACGAACCGACATCCGACATATTTTTGAACATGTTTTGAGTTCCCTATACTTTAACTTCATTTTAGAGCCTTGAAATGAGGTTAACGGGGCTTAAACGTGTCAAAAATGAGCCGAAACGCATGTTTCTGAAGTTCAGGGACCAAAATTGACATTTTGCCATAGTTATCTTAGGAAGGGACCAAAATAAAAAATCTAAATTCCAGCTTTTTCCAGCTGTTCTCCTCATTTGCACATGGTTCTAATGAAACAACGGGCTCCCATGGTTTCATAAAACCATGGGCACATGTGTACGGATGAGATCGAAGCTCGTTTTACGATGAACGATCCTAACGGTTCTAGATTTCCTATAAATACCCACCGTGTTTTCATTCATTCCTCACATTTGAATCTGATTCAAGCTCTCTAAGTGGAAGTATATGCTTCCTACCTGAGAGAGAATCGGGTTCAAATCTTGCGGGGACCTTCTATAAGTATTCTTTCGCGTTTTTCATTCGTTTTTATCGTTAATGTCAAACTGCGTTTGACTTTCTGCATTGACCAGTATATGGTCAATGCGAAGTTCATTTGAACTTCATTAGTGAGCGTAATCATGATGGTTATAGTCCCTAGTGACTATACATACTGATTACCACGTTATCTAGGCTCAGTGACGAGTCGTAGTTTCGGCCAAAATGCGTTTTCTCGCGTATTTTGTAACCAAACTACTCTAGGGTATTAAAACCGTTTGTTTTAATACCAAACCTGTTTTCTAACTTAACTAAACATGTTCTAGCATGTTTAGCTCGTCACTTATTAGATTAGTGCTTATGTAGGGTCGTAAGGTAAGCGATCTAAACAATCGCTTATACTTTCGAACCCGACCCTTTTGGTCGATCATTAGGATCCGACCAAACATGTTTAGTAACCATAGTTGTATAGGGAATAACCTTCCGAGGTTATACCTTATGGTCACTTCGTTTAAGTAGTTGTATGATAGGTAGTTTATATGCCTTAGGTAAATTACCAAAATACCCTTTTTATGCATAATTGATATTTAAGCATATGTAACCCAAACTTTTGTTATTTAACTAATTATGCATCATAATTAAACATGTTTAGGCATATAATACTTGTCATAAGACTAGTTAGGTGGTCCGAACGAGTTTTACGCAAACGACGCGTTAAAGTAGCGTAAGCTACCTAAACGGGTCGTGATGGGTCGTAAGCACATAGGATAGGTTTCATTTTAGTATGTAGGCCTTGTTAAACCATATCATATGAGTTCCCACACTCATTTGGTTTACGAGACCTCATACTATCTGATCTCCCGATTTAAGTCCGGTTTATTTATGTAGTTATCAATATTAGGTGCCGTTTGATTCCGTGCTCCTCTAGCTTTGCTTGGTGGTTATCCTAGGACTTCTAAGCAATCTCAAGTGAGTACATAGTCCCCTCTTTTACTGTTTTCAAACTGTTTTGGGGTGAAGCATGTGTACCTATCTGTTATTTTCATGTTTTCAAAAGTATAATTGATTATACATATTTGTACTTATCTTTTTACAAACTGAATGATTATTTATAATTTAAACTCTAGTTTTTCTTAAAGATTATAAAATTAATGTTTGGCATAGTACTCATTTTGTTCACCAGACCGGTTGGTAGTATGATATAGCGCTATAGGATTTGACACCCCATTCCTGTTGTCATGGAATGTCTGAAACCAATTTGTTGCTCCATCCAAATAGGGATTGCCTTTGTGGTATTCCTATAGTCTCAAAGGTGTATTTTGATGCACTAGGTCTGAATGAATTCTTAAATCACATTAGTTTTGTATATTAAGTTATACTCCCAAAAGTATAGTTTGATATGCTCTCATATGGGATATTGTACCAAAACCAACATATATTTTGTTAATCATTTAAACACAGTTTGATATGTTATTTTCATAATCCAAAGCATAGTTTTAATATGTTATTTTCAACCCAAAACAAAGTTTAATAGGTTATTTATAAATCCAAAGTATACTTTTAATATACTACTGAAAATTATTATTTTTAACAACTAAAGTATATTTAATATACTATATGTTTAACAATTGGAATTTGGTTAGTGTTTAGATAACGGGACGGGTGTAATGTGATGAATACATGGTAGATACGCCGCTGGTACTTCTTATATATAAGTGTTTTCATCGCATTACATACCGTGGCGTTATTTAGTACACTTGGGTTAATGGTTTTGGAACTAAAATATATTTTAATATATAACTTATTCAACTTTCTTAAAACTGAAGTATATTTTTATATATACTATAAATCTTTTTATCAAAATGTTGTTTATCAAACAATATATTTTATACAAACTCATTTTACTTAATTATTTAATTACCTATGTATTATTATTTTGTATCATCAAATTTCTTATAAATTTTGGTATGATTTATAAAAGAAAACCTTTTTCAAGGATCATGACTACTTTTATTAAAACTTTTTCTTTAAACTTATAAGTCATGAATCCTACATCAATTAAACCTATGTATCTCACAGGCATTTTTTATGCTAACGTACCTATTTTTACACATGTTTCAGGTACTGCTCTATGATGATTGATGATATATGCTACACTTAGGATGGATTCGTGCCTTAGCGACTTTAAAATTTGAAAGATAATAGTTGTACTTATTTGATTGTATTAAAACAATGAGTTCATTTATTCAATAAAACAACATTTCAATTTTCCATGTGTTATGAAACAATGATTCTGTTAAAACACTCCCCGGCGTTTCCGCCACGTTTTGTTGTTTTACGTGGTCGGGGTGTGACATTCCATGTATAGCATGCCAATCCTAGAGATCAAGCTTTCAAAAGTGGATGTGTCTAATGCTTTGGTTAGCACATCTGCCAGCTGATCCTTAGTTGGAACATGATGCAGAGAAATCAAACCTTTTTCATAGCAATCCCTCACAAAGTGATGTCTGATGTTGATGTGTTTGGTGGTTGAATGGGAAACTGGATTTTTGATGATATTTTCTGCTGCCTGGCTGTCCAACATAAGTGGTGTCTTCAAGGCAGTGATACCAAAATCCAGTAACTGATTTTGAAGCCAGAGCAGTTGGGTTGTACAGCTTGCAGCAGCTATGTATTCTGCCTCAGCAATGGATGTGGAAACAGCTGCTTGCTTTTTGCTTTGCCAAGACACTAAGCAATTTCCTAGGAATTGGCACCCTCCTAAAGTGGACTTCCTTGTTTTATCACATCCAGCAAAGTCACTATCTAAGAAACCTGAAAGCACAATTTTACCATCAGCTGGATACCAGATACCAAGTGTGGGAGCACCTTTGAGGTATCTGAATGTCACACCCCCAAAATCCACCCGCGGTGTACCACCGCTTGGAGGCGTGACATGACCAGGATCAAGCCATCAATCATATCAAACATAGTGTATAGTAGTTAAAGTAATTTATAAAACCCAATTCAATACGATTGATGTTCAAACCAAACTTTGTTTAAGTAGCGGAAGCATGTAAGTAAAACCCAACATAAATAATAATGTATGAAATGTCTTAAGTGTTAAGCAAGCATTCACGATCCATTGCCCACAACGACCTGCTCCTCCCTGCGCAAGCTCCGTAAGTACCTAAGGTCCTGCAAGGCATGCAGCAGAGAGTCAACAACTAGTTGAGCGAGTTCACAGTTAACAGTTCAGTAATAGTATAGTGTGAGTAGTAGTATGTTCGTTCGTTATGTCATATATCGTATCAGTTTCCATCGCGGCCTCCCAGGCAGGTATGCGAAGCTATTAGGGGATGTTTTTCCCAAGTATTCTAGACTAGGTTTATTTGTATCGCGGCCCCCCAGGCAGGTGTGCGAAGATTAGTAAATTTAGTTCGCGGCCTTCCTAAGGCAGGTATGCGAAGTCAGTCATAATATCGCGACCAACCCTTGGCAGGTGTGCGAAGATCAGTTCAAAAAGTGTTACTAGTCTAGTCGTGTCTTGTCGTTAGGTTCTATCATCCGAGTATATACAATAAGTCATCCAATCCCATTCCCACCCGGGAACCCCATGCCTTGGCTGTGTGAACTCACCTTGGTTTGCTCGGCAGATACACAGAAAGTTCGAGTAAGCTACAGGGTGATCAACCACGTCCTAGCATGGTTATCATACAAGTCAGGTTCGTGTTCGAATATAGCACATAGGTTCTACACGTATTGTGGCAAATATAATCATGGCATACACAAGTATTCATAGCAGTCCAATAGCAGTCACGTAAACAAGTCCAAGTATCCGGCCCAAATCAATTGGGCTCGTGACAGTGCAAGTCCAATAATAATGTGCAAGTGTTCACGGTCTCGAGTCGAGACTATCGATCCCGAGTCGAGACTATCGATCCCGAGTCGAGACTAAGCGGTCTCGAGTTGTACTGGTTTCGAGGTCTCGAGTCGCAACAAGGAGGTCTCGAGTGGTCATGGTCAAGTCGAGACTACACGGTCTCGAGTCGCAACGGGACTCGCAAACGCTGGTCTCGAGTTGTGCTGTTTGTGTGCGAGTGTTGTGGTCTCGAGTCGAGACTAAGGGTTCTCGACTCGCAACCCTGGTCGAGACAAGCAGATTGTAACAGTTTCCTTATTATCAGCTCAATCAGTTCCGTAATATCAGCAAACAGATTAGGCAGTTTCGCAAACAGATCAAATCAACAATTAATCCATATTCAAGCATGTTCATAATCATCATCATCAAGAAGAAACAATCGGATCAACATACAACTCTAAACCGAATCATTTAACTATTATGTAACCGGATTCTAGACCAAACATGCCATCCTAACCCGAAATCATATTATCACAGCCGGTTTAACAAGCAATATTTGGACTAATTATCATATTGCCAATCATACATGCAGCCGATTTCATGAACACTAAGAATCAACAACATAATAATTCATGCTAACAAGAACCCTAGATCATGTAATCCGATTAATAACAACATCATATTAAACATGAAATCAGTAAATATACACTAACCGGATTCGAAGAATAAAAACCCGTAATGTCTCGAGTTGCAAGAGGGTTGTCGCCGGCTTCAAGAGAGAGAAGGAGAGTGTGTAGGGTTTGTGAACTTTGTGTATGTTTGGTAAAAATGTGAGATGTTTACAACACCTCATATGTTATGCGATTTGGGGGATGGGCCGAACCCATCTTTGGGTTGCCTCTTGGTCTCGAGTCGGCCAAACATACATGGGCCGAGTGGGTGTGTAGTCGGATAAATATTCGGTTCATGTAAAAAAAATATACACAATCACATATCACATAATCATGCATTCATTCAATTAGTATAGTTCACATAAGCACGTAACGTTACACGATAGTAGGTTCAAAATACGGGTTGTCACATTATCCCCAACTTAAAAGAAATTTCGTCCCGAAATTTGGTACGCACTCACTGAGGAAGCTAGGTAGGTTATATCGTTCACTGGTTTTCCTGGGGTGTCACACTGAATATCCTTTTTACAGCAATGAGGTTTGACTTTCTAGGGGCTAATTGGGATCTTGTCACACCCCGACCACGTGGAACAACAAAACGTGGCAGAAACGTCGGGGAGTGTTGTAACAGAATCATTGTTTCATAACACATGGAAATTAAAATATTGTTTTATTGAATAAAAGAGTTACAACGTCTTGACAATCAAAGAAATATAACATAAATAACTAGTCTTGCATCTTTTATTGCCACTAAGGCCCAAGTTCGCCTAAGTGTATCTTGATAAATCCTATGCATCATATCCTGAAACACATATGAAAATAGGTACGTCAGCATAAAAGAATGCCTGTGAGATACATAGGTTTTGTGAAAAATAAGATTCATGACTTATGTTTAAGAAAATGTTTAGTCATGAACCTTGTAATTTGCTTTGTCTTGTAAATCATTTGAAAAGTGATAAATAAACCAAATGATATATATGTATAAAAGAATAATACATGGTTAAGTAAATAACCAAGTAAAATGAGTTTGTATTAGATAAGTTGTTTGTAAACAATGTATTGTGAAAAGTATGTTATTTGTAAAAAATGTTATATGTCTAAATTGAAATGATTCAAATAACGCTACGATATGTAATACCATACAAGCACTTATATATAGGAAGTACCAGCGGCGTATCCACCATGCTTGTATCATATTACACACGCCTCGTTACTTAAATCACTTACTCAAACCAAACCACCATTGTAAAATGTTTGTGTATAATTAAATGTCAAAATGTTTGTGTGAAAACCATGTCTAATGTCTATGTCTAATGTAAATCATGAGTTGTGTATATCAATGTCAAAATGTTTATGTCTAATGTAAATCATGAATTGTGTATATGAATGTCAAAATGATTATGTCTAATGTAAATCATGTAATGTGTATCCAAAATATCATGTATGGTAAACGAAATATATTAACTAAACCATATGTACAATGCATAAAAACAAGGTATCGAAGTAAAACATGGTTTAAATCAAAGTTATGTTTTGTGGAACAAATGCATGCTATACTGATATAAACATCTATGCGGTATTGTGAAAATGCATACATCCAAGCCTTGTGACTGTGGCGATAAACCCCTAAACGAATTTAAAGGTCTATCTTGTGTAAATGTATATCGAATTCGGTCATTCCTTCCACCCAAACAAACCTAGGATTCAGGAACGGGAGTTGTCAAGTCCTATGGTACCATTACCTACTAACGAGCGGCATGATCGGTGTTAATGAATGTACATTGTCTTATTTAAACAACCCAAATGTCATACCAAAATGTAAGCATGTGATGAATAAATGTACTAAGTATGCACACAATGGGCATACATAGCATAAAATGTAATGTAAAATGATGTACTAAATATGCACACAATGGGCATACATAGCATAAAATGTAATGTAAAGAAATCATGGGCTTCATTGTTTGAATAAATTGTTTTGTTGTTTGCAGGGGCTGCCCAAGTCAATTCTATCAAGATGGATTATGGATAGTGGAGCTTCACGACATATGACTGGGACTTTAGCTCTTCTTTATGATGTTAAGTCAATCAATGGAAGCTATGTTGGGTTCGCAGGGAATCAAGGAGGAAGAATTGTCGGTCAAGGAACACTTACAAACGGAATGATCTCATTTGACAAAGTGAACTATATCGTCGAGCTGGAAAACAACTTACTGAGTATATCATAGATTTGTGATAAAGATTTTAGTGTACATTTTACTAAATCTGAATGTTTATTGTTGAAACCAGGGTTTAAAATCCCTGATGAGTTGGTGTTGTTGCGCGCTCCGCGGGTAAATGATCTTTATATTTTGGACATGAGTGTCGCAACGCCAACAACTCATCAAAAACAGTGCTTTATCACCAAGTCTAAAGCTATTGAAAAGGAGTCCATAATGTGGCACCGGAAAATGGGTCACATTCACGTGCGAAAAATGAATTTTTTAGTACATAACGATTTGGTTGAGGGTGTTAATGTAAAAAACTTTCACTTAAATTATGATTGTATTGCATGTAAAAAGGGAAAGCAGACTCGGAAGTCACATCCACCGAAGATGCTCAACTCTATCAGGTTACCTCTTGAGAGATTGCACATGGATCTCTTCGGGCCTGTCAACATCAAGAGCATTAGCGGGGATTTATATTGTTTGGTGGTGACAGACGACTTTACGAGGTTTTCGTGGGTTGTGTGCTTAGAACGAAAAGATCAAACATTCGAGTCATTAATGATGCTTTTTAAGAAGATGGAAACGGTGTACAAACTCCCAATCCGGAGGATTCAGCGACAACGGAACGGATTTCAAGAACAACAAGATGTACGAGTTCTGCAACGAGAAGGGAATTCTTCATGAATTCAGTGCGCCATACACACCACAGCAAAACGGCGTAGCTGAACGAAAGAATCGGACCCTGATCGAGACAGGCCATACGATGTTAGCCGATTCCAAGCTACCAATCTACTTCTGGAGTGAAGCAGTTTCAGCAGCCTGTTACACTTTGAATAGGGTTCTCACTGTCACGAAATACAAGAAGACTTGCTTTGAGCTGCTGCATCGTTACAAGCCAAATCTTGAGTTTTTAGAACCGTTTGGTTCACCTTGCACGTTTATAGATGAAAATGGTAAATTTGGAGCAAAAGCTAATGAGGGTTTCTTTGTAGGTTACGCAAGCCCGCTGAAGAGGGTGTTCGTACCATGTCTGGGGAAGGTGATTCAAGTCCAACACGTGGATTGTCAGAAGCACACTCCATCGCCACAACTTCCCGGACAAAGATTCCTATTCGATTACGACAAACTCTGGGAGTCGTTTCAACTGCCTGTCGAGCCGAGCTATGAGGAACTAGCTTTTCTGTACCAGTATCAGCAATATACTTCACAAGAGCCTGTGTCTAGTCCGCTAGAAGTTTCTCAACCCACCGTGGGTACTCACGACAATGAAGCAGGGCCAAGTGGAACTACTCATGAACCACCAGAGGAACCAGCTCCATCATTTGACGTTTCTGACGACTCAGAGGAGGAACCCGCTCCTACCTTTGACGAGGAGCCAAATAATATTGCGCAGGATGCTGTGGATCAAATCGTTGATCTCAACATTTCGAATTTGGAATCGGAAGTAGATGTTCCTGACACGGTTATGCCACGGACGCTGTCTTACCATCCTTCAGAACAGATCATTGGCGACCTACAAAGTGGTGTCAAGACCCGACATCAAATAGACCAAGCTCTTACTTGTTTTTACTCTTCTATTGCTGATATGCAGAAAGAAGTCTCACTTAAATGTTTCATTTCGTAGATAAAGCCCAGAACCTACAAAGAAGCATTGACCGAGGATAGCTGGGTGAATGCAATGCAGGAGGAGCTGCAACAGTTCGAAAAATTGGGTGTCTGGAAACTTGTAGATCTGCCAAAGAATCAGAAGTTAATCAAGACAAAATGGGTTTTTAAGTGTAAGCGTGATGACAGAGGTATCGTGGTGAGAAACAAGGCACGACTTGTGGTTCAAGGCTTCAGTCAACAGGAAGGAATAGATTATGATGAAGTCTACGCGCCGGTTGCCAGACTTGACGTAATTCAGATATTTCTAGCCTTTGCGTCATGGAAAGATTTCAAAGTATATCAACTTGACGTCAAATCTGCCTTCCTGTACGACACAATCAGAGAAGAAGTGTATGTGGGGCAACCACCGGGGTTCACAGACCCACAGCACAAAAACAAGGTGTATCTGCTGGACAAAGCACTATACGGACTTCACCAGGCCCCGAGAGCCTGGTACGAGACGCTTTCGACATACTTGCTGGACAACGGGTTCACAAGAGGCACAATAGACAGCACTTTGTTCACCAAGGAAGAAACAGGCCACTTGTTGATTGTGCAGATATATGTTGACGATATCATTTTTGGATCCACCAACGACGACCTGTGCAAAGAATTCGAAAAGGTTATGAAGAAGAAGTTCGAGATGAGTTCGATGGGGGAGATGAAGTTCTTCCTCGGGCTGCAGGTGGAACAAATGCCCGACGGAATCTTCATTCACCAGTCGAAGTATGTAAAGGACGTGCTCGATAAGTTCGACATGACAGATTGCAGTCCTGCATCCACCCCCCTCGCGCAGAATCATGGAATTTGTCCCGACGAGCAAGGTGTGGAGATGGACGAGACATTGTACCGATCAATCATCGGATCGTTGATGTATCTCACGGCTTCCCGTCCAGACATCATGTACCCGACGTGTCTCTGCGCCAGATATCAGTCGAATCCGAAGCAGTCACACCTGACTATAATGAAACGTATTTTACGGTATTTGAAGGGTTGCCCAAGCATCGGCTTGTGGTACCCTCGATCGGGTGACTTTACTTTGTCTGGTTTCGCTGATTCTGATTTTGGCAGCTGTAAACAGAATGCTAAGTCCACCACTGCTGGGTGCCAGTTCTTCAGAACTCGACTTGTCACCTGGCAGTGCAAGAAACAAATTGCAGTAGCGCTCTCCACATGTGAGGCTGAGTATGTCTCAGCTTCTAGCTGTTGCTCGCAGATCCTTTGGATCCAACAGCAGATGCGCGACTTCGGTTTGCAATTCTTGGATACACCGATTTTTGTGGAAAATGAAGCAGCCATTAATTTTACTAAAAATCCGGTTCACCATTCGAAAACTAAACACATTTGTCACACCCCGACCACGTAGAACATACAAAACGTGGCGGAAACGTCGGGAGTGTTGTAACAGAATCAATTGTTTCAAATCCATGGCAATTGAAGTTTCGTTTTATTAATCAAACATGAAAGTTTACATTGTCTTATACAAGAACCAAAGAGTACATAACATAATTTAACTAGTTCTTGTCTCGTTTTAAGTCACTAAGGCACAGGTCCGCCTAAGTATGTCTTGATAAGTCCTATGCATCATCTCCTGAAAACACATGTGAAAATAGGTACGTCAGCATAAAAATGCCTGTGAGATACATTGGTTTTGTGAAAACGGAATTCATGACTTATGTTTGAGAAAATGTTTAGTCATGAACCTTGTAATTTGCTTTGTCTTGTAAATCATTTGAAAAACGATAAGATCAGATGATATGTATAAATAAGAGAACACTTTATGGTTAAACGGATAACCATGTAAAAGGTGTTTGTATAAGATAAGTCGTTTGTAAAACAATGTCTCGTGAAAAGTGGGTTATTTGTATAAAATGTCATATGTCTCATATTGAAATGATTCAAATAACGCTACGATATGTAATACCATACAAACACTTATATATAGGAAGTACCAGCGGCGTATCCACCATGCTTTTATCATATTACACACGCCTCGTTACTTAATCGCTTACTCAAACCAAACCATCAGAATGAAATGTTTAACAATTGTGGAAATGTTTATGTATAGTCAAATGTCTATTGTCAAATGTAAATCATGTCAATGGATACAACTGGTTTACACGGTTCAATGGTTACAAACGGTTCATATAATCGAAGGGTTAAGACGGTTCACATAGTCAAATGGTTACAACGGTTCAAAATGTAGCATAATGTGTTCATATGCTGGATGAGCATATGCAACAGAAATGCAATGTAAAACCATGTACTAGGTACGCACACAATGGGCATACATAGCATGTAATGTAAAGCAATGTACTAAGTACGCACACAATGGGCATACATAGCATGTAATGTAAAACAATGTACTAAGTACGCACACAATGGGCATACATAGCATGTAATGTAAAGCAATGTACTAAGTACGCACACAATGGGCATACATAGCATGTAATGTATTGAAAAGTGATGTGCTAAGTATGCACACAATGGACATACATAGCATAAACACAATGAAATCATGTACTATATATGTACTATCGAACATAGCAAGTATATGATGTGAAAACCGGAAAGCATGAAAGTAACAAGTAGGCACATGTGTTTCACCCCAAAACAGTTTGGAAAATAGTAAAAAAAGGGGTTCAATGTACTCACCTGAGATTGCTTTAAAGTTCTTGTATAATAACCAAACAATGCTAGAGATCACGGAATATCAAATGGCACCTAATAGGTGGCTATGTTAATATACCGGACCTAAATCGGAAGGATCGGATAGTATGCGGGTTCGTAAACCAAACGAGTATGGAGACTCGTGTAATATGGTTTAACAAAGCCTACATACTAAAATGAAACCTAACCTAAGTGCTTACAGCCCATTACGACCCGTTTAGGTAGTTTATGCTCCCCTAACGCGTCGTTCGCGTAGAACGCGTTTGGAACGCCTAACATCGTGACCACAATGTATAACCTTGGAAGGTTACAGCTATGGTCACCTAATGTGTTTGTTCGGATCCTAACGATCGACCAAATGGGTCGGGTTCGAAAGTATAAGCGATTGTTTAGATCGCTTACCTTACGACCCTATATAAGCACTAAACTAAAAGTGACGAGCTAAGCATGTTAGAACATGCTTAACTAAGTTTAGAAAACAAGGTTTGGTATCAAAACAAACGGTTTTGATACCTTTGAGTAGTTTGATTACAAAATACGCAAGAATGCGCATTTTGGCCGAAACTACGACTCGTCACTGAGCCTTGATAACGTGGTAATCAGTAGGTATAGTCACTACGGACTATAACCATCGTGATCACGCTCACGTTATGAAGTTCCAATGAACTTCGTGTTGACCATAGGCTGGTCACACAGAAAGTCAAACAAAACTTTGACTTTCGGACTCGAAAAGCGAATAAAAGAACGAAAGAACACTTACGAAGGGTCCCCGAATGCTAATCTAGATCAAAATGGCTCAGGTATGAAACAAAGGTTCCAACTTAGAGCTTTTGATCAGATTTTTGTGGGTTTTAACCAAAAGGGGGGGGGTATTTATAGGAAAAGTAAAGCCGTTAGGATCGTTTCTTGAATATCGTGCCACAATCTTATGCGTACACTTGTCGCAAAGTTGTGGTGGCTCAAATTTACCCTAACTCTTCAGATGGTGAAAGGGCATTGCCCTTTGGGATGTTTGAAAGGCCAATCTTATCCTGAAAACAAAGTTTCTGTTACTGAAGGGGCCATGCGGCCCGCATCAGGATTTGACAAAACTCAGGCGGGCCGCCTGGGCCTGTCTGATCTGCACATACTTTCAGAAATGGCAGTTTTGGTCCCTTTTGCGTATTTAAGCCATTTCCGACACTTCTAAGGCCCGTAAAGCCAATTTTAAGGCCCTAAAATGATGCCTAAACATTGTGGACATGAAACATGCTCAAAAATATGTCGGATGTTGGTTCGTTTGGCCGTACGATCGCGATGTTCGGTTAATTACGATGGAATGCGCATAAGCGCGAAAGACGATCCAAATGACGCGACGAATGGATTTTTCTCATGCCAAACACTCTGGCATAATATTAGGATGCTTACATAAATTTTTGGATGTCCAGATGTATTCAGAACGTAAGTTATGCGCGAAAGTGCAAACTTATGCACTTTTTGACACTTTTAGACCCTGAATGATCCAAAAGTTTGTTTTAGCATACCAAACCCCTCAAAGCCTATTTCTAAGCTATGTAAAGGATATTTATGGTATGTTTAACTTATGGACATGTTCCGGAATGTTTGTTACAGTTCAAATTGGCATACTTTCGAAGTTTGTCAAGTTTAGTCCCTATAAGCGAATAAACTTGTTTTTGCCATACCAAAGCCTTCAAAACTTATTTCTAAGTTATGTAAAGGTTATTTAAGGTATGTTAAGTATATGATGGTGTTCCGGAGTATTTGTCGCATTAAACTGAGTTCGTTTACGCACCAGTTTGCGTATAATTCTCCAGAAAGCGTTGTAGAGTTTGAAATTGAACAAGAATTGATATGTGCAAAAGATACACATATTTATACAAGATCCCAAGTATGAAATACAATATTTCATTGGCTTGGTATTTGTTTGATGGTCGTGGTGACACAGGTGTCACAGTCTCCCCTACTTTAGCAAATTTCGTCCCAAAATTTATTCGTAGGAGTCTATTTGTGACTCTGCCAAATAACCATCAGCGATATGCAAAGTAATGTCCTGTCATTTCCTTATCGGTCATTCTTCAGAAACGAAATGAACAGACGGAGTCATTTTCAGTGGTTGCTTCATCAGAAATGGAAATGAAGGATTACACAACGGATATTCATTTCCTCAACAGATAAATCTTCAGAAACGAAAATGAACTAACGGAGTCATTTTCAATGGTTGCTTCCTCAGAGTTGGAAATGAGGGATTACACAAGGGATATTCATTTCCTCAATGGGTAAATCTTCAGAAACGAAAATGAACTAACGGAGTCATTTTCAATGGTTGCTTCCTCAGAGTTGGAAATGAGGGATTACACAACGGATATTCATTTCCTCAACGGGTAAATCTTTAGAAACGAAAATGAACTAACGGAGTCATTTTCAACAGTTGCTTCATCAGAGTTAGAAATGAAGGATTACACAACGGATATTCATTTCCCCAACGGATAAATCGTCAGAAACGAAAATGAACTAACGGATTCATTTTCAACGGTTGCTTCATCAGAGTTGGAAATGAAGGATTACACAACGGATATTCATTTCCCCAACGGATAAATCGTCATAAACGAAAATGAACTAACGGAGTCATTTTCAACGGTTGCTTCATCAGAGTTGGAAATGAAGGATTATACAACGGATATTCATTTCCCCAACGGGTAAATCGTCAGAAACGAAAATGAACTAACGGATTCATTTTCAACGGTTGCTTCATCAGAGTTGGAAATGAAGGATTACACAACGGATATTCATTTCCCCAACGGATAAATCGTCAGGAACGAAAATGAACTAACGGAGTCATTTTCAACGGTTGCTTCATCAGAGTTGGAAATGAAGGATTATACAACGGATATTCATTTCCTCAACGGGTAAATCTTCAGAAACGAAAATGAACTAACGGAGTCATTTTCAACAGTTGCTTTATCAGATTTGGAAATGAATAGGGTTAACTCTAGACACATGACAGAACTTGCTGTGGTTTCTGTGCACTAAATTCCATAATTATGTATGCATCCATAATTACGTAATCCCTTGCACAGTCCGCACAGTTTGTTTTGTAATGTTTTGGGGAAGGATATCAAACTTGTGATGAGGGTGACTAGACTTCCATTGAGTCCTTTTAATTAGATCGACAGGGGATCCTCTTAGTTAGGCCACCAAGGAGTCCTTTCAGCTATATCATCACATAATATCCCTAACCAGATTTATCAATCTGTTTAACTAGACCACTCAAGGGGTCTAATTTTGAAGTAGTACTTTATAATCCAAGGGACTTAACTATAACATAGAAGTCCATTGAGGATTTTAAGTAATACCTTTGGGTATCCTACTATGAATCTCTTGTACAAGGATATGTAAGATTCTACGAAGATTTGGATAACATAATTTGGATCACGCAACGGCACATAAGGGAACACATAAGCACAAAGTCACATAATTGTTTAACTTGATTATAATTTGTTTTTAACTTGTTATTGATTGAATACGGATATGGAAACCAATCGACGGGTCTCAATGTTCACGGGAATCTATCTGAGAAGATAGAAAGATCTCCCAAAATTCGATTTTTTATTACAAGGAATTATCATATTCGAATTAAGGTATACAACAATTGAGGACGTACGGGAAATCCTTAGGTACCCTATTAAGGATTTATAGTGGTACTTTGGGTATTCGTCATGTGTTGTAACTTGCGCCTTGTACTTCGTTTTTCTTAGAAGAAACAGGTACTAAGGAATTACGTGGAAGACGCAAGAGATCGTAGAATGGGAGAATTTTGGGGGTAGTTTGTTCTTAAAGGAATACGGTTTCTTGATTGTTGGTATTGTAAGGGATATGTTGTTTATACATGCAACCACAGAAATACATTGCAATGTAAATTAAAAATTTATTTATAAACAACGATAACAACTGTTTCTTGGACCTTGACAACAAAAGCAAATAATACATCAAACGTGATTATTTCTAAACGATGTTGTCTTCTAGTCAGTCAGATGCTTATCCCTGTGCTGGGTTTGCATTAGCAAGCTTTGGGCAATTTCTTCGGAAATGACCCATCTCGCCACAATTGAAACAAGAGCCTGGTAGAAAACGACCTTGAGCAGGATTGTTGCCAGCTTGGTTTGGCGCAGCTGCAGCTGGGCAGACTCTTGTTATGTGGCCTATAAGCCCACAAGTTTGGCATTTTCGGCACTGTACATTGGCGTGATGATGGAGGCTACATTGGTTGCACAAGGGTGCAGTTCCATTGTATGGTTTTCTAGCAGGGGGTTGAGCTGGTTGGTTGGGGGCGGCTTGACCATTGTGAGCGACCACGGCGAAGTTCTGAGAAGCCTTTCGCTTCTTTGACTTTTTAGAGGATTCAGTCTGTTCATCCATGGTCTTTGATTCCTCGATTGGGTTCGATTCCCCTACCGGTTTCTTGTCACCTTTTCGGAAAAGTTTACCTTTCCTGATCTTTGATTCAGTCAAGGTTGCAGATAGCTCAATGGCCTGTCTAACTGTAGTAGGGTTGCTACCAGTCACAATGTCTTGTATTGAGTCAGGGAGGCCATCAATGTACTTTTCGATTGCTTTATCCAAAGGTGTAACCATATCCGGGCATAACAAACTTAACTCCTCATAACGGTCCGTGTAGGCTCGATGCTCACCGCTAACTTGCTTAAGATCGTCGAACTCCGTTTCCAAGGCCCTGATCTCGTGACGAGGACAGAATTCCTTCATCATCAGAGCTCGAAGCTCTTGCCATGTTTGAGCTAGTGCCACATCGGCACCCCTTTCTCTCATCACACCATTCCACCATGTCAAAGCTCGTTTCTCAAAGATGCTAGATGTGAATTCTACCTTTCGCTCGTATGGACATTGGACATGTCTGAAGGTGTTCTCTAAACTCTCGAACCATTATAGAAGTGCAGTCGCTCCTTGAGACCCAGAAAACTTTGATGGCTTAGCTGAGTTGAACGTCTTGAAGTTGCAGGGGGCATTATGGTTGTTGTTGGCTTGGTTCCATTGAGCAAAGAGGTTTGGGAATTGAGCAGCCATTTGCTGCGCAATGATCTCTGCCAATTCTGCAGTCGCTATCTGGTTTTCGCGTCGAGGCGGCATTCTAAATGAGAGACAAGAAAGAAAACAAATGAAATGGCATTGGGTAAGAATAAGATGTTACAAATACCGGCCATAATCATGGTTGAGGGTCATTTGTTTGAATCCACGAAGCAAACAAACAACACCAAGGCTGAGTCAATGCAAATAGATCCTCATAGTGCATCGCGAAGACATGCTCGCCTATAAGTGGACACTCACCCCAAGAGTTCCCAGGTAAGAGTGACTGGTCCGATTATGTGGATTTGTACGAACACTCTAACCTTAGACAGAAATCCCAGGGTACAGGCATTCACTCTTCCAGTTCGCACGTGTTCACACTATTTAGGACCCAAAACCTTGACGAGATTTTGAAAACCCAAAGGGGTTCAAAACCTTATAACAAAGGGTTCAAAACCTAGTAATCAATCATCCTAGAATAGATGATTAGTTTTCAAAGCGGTTTTGAAATTTATGTTCTTGTTGTGGTCGTCGCCTAAGGATAGGTGACGGTATTGTTTTATGACTAAACGCAAGTAAACTCGCGTTAGGGTCCTAGGAAGGTTATAGACTAGGTCAAAGCATTACTAATAACCTAATTCCCTATAACCATTGGCACTGATACCAACTTTTCTGTCACACCCCGACCACGTACAACATACAAAACGTCGCGGAAATGTCGGGGAGTGTTGTAACAGAATCAATTGTTTCAAATCCATGGCAATTGAAGTTTCGTTTTATTAATCAAACATGAAAGTTTACATTGTCTTATACAAGAACCAAAGAGTACATAACATAATTTAACTAGTTCTTGTCTCGTTTTAAGTCACTAAGGCACAGGTCTGCCTAAGTGTGTCTTGATAAGTCCTATGCATCATCTCCTGAAAACACATGTGAAAATAGGTACGTCAGCATAAAAATGCCTGTGAGATACATTGGTTTTGTGAAAACGGAATTCTTGACTTATGTTTGAGAAAATGTTTAGTCATGAACCTTGTAATTTGCTTTGTCTTGTAAATCATTTGAAAAACGATAAGATCAAATGATATGTATAAATAAGAGAACACTGTATGGTTAAACGGATAACCATGTAAAAGGTGTTTGCATAAGATAAGTCGTTTGTAAAACAATGTCTCGTGAAAAGTGGGTTATTTGTATAAAATGTCATATGTCTCATATTGAAATGATTCAAATAACGCTACGATATGTAATACCATACAAACACTTATATATAGGAAGTACCAGCGGCGTATCCACCATGCTTATATCATATTACACACGCCTCGTTACTTAATCACTTACTCAAACCAAACCATCAGAATGAAATGTTTAACAATTGTGGAAATGTTTATGTATAGTCAAATGTCTATTGTAAAATGTAAATCATGTCAACGGATACAACTGGTTTACACGGCTCAATGGTTACAAACGGTTCATATAATCGAAGGGTTAAGACGGTTCACATAGTCAAATGGTTACAACAGCTCAAAATGTAGCATAATGTGTTCATATGCTGGATGAGCATATGCAACAGAAATGCAATGTAAAACCATGTACTAGGTACGCACACAATGGGCATACATAGCATGTAATGTAAAGCAATGTACTAAGTACGCACACAATGGGCATACATAGCATGTAATGTAAAACAATGTACTAAGTACGCACACAATGGGCATACATAGCATGTAATGTAAAGCAATGTACTAAGTACGCACACAATGGGCATACATAGCATGTAATGTATTGAAAAGTGATGTGCTAAGTATGCACACAATGGACATACATAGCATAAACACAATGAAATCATGTACTATATATGTACTATCGAACATAGCAAGTATATGATGTGAAAACCGGAAAGCATGAAAGTAACAAGTAGGCACATGTGTTTCACCCCAAAACAGTTTGGAAAACAGTAAAAAAAGGGGTTCAATGTACTCACCTGAGATTGCTTTGAAGTTCTTGTATAATAACTAAACAATGCTAGAGATCACGGAATATCAAATGGCACCTAATAGGTAGCTATGTTAATATACCAGACCTAAATCGGAAGGATCGGATAGTATGCGGGTTCGTAAACCAAACGAGTATGGAGACTCGTGTAATATGGTTTAACAAAGCCTACATACTAAAATGAAACCTAACCTAAGTGCTTACGGCCCATTACGACCCGTTTAGGTAGTTTATGCTCCCCTAACGCGTCGTTCGCGTAGAACGCGTTTGGAACGCCTAACATCGTGACCACAATGTATAACCGTGTAAGGTCACAGCTATGGTCACCTAATGTGTTTGGTCGGATCCTAATGATCGACCAAATGGGTCAGGTTCGAAAGTATAAGCGATTGTTTAGATCGCTTACCTTACGACCCTATATAAGCACTAAACTAAAAGTGACGAGCTAAGCATGTTAGAACATGCTTAACTAACTTTAGAAAACAGGTTTGGTATCAAAACAAATGGTTTTGATACCTATGAGTAGTTTGGTTACAAAATACGCAAGAATGCGCATTTTGGCCGAAACTACGACTCGTCACTGAGCCTAGATAACGTGGTAATCAGTAGGTATAGTCACTACGGACTATAACCATCGTGATCACGCTCACGTTATGAAGTTCCAATGAACTTCTTGTTGACCATAGGCTGGTCACACAGAAAGTCAAACAAAACTTTGACTTTCGGACTCTAAAAGCGAATAAAAGAACGAAAGAACACTTACGAAGGGTCCCGGAATGCTAATCTAGATCAAAATGGCTCAGGTATGAAACAAAGGTTCCAACTTAGAGCTTTTGATCAGATTTTTTTGGGTTTTAACCAAAAGGGGGGGTATTTATCGGAAAAGTAAAGCCGTTAGGATCGTTTCTTGAATATCGTGTCACGATCTTATGCGTACACTTGTCGCAAAGTTGTGGTGGCTCAAATTGACCCTAACTCATCAGATGGTGAAAGGGAATTGCCCTTTGGGATGTTTGAAAGGCCAATCTTATCCAGAAAACAAAGTTTCTGTTACTGAAGGGGCCATGCGGCCTGCATCAGGATTTGAAAAAACTCAGGCGGGCCGCCTGGACCTGTCTGATCTGCACATACTTTCAGAAATGGCAGTTTTGGTCCCTGTTGCGTATTTAAGCCATTTCCGACACTTCTAAGGCCCGTAAAGCCAATTTTAAGGCCCTAATATGATGCCTAAACATTGTGGAAATGAAACATGCTCAAAAATATGTCGGATGTTGGTTCGTTTGGCCGTACGATCGCGATGTTCGGTTAATTACGACGGAATGCGCATAAGCGCGAACGACGATCCAAATGACGCGACGAATGGATTTTTCTCATGCCAAACACTAAGGCATAATATTAGGATGCTTACATAAATTTTTGAATGTCCAGATGTATTCAGAACGTAAGTTATGCGTGAAAGTGCAAACTTATGCACTTTTTGACACTTTTAGCCCCTGAATGATCCAAAAGTTTGTTTTAGGATACCAAACCCCTTAAAGCCTATTTCTAAGCTATGTAAAGGATATTTATGGTATGTTTAACTTATGGACATGTTCCGGAATGTTCGTTACAGTTCAAATTGGCATACTTTCGCAGTTTGTCAAGTTTAGTCCCTGTAAGCGAATAAACTTGTTTTTGCCATACCAAAGCCTTCAAAACTTATTTCTAAGTTATGTAAAGGTTATTTAAGGTATGTTAAGTATATGATGGTGTTCCGGAGTATTTGTCGCATTAAACTGAGTTCGTTTACGCACCAGTTTGCGTATAATTCTCCAGAAAGCGTTGTAGAGTTTGAAATTGAACAAGAATTGATATGTGCAAAAGATACACATATTTATACAAGATCCCAAGTATGAAATACAATATTTCATTGGCTTGGTATTTGTTTGATGGTCGTGGTGACACAGGTGTCACAACATTGAAATCCGTCATCACTTTATCCGTGATTGTCACGAGAAAAAGTTAATTCGGATTAAACACGTTAACACCGATGATCAGAAAGCGGATTTTTACACTAAACCATTTGACAAAAAGAGATTTTATTATCTTTTGAGATTAAACGGGATGAAGAATCTGCAATCTGGGAGGGTAATCGAATGTGAAGCCGAGTTGGGCGGCGATCTGACATGAACCTGTGTCGTGTTGTCAAATTTCTTTTGTGCAGTTGTATTTTCTGCTTTTCGATAAAAACAAAAACACAAAAATATGTTTTAGTTTTAGGGGGAGATATTTGCAGAAAAATACAAAAACATGATAAAATAAAAAAATACAAAAACAATAGAAAACCATAAAATCCAAAAACATTAGAAAATTTCAAAAAAAGAGTTGTGTATAATAGGGGAAATGATAGTACATCAGCTAGACGGACACAGTACGCTAAAGATTTGTAGTGTTTAAAATGCATTTAAGCAGTCTTGCTAAAGATGTGCTGATAGGTTTTTGCAAAATTAGTAGATCAGTTTGGGATATAAACATAAAATTCACTTGCGTTTACGTGGGGAACACCTCCAGGATATATTGGTAACCCCTGAAATCCTGTTTGAAAGGTCACGTATTCTGAGATACTAGGTCTTTATGCTCAGTGATATCTGGGGTATTATCCCGGGACTTCTGCTATATAGAAATACTGACCTAGTCCCCGGATAATACTTTCTGCAAAAGCTTTGAAATATAAGCTCGCCCTCAGCATGCTGATGAAACAATAAATTGATAGTCGCTGCTGTTGAAAACAAAAGATCCTCTAAAGGGGACACACCTTAAAGTCGAAGCCGTCATCTCTCTGCGTATACGGAAGTATCGACCTGAGCTCTCACGGCCCTCGCAAGTACCCCTAAACAGATATCAGCTGTGGTATACTCACCTGTAAGACTGAATACTGGGGTCTGGATACGGGAGTATATACTGAGGTGGGACACATGTAATGTTTAAGTCCTAAAACACTAACTTAGTATCCCGAACAGATTGAAAATTTTGTGAGAATTTAAGAGGATCAATATATCAGCAATCTATGCGAATTGTTTAAAAGCTTAGTATGAAATAAACAGCTTAACGGTGCTCGTGTCTGGTCGGCAGCTGATATAATCCCCTAACACACTCGCAAAAATATTGTGTGTACATAGTTTCAGTTTATTCAGTTAAAATCCAAAAAGATTTTATTTTCTCATCTTATTTTTCGACAACTGATGTTGGGAATTGGAAGATCAAAGCCTAAGTGCAGAACATGTCAGTGTTTGATGAGGGATGGGTAAACTGGAGATTGCTATGCAGTGATTGGTATATTGTTTGAAAGTTAAAATGTGTTTGAATGTTTGAAATGTTCAAAAGTTCATTCATTTTTCATTCATTTGAACTGCTTTCAGAAAGAAACGTCAGCAAACTTCATAAATCTGATCATCCAAGGCCATTAACTTGGACTTGGTGGGTCAAACTGTTGTCCAAGGTCATTGACTTGGACTTGGTCAACTGGGTGTGATGGTGGTCAATCTGAAAAATGTCAAAAAGTTAAACTTTTGAAAACAAGCTAGTAGTTTCGCTTATTTGTCACCCAAAACAAAGGTTTCGCTTATTTGGCTGCTTCACAGAGGTTTCGCTTATAGCTTCATATGAGGTTCCGCTTATGTGTCAACGGTCACAAAAGCGAAACCTCATCACATATATAATGTCAGAGGTTCCGCTTGTCGGTCACTTTCACCCTTTCGCTTATTAGTCAAGTTCTCACCGGCGATTTGAAGCGAAACCGTATTCCGACCATTTTCAAGCGTTATTCTGCCCGTTTTTCATCTGTTTCTGTTACATTATTAGTAGAACAATCATGGGCAAGGTAAGTCTTCGTTTAATTTGGTCAAAATCATGCTTAAATTGATATGTCGGTACTCATATTTGAACTGAACATAGATTTGGCTTGTGTATGTGAAATTGAAGCTTGAAAATGATCATGTGCAGTCGTTTTGATATCTAGATCATGATATTATGTTTTGATTGTTTCAAATTTGATGATTGATGGTTTATGTCGAGTCATAGATATTTCAATCTCAGATCTAGGGTTTTAGAAATGTGAAAATTGAAATTAATACATATCCCTAGTCTCGGTTTTGTCAAAATAACAGGTGGGTGAGTTCAGTTTTAGGATTTGATCAAATTTAAATTGTTTATTGAGGGTTTCGCTTAAACGATTACATTTCAGATGCTTTAAGTGCATTTGTGGTTTCACTTGTATGTTCATGTTATGTTTTCGCTTGATTGTTCAACACATGGTTCCGTTTGTATGTTCATGTTATGTTTCGCTTAAATGGTCATTACATGTTTCGCTTGTATGATCATAACATGTTCCGCTTATAAGTTCCTTGTGTGTTTCGCTTATATGTTCATCAAGATGTTTCGCTTATTGTGCACTTGTAAAAGTTTTAATGTTTGAAAAATTTATAAGTGTCTGATTCAGTGTGTTTGTGATTTGCAGGTGTCTAATGTGGTATTTGATCCTCTTCACAACAGCTATTGTGACTTGGTGTTCAAAAATATCCAGAACTGGTCAATTTCAGTGGTATTTTGGAGTTCATGAGACGTATTCCCATTCAAAAGGCGTCGACTGATCAAAGACCGTTGTATAGATCTTATATTGAACGTTTCTGGAAGAATGCCGTCTACGATGAGCAGAATAAAGTTATTTCTTCAGTTGTAGAAGTACATGGCAAGTTGGAGAAGATTCTTGTTACTGAAA
Organism: Helianthus annuus; assembly: GCF_002127325.2. Classification (NCBI taxonomy): domain Eukaryota; kingdom Viridiplantae; phylum Streptophyta; class Magnoliopsida; order Asterales; family Asteraceae; genus Helianthus; species Helianthus annuus. Next base: position 36,404,283 of record NC_035446.2, on the reverse strand, counting down.
CTCTTATACGTGAAGTGGTTAATTTTCCTGATGACGCAGATTCTCCAATGAGATTTCCAGAAAGAATGGTGAAGGGGTGTATGTTAAGGATGGGATATCAGGGAGCGTTAAATGCCGCAAATTATTTGAAGTCAAAATTTACTAAGCCTTACAAGTTTTTGATTCATTGTATTCTGATGTCGTTAAGTCACACCAAAGGAGGTTATGATGCAATGAGAGACTACCAAATGAATATGGTGACTGCATTGGTGTTAAACAAGAAATATAACTTTTCACATATCATATTTCATTACATGGCCGAGAACATTACATCAAAGGTCAAGTCTTGGAAGTATCCGAGGTTTGTTCAGATGCTGATTGATCATGCGTATCCTGAGATCGACAGAAATATAAAAGATGATTTATTGGTGCAATCACACATGAATGAAGTTTCTATCAAACAGCTTGTGAGATATCATCCGAACCATCCAGAACCAAAAGTTGATGTTGTATTCTTTGGTTCCATTAAAGATGCAAATTATGTCGATCCAGATCCAGTTGAACACCAGAACTGGAGGAATGAAGATGAGATGAAAGAAGTGGCATATGCTGATGAGTTGAAAGTTCTTGCAGAGTTCAAAAACACAAAGAATGAGTGGTATGTGAAAGAAACTGGGAGACGACGCAGGAAAGCCACTCCTATTGTTAAAGAAGGTGAAGGATCATCATCAAAACCTAGAAAGAAGCAAAAGAAAGCAGCAACAATGTCTTTGATTAATGAACCGGAAGAAGATAATCCGGTGGTAACTGCAGAGAAAGAACAAGTGGCAGCTACAGCAGATGATCCATTTAATGTTGATGTGTTATTTGATACTGGTGTCTTGGAAACAGGGCCAGAAATTGTTGCTAATGTTGAGCAAGTTATGAATGTTGAAGCACAAAAAGAGAAAGAAAAGGTTGTTGATGATGTTGAGGGTGACGATGTAGATAAAAGTACAACAAGTTCATCAAGTTCTTCAGATGATGGTATTGACGAGATTGAAAGTCGAAAAAGAATTCAAGAAGAGATAGAAAAAGAAAAGTTGTTAAGAAAGAGAAAGAGACAGGAAAAGGATGATGATGATGTTTATGTGCCTTCTCCATAGCATGTCTCAGGATCACAATCTTCTACAAGAGTTAGAAAGAAAGCTGGAGGTCGAAAGAAAGTAGTTTCTCCAAAGATTGTCAAAGCTACTCCAAAGATCAAAGTACCGAAGACTGTGTTCAAAAAGAAGAAACAAACCAAGAAACCACCTACACCACCACATGAATCAACACCACCACAATCACCTATCCAATCACCACCACGACAACCTACTCCACCACAACAATCCTCACCACCTAAACAACCAACACCTCCAAGACAACCATCACCTATTCATCAAACACTACCACCACAACAACCTTTTGTTACCTCACAAGAACTATTTCAAACACCTCCACTCACCCAAATGCAACCTGGTTTGTCTAGCAGAGGTCTTTATACTCAACAGGATAATCTTTTAGATGTTGGAGATTTTGATTTTGCCAACACTTCACAAGTCAGAAATGTTGAAAAGAAAGTTGAAGAAGTTGTTGTTGAGAACAAGAGGCTGGCAGCTGAAAATAAGAAAGTGTCTGATAGAGAAAGACTTCTTGAGATGCGTGTGAAGAAGTTAGAGAATGAAAATCAAGAGTTGGTGAAAAAGATTGATGCTGATCAATCAGAAATTGATATCTTGAAGGTTAAAGTTGCTGAACTTGAAGAAGAGAAGACAAGACGTGATGAACAGAATGAATACTTCAAGTTAAAGAACAAAGAGCTTGAAGCAGCTAAAGCATTAAGAGATCATGAGTTCTATATGCTGAACAAAGTTGTCGAAAGCATGCTCGGAACATCGGTAGATCAAAAGTTTGAAGAACTACAAGTTGAAGAGCTTAGAGCTGAACGTCAAGCAGAGATTGAAAGACAAATGAAAGATAAAGGTAAGGGAGTTGAAGGAAGTTCTGCAGTGTTAGAGAGATCAATAGTACCTTCTATGGTGGTTGATAATCCTGAGCCTATCACTGCAATATCTGGTTTGTTTGAGGAGGAAACACATCTTGAAGAGTTGATGGGTAACAGTGATGATGAAGATGATGAAGAGGAGGATGAAGAGGAAGATGAAAAAGTGTTTTCTGCAAGCAGTCATGGTTCTGATGATGATGATGACGACGCTGCAGGTGGTACAGGTTTGAAAGTTACAGAAGCTTCCACTGAGAAAACAGTTGATGATCTGATGAATGATTCAGTAAATGAAGAATCAGGGGAAGCAAGTGGAAAGGGGGAGTCTAGTAAAACTCAGATCGTTGAACATACTGAAAAGTTAATCTTGGGATTAGATGTTTACAGAGAAATGATGAATATTGTGGATCCGAAGTTCAAGTTTGATTTTGAAGAAGAGTTGGAGTCTTTTGATATCAATCAACAACCTGAATACACGTATAAGTATGTTGAAGAGGCTGATAAGTACGACAGAGTTGAAATTGAAGACTGGACGGAGGATGAAGATGTGGTTGAAGATACTTCTAAGTATCCTACACTTATGGAGTTCTTTGCTGAAGAAAATAGAGAAGAATTGAGACAAAAGGTGACTAAGGCAGTGAAAGAAAAGAACTTTGATAGTGTTCAAAAGATATGGAAAAGGAAGATAGATCGATGTGGTTCAGAAAGAGTCACGAGAGAAAGTTTAAGAGACCTCTGAAGTATTCTCAGCGTGATAGAAGTGTGTCTCTCGGTGACATTATCAGTTGGGGTTACTTACCGCAAGTAAATGCTTATGCGATCAGACGAGAGTGCGGAGTTCAGTACTTTGAACGTTTATATGACATCATGTCATTACCATGGTGGGATGTAGATGAACTGCCGAAGGTTAGATGTTTGGATTACCCAGTTTGAAAGAATGATGTGGCTATGTGGGGTTACATCAAGTATGAGTCGTTGAAAGAGTTTCGTAAATGGAAGCCGCATCATCCAAAGCGTGTACAGAGGGTAGATCCAGATACCGGAGTTACAGAGACTATCCTTAATGTCAAGCCTCCGAGAACAATGAAGACAATTCCAATGCCTCAGATGGAACAAGATTTTTATAAAGGCTTCATTGGATGGGTGTATAGTTGTATCTCAACCGAAGCAATAATTACTTACAGAGCAGGTGGGGAGATTCGAGAGATACATGTTTATGATCCCATGTGGCTGGAAAATTGCTCTGCAAAGGATATAGAATGTCTTTTCATCAACAAGATTCACTATCAACCAGCAGACAGAGAACAAGCGCAGCAGTTTCAACGTGTTGTTTCCCTTTGCTTTCAGAAAGGTATCAGTTCTGAGAGTAAATGGAAATCATCTTGGTGGTCGCTTGATGAGAAGATGAAAAGGAAAGCTAAACGTGAACGTCAAAAGCTTGAAGAAAAGAAAGGTACGTTTTTGAAGATGCAAGCTGAAGAAGAGAAAGCAAAGAAGAAAGAGAATGAAAGAATAAGGATTGCGCTTAGCCAGAAGCCGAAGCCAAGGGAAGAGTCGTTCAGAGCTGTTTGAAGACCCAAAGACAAGACGAAGACTGCGGCTGTATCCAAGGGGGAGTTTGTTGGTGCATAATGTCTAAAGCCTGCGTCTTAGTCTTAGTTAATCAATGTATAGGGTCTAGTTTGGTTAATTATGTATTGTACAGGGGTTAAAGGTGGAATTGTATGTTTTTCATGTTGAGGTTTCGCTTGAATGGACATATGCCATATAAGCGGAACTACTTGATAAGGTTTCGCTTATATGGTCATGACCATTCAAGCGGAACTATCTCACCTATATAAACCCCAAGTGTTTTCTCATTTGGCACGTTGATGTCACAAGTGTAGCCGACCTGCTGACCTTGTATTTTGTGAAAGTTGAATAAGAAAACGGTGTTAAAGTGTATTACTTCTGTTTCTACTCATTTCTTCTATAGTTTTGCTTTGATTCATGCCAAAAATGTATTTCCGCTACATTTTCGGTAGGTGCTAGCTCCGATTGTCTCAAATGACGGTCAAACTCGATCCTACAGAAAGGCTGCTAACAGCTGTGAAAACGAGTTTCTGCATATCTGGGGAGGCCTCGCGGCCCGCGTAAGGTTCAGACAGGGCTTACGCGCCCCGCCTGGGTGTCCTGATCTGCAACCAACTTTGGAAAATGACAGATTCAGTCCCTGTTGGTGTTTAAAGCCTTTCCCGACATGTTTAAGGCCCGTTAAGCCAACTTTAAGGCCCTAAGATGATGCCTAAATAGTGTGGACATGAAACATGCTCAAAAATATGCCGGATGTCGGTTCGTTTGGTCGCACGATCGCGATGTTCGGTTAATTACGACTGAATGCGCATAAGCGCGAAAAACGATCCAAATGGCGTGATGAATGGATTTTCTTATGCGAAACACTAAAATAAAATATTTTAGTGCTTACATAAATTTTTGGATGTCCGGATGTATTCAGAACGTAAGTTATGCGCGAAAGTGCAAACTTGTGCACTTTTTGACGCTTTGAGTCCCTGAATGACCCAAAAGTTTATTTTAGCACACCGAACCCCTCAAAGCCTATTTCTAAGCTATGTAAAGGATATTTATGGTATGTTTAACTTATGGTCATGTTCCAGAATGTCTGTTACAGTTCAAATTTGGCAAACTTTCGCAGTTTGTCAAATTTAGTCCCTATAGGTGAATTAACTTGTTTTTGACATACCAAAGCCTTCAAAACTTATTTCTAAGTTATGTAAAGGTTATTTAAGGTATGTCAAGTCTTTTTCACTATTCCAGAGTGTCCGTTGGATTAAGCTGGTTATATTCACGCATCAGTGCGCGTATAACCTTCCAGAAAGCGATTTAGAGCCCAAAATCGAACAAGAATTGATATGTGCAAATGATACACATATTTGTACAAATCCCAAGTATGAAATATAATATTTCATTGGTTTGGTATTTTTTTGATGGTCGCATTGACCCAGGTGTCACAGTCTCCCCTACTTTAGGAAATTTCGTCCCGAAATTTATTCAGAGGAAACTTGTGAGAGCTTGAAACATGAAGTTGAAAAGATCAAACAACACTAGTTAGCATCCTGAACTTCTAGTAACTTTACAATAACATCATGCTTGTAATGTGAGAGGGACACTTATATACAAGTATATAAAGCGTCATTGGTGCGTCCACCGTACCTCTATTACATTGTTCACATTTCGTTATGGTTGTCACTTTCGGTTCTTACACATAATAAGTCTTACTGTGGTTTCCGTGCACTGAACTTTGTAATTATGTATGCATCCATAATTACGTAATTCCTTGCATGGTCACGTAGTGCATCTTAAAATGTGTAGGGGAATAAAACAATGAACGAGCCTGTGATGATTGTGACTAGACCACCATAGGGTCCCTTTTTATTAAATCAATAAATGACTTTAATAGACAACCAAGGAGTCTTTTCAGCTTATACCCTCACATGTCATTCTTAACCAGATTTTTGAATCAATCTTTTTTACTAGACCACTAAAAGGGTCTCTTATGAATCGTGGGGTGGTACTATACAATCCAAGGGTTTTAACTATCATGTAGAAGCCCAATAAGGATTTAAGGTAGTACCTTTTTGAATATCCTTCTACGAATCCCTCATATAAAGATACGAAAGGTTCTACAAGGATTTGGATAACGAATATCCAGAGTATACAAAAACACAAAAAAAAAATGCATAAAAGAAAACACAAAATGCATAAACACATAGTCACATAACCACAAAATTGTTTAACTTGATTTGTTATCATTTTGTTAATTTGTTCTGCTATCTGTGCACATGTATTCAAAGCACACCAGGTATCCAATCAGTGGATTTTGATTGGTGCTTTAAATATTTCTAAGAATCTAACTATAAAGATAGAAAGATCTTAAAGAGAAAATTCGATTTCGATTCTAAGGAACCGAAATGTTCGAATTAAGGTACACAAGGAATCCAATTAAGGACTCTGATTTGTATGATAATCATCCACAAGGGTCTAGTTGTGGAGATAAAAGATCCCATATGGATTTTAGAAGTTGAAGATGTTTCGAAACCTTGCACTGGACGTGTTTAAGTCAAAACATGAAGTAAAATGCTTATGAGGTTGAGATGCTCAATATGCCAAGGCAACATATGGAGCGGAATTTGAAAGTTAAGTCAATGTATGAGGATAAATATTTTTGAAAACTATGCATGGGGTTCTTAAAAAAAATGTGTTCAATGTTTTTGAAACCTTATGCATAATACTTTTGAAATCATAAAGTAGCTGTACTAGGTAAGTATGTTTATAAAAATGTTTTAAAATCATGCGAGATGAATTTTGAAATTATGTATAAGGTTTTTGATAACATGAATGATGCTTTTGAAATCGTGCACTTGATATATTACTTAAAATTGTTTTCAAACTATATGAAATATTTTGAAATCATGAGGGTTGTTTTTGAAAACATAGACAAAGCTTTGTGCATTTGTCATGTTAAGTAAATACACTATATTAAAAATGTTTTCGACTACAAGAAAATGAACCTAATGCAACCCTGTTAAAAAGTTGCATTAGGCCTTGAAAAAGTTGCATCAGACCTAATGCAACCTTTTATCAAAAGCTGCATTAGGTGAAGTTGCATTAGATCTAATGCAACCTTTTACTTAGCTAATGCAACCATTTTTTAAATGGTTGCATATACTATTCAAATGCAACCTTTTTGTAATGCAACCTTTTTACATGCTAATGCAACTTTTTTACATGCTAATGCAACTTTTTTACCTTTAAATGCAACTTTTCCATCACTCAAATGCAACCCTTGTTATCTCAAAGGCAACCTCCATTACACTAAAATGCAACTTTTTTTTTTTACGTCAAATGCAACATTTTTTTAAGATTTAGTAACAACAAATGCAACCTTTTTATTGTCAAATGCAACTCTAGGGAATTGTCGTTTGAAGTACAAAAATTCCTATTAATATAGAATAGTATCTCAATTACACAAACAAAATAATAACATAAATATAATAAATAATCTTTTATCGTAATATGTCTAGACTCATAATAACAATTAATCAAAATAACAATGATAATAAGTAACGGAAACCTCTGCTCATCTCTAAGAACTTCAAGTACTCTAATAGAAAGTTTTTCAATGATATTTGCATCGTAGTTTCAAATTCTGCTCATTGGTTGTCAAAATCTTTCTATATAGCTTCTGGCTTTGCTTTTTTTCTTTGAAGGTTTTCTTGAATTTCAAGCAACTATGTCTTTTTAACTTCAAGGCTGGCTTTGAATTATTGCTTAAGCCCCAAATCATGTATCATGTATGGTTCCTCACCATCTCCCATTTTGTTCATCATTTTTAAAGTAACACCTCTTCCGTAAAGTCAAATGTAGCCATCATGCTCCTTGTTCATTACAAGGATAAAAGGATCAACCAAATCACTTCATCTTCTTCTAAAGATTTGTAGTTCTTCATTTGTTCCTTCAAAAAGGGAATGAAATTAAAAAAAAGCAACCAATTAACCAAAAATACAAGTTGCTCGTTGAAAAACAATAGCCAATAAACTAACAGAAAGAACATAACAAAAACCATATATTATATGTGTATTTTGTTATCATACCGCAATTGCAAAATGAATGTCTTCATAGCCAAATGATTTGAGCCATAGAGCAAGCAACTAACTTTTAAACGTCAACAAATACATGATTCTTCAAACAAACTTTTCCGAAAAAAAAACTAGAAAGAACTTACAATTTACGTTGCAGTGTCATCATATTTATCAATGATAACCAATCAGTTTCAATTAAGTCGACTTTGGTTAATCAATGACAACCCTTGGTATCTCGCTCAACTAAAGAAAACCTACAACCACAAAGAAAAATCTACTAAATATTTATGTACAGCTCTTATTGTGTTCCTAATAAAGAATTCACAGTTGAGCTTCCCATAACGACCTTAATTAAGTCTTTTATCTATCGATTGAAATTAATATTTAATCCATCTCACACGACACATACTACTTAATACATTTTCTTTATATTAAGTTTTGTGAAATCAAGATTAAGTAAGTTCATTGATGCAAACAAAGTAGCATGTGATGATGGTTGTACAACAGAGAAAGGAAAAAGAAACGCATATACATGCTTATTAAATCATAAACAATTTCCCAGCAAACTCAAACAAAAGAATTTATTGGTGCAACCCAAATGTAGTTAGAACAAGTTTGTTTTGTTATCATCATAAATCATCATTATTATGTATAATTTATATTATTATTATTATTATCTTATTATTACTTTACACCAGTAAACATATATTAAAGATCTTAAACTAACAATAGTATAATATTCTTACTTTTTTACATCAGTATCCCAATCTAGTGACCACAAATTTCCCATGTTATTTTAACCCATAAGAAAGACCTTGTTTAAACCAAAAAGGGATTGGTTACTTACATCATCTCTATTCAGCAAGCTAAGGAATTTGTTGTGAGAAGAAATCTCTTTATTTTTGTCAACGACCTCGGGGCCCTTTAAAAAAGAAATATCAGTAAAAGAATTTAAACCCATGACAAGATCAATTGAGAAATGAAAAAAAAATCCATACCCTGATCAAACTTGGAAATTCTTCTAAGTGGGCCTTTCCATGCTACCTTCCTACCTAGTTCACATATCACATAATCCATAGCATTTACAACTTATAATTTCCAAACAAAACAAGTTACCATATTATTAAATACTAAGAATTAAAAATTAAAAAAACCAAAAGTTGTTAGTTTATGATCTTCAATATGGGCAGATAAACGATGAATGGACGCACTAGCTTTTAAAACTTGGTGAATGGCAAGTGTTATAATGTCTATTAATTATAAACCCTAAATTCCATTTAGAGAATGAGCATACCGCTTTAGTTTTAAGCGTTTTACGATGCCAGAACTGCAGGCACCTGACCGCCTTCTTCAAGTAATCAACTACACACCGGTGGGGGCAGCGACTACCAGATAATGTGCTAGTGACGGTCTAGCAAAGAAAGGGCGGCAACGAGAAGCAGAGAGGACTGAAGAGAAGGGGCACTCAGGCACCAAAAGAAGTAATTCATTTTGCCAAATAAATTGTAACTTGTCATATCACCCATGCCTTCATACTCCTCATCCTTATTAGCCTCATCTTGTCATCTAAAATAAAATACAATCAATAAATAGGAATAACAAAAGTACTGAAACAACAAGAAAAGGTACAGTTATATAACTAAACTTACATACCTTGAGATCTTATAATACCCCCTTCGTTCTCATAAACTTACGCTGAGGCCTGGCCTTAGTGCACCTCGCGCCTCAAGCGTGCATTTAAAACCCAGAGATCAACAAAGATAAAAAATGGACACAGTTATTTCTTGTATAAACATCAACTGTTAAGATTAAAAAAAATAACTCATCCTCTTGTATTTTCATGCTAAGGGGCATTTAGACATTAACTTTTTGTTTACAATCAACACAGTATGATGCTGAACTGCCCATATAAAAAAGTGATACAATTTACATGATCCTTCAAAAGATCCTAAAGTCATGATATCGAATTACATCATAAAAAACATAGTTATAACTAAAAATTAATATGATGCTTAACAAAAGGTATACTAATGTATATATGTTGTGCTTATTAAGTAATTGAAAGGTAAAACAAGGATGCGTAGCAATACCTAGGATTGTAAGCCCTGCTATCAAAGCCAACTGTATCGAGAATCACATATATATCCATTATATACGCATACCGCAAGCGGGGCGTAATTTACACTTTAGTAACACAAAGCGCCAATTTAGGCAAGCTGCTAAAAGTAGTTGTAAATAGCGAGCTTAGCGCCCGCTATAGCGAATAGCGTATTAGGGTCGGCTGCCACTAGGTCGAAGCCTCCACAAATCCCAACAATTTGAAATTTGAATGCATTTGTTTGTTTTGGCTATGTTTATGTTTAGGGCAAATTTCAATCAAGCAATTTTCTCTGCTATTGCTATGGCCTATACATATTGTGATAATTTCTAGTTTCTAACATACATGATCAAACAGGATGAACTCATAACCATCAAGCAGTTATTTTCAATCCAAATACAAATTATGGTTCCATAACATTACATAATCAAACACTATTAATCACATAGAATAAGAGAAACATACTCGATCGCCGATATTGCACTGATTTGTTTCCTCGTGTGCCATGAATATGGAAGTGCGTTTGAAGTATCGATTGTAGAGCTTGTTATGGAAGAGCCTATCGACGGCGGCCACCACCGATTTCTACATTTTGTTCGATACTACCATTCCGACCACTGACATCATCTTGTTCAAAACCCTAACTGGCTGCTTATCAGTTTCTCAAACTCCGACCCTGGAGGAAATTGATGAATGCAGATCTTAAATGTGAGCGGTTAATTTTGGGGAGATGGAAATCAATTTGGGGAAAACTACACAGGGGGGAAATTGAGGAAAATAAGAGGGAAAGAAAAAAAAATAAAAGAAAAAGAACAGTAAAGAGGATTAAATAAAGAATCATAATAAAATAAATTATTTATAAAACTTTTGAATAAATTAATATATATGTTCTAACTAGATATGTAAAAACTAAAGCTAATTATAAATTAAATAAAAATCATGAAACATAATTCTTTTAAATAGTTTATATGGTTTAATTTTAAATATAACTAGTAATTAGGTTCGCGCGTGTTGTGACGCTGGTACTGGTATTCTTTAATATTGTTATGTGTGAGACTTGAACCTTATACCTCCAAACCTAGGTGTTTTTAAAGGCTTTTCCTTTGCCTATGTGCCAACAACCCCTTTTGTTGACGAATTAGGATAATGGATACTAAAGTATCCACGTTTAAAGTCAATGACGGTCACTGGTGGGCCTTTAGCCCCATAATTTATACTAAAGTATCCCCTACTTCTAACATTTCTCACCACAAAAATTAAACACATGTTGGTTACCTACATGGCTACATCCACTACTTCTAAAGTTTTCCCTTACGTTGGTTACCCATTCAACTTGTTTTCTTTATAGATAAAGATTAGCCATACCCAAATCAACGTGTTTATAACTAAATGTGAAGTTAGCCACACCAAATCGACTTGGACGGGTAAGAAGATTCCTAAAGCCATTGAAGGCTAATAGTAATATTATTACCAAAATTAATGATAAGGATTAGTTGTTTGAATTTGTTATTTGATTTTTAGTAGTAATATTAATCATAAGGATTATTATTAGTATTGGTGATAAGGACTAATACTAACATTACTACATAGAAATAAATAAATAAACATATAATTAACATAATCCTTTCGTTTTCATCTACTTGATAGCGTGTACATTTGGATGAAATCTTATAAATAATAGATACATTTAACTTTCAACAATTCAACCTTTTTTAAAATAAGAGTTGCGTTAAAATTCTCGTAATGCAACCGTTTTAACAAAAGTTGTAAATTTCAATAAAATTTGTAACCTTTTAATAAAAAGTTGCATTTTTTTAGTAAATTCGCAACTTTTTTAACTAAAAGGTTGCAAATCTAATATAATTTTGCAACTTTTTATGAAAAAGGTTGCATTAGATCTTCTAATGCAACCTTTATGTTCCATGATGTTGCATTAGAGTCAAATGCAACTTATCTGAGAAAGGTTGCTTGTAAAAAGTTGCATTAGCCCTTTTTTCTAGTAGTTATATATATAGAATGTTTTGAAATCATATAGGTTGTTTTGAAAACTTATGTTATGCATGTTGAAGAAATCAGAACGTAATGGGTATGAGATTTGAAAATATCCTTGGTTATCTAACCAAGGATTCAAAGGCATTGAAGCATGATTACTCATAATGTCCCTTTATTTCCTGTACTTCGTTTCTTAGAATAAAACGAGTACTTTGAATTTACCAAGGAAATCATAAGTAAACGCAAAAATGGGAAAAATTTTCACAAAAGTAGTTTGCAAGGAACATAGTTCCTTAATGTAGGCATCATAGGGGAATGCCATACATACATGTAACTATACTTGTATATCAGAATTGCGAACAACAACTTTTATTTATGAACGGGACAGATTGTTTCACATTACAAGTAAATAGAAGAAACAAAAGCATAAGACAACAACATCTTCTAAACAGCCAGCTGCTCATCCGTGGGTTGGATTTGCCTTAGCAAGCTTTGGGCATTTATTCTCGAAATGACCCATCTTGCCACAGTTATAGCACGATCCAGGCGGGAAGCGAGCTTGAGCAGGATTCGCTTGTGGTTGGGTAGCAGCAATGTTTATAGCACCTTTGTTTTGGATAGCAAAGCGGCATATGTTAATCAGATGTCCCCATCGTCCACAGTAGGTACATTTGAAGCAGGGTAAGAGGTTTGAATGATGACGGTTGCATCGTTTGCACAAAGGAGCAGTTCCTTTGTATGGCTTCCTAGTAGGGGGTTGAGCTGGTTGGTTGGGGATGGCTTGACCATTGTGAGCGACCACGGCGAAGTTCTGAGAAGCCTTTCGCTTCTTGACCTCTTAGGGGATCCAGTCTGTTCATCCATGGTCTTTGATTCCTTGATTGGTTTCTTGGTTGGTGGTGCAGGCTTGACTTCTGCTTCCTTTGGTGGCCCTTGAGTGGCTTCATTGTTGAGATGAGACATGGCAATGCCTAATTCAACAGTCTTCAGAATTACTTCGCCTATCCGCTGGGAAATTTGGTAGTTTGCTCGGAAATCTGCGCATCGTTGCGATGAAGAGGCATTCTGGAGGAAATGAAGGATATAGGAGGAAAAAATGAAATGTTATCGCTAATTAAAACAAAAATGACAACGCATAGAAATTGCAATCATTTGTTTGTTACCTAAGGCAAACAAATGAGATGGTGACTAATCAAAGTAAGCAGGTCATATTAATGTATCGTGAAGACATGCTTTAGCCTATAAGTGGACACTCACCCCAAGAGTCCCAGGTAAGAGTGACTGGTCCAATTATGTGGATTTGTACGAACACTCTAGCCTTAGACAGAAAACTCAGAGTACAGGCATCCACTCTTCCAGATTGCACGTGTTCACACTATAAGACCCAAACTTTGACGACGTTTTGAAAATTCAAAGGGGTTCAAAACCATATAACAGAGGGTTCAAAACCTAGTAATCAATCATCCTAGAATAGATGATTAGTTTTCAAAGCGGTTTTGAAATTTATGTTCTTGTTGCGGTTGTCACTTAAGGATAGGTGACGGTGTTGTTTTATGTCTAAACGCAAGTAAACTCGCGGTAGGGTCCTAGGAAGGTTATAGACTAGGTCAAAGCATTACTAATAACCAAATTCCTTATAACCATGAGCTCTGATACCAACTTTTTTGTCACACCCCGACCACGTGGAACAACAAAACGTGGCGGAAACGTCGGGGAGTGTTGTAACAGAATCATTGTTTCATAACACATGGAAATTGAAATATTGTTTTATTGAATAAAAGAGTTACAATGTCTTGACAAACAAAGAAATATAACATAAATAACTAGTCTTGCATCTTTTATTGCCACTAAGGCCCAAGTCCACCTAAGTGTATCTTGATAAATCCTATGCATCATATCCTGAAACACATGTGAAAATAGGTACGTCAGCATAAAAGAATGCCTGTGTGATACATTGGTTTTGTGAAAAATAAGATTCATGACTTATGTTTAAGAAAATGCTTAGTCATGAACCTTGTAATTTGCTTTTTCTTGTAAATCATTTGAAAAGTGATAAATAAACCAAATGATATATATGTATAAAAGAATAATACATGGTTAAGTAAATAACCAAGTAAAATGAGTTTGTATTAGATAAGTTGTTTGTAAACAATGTATCGTGAAAAGTATGTTATTTGTAAAAAATGTTACATGACTAAATTGAAATGATTCAAATAACGCTACGATATGTAATACCATACAAGCACTTATATATAGGAAGTACTAGCGGTGTATCCACCATGCTTATATCATATTACACACGCCTCCTTACTTAAATCACTTACTCAAACCAAACCACCATTGTAAAATGTTTGTGTATAATCAAATGTCAAAATGTTTGTGTGAAAACCATGTCTAATGTCTATGTCTAATGTAAATCATGAGTTGTGTATATCAATGTCAAAATGCTTATATCTAATGTAAATCATGAATTGTGTATATCAATGTCAAAATGATTATGTCTAATGTAAATCATGTAATGTGTATCAAAAATATCATGTATGGTAAACGAAATATATCAACTAAACCATATGTAAAATGCACAAAAACAAGGTATCGAAGTAAAACATGGCTTAAATCAAAGTTATGTTTTGTGGAACAAATGCATGCTATACTGATATAAACATCTATGCGGTATTGTGAAAATGCATACATCCAAGCCTTGTGACTGTGGCGATAAACCCCTAAACGAATTTAAAGGTCTATCTTGTGTAAATGTATATCGAATTCGGTCATTCCTTCCACCCAAACGAACCTAGGGTTCAGGAACGGGAGTTGTCAAGTCCTATGGTACCATTACCTACTAACGAGCGGCATGATCGGTGTTAATGAATGTACATTGTTTTATTTAAACAAACCAAATGTCATACCAAAATGTAAGCATGTTATGAATAAATGTACTAAGTATGCACACAATGGGCATACATAGCATAAAATGTAATGTAAAATGATGTACTAAATATGCACACAATGGGCATACATAGCATAAAATGTAATGTAAAAATGATGTACTAAGTATGCACACAATGGGCATACATAGCATAAAATGTAATGTAAAATGATGTACTAAGTATGCACACAATGGGCATACATAGCATAAAATGTAATGTAAAACGATGTACTAAGTATGCACACAATGGACATACATAGCATAAAATGTAATGAAATCATGTACTATAATGTACAAATGAACATAACAAGCATATGATATGAAAGCATAAAAAGCATGAATGTAGCAAGTAGGCACATGTGTTTCACCCCAAAACAGTTTGGAAAACAGTAAAAGAGGGGTATATGTACTCACTTGAGATTACTTAGAAGTCCTTGTGTAACGACCAAACAATGCTAGAGATCATGGATATCAAACGACACCTAATATAGGTAACTATGTTAATATACCGGACCTAAATCGGAGGATTGAATAGAATGAGGGTTCGTAAACCAAACGAGTATGGAGACTCATGTAATATGGTTTAACAAAGCCTACATACTAAAATGAAACCTAACCTAAGTGCTTACGACTCATTACGACCCGTTTAGGTAGCTTATGCTACTTTAACGCGTCGTTCACGTGAAATGCGCTTGGAACGCCTAATTAGTCCTATGATAAGTAAAATATGCCTTAACATGTCTAATATTGTTGCCAAATCAGTTTAGATATCAAAAGTTATGTTACATATGCTTAATATGAATTTTGGCGTAAAAAGGGCATTTTGGTAATTTACCTAAGGCATATATACTACCTATCATACAACTACTCAAATGATGTGACCATAAGGTATAACCTCGGAAGGTTATTCCCTATACAACTATGGTCACCTAATGCATTTAGTCGGATCCTAAAGATCGACCAAATGGGTCGGGTTCGAAAGTATAAGCGATTGTTTAGACCGCTTACCTTACGACCCTATATAAGCACTAAACTAAAAGTGACGAGCTAAGCATGTTAAAACATGCTTAACTAAGTTTAGAAAACAGGTTTGGTATCAAAACAAATGGTTTTGATACCTATGAGTAGTTTGGTTACAAAATACGCAAGAATGCGCATTTTGGCCGAAACTACGACTCGTCACTGAGCCTAGATAACGTGGTAATCAGTAGGTATAGTCACTAGGGACTATAACCATCATGATCATGCTCATGTTATGAAGTTCAAACGAACTTCGCATTGACCATAAACTGGTCAATGTAGAAAGTCAAATGAAGTTTGACTTTCGGACTTGAAAAGCTATAAAAGAACGAAAGAACACTTACAAAGGGTCCCCGAAAGCTAATATTGATCCAGTAGCTCAGGTATGAAGCAATGGCTTCAACTTAGAGCTTTTAGATTAGATTTTGTGGGTTTTGCAAGAATGGGGGGGGTATTTATAGGATATGCAAGACCGTTAGGATCGTTTATCGATTTACATGCTTGAATCTCATCTGTACAAGTGTCGAAATGTTATGGTATCACAATATGACCCCAACCCCAGAGATTTGCAAGAGGCATTGCCCTTTGGAGTGTTGAAAGGCTGCTAACAGCTGTGAAAACGAGTTTCTGCATATTTGGGGAGGCCTCGCGGCTCGCGTAATGTTCAGACAGGGCTTACGCGCCCCGCCTGGGTGTCCTGATCTGCAACCAACTTTGGAAAATGATAGATTCAGTCCCTGTTGGTGTTTAAAGCCTTTCCCGACATGTTTAAGGCCCGTTAAGCCAACTTTAAGGCCCTAAAATGATTCTTAAATATTGTGGACATGAAACATGCTCAAAAATATGCCGGATGTCGGTTCGTTTGGTCGCACGATCGCGATGTTCGGTTAATTACGACTGAATGCGCATAAGCGCGAAAAACGATCCAAATGGCGTGACGAATGGATTTTCTTATGCCAAACACTAAAATAAAATATTTTTGTGCTTACATAAATTTTTGGATGTCCGGATGTATTCAGAACGTAAGTTATGCGCGAAAGTGCAAACTTGTGCACTTTTTGACGCTTTGAGTCCCTGAATGACCCAAAAGTTTATTTTAGCACACCGAACCCCTCAAAGCCTATTTCTAAGCTATGTAAAGGATATTTATGGTATGTTTAACTTATGGTCATGTTCCAGAATGTCTGTTACAGTTCAAATTTGGCATACTTTCGCAGTTTGTCAAATTTAGTCCCTGTAGGCGAATTAACTTGTTTTCGACATACCAAAGCCTTCAAAACTTATTTCTAAGTTATGTAAAGGTTATTTAAGGTATGTTAAGTCTTTTTCACTATTCTAGAGTGTCCGTTGGATTAAGCTGGTTATATTCACGCATCAGTGCGCGTATAACCTTCCAGAAAGCGATTTAGAGCCCAAAATCGAACAAGAATTGATATGTGCAAATGATACACATATTTGTACAAATCCCAAGTATGAAATATAATATTTCATTGGTTTGGTATTTGTTTGATGGTCGCAGTGACCCAGGTGTCACAGATCTTGCACAGACACATGTTGCAAACATGATGTCTGGTCTAGATGCAGTTAGGTACAATAAAGACCCAATCATGCTTCTATATAAGGTCTGATCAACCAAATCATGCTTTTCTTCAGACATGACCAATTTATTGGTGGCAATGGGTGTACTACATGGCTTACAATCATCCATATCAAATTTCTTTAAAAGTTCTTTGGCATATTTGCCTTGATGGATGAAAGTACTATTTTGCAACTGCCTTACTTGGAGACCAAGAAAGCACTGGAGTTCACCCATTGCACTCATTTCAAACTCAGCTGTCATGAGTTGCCTGAACTCTTCACACATTTTGTTACATGTGCTTCCAAAAATGATGTCATCCACATAAATCTGGACAATCATCAAATCCTTTCCGCTCCATTTTAAAAACAACGTTTTATCAATCCTACCTCTGGTGAAACCAATGGAAAGTAAAAAGGTGGACAGAGTTTCATACCAGGCTCTTGGTGCTTGTTTCAGGCCATACAACGCTTTATTTAGCTTGTAGACATGATCTGGATTAAATGGATCCTCAAAACCTGGAGGTTGACAAACATAAACCTCCTCTTGAATCTTACCATAGAGGAATGCACATTTGATATCCATTTGATACACCTTGATGTTGTGGTTGACAGCAAAGGCAAGAAAGAGTCTGATAGCTTCAAGTCTTGCTACAAGGGCAAATGTTTCATCATAATCAATGCCCTCTTCTTATCTGAAACCTTGAACCACAAGACTGGCTTTATTCTTGACAACAATACCCCTTTCATCAGTTTTATTTTTGAAGACCCATTTTGTGCCAATAGGACTCACACCCTCTGGAAATGGAACAAGCTCCCATACTTGTTGTCTTCTAAACTGTTGGAGCTCCTCTTGCATAGCTTCTACCCAGCTGTTGTCTTTTAGTGCCTCTTGGTACTTGACTGGCTGATGGAGTGATAGAAAACCTGCAAAAAGACAAATGTTTTGGGACTGCTTTCTTGTGAGCACCCCTTCATTGATGTTGCCAATGATTTGATTTGGTGGATGAGATTTCAATAAGATTAGCTCTCCTTGGTATGGAAAAAAGGCATTGAGTGGTGAAGGCTGCAAATGTGTATCATCTGAGCTAACCACTGCTGGTGACTTTGATGACCCAGCAGTGGCTTCGAAAGGTGGTGGAATAGGGGGTAAAGGTGTAGACACCTGCTGACTTTGTTCCACTATTTGAGGACTTTTGTCAGCAGTGTTTGATGAGGTGGAAGCAGTGGTTAAAGGGCTACTTTGGTCAACAACTATTGAGGTAGCAGTGGTTGAGCTTTGACAACTGTTTTGAACAACTGATGCTCTCCCTAGTGAAGCAGACTTTTGAGGAATGATGATCTCATATCCATAATCTGGTGATGAATCTTCTGATGGACCTGCACTGTTAGTCTTGACAGCAGTATTTTCAAAAGTGAATTTTTCAAGATCAAATAATTCTGCAGGATTTGCAGGGATTTTTATTGATGAAAGTTCATTGAACTTTACATTCAAAGTCTCTTCCACTGCTTTGGTCCGTGTATTAAACACTTTGTAGGCCTTAGCAGTGGTTGAGTATCCCAGGTGGTATCCCATATCAATTTTGACTGCAAACTTTGAGATAGAATCTTTTAAGTTTAGAATGAAACATGGGCAACCAAAAACTTTGAAATATGAGATTAATGGCTTTATTTTATACAGAATTTCATAAGCAGTCTTTTTGTGCCTAGGGTTGATCAAAACTCTGTTTTGGACATAGCAAGCAGTGTTTACTGCCTCTGCCCAAAAAGTTAATGGCAAACCTGAATCTGCAAGCATGGTTCTGGCAGCCTCAATCAATGTTCTGTTCTTTCTTTCAACAACCCCATTTTGCTCTGGTGTTCTAGGGATGCTGTACTGCCTTACAATCCCTTTCTTCACACAGAAGGCATCCAACTCCTTATTTTTGAATTTTGTGCCATTGTCACTCCTGAAGACTTTTACTTGAAGGTCAAATTTCTTTTCAACCTGTGTCACAAGGTCTTGCAAAATGCATGCAGTCTCATCTTTTGAGTGTAAAAAGAAGGTCCATGTAAACCTAGAGAAGTCATCAACAATAACCAAGCAATATCTTTTCTTTTTGAGACTCATGACTTGCACTGGGCCAAACAAATCCATCTGCAGCATTTGCAAACACTGGGTTGTATTGGACTCTTCAATGGACTTAAAAGAGCTTTTATGCTGTTTTCCTTTTAAACAGGAAACACAGTGTTCAGGACATGAAAACATTTTTTGTGGTAAGCCTCTCACTAAGCCATTTTTTGAAATTTCATTGATTGTTTTGAGATTTGTGTGTCCAAGTCTTTTGTGCCATAGCTTTGTCTCTTTGTTAGAGGCAGCTGAGAACAGACATGCATCAGCTCTGGGACACTCTCTTGACATGTCAACAACATAAACATTGCCACTTCTTTGAGCAACAAGTTTTGTTGAGCCTTTCTTGATTATTGCTTCAATCTTACTAACCATTTCTGGTCCAACAATCCTACAACAATCCTTTGTGAAGAATGATCCAAACCAATTGTTAGGATCTGAGTTTGGATTGGTTGTGATTTGTGTTTGAATTTAGATGAACAAATGAAAGAGTAGTGCAGCGGAATTTAAATGGAAGCAAACTTTTCACAATCAAACAGAAGAAATGCTTTCAATCATACATTTTCAACACAGAATCAAATGATTAAATTTATTTTTAAACTCGGATTACAATTCATGTATGATATGCAAACTCCCCCCCCCCCCAGACCGAGCTCAGTGTTTGTTCATGCAGAAAGAAGATAGTGAAAGACCTAAACAGAACAGTACAGAGTACTGTTCTATTTATAGGCACTTGCAAACCACTGAGCATCTAAGCTGACGTCACCATGAAAGTGACATCTAACCTCCTAACAAACTCTAACCTCTGATCTATACAGACACTGCTATGCTAACTACTGATATTACATTTCAATACATAAAACAAACATGAACTGCTGCTGCATCCTTCCACTGCTGTGAACCCAGCAATACTTGTCATGATCAGCAGTGCTTAAACCAAGGCAGTAGATTGAGCAGCAGAGCTTTAGTTCTTCAATCAGTCTTTGTCTTGAGCAGTAGTTGTAGGTCAGCAATTTGCATGATCAGCAGATAGGAGGTCAGCAGATGTTGAGACCACTTTCAAGGGGAGAGGCTTGCAACCAAACATCTGCTTATTCTGGATCCATTGCTCTGATCCAGTTTTGGCTTTCATTATCTATTCCTTTGGCAGGGTTCAATCCCAACAGGTAGGTTCATACAAAAGTTCTAGGTAATAACCTCTTTCGGGTTTTTAAAACGAAGACCCAATGAATTCTCTAGGATTATTTTCCTATAAATAAACATATACATTTATTTATTTAGTAAGATAACTGTGTTGATTCTTGGGTAAATATAATTATTATTATTTTATAAACCCAAACGTTTGGATATCAAGTATGGATACAAAGGGCATCATGGTTTCATGTGTGCTATATGTATATGTATACACACATATGATGTGTGTAAAATGAAACATATAAATAACATCAAATGAGGCATAAAACTAACCCTTTTTAAGTACTAATGTTGGAAAAAGAGTGTTTTTGTATTTCTTTTGTATTTTCAGGATTAAATGAGCTCAAATTCACAAAAGAAACAAAAAGACAGCTAAATCTAACATAATACAAGAAAAGGAACATAAGTGGATTGCCCGACCCCTCAACAGCATCCTCTCAAGCAAAATAGAGAAGGCAGAAGACTAAACATGCCCCGTGCTCAGCCAGCACGGGGCCGTGCCCAAGAAGCAGCAGAAAACACAAACCTATAGAAGCTTCTATTGCCCACCACTGGGCCGCGCCCAGTGAACATGGGGGCGTGGCGAAAGTACAGCAGGCGCATTAATTGTAATTGCGAATTGCAATTAATGAAGAGAGAGAGTGTCAGACAGGCACGTGGCCGTGTCCAGCGGACACGGGGCCGTGCCCAGCCTTCTGTTCAGCCTATAAATAGGAGTGCTTGGTTTCATTGCAAATCATCCCTTGGCACACCACCTCTCTCACACTTCATCCACCACCCACCACCATCACAACACCATCATCCACCACCATCATCCATTGTCCATCATAGAGTGTGTGAGTCGTCTCGGGATCCAAGATTGATCGTAAGAGTTCTTGACAATCAAGGCCATGTTTGCCTAAGTCTCTTACATCACTTGGTGAAGACAAGTGTTTAGTATAATACTTTTTATTTTCAATCTTTTGCACTTTTTATTTGGTTTTGTATTAATGACTTTAATAACTAGTTGCTTATGTTGAAGGTGATCTTTCCTTATCGTTTGTCCGTGCTGTCTTGGCATTATTTTACTGTCTATATAAAATAAAAGATTTTCACCATTCATATCTCCACGGTCTATATGGAGGTATGTTGGCTACCTGGTCGGGGGTTAAGGGAACGGTTTGGTAAGGGTCTTGACCTTGTTCAGCGTTTAGAGGCCCTGCAAGGGACCTGGGTCAAATTTAGTAGGATCTCCTTCAATACCCATACGTATTGGATGGCGGGGATCCAAACTCTTTGACCCCCTCATAAGTTAACTACTATTAATACTATAACCCGGCTATTTAGGACTGTATCCTTGCTGACTCAGACTACTTAGTCGAGGGTAACGTCACCTCCAAAAGAGGGGCCTACCATAATTTGCATTAATAACTTAATTCATTATCTTTCAATAATCCGACCCTTTAGGATTGTATCCTTGCTGACTCAAACTACTGGGTTGAGGGTAACGTCGCCTTCAAAAGAGGGGCCTACTACAATAACTAAGATAATCTCTTAAACAAGTGCAAAAGTGCGAAAATAATCAAAGGTTATACTAATACACGAGTCGGATCCAAGTGATTCATCTTGTCTATCTGTTTTTATTTTTATTTTATTTTTCAGCATTTAGTTAGTTTTCATTTTCTTAGTTTAAAAATATTTTCTAACTTTTTGATTTGGTTAGACGTTGAGGATAAACCGGTACTAAAAGCTCTTGTGTCCTTGGACGACCTCGGTATCTTACCAACACTATACTACGTCCACGATGGGTGCACTTGCCCATATGTGTGTTTAGTGTTAGTGAATATCGTGTTTTATAAATTTAAAACTTGGCTAAAAGTGTAAAAAAGGGCTTAAATATACATCTAAAATATATTACACTACACACGCATCAAGTTTTTGGCACCGTTGCCGGGGACACAAGGATTTTAAGAAAGTTAGGAATCAACGGCCTAATCATATTTTTATTTTTCTTTTTTATTTTTTAGGATTTTCTTAGTTTTTCAGCTTCTGCAGAGCTCAGCACGGGTCGTGCCTGGTCGGACACGAGCCGTGCCCAACGTTGTTACTGGCAGTTTTTAGTTTTCCAAGTTACAGAAGGCTGACCACGGGGCTGTGTCGGTGCAACACGGGGCCGTGTCCAACTCTCCAGTAACTGGGATCTGGAAAACAATCACTGTAACTCCGACCACGGGCCATGTTCACTGAGCACGGGGCCGTGGTGAACCTTCTGACCAGCATTATTTTTTGTTCTTATTGCAGGACTTGGAACCAGACGCCACCCCTACGTAGTGTATGAGCTCCAGTTCTAATAAGGACATAAAAGAACCTCTAGAAGAACCCGAACGCTTTCTCAGAAAAAGACTAAACGCCAAAAACCAAGAGAAGGTTTCGGGAAATCCACTTCCAATGGCGGATCAACGTACTCTCATGGATTATCTACGACCCACCGTAGGTAACCTCGGCACCGCTATCAATGCACCGAATGTTGAAGCCAATAACTTCGAACTTCGGCCGCACTTGATACAAATGCTCCAAAACTCCGCAACCTTCCATGGGCTTGCGGACGAGGATCCCCATCTGCATATTACTAATTTCTTAGAAATATGTGATACCTTTCGGATCAATGGAGCATCAAATGACGCCATCCGCCTTCGAATGTTTCCTTTCTCACTAAAAGACCGAGCAAAAGCTTGGCTTAACGCCCTCCCAGCTGGATCGGTAAAAACCTGGGATGAACTAGCCCAAAAATTTCTATATAAGTATTTCCCTCCCGCTAAAACGGCTAAATTAATGACTGAAATTAATACATATTCACAAGAGGACGGGGAATCCTTATATGAAACTTGGGAAAGGTTCAAGGAGCTATTGCGAAAGTGTCCACATCACGGCCTTGCGATATGGCAACAAGTATCCACTTTCTATAATGGGTTGTTGCCAAACACAAGGCAGACACTTGACTCTAGCTCCGGGTGACTTTTAGGTAATCACCGCCCGCATGAAATATATAACCAAATTGAGGAAATTGCTCAAACCAATTTCCGGTGGCACACTCCCCGAGGCAATAAATCTATTGCCCCGGGCGCCCATAAGGTTGATGAAAACACTTCTTTACAAGCCCAAATCGAGGCCCTTTCTTCAAAAATAAAAAAATTGGAAATGACAAAAACGGTCTCGGTTATGGCTTGTGAAGGGTGTGGTGGGCCACATGAAAATTGGAGTTGTATGAAAGAAACGGACGATCAACAAGAGTCGGTAAGCAACATTGACAATAGACCTAGGCCGTCGGGTCCTCCAACGGGCACTTACAACCAAGGATGGTGGAATCATCCTAACCTTGGTTGGAGAGAACCCGACAATAGTAGTAACCAACAAAACCAACGAACAAACTTTCAACAACCAAGAAATGAGTCACAAAATTTCACTCAACAACACGGTGGATGAGAAAGGCTTGAAGATACTGTATCTCGCCTCATCTCCGACACTGAAAAGAAAAACTCGGAAAGATTTCTACAATTAGAATCAAATTTTAGAAAGCAACAAGCTAGTATTCAAAACATAGAAAAACAATTAAGTCAACTAGCCCAAATTTTTTCCGAGAGACCACGAGGCGCATTACCAAGTAATACCGAAACAAACCCAAAAGCGCAAGTTCATCTTATCACGTTACGAAACCGCACCATGGGGCCTGCGGAAGCGCCACCGCCGACCACCGCCTCTGCAAGAAAAGGACTCCCCTCCATCATCAGAGCCTACCAAAGCTCCTCGAGTTCTGTACCCCGGTAGGTTAATTCGTCAAAAGACCAATGAGCAATTCGCAAAATTCGAAAGTCTACTAAAACAATTGCATGTCAACATTCCTTCTATTGATGTCCTAACCCAAATGCCTAAATATTCTAAGTTCATGAGGGACTTCCTCACTCATAAAAGGAAAACTGAAACGTTGCAATTAGTTAACTTAGGCGAAGAATGCTCCGCCCTCGTACTCAACAAACTCCCCCAAAAGAAAATCGATCCCGGATGCTTCACAATTCCTTGCTCGATCGGGACTCCCCCGTTCGTAATGCTCTAGCCGACCTTGGGGCTAGCATTAACCTCATGCCCTCATCAATGTTCAAAAGACTCGACCTAGGAACAACGAGTCCTACAAAAATGAGCATACAACTTGCTGATCGGTCCGTCAAATTCCCACAAGGTGTCATCGAAAATGTCCTAGTAAAGGTAAATAAATTTGTCTATCCAGCCGACTTTGTTATACTTGATATGGAAGAAGACACCGAAGTCCCCCTCATACTAGGGAGACCATTTCTAGCCACCGCACAAGCAGTGGTAGACATGAATAACGGAACGCTCACCTTAAGGTACGGAGATGATGAAGTAACGTTCGGGGTTGGGAAGAGAATAGAGGACGATGATCCGGTCAACTACATGAAGGTTATTGATTCGAGTTTGGATGCTGCTCTCCGACGGTGCAACATGGGATGCAAAACATCCCGCTCAGAAATTATATAACCTCACTTTGGGTCTAGCCAAGGACCCTTATAAACGTCGCGCACCACAGAGGCATTCCGCGGAACTATCCTTAGCTTAGTTTAATCTTTTAGTTTTAATTTGCAGAAATAAAACACACTCATGGTGATAAAGGATGATAAGGGAAATGAGAAACATGGCCCCATGCACAAGAACAAGGCCACACGTCGACAATTTCTCCGTTATAGTAGGTTCAACACGGCCCCGTGTTGAACCCCCTGCAGAAAAATGCCCAGTTCAGGTAACTGGACACGGGCCGTGTCACCAGACACGCCCCCGTGTCCAGGCTTCTGTTTCTTTTTCTTAATTATCGTTACTGGCACCTGAACACGGGGTCGTGTCCGGTCCCCACGGGGCCGTGCCCAGGCTGCCAGTAACATAAATTTTTGCTTTTAAACACCATGTTACACATTCAATCTGTTGGACTCTGTATGCCCAAGACACATATTAAATTGATGTGGCTAGTACGTTATGATCCAAGTCGGGTCATACCCAATAACAAGCTAGACAAACACCTACAATATTTATTTATGATATGATCAAACAAATAAATATTAACACTTACAATATTTAGAAATCGGTTTTCTAAATAATTGCACTTGACAAACTAATAAATTATATGGATAATTTATTTTTGAGAGAATATTTTATTTTGTTATTTAATAGGTTAAATAACAATTAAAATGTTGCATGTTGTTTATAAAATGTTATATTAAGTTTTTATAAAAGTTATAAAACTTAAATAGAAGACATGGAGACAAGTTAAAAAATTTTGATTGGGTGAAATGAGAGGTGGCTTGGGCCGCCCCCTATGGCTCTTCCCAAGGTTCCAAGGCCAATCAAATTTCATGCAATTCTTTGAGTAATGATGATAAATGATTTTGGTGATTTTTAAAAGTAACTAACTCATTCTTTTAAAGTGATCACAACATTTTTTTTCAAGTAAGAGACTTGCACAATTTCTCTCAAAAATTTTCGGCCATAGAAGGGTTCCAAGGAGCTCTTTCGGTTTCGTTTCAAGTGATTAAATCCTAGCAATCTCAAGGTGTTTTGTTGGAGGCTTGGGGGTATACTAGCTTGAGGCTTTCTCGTTTGGAAGCTACCATTCAAGATTCATCATCATCTTCCATCTCCTTGCTCCAAAGAAAGGTTGAATTCTCAAACACCCTATGGTTGTATTTTGATAGCATGCATGTCATATATGGATCCGATTATTGGGTTTTGCATTTAAAATGGTTTTAAATCTTGCAAAGTAACATGTTTTAAATCCTTATTCCGTTGCGTTTTAATTTTATTCGGATAAAATTACTTTGATAAACATGCGAAAAACCCAACAATGGCATCAGAGCCGCTTATATGAGTGCTTGCTTCATCGGATTTAAAATTTCGGGTTTTCGGGTTTATAGAAACCCTATGGCCGAAATTTTATCCATGGTTTTCCCTTTTTTTTTCAAGATTTATTTCCTACATGCATAAAGGAATCTTGAAAAATTATGTCATATGGATGATTTGTTTTGTTTGGACAAAAACCCACATTTTTCGGTTTTTCATTCTTGGCCGAAAAATATAGGTTGTAAAAGGAAACCATTTTGCTCTTGAAATTTATATATATTCGGATATATATTTTGGTGTTCATAACCTAGCCATGACCTTGTATGAATATGTTTTTGTTTGTGATTTTAGTTAATTATTCAATGGGTTGTAATAATTATTATTTTTGTCTTCCATTTGTAAAAATATGTAATTTATTTATTTTCATTTGGTATGTAAGTAAATAGATTAGATGCATTTTATTTTACTAGAAAAATGTATTAGGATACTTATATGTAAAAGAAGATGCACACAAAAATGCGGTTTTGGATTTGCCAATTTCGGGCATAAAGGACTTCATAGTTCTTAACGGGATTTTAGCCCGATAACCAAAACACATTTTGAAGTCCAAAGGAGTTTGGAGCTGAATATTAAAGACATTTGGAAGTTCAAAGAATGTGAAGAAATCACAACACAAGATGAAGACTTGAAGCATTTGGATGCGGGATCAAGTGGGAGTTCACCTACACCCCTCTTGTGTCTATCTTCACCCTTTAGGAAGGACCTTTTGACACACTTGTTTCGGCCAACAAGTGTGGTCAAAATAGTTGGATATGGTTATGCACCTATTAATATGTGTGTTGTGCTTGTGTGGTTGCTTATTTTATTGTTTGGATGATATTTGGATATGCATGCTTAACAACAAATAATCCGGAACAAGCTTAAAATTGGTTCTTTAAAATCATTAAAAGAGGTTAATAAAAGGTTATTAAAAATTAATGATTTTATAATAAAATGGGTTTTGTTAAAAGAACCTTGAAAATTGGTTTTCACTAAAGTACCATTGATTTGAATGCATGCAAATATATGGTACATAAAATTTTTCTAAACTAGAATTTTGAAAAAAAATAAAAATCCCTTTTATAAAACAAGTCAAACACCATCCTTTTATACAACACTCGAATTACTTGGGAACTCTTTGTGGGATAAAGGTCACCT
The DNA here is from genome assembly GCF_002127325.2 of Helianthus annuus. Classification (NCBI taxonomy): domain Eukaryota; kingdom Viridiplantae; phylum Streptophyta; class Magnoliopsida; order Asterales; family Asteraceae; genus Helianthus; species Helianthus annuus. Next base: position 36,376,647 of record NC_035446.2, on the reverse strand, counting down.
AACCACATTTGAGGAAACTTGTATATTTGAGGTGGGTTCACCATGTTTGTGGGATAAAGGTCACCTAACCACTTATGTGTGTAAACTCACATGTGTGTATAAGTTGGACGACTTGATTTGGAAACCATGAACTTAGGGTCACCGAAGCATGGGGAACAAAGGTGTTGATGGGATTAAACATGCCAACTAAACATAAAGATGTTTAACCGATCCCATATAGCTAGAAGTTGCAAAGGGTTGCAATCGTCAAACGTTGACTACCTTGTTAATTTAAATAATGGGATAAAGGTCACCTAACCAATATTTAAATGTAACGTTGGATTCTAGATTTTAATTATTAATTGTCTATGAGACATTAAAAGGGTATTAATAATTAAAATTTTAATAATATCAAAAATACTAAAATTGAACTTTGTTAAATTTTGTAGATGGCCGCTAACAATGCAAACTCGATTACCCAAACCGTCCGTAACCTATCACTAAGAACCATCCTTGAAAAGGATCGTCTCAACCATAACAACTTCATGGATTGGTTTCGAAACTTGAGAATTGTTCTCAAGCAAGAAAAGATATCCTATGTGTTGGACGATCCTATTCCCGACCAACCTGACGAGGAAGATGTAGAAGCCTACAATGATTGGGTTAAGTATACCGAGGACTCCATGCAAGCCTCATGCCTCATGTTGGGAACAATGATTCCCGAGATTCAAAAGGACTTTGAACATCATGGAGCATACGACATGATTACCCAATTGAAGGAAATGTTCCTACAACAAGCAAGGGTAGAACGCTTCGAAACGGTTCGAGCGCTTCATGCATGTCGAATGGAGGAAACCCAATCGGTCTCATCTTACGTCCTTAAGATGAAAAGCCACATTGATCGCCTCGAGAGGCTCAATTGTCCCGTCTCTAAAGAGTTGGCTACGGATTTGATCCTCAACTCCTTAACAAAGAAATTTGAGAGCTTTGTTATGAACTATAACATGAACGGATGGGACAAGAGCATTGGTGAGCTTCATGCAATGCTCAAAACGGCCGAAGCGGGAATGGGTAAAAAGGCTTTACCCGTTCTAACGATCAATGAGGGAGGCAAGAAAGGGCATCACCCCGACACCAAAGCAAATGTTGCCAAGGGAAAGGGACACATCAAAGGGAAGGGAAAAAGAAAGGCAAAAGCAGAACCACCAAAACCAAAACAGAAGAAGGCAAAAGTTGCCACAAGCGATCCATGCTTTGAGTGTGGAGAGATAGGACATTGGAAAAGAAATTGTCCAACCTATCTCAAAGAGTTGAAAAACAAGAGGGATGCGGGGCAAACCTCAGGTACAATCTTTATGATACATATTGATCTAAATGTTATTTCTTCTAACACATGGGTATTAGATACCGGATGTGGAACTCATATCTGCAATTCGTTGCAGGGGTTCAAAAGAAATAAGCATTACAAGAAGGGAGACACTAGTCTCTTCATGGGCAATGGAGCGAAGGTTCAAGTTGAAGCCGAAGGAGACTATGTTTTAAAACTTCCAAGTGGTTTGGAAATATGTTTGAAAAATGTTTTGTATGCTCCTAGTTTGACTAGGAACATTATTTATGTTTCCCTTTTAAAACAATATGGATTTGATTTGAAGTTTGTGAACAATGAAATTTATGCTTTGATGAATGACATGTTCTACTTTAAAGCTACGCCTTCAAATGGTATTTATGAATTGGTTCATGATAATACATCATTTGATAATTCGATGTACCAAGCAAACACCAAGAAACTCAAAATGGATTTGAGTGAGACCTATCTTTGGCATTGTCGTCTTGGTCATATAAACAGAAATCGCATGCAAACACTTCAAAAGAATGGTCTTTTGGAAACAAATGAAATTGGTTCATTTGATACATGTGAATCTTGTTTACAAGGAAAAATGACCAAGAAACCCTTTAGTGGCACAAACCAAAGGGCAAAAGATTTATTAGGCATCATACATTCAGATGTATGTGGTCCTTTTAAGCCAATGACTAGGAATGGTGAAAGATACTTCGTAACTTTTACCGACGACTTTAGTCGTTATGGTTATGTGTACTTGCTAAGTCACAAAGATGAAGTTTTTGAAACGTTCAAAATCTTCCAAAACGAAGTAGAGAATCAACTCACCAAGACAATCAAAGTTCTTCGTTCCGATAGAGGAGGTGAATACCTTAGTGATGCTTTTCAAGATCATCTTAGGAGTTGTGGGATCATCTCACAACTTACTCCACCTGGAACACCACAACATAATGGTGTGTCTGAGAGGAGGAATCGAACTTTATTGGATATGGTTCGATCTATGATGGTTAGAAGCACATTGCCTCTATCATTTTGGGGTTACGCTTTGCTCTCCGCGGCTCGTATATTAAATATGGCCCCAACCAAGAAAGTGGATAAGACACCTTTTGAAATATGGCATGGAACAGTTCCATCTTTATCATATTTAAAGGTATGGGGTTGTGATGCTTATGTGAAGCAATACACCCCAAACAAGTTAGAAGTACGATCCATTAAGTGTATCTTCGTAGGATATCCTAAAGATGATATAGGATATTATTTCTACGATCCAACAGAGCAAAAGGTATTTGTTGCTCGGAAGGGTAAGTTCTTGGAGGATAAGTTCCTTATGGAAGGAACTAATAGAACAGTGGAACTTGATGAGGATCAAGAACCACAACCCGATACACGTTTGGTTGATACTAGCACTCAACAAGAGGTTGTTGAAAATGATCAAATGGTTGATCAACATACACAAAACGTTCGCAGATCTGGTAGAATTAGTAATCCACCTGAAAGATATGGATTTTTCATGGATGGATGCTATGTGGTAGATTCAGATGAACCAACCACATACCATGATGCAATGTCAAAATCTGATTGCGACAAATGGCTTGAAGCCATGAACGTAGAGATGCAATCCATGTATGACAACCAAGTTTGGGAATTGGTTGTGCCACCTCTTAACTCCAAAGTAGTTGGAAGTAAGTGGGTTTTCAAGAAGAAAACAGATATGCATGGCAACTTGGATACTTATAAAGCGAGACTTGTAGCAAAAGGTTTCACTCAAACTCAAGGGGTTGATTATGATGAGACCTTCTCGCCAGTGGCAATGCTAAAGTCGATTAGGATATTATTTGCCATAGCTGCATATTATGACTATGAGATTTGGCAAATGGATGTCAAAACGGCTTTCCTCAATGGATATCTGGATGAAGATGTCTATATGGTTCAGCCTGAAGGTTTTGTCGATCCAAAACATCCTAACAAAGTGTGCAAGTTAAAGAAATCAATCTATGGATTGAAACAAGCATCGAGAAGTTGGAATCACCGTTTTGATAAAGAGATTAGGAATTTTGGGTTCATCAAGAACGACGATGAAGCTTGTGTGTATAAGAAAGCTAGTGGGAGCACCGTCACTTTCTTAGTATTGTATGTCGATGACATTCTACTATTTGGAAATGACATTCCAACCATGGAAGGTGTAAAAGCATGGCTTGGAAGATGTTTTTCCATTAAAGATCTTGGAGAAGCTGCCTATATTTTGGGAATAAAGATCTATAGGGATAGATCAAGGCGCTTGATAGGTTTAAACCAAAGTGCATACATTGACAAAGTCTTGAAAAGGTTCTAGATGGAGAACTCTAAGAAAGGTTTGGTACCTATTCAAAAGGGGACAATATTGAATGTAACTCAATGTCCAAGCTCAAAGGATGAGCAAGAAAGAATGAAAGGAATCCCATATGCGTCTGCTATTGGATCCATAATGTATGCAATGATATGTACTAGACCGGACGTATCATGCGCTTTAAGCATGACAAGCAGATACCAGCAAAATCCAGGTAACAGTCATTGGATGGCTGTTAAGAGCATATTGAAATACCTTAGGAGGACTAAGGACATGTTTCTAATATATGGATCTGGTGAAGAGGAACTCGTTGTAAAAGGTTACACAGATGCGAGTTTCCAAACTGATCGAGATGGTTCTCGATCACAATCTGGGTATGTCTTCATTTTGAATGGAGCTGCAGTCTCTTGGAAGAGCTCGAAGCAGGATGTTGTAGCATTGTCCACTACAGAATCAGAATACATCGCCGCCTCACTGGCAGCACAAGAAGCTGCGTGGTTAAAGAAGTTCATTGCCGACCTAGGGGTAGTCCCTACCATTCAAGACCCCCTAGAGATCTTTTGTGATAACGAGGGTGCGATTGCTCAAATCAAGGAACCTCGTGCACATCAAAAGACAAGGCACATTGAGCGGAGATTCAACTACATAAGGGATGAAGTTGAAAAGGGAAAGATATGTATTCGCAAAGTTCACACCGATCAAAACATTGCGGATCCACTCACGAAGCTCCTTGAACGGCCAAAACATGAGGGTCATACTTGTGCCTTAGGACTTCGATATTCTAGTGATTGGATTTGATCTATTTTGTATTTGGATATTGGAACAATTGTTATTTTAACTCTTTTATGGTATTTTGAGTTATGTTCCATTTTAGCATGTTTAAATCCGTGAATAAATTAATTATTCTAAATGTCCGTAGTCGATCATACTTGTGGGAACAAATATGAAGGTAAGACTATTATGAACTTGGATTGGTGGATATTCATTAGGTATGAATATAGAGCAAAGTATTGCTGCCAAAGTTCATAGATATTTGTGGGATACAAATATTGGACTGACCCGCTCTCAAATGTTACTGCATGGAATCATTTGTGATTGATCATAAGTAAATTTGAGCAAAGGCGAATATCATAGTATCCTCTGACCTGAGATACATATTGGGTCTTGATATTCACTAAATATTGTACCTTGACTTAGTTCTTCGCTGTCTGTAATAAGACAGTACACAAGGCTAAGCTCAGGTGTGGTACGAGGTGATTGTGAGAGACGTATGTAGTCAAGAAGGGATTTGTTCCTCTTATTTGTTGAGAGTAAGATGTCTAAGGCCTATTAAAGTTAAATCAACAGAGAATGATCACACTGTGTCTCTGGATTTAACATGACATCTGTAACGAAAGGATAAATGATAGATTCACCTAAATCATATTCAAGTAAGGGACTTGAAGGGGATGATGTTATTGAATGGCACTTCGTCATACGTATTAGGGGTAGTGAACCGTTGTTAGGCGTTATTTACTACTTGCATCAATCTTCTATGTATCTTGTGCAAGTGGGAGATTGTTGGACTCTGTATGCCCAAGACACATATTAAATTGATGTGGCTAGTACGTTATGATCCAAGTCGGGTCATACCCAATAACAAGCTAGACAAACACCTACAATATTTATTTATGATATGATCAAACAAATAAATATTAACACTTACAATATTTAGAAATCGGTTTTCTAAATAATTGCACTTAACAAACTAATAAATTATATGGATAATTTATTTTTGAGAGAATATTTTATTTTGTTATTTAATAGGTTAAATAACAATTAAAATGTTGCATGTTGTTTATAAAATGTTATATTAAGTTTTTATAAAAGTTATAAAACTTAAATAGAAGACATGGAGACAAGTTAAAAAATTTTGATTGGGTGAAATGAGAGGTGGCTTGGGCCGCCCCCTATGGCTCTTCCCAAGGTTCCAAGGCCAATCAAATTTCATGCAATTCTTTGAGTAATGATGATAAATGATTTTGGTGATTTTTAAAAGTAACTAACTCATTCTTTTAAAGTGATCACAACATTTTTTTTCAAGTAAGAGACTTGCACAATTTCTCTCAAAAATTTTCGGCCATAGAAGGGTTCCAAGGAGCTCTTTCGGTTTCGTTTCAAGTGATTAAATCCTAGCAATCTCAAGGTGTTTTGTTGGAGGCTTGGGGGTATACTAGCTTGAGGCTTTCTCGTTTGGAAGCTACCATTCAAGATTCATCATCATCTTCCATCTCCTTGCTCCAAAGAAAGGTTGAATTCTCAAACACCCTATGGTTGTATTTTGATAGCATGCATGTCATATATGGATCCGATTATTGGGTTTTGCATTTAAAATGGTTTTAAATCTTGCAAAGTAACATGTTTTAAATCCTTATTCCGCTGCGTTTTAATTTTATTCGGATAAAATTACTTTGATAAACATGCGAAAAACCCAACACAATCAACCTAAAAATTTATTTTTGGGACACATTGAGGACAATGTGTAATTTAAGTGTGGGGGGATGCTAAAACCTTGAAATTTTGCAAGTCCTAATAACAAGCCTTACACAAAACTCTATTAGAACCGCTAATCACCCCAAATTTTTTTTTCAAAAAAAAAATTCATTTTTTTTACTTGTCTAAAGTTTAAGTTGGGAATTCTAAGATTAATAAGGTTATATTTTTGCAAGTTTACAACCGATAGCGTCGTGATAAAAAGAACTAACATAAGAAAATTATGAAACGGCATGACAAGCTTAGTTAAAACTCGATTATATATACTTGATCACATAGAAAAACTCATTCCCACAAAAAGTGAGTTTTGAGCCTTTATTGAGCATACAAATACACATCTTTAGACTAAATGCTCATTTTTCGTTTCTTGTGTGAATAGTCACTTGGTTCTTACGACTCTAGAACTTGCCACGACGATTCATTCCCGGTCCTTACCAACTTAAACCCAAGTAAGTAAATGATGGAGGCATTAGGACTAACCCTTTTTCTTTCAAAACCATTATTTTTATTTTTCTTTTTACCTACCCAAAAACTCCCCCTAGTTAACCCCTTTTGAGCCTAAACCTTTCATTTCTTTACCCTAAAACACTTTTACCCACCAAACCCTTTTTATTTTTACCCTTTATTTTAGTAACAAGCTCGGTTTTCGTGTGACTAAAAAAAATGATGAAGTTAGAAATAAACAAACAAAGCTCTTAAAACAAAAAGCTTGTTTGAAGAAATACTTCATTAAAAATAAAAAGTCACTAAAACAAAATGTTTTACGAAAACCAACGCTTTTTACGCTTTTCGCCCTTTTCTACTAACCACTAACCCAACTACCCACCTTTAGCCCAAGCCTTTACCCAAAAAGTCCTCTTGATATTTACAAAGGTAACAAGTTAAAAAGGAGGAGGATTGATTGCTTGGCAAGCCTATGGTAGGAATAAGTTCCACGCCGCTCTCGAGTGATTCACTAAAAAGACACCTTCGGCCGAGTGTGAGCGATTTCTCCCGTGAGGTATGTGAACTTGTATATAAATGGAATTTTGAAAAGGCATGCTATGCCTAAATAAGTAATTTATCCTATGAAACGTTCTAAATAAATCATAACGAATAGGATTGTAAATAAATAAAAATAAAATCAAAAAGATCTTGGATTCCCGACACTCTATGACAAGCTAAAACATTCTCTTCTACCCATTCCATTTGGGAGTGTAAGCCACGTATTAAAGAGTTTTGCTTGCGGACAAGCAAAAATTCAAGTGTGGGGGTATTTGATGTGTGTAAAATGCAGCATATAAATTACATCAAATGAGGCGTAAAACTAACCCTTTTTAAGTACTAATGTTGGAAAAAGAGTGTTTTTGTCTTTCTTTTGTATTTTCAGGATTAAATGAGCTCAAATTCACAAAAGAAGCAAAAAGACAGCTAAATCTAACATAAATACAAGAAAAGGAACATAAGTGGATTGCCCGACCCCTCAACGGCATCCTCCCAAGCAAAATAGAGAAGGCAGAAGACTGAACACGCCCCGTGCTCAGCCAGCACGGGGCCGTGCCCAAGAAGCAGCAGAAAAGACAAACCTAAAGAAGATTCTATTGCCCACCACGGGGCCGTGCCCAGTGAACACGGGGGCGTGGCGAAAGTACAGCAGGCGCATTAATTGTAATTGCGAATTACAATTAATGAAGAGAGAGAGTGTCAGACAGGCACGGGGCCGTGTCCAGCGGACACGGGGCCGTGCCCAGCCTTCTGTTCAGCCTATAAATAGGAGTGATTGGTTTCATTGCAACTCATCCCTTGGCACACCACCTCTCTCACACTTCATCCACCACCCATCACCATCACAACACCATCATCCACCACCATCATCCATTGTCCATCATAGAGTGTGTGAGTCGTCTCGGGATCCAAGATTGATCGTAAGAGTTCTTGACAATCAAGGCCATGTTTGCCTAAGTCTCTTACATCACTTTGTGAAGACAAGTGTTTAGTATAATACTTTTTATTTTCAATCTTTTGCACTTTTTATTTGGTTTTGTATTAATGACTTTAATAACTAGTTGCTTATGTTGAAGGTGATCTTTCCTTATCGTTTGTCCGTGGTGTCTTGGCATTATTTTACTGTCTATATAAAATAAAAGATTTTCACCATTCATATCTCCACGGTCTATATGGAGGTATGTTGGCTACCTGGTCGGGGGTTAAGGGAACGGTTTGGTAAGGGTCTTGCCCTTGTTCAGCGTTTAGAGGTCCTGCAAGGGACCTGGGTCAAATTTAGTAGGATCTCCTTCAATACACATAGGTATTGGATGGCGGGGATCCAAACTCTTTGACCCCCTCATAAGTTAACTACTATTAATACTATAACCCGACTATTTAGGACTGTATCCTTGCTGACTCAGACTACTTAGTCGAGGGTAACGTCACCTCCAAAAGAGAGGCCTACCATAATTTGCATTAATAACTTAATTCATTATCTTTCAATAATCCGACCCTTTAGGATTGTATCCTTGCTGACTCAAACTACTGGGTTGAGGGTAACGTCGCCTTCAAAAGAGGGGCCTACTACAATAACTAAGATAATCTCTTAAACAAGTGCAAAAGTGCGAAAATAATCAAAGGTTATACTAATACACGAGTCGGATCCAAGTGATTCATCTTGTCTATCTGTTTTTATTTTTATTTTATTTTTCAGCATTTAATTAGTTTTCATTTTCTTAGTTTAAAAATTTTTTCTAACTTTTTGATTTGATTAGACGTTGAGGATAAACCGGTACTAAAAGCTCTTGTGTCCTTGGACGACCTCGGTATCTTACCAACACTATACTACGTCCACGATGGGTGCACTTGCCCATATGTGTGTTTAGTGTTAGTGAATATCGTGTTTTATAAATTTAAAACTTGGCTAAAAGTGTAAAAAAGGGATTAAATATACATCTAAAATATATTATACTACACACGCATCAACATATAAGAGATATAAATACATTTTCAAAACGTCACCAATAGTTCATCGTGTTTCAAAAATACATTTTTTAAGCAAACATGGATATCATTTAGCTAGTTGGCAGGGCCGGCCCTAAGAATTCGTGTACCCTGTTTGAGCTCGAAAAAATATGCCCTAGGCCTTAACGAAATTGGGCATTTGGCTCACTAAAGGTCTAAACCTAATGTCAAAGTACCAAAAAAGTAGTTTTGTGAGGGGGGCCATGTTGGTGTTTATATGGATGTACCCGATTAAAAAAACATTTTACATATACATATCGGGTTTTTTTTTATAAAAAATGTGCCCCTCGAAATATCGGGCCCTGGCTGGTGGTCCTCCCCGCCCACCCCTAAGGTCGGCCATGCTAGTTGGGTGATTGGATATATAAGACCAAATTGTGTAGTAGGATGATTTCATAGTCCTCATAGCGCGTTAAATATGTTTAATATGTTTTAGGGCACGAGTAGGTCGTTTCATGTAGACAGAGACTTTCCATTGTTATTTGCTTTGCACAAGAGTATCGAGGTGAGTTCATAACCCCCAGTTTTCCTAGTTTTACATTTTTATAAACGTTTTCGGGGGTGGAAAGACATGCAAGTTTTGCAAAAACACAATGTTTCGATAAACAAAAATTAGATATTCCTAAACCATTTCGCAACAGGATTTCAACGAACTCAAATGGTTTTACGAAGAGTTCATGCTAAACTTACCGGTTCTTACAACAATACAAGGTTTTCGAAGCATGCATGAGTTTTAATAACGTGGGAAAAGGCCCAATGACATGGGCAAAGGCCCAAGGACGTGGGCAAAGGTCCAATGACACACGTGAAACTCCCTCTCGTCATATTTCTAGAAGAGGTTTTCTCCTATTGAGCGGATTTGATTACCTGCAGTTATTAGTTCCTCTCCATAGTGCCTTAGTTTAGACATGTTTTCAGGGCCCATGGTTGGGTAAGCGTTGGGTAAGTAAGGTGGAAATTGTGGGATTTGTGGATAGGGATCTTGCATTAAGTTTTGAAAAGCCCAGTCATTTGTCCATAATTGCTCCATTAGATTTTGGATTGGTTGTTGTGGTATAGGTGCAGGAATCCTAGGAATTTCTTTCGGGTTAAATGCATTTGTTCTGGATTCATTGGTATTGGTTCAAGATAAAAAGGTATAGGTTCTGGACTAAACGGATTTGGTTCTATTATTTGGTCTAGGTTGAATGGTAAAATCGGTTATGTGTTAACAAGTAGGGTTAGGCTTACTTCTTGGGCTATAGGTTGAAATATATTATAATTTGCTAGTCAACAGTCAAGTTCCTCCCACAGTGGTTTGGTTACAGGGATTTGAGTTGTTCCCTCGGTTAAGGTTATGGTGGCTACTTTGTTTTTCTTTGTCTTCCTTTTTTTCCTTTTCTCTTTATTAAACCATCCACTTTTCTTAGGGGGTAGAGGTTCAATAGGTTCGGCTTGAAAAACTACGGGTTTATCTTTATCTCCCTCATATCCTGACTGACTTCCAGATTGTTCTTCATCAATTCCCGGATCGAAAATATTTTGGAAAGCTTCAGACACTTCTTTATCACTCATACCGTTGACTTAGAAATAGTTAAAAATAATGAATTCCAGAAATCATATATATATATATATATATATATATATATATATATATATATATATATATTATAAATATTTTGTATTCACAGAAAAACCACATAGGTTATTTTATATTAAATTCCTAACTTTATTGTTTAAGTTTAGGTACTAAAATAACACCTAAATGGCTTAAACCTATGGCTCTGATACCACCTTCTGTCACGACCCCCGACCCCACCCTAGGAGGGAGCCGTGGGTAGATACAGTAGTGGTACCAGTGTTTATTAAATTCGCAGCGAAAATTTCATCAGGACCGTAGTTAGGAAAATTTTAGAGTAAAAACACCAAAGTGTTAATATTAAGCTGATGGGATAAAACACATTTTTCAGCCAAAGGTTTTTTTATATAGGGATAACCATTATTTTTACAAAACACATTTCCTTTTCTTTATTCTTGTAACATAGCCACTTTATTTAAGCCTTCAGTGCTTCGTAGCATAGTCCTTTACTTTCACAGTAAGTTACCTGAAACGCCTTTAAAAACATTTTATCAGGGAAAAATACTAGTGAGTTCATTCAATTTGTACAAAAAGACACAGTATTGTAATTCACAGCATCAAGGGTTTTTACATTTTTTATATCTTTCAATTACTCAAATCAGTATTTGTCACGGTGGCAGTTCCTAGACTAGTAGTGTGTACAAAACCCCACATACCGGCAGTAATTTTAGAATTTTAAAACTAAATCACTATAAATACAACTTGGAAAATATTTATGGTTTTGTAAAATCATTTGAGTAAAAGAGAATGACTCACATTGCAGAATTAGGGTTTTTAGTTATTCCTGGTTTAAGTCTTGGGTTCCTAAATAAACACACAATGCAACACTTACTAGTGTATTAACCCAATTCTACTTTAATGATAATCACGAGATCGAAACCTCAACGTAGTTAACAAAGTATAGCCTTATTTAGACAGCACTTTGACATCCGTTGATTTGTTTTAGATCAATCGGATAGGGTATCGTACCAGTGATCGGGGTTAGCACACTTTTTACAGAGCAGAGTTTCAAGGTTTTAGGGTTTCGGGATTTGAAATAATAGAACGATAGAGCAAAAGAAAGTGAAAATGAAACTTAGCAGATTGAAATGTACATGAACTGCTCTCTTTATAGCCAAAAATGGAGGCCGCCGCGTCACGCAACCAGCTTCTCCATCACCTTCGCGTCGTGCGACGAGGTGATCAAGGGCATAGGTGGCATGAGTCACCACGTAAGCTTGCCATGTAGCTGCCACATGGCAACACGTGTCTTCAGGAGAAAAGGAAGTGCCACGTCACGCGACAATCCTTATGGATCCCGTCGCGTCGAGCGACGACGCCCAAAACTGGGTTTTCTCGTTTTTTTGTGCTGGTTTTCGTCGTACGCGTTCGGGGTCTTAATTATGACTTGTTGTGGGGCCTTTTTGAGGGTTGTTACACTTGGACTATATACTTATAAATATATATAATTATATATTAGAATCGAATCATAAAACCAACCAAACTCATGGTTGAATGTTATGTATTGTGGTCATTTTCATCTTGGATTAAAGTTCCTCAAACTACACTATGGATTCTAATGGGTGAATCGGTACTCATGAAAACATGACTAAAATAGTGTCCATATGAGTGCTTTAGACAAGATGTATTTTCTTGCGATATACATACTTATATACTACTTTAAACGCTTAATCCCTACTCAATACCGAACTCCGTAAACTCAAATGCCTCCTTCATCCTTGTAGGATAATCTCGGCGTTTTCCTAAACTCTCAAGACTCTCTGCTCACGTTTTGGAAGCTGTGCAAACTGTGAGTATATATGAACCATTTTTACTTTAAGTACACTTTTGGGGTGCAATATATATACATATCAAACTTTCACATACAAAAAATATTCACATGATTCAATCAAAAAATCCGTACACGCATGCTTAATACATTATACACTAGGATACTTGCATGCTAGAAGCCCCATTCTTGCACGAATGCTTGTCATTAAATTCACGAGTCAACCATAACATCTATAGCGCTATAGGGGTAGCACACCGCCCGTTTGATGGGTCATTATTAAGTATTCAATCGTTAAAAGTCTTGTCATTTTGATGGCGAGATTACGCTAGTGGAATCTTTGGGTTTACACGTATGCTAAAGACGTTATACACTAGGATACTTGCATGCTAGAAGTCATTCTTACACGAATACTTGTCATTAACTTCACGAGCCGACCTTAACATGTATAGCGCTATAGGAGTAGCACACCGCCCGTTTGATGGGTCATTGTTAAGTATTCAATCGTTAATAGTCTTGTCATTTTGATGACGAGATTACGCTAGTGGAATCTTTGGGTTGGCCCGTATGTGATGCATGCTAGTTCATGATAAGATATGCCTTAGTAAACGATTTTGCCATACGTAAGCTAGTAAACCAAACTTGTATGCTCACCAATGCTTTACGTGTTGACCTTTACTTTAATATATATTAAAAATATGATGATGATGATGCGTTGAAAAGAAATCTAGTAGGGTGGATCATAAACACGCCATATTTTAGATCATGTTTTGTTATTTAATTGTTATGTTCTAGATGTTGTATTTTCGTTTTTGAACAATGTACTTCTATTATGAAATGAAATTGGAATTGTTTAAATATTGTCACAAATATCAAGTTATGAAGTCTCGAGCAATCTCATTTTCGTCTCACTGCGATGTTTCCACCATCAGTTGTGGTGTGACATGATGGCGGCGACGACAAGTAATGGGTGTGGGTGAGAGAGATATGGTTATGGCAGAATTCAAGAGAGGGGGTGGGGGTTGGTGGGGAGAGTGCGTGATGAGAAAGAGAGTGAAAGAGGGTTTTATATTTATTTTTTTATTTTTTTTTTATTTTTTTTTTATTTTTTGGTTTTGATGACGGCATAGTATTAGATAGTTTGCAACGTTCTCCGTGTTCTACACACTTCTCATATGGTATTTCTTTATCACCCAACATGCAAAGCTAACATACACCCCAATATGTACAGGTTCATCACAAGAAAAAGAAACATATTACAATTAGACCAAAACTATCACTTTGTACAATTTAAAACCCCTCCAAATTTCCTCAATCTAAATTCACACGCTTATACCTTAATTTAACCCATAAAAAACTAAGAGCCTTTATAAAAATTTGTATTTCTTTATCGTTACGAATAGATGTAACAAAAAAGAAAAAACATGGGTGGGTTGGTTTCCCTACAAAACTTGGGTTTCTTTAATGGCCTACTTAACTTGAGCGAGCCAAACAAGTAAGCTTGCATTGGCTCGAACTCGGCTAGAAATTTAAACGAGCTAGCTTGTCGTTGCTCATTTACTTACGATCCGATTTCAAGCTAGATTCGATCCAGGAGCTATTTTCCTCAAGCAACCTTTTCGGCCAAGCCAAGAGCAAGGCATCTCAGCTTGAATCAAAATGATAGTTTCAAGGAACAATTTTTTTTCAAGCTTCCAATTGATTTATTGGATCCAAGATTGACCAGGTTGCTTTTTAATCCCCTTTTCTTTCATCAAACCCTTCAACTTAGCAGCCTCTTCCCATCTACAATCAGATGCAAAGGTTTTTGACATCAAAACATAAGGTCCAGCCGCAGATGGTTCTAGTTCATATAACTTTCTACAAACCCATTTTGCCATTTCAACATTATTATGTTGATGACAAGAAGATAGAAATGCTTTCCAAACAGCACTCATATGTGAAATATTATTCTCATAAATGAAACCCTTTATCTCGTTCAACCGACCCGCTCGACCTAAAAGATCCACCATACAAGTGTAATGTTCAACTTCAGGTTCGATACCATAAACGTCTTTCATTAAGGTAAAGTAACTACATCCTTCATCAATCAAGCCTGCGTGACTGCACGCAGTCAAAACCGCTACAAAAGTTACTTCATTTGATTTGATCCCCTCGTTCACCATCATCTCAAAAAGACGAATCGTTTCCGTCCCTTCACCGTGTGACGCGTAACAAGATATTATTGCAGTCCACAGCACAACGTTTCGATTATCGGATTCTTTGAAGATTTTCGAAGCAGATTGTAACCGACCACATTTGCCATACATGTCAATCATCGATGAACTTACAAACGCATCAGGCTCATGCCCACTTTTCAATATATAGGTGTGTATCAGTTGACCGAGATACAAAAGTCCAGCATCAGCGCAGGCAGAAAGTACACTCGTGAGGGTAAATTTGTCAACTTCACCATGCTCACTAACCATAAATGTAAAAACTTTCAGAGCATCTTCAATCCTATCGTTTTTAATGTACGAACTAACAATAGAGCTGACAGACACAGAGTCGCGTACAGATTGATTTAAAGTCTTAAAAACCATCACTGCTTTCTCCGTTTCACCGCATTTACAGTACATGTCAATAAGTGAATTCTTGATAAACCCATCAGATGTTCCAACTCTCAGCAATCGACCATGAATCTGCTTTCCTAATTCAACATGTTTCAAAGAAGATGCCAATAACAATGCTATAGAGAAGGTAACGTTTGTAAAAGCTGCACCTGTTTTCACCATCTGGTATAGAAGCTGCATCGCGATTCGTTCATGCCCGTTTTGCAAATGCCCATCAATAACGGTGTTCCAACTCGCAGCATTTCTAAACGGCATTCGCCAAAATATCCCCACAGCTTTCTCCAAATCGCCATTCTTCAAGTACGCACTGATCATTATGTTCCATGACACAATATCTTTAACACTCATCGACTCGAAAACCTTTGTAGCGTAATCGAAGGCCTCACATTTCACAAAAAGATAAAGTACAGAATTCTCCAATGTCATATCTAAACGCACCCCATTTCTCAATATCCAACCGAGAATCATCTTTCCGACATCAAGCTTATTTGCACCTGCGCAACACTTTAAAACACTCGAAAATGTGAACTGATTTGGAGTAATGCCGTGATTGATCATCTGGGTAAATAAATCTAACGCTAGATCATACCACCCAATTCGAGAAAACCCAGAAATAATAATAGTCCAAGATCGTACATCTCTCACAGGCATTTCATCGAACAGTTGGTGGGCATATATTAAATTACTGGACTTTACGTACAAACTCAGTAGATAGTTGTTCACATGTGAGTTATGAATAGAACCATTCTTAATTAGGGTAGCATGATTGATTTTCGCAGAGAATTCGTTGGTTGGCTTAAATGGAATTAGATGTGTGGTATCAGAATGATCACAATTTGAATGTATCCGGTGAAACCTAACAAGTGTTGTAGGGACGAAGATGTTTCGGGGCAGAAGAAATAGGGGTTGTGATTGTGATTGAATACAAGACAATGCGATGAGTGCACGATGAATTAGAGGCATAGCTACTGAATCATTATTTCATAAGTTGAATAATGGTTGGAGCAGGGGTGTATAGCTCACCAGACATTGGGAATCATGGTTTGTTCAGTAGGACATTTGGTGGATCTTCAAAAACCTGAACAAAAGGAAAACAAAAGGAGACTTGACAGTCGGAAGACAGAACAAGGATTAGCTTTTATAATCTTTGTACTATGTGAAACTTTGGTGGTCATTTGCAATTAAATGAGGGAGTATATTGAGCATGGTTGGAAAAGTCCTGCCTAGGCTCTGAGTACTCCCTTATTACTCGCTACAAGGTAGGTTACCGAGGCCTGAGTATTGTTTGCCTAGGACAATTACTCCCCGAGTAATCTCCGCCTAGGCCGAGTACCTCCCGAGTAATCCCGAGTACTCTCAAATCCGACTAGGGAGCCTAGCGACTTTTGCAACCATGATATTGAGTACACGGTCGCATTAACCCTAAAGATTAGGGTTTCTTATTTCTTGAAATCACCTAGAGGGAGGAGAGGATGGGTGCGTACGTGATTGAGGGGGGTGGCCTATGGTTTTTAGAACCATACATACCATATTTTATTAAACAATGAATTATTTTACATTTAGTATCAATCAACAATAAAGCTAAATTTGTTAACACAAACAAAAATATGACACATCACAACATTATCTTAACTTTCGTCTGAACCAAGGGTAAAGAAGTGTGTGTGCCTTCCTACATTCTTTTCAGTGCTTAAATTACCAACAGCAGACCCTAAGAATTTAAAGTCTCGCCTGCAGATATATGTTGTAAACACCAAAATAACCACACACATGATTAAAAAGGAGCCGACAAGGTTGCACCAAACAACCATTTCCAACTAACCATTTCCAATTGTCAAGACATAGTATCCACTTAACTTATCACAACCTCTTAATACCTGGATAAATATCACCAAACACATAGAGTCATAGACATAAATAAAGGTATATAAAAAAGAAGCAGCTTACCAGCCATTTTATAATTCACATTGATATTAATAGGGAGTGGATTCCTTAGATAAAAGCTACAAATAAAGAGCAATAATTTTAGAGTTATAATCTCAAGATAGTGTATAACCTTAATTTTTAAAGGTTTTAAGATGACTGCATATTTGTGTTGGTTGCCTTAATTTTTCTTTATAGCTTAAATGAATTGATTTTTTAAAAGTTGCAATTTTAGCCACACATTTTTTTATAAAGTGCTTGTTTTTAGTTATCAACTGTTAGGATCGGAGGCTCTCATGATTGTGTTTGTTTGTATAAATTGAGCAATCAGAATATATGAAATGATATAAAGTGCAGCGGAAATGGATACAAACTTTGTAAACCCAATCAAAGAGGAAAATAGTATGATAAACAATTGCTTCTCATTAAGTTGAATGACTGAATTACAAAGCAAATGATTACAAGCATGCTTACAATACTAAACTCCCCCCTCAGCCTGATACTCCCTGGTTGATCGTACAAGATGAAAGGAGATGAGCAAAAAGCTCGAAGCTCACGTAGAACAGTATAGGTACTGCTCTATTTATAGTAGAGTTCAAACCACTGAGAATCAAAGCTGACGTCACCATGAAAGTGACATCTAACAACCTAACAACTTGTAACTACTGACTGGTACAAACCTTGCATACTAAACAACTGATTACAAGATACAAGTTAAACTGCTGCTGTTGAATCTAAGCCGCTGTTGTGGTTGGGCAGTGGTTCACCTTTGGTTGATCAGGCCTTTGGTTCAACAATTGATGGAACCTTAAGGTTTATACATAGAGAAGTATGAAAGTACAGGGTTGTTTTTGTTTAGTTTAACTATGTTATTTGGGTCGAACTTGTAATGGGTTGGGAGGTCTCGAGTGGGCCTTGGTTTGTTTACGGTCCATTGATAGTAGTATATAAGTTACCCTTAGTAATAGTTTAAGGGTTGTTGGTTTTGCATAGAAGCTGTGACAGGCCACTCGAGATCTTGGTTTCGGTAATCTTGTATCAGTCATCGTTCAAGGTGAATGCAAGAGTATTTTGTTTAGATTATTGCGTTTGTTTATTTTACTGTTTTCTTGAATCCACTTGTGTTTGGTTTCCGCACTTACACAAGTTATTCTTGATATCATTGAGAGATCCTATCGGATTTTACAATTGGTATCAGAGCCAAGAAACCATTCTTGGTTCGGTTTTGATATCAATCAGATTCAAGAACATCAGTTGCTACTAATTTGGTTTTGGTGTTTGTTTTGCAGTGAAAATTGTTAAACATTCAAACTGTTCTTCGTTAAATCATTGAAAGATATTGCTGATTGTGGTTTGTGTGATTTCAGAATCTTGTTAGCTGATTTCTCGGGAGTTGGTGATCAAAGAAAATTCAAAGATTGCGATATCTTTGAATTTTTTTTTTTTGAAAAGTGCTGAAAATCCAGGATTACGAGTCAACAGTGTTTATCTCATATCTATTTTGCAGGTTTCGACTCGCAATCATTAGCAGTCTCGGCTTGTACTGTTCCAGTCTCGACTCGCAACCGATAATTGTCTCGACTTGTCCTGCTTCAGTCTCGACTCGCAACTGATAATTGTCTCGACTTGTTTTGCTTCAGTCTCGACTCGCAACCATCGTTGTCTCGACTAGTGTGGATTTGGTCTCGACTCGCAACCAACTAGGTCTCGAGTTGTCAGATTCTTAGTCTCGACTCACAATTGTGGTCTCGACTCGCAACGTCGTTTGCAACGTTACTTGAACCTGGACTGTTGAACTGTTAAGATTTTTGGATCATTTAAAAGTAATTAATTGATTAAGTAATTATGACAACAAATAACACTAAATTGGCTGCCCTGAATCACCAACAAGAATTGGACTCAAAGCTTGGAACCACAACACGTATTCCAAGGTTGACTGATGCAAATGATTTTCCTGAGTGGAAGTGGCGCTTTGAACAGCACTTAAAGGTCAAAGATTATAAACTGTGGCGAAGTATCTTAAGGGGTCCAAGGGAGATTATGATGGAAAGTTCCACTGAACCAGGCGTTAAGGTGAAGAAACCTAGAGATCAATATACCGAAGATGATGTGCTTATAGTTGAAGAAGATGGCCGATCACTTTCATACTTGACTATGGGTTTGGGTCCTGACATTGCTATCGGATTTCGCACCTGCAAATCTGCCAAAGAACTGTGGGAATCACTGATCGAAGTTTATGAAGGAAATGAAGATATGAAGGAGAGTCGAAGAAATCTGCTGCAACAAAATTTCAACAATTTCAACCACATTTATGGTGAAACTGTAGACAATCAAATTCAGAGGTTTGTGAAGCTAGTAACACAAATGCAAATGGAAGAAATTCATACATCAAATGCATCTACTAACAGACAGCTTCTTAATGCATTGCCAAAAAGTTGGGATCATCATGTCGCCATGATCAAGAAAACTAAAGACCTCGCGAGATGCAGCCTGTCAGAGATGATCTCTCATATCAAAGCTTGTGAACTAGATGATAAACAAAGAAAAACCAATTACAAGAACAGCATGTTAGCCGCAGGTTTTTCCGTTGCTCCCACTTCATCAAACAATAACAACACAGCTCTGTTGTCCCAAGGAGGTTTTCAAATGTTTCGCAATACCACATCTGCTAAGACTGTTCCCACTTCAGCAAATGCTTACTGCTCAGGGTCCTCTAATCAAGTTGCTCCTCCAGTTGCTCCTGCTTCCACTACGAATGCTGGAAATGTTTCCACTGCTGCTTCCGCCTCCACTGCGAACAATGAGATGATAGCTTTCTTTAATAAAGAGTCAAAAGAAAATTTGGATATCGCAGCATCTGTTATAAACTGTTTGAACGCCTTCGTTGCAGGAAAACTTGATCCTCCAAAATGGTGTCCCGATGACCTGTCACAGATCCATCCTGATGATGTTGAAGAAATGGACATCACCTGGCAGATGGCAATGGCTGCCTTCAGGGCTCAAAAGTTTGTGAAAAGAACAGGTAAAAACAGATGGGGCACTGCCTGGAATGGAGCTGCTAAGGTGCCTTTTAACTTGCGCTGTTACAACTGTCATGAGGAAGGGCATTATGCTCGAAATTGCACAAAACCACTGATGAATAGAGAACAAACTCCTGCACAGCCCGTAACACCTAATCGAGAAAGAGCTCTTGTGACCACTGCTAGCATAGCAGATGCTGCTGCTACGGGAAGCCCTCAACCACAAGGATTAGCGCAAGCCCTGGTGGTTCAGCCCAACATCAACTTTGATTGGACTTCTGAAATTGAGAATCTAAACATCTCAGCTCCAGAAAATCAAGCTGCTTCAAATAACATTGCTTTCATGACCTCAAGTGATCAAAACTCCAAGCCCGAAGAAGAGACTATAGCTGAAAACTTTGCTTTTATGACTCAAATTCTTTCAGCTCCTGTTAAAGGTCTCACCAAAGAAGAGGTACTTTCTGTTTTCTGTACTCCTGAGTATAGGGAAAGGGTCGAAGCTTATAGAATACACAACGCTGAGCTCATTCAAGATTATCAAGACATAAAAAATAAAAATTTTACTTTGTCGAAAAACGAGAAACTTTATAAAGAAAAAATTGAGGCTCAGCGAAAAGACATCATCAAACTTAAGGATGATGTGAGTGTAAAAACAGCCCATTTCCTAGAAGCTCAGGAAAAAGTATGTATTTTAACTAAGGAACTGGAAGATATTAGAGACAGATATCAAATTAATGAACTTAATATCAAGAAATTTGATTCTTCCAGCAAATTAGTTAAAAACCTGTGCGATCAACAACTTGCGTACAAAGAAAAGAAAGGGCGTGGTTTGGGTTATAATCAGACTCCTCCTCCATATAATGATAATTACACTTATCTGCCAATGACTGAGGAGGAGATGATGAATGAGAGTAATATGACTTATGGTTCCAAGAACAACAAGTCGTCTTCTCATGACAGACAAGTTGAGAAACAGAAGTATACTCCATTAACCATTGAATCCAACGGCTCAATTGATCCTAATGTTTCGTCTTCATGTGCAGATGATATTTCTGAAGTAAAGTGTGGAGAAGTTCATGGGAGTGAACCAGAAATTATTTCAAATATTTCTGAACCTTATTTTGAACCTTATTCTGAACCAACTGAATCTGACATTGCTTTTAGTCGTTCTTTATTTGCGTCGTTTTCTGCTTTTGTTTCGTCTTGTGAGCCTGTTGTTTTGGGCAAAACTGATGATGGTTATGTTGATAATTTGAACAATAAGTGTGGTGATGATTGTTTCTCAGCTAATGTATGTGATTCTAATGTTTCAGTTCATGAAAGTGTTACAGGTGAGGTCCCTCAGGACGCATTCAGTGAAACCACTGAAACGACTTCTCAAGAAAATCAAGAGTATCCTGATTCTTCTTCTGAATCTGTCTCAGTGGGAGTCCCTAATGTTGAATCTAGTGGGACCCCATTGGAAACTGTAGTTGAAATTGAACCTGAATCAGTTTCACATGATAAATGCGTTGAGGAAATGCATTTTGATGAGACTTCTACACGTTCAGATAATGAACCTGAATTAGTTTCACATGACGAATGCATTGAGAAAACGCATATTGATGAAACTTCTCCAAGTTCAAATACTGAACCGAAATTAAGTAACGAAGAAAAGGGAACTGATATACGTGAGAAGTCATCAGAAGAAAAATCACCAAAATGCTCAGAACAACCACAAGCAAAACATGTTCAGAAAACCAAAACGTCAAATCATTCAAAATCAAACAAATAGTGCAAAAACGTTCAAAATACTCACAAATTGAAGCGTCAAACATGTTTTACTGTGGCATCGCTGGTCACATTGCCAGAAATTGTGTTCAACTCCCAAGAGCACCGTACAAGAGAAAGTCATTGCAAAATCAGAAGGTCTTGTCTAACCGATATCGTTGTTCAGAGTCAATGACGACTGAAAAGTCTAAGACAATGAAAAACAACTATCGCAAGACTAAACCTTCTGATCAGGATTGGAATGCAGCCAAACGCAAAAATCAGAATCAACAAAATGATTTTCAAAGACATCAACATTATGCTTTTGGTAATTACAATTCTAATTGGTCAGGCAAGCATTGGAAACCTAAAGCTAAGGTCATGCAATCCAATCCATCGCATTCATGTTATCAAAATTCTACCATTAGAAATGCTTCGAAGTTTTTGAATAAAGACAATTTAGTGTGGCAGAGAGTAACTTATATTGATGCACAAGGAAAACCCAGATCCACTATGGGCTGGGTTCCTAAATCTAACTAATCCCGCTAATCGTGCAGGAACAGCTGTGGAGGACTACCATGCGCCTCTGGTACATGGATAGTGGCTGTTCCAGGCACATGACAGGAGACTTATCCCAACTGGTAAATGTCAAAGAATTTAATGGAGGATATGTCTCATTTGCGGGAGGAGAATCAGGCAGAATCACATTGAAAGGAACAGTTCGAAATGGCGTCTTAAGCTTCGAAAATGTTAATTATGTTCCAGAACTGAAACACAATCTGTTGAGTATTTCTCAGATTTATGATCGAGGGAATTCAGTTCATTTTACAAAGAAAGGATGTCATGTTCTTAAACCTGGGATTGTTATTCCAGAAGACTGGTTCTTAATGACAGCTGAGAGAAAAGGAAATGCATATGTAATTGATATGAACAAGAAACCGTGTGAAGAGATCACTTGCCTATTCTCAAAGATTTCAGAACATGATGGTCTACTGTGGCATCGTCACCTTGGGCATGTGAACATGAAGAATTTGAACCGTCTGGCTATGTCACACCCCCAAAATCCACCCGCGGAGTACTACCGCTTGGAGGCGTGACTGACCAGGATCCAGCCACCAATCATACTGAATGAGCATATAAATAGTTATAAAAGTCTAACCATTACGATTGGTGTTCAAACAAAACAAAGTTTAAGTTGTAAGCGGAAGCATAAGTCTTAAAGTTAAAACATAAGTTCAAATGGTTTCGAGTTTAACATAGTATGCAGCAATCCGTGTCCCACAACGACTCTCCTCCATGCAAGCTCCAGCTGAGTACCTATGGTCCTGCAAAGCATGTAGTAACGAGTCAACAACTAGTTGAGTGAGTTCACGGTTGGGTGTTCGTTTTAAGTTGTTTCGAAACAGTTTCCTTTATCTGGCATCCTGCCGTGGGGGTTACCCCATAGTTGAAAACGTGACTTATTAGTTCCCGGTTATACTGGCACTCCGGCCGTGGGGGCTACCCCATGTTAGTTATCTGGCATTTCGGCCGTGGGGGCTACCCCATGCGTACACTAGACTCGTTACCATATCGACTGCTGACTGTAGTCATGTTTATGTGCCCTGAAACTGTCAATGTCTATCATCATTGACGTGCCCCAGATCCATTAGTTCACGCCCGTCCTCTACGGCACGGTGTGAGGTTTGTCAGACCTAAATAGCACTATCTAACTAATGACCCGCTCGCCATTGGCCCGGCGATTAAGTCGATATAAAAAGGAGGGACTTCGTGATAGAGTTTTGGTCTAGTACGAGTTATCCGTCCGTCCGGACGAGGAATCACATTCCTGAACCACTGCTGTCCTACCCAAGGAGGACGAGGAATCCCACGTTCCTTAACCCCATTCCCAACCCAGGGAATCCCATGCTTTGTAGAGGGTGTGAACTCACCTTGGTTTGCTCGGTAGTAACACAGAAAGGTCAATCAAGTCGCAAGTAGTCAATTACGTCCTAACATAGATACCACTTATAATCAGATTCAAACCAAGCAGTGCACGTACAAGTAGTAGTCATGGCATACAAGTTCTAGTATGGCAGTTCATCGATAGTTCACAACAAGTTTCACAGTTAACAATCAAATACAACCCAAAGTCTAAGTGTGAGGCCCTAACAGTTGGGCTCGTAATAACAGGCCCAAAACAACGCGTCAACAGTAACACAGAAGTCCATAAGTCCGGCCCACTAACTTAGGCCCATAACCAAGCAAGCCCAATAAGTGTGGTCTCGAGTCGCAACCGGACTCGCAACCCCGGTCTCGGGTTATGCTGCTTTTGGTCGCGAGTCGTAACCGGACTCGCAACCAAGGTCTCGAGTCATGCTGTTGATCATAGGCGGTTGCGAGTCGCAACCTATGTCGCAACTATGGTTTCGGCTTGTCATGTTATGGTTGCGAGTCGTAACCAGGTGTTCTCGACTCGTAACTGGTGTCGCAACGTGGAGGTTTCGAGTCGCAACCAGGGGTCTCGACTCCCCAACAGTTGCTGATTCTGCACAGTTGTACTATCCAATGAAATTCAAATGTCATGCAACACTATAAGGTACAATCCACTAAAACATGTTTTGTTGTCTAATATTTACCAAAAATGGATCAAACAGATTCAGATTTCAACATCAAACCACATTCAAAGCATATTCAAGTAGTTCTTCATGTTCTTCAAACATTCAAAACATGTTCATAACATATTCAACCCTTGTTCAAGCAAAATTATGAACTATAACTCACTAATATGCATCCTATTATGACAAGCATATTCATTAGTCAATTCATTTAGTATGAACACCCAAACCCCTCGGATTCAAACCCAAGTAAACCGATAACACCATTCACACTTTAACATACAATGCATTGACTTATTATCATCATAATCCGATTTTTAACACATAACAAGAAACACTTATGAACCGATTTCTTTGAACATCAAAACATCATGCATAACTCAACAACCAATATATTGTCAAATAGTTTTATCATGCTTTATCAACCCAAGCACAAACACAACATGAATCACCAATGTTACTCATTAAACATCAAGAACACTAACCGGTTGAGAGATAGGAAAGGTGAACTCCAATGTCGATTTCCAAGCTTGAATCCAAAAATCCTAGTGTTAGCCGGCTACTAGAGTGTGTTTGTGTTTCTTAGGGTTTTAGTAGGAGAGTGTGTGTAGAGGAGTATGTGTGGTGTCAAAAGAAATGGTAAGTGTGGTTATGAGTGTAGCATAAATACTAGTTCTTCATGGTTTACCCTAAAGGGCTTACTAGCCGGTTAAGGAGGTCACGGCCCAAAGGCCCAAATCGGTTATGTTCACTCGAGACCTTATGGTCTCGAGTCGGGTTCTCGGATCGCATAGAACACGCATATATATATACACACAAGCAAAACACATATCACATAAAAGGTTCACATTTATTAGTAACTTCAACAAGTTAACTTAGTCACAAAATGTTCAAGCATGTTACATCGAGATACAAGAAAGGTTCTAAATTTCGAGTTGTCACATCATCCCCAAGTTGAAAGAAATTTCGTCCCGAAATTTGATGGCACTCACTGAGGAAGCTAGTTAAGTTGTATGGTTTTCCCGGTTATCCTGGGGTGTCACATCCACCCCCCGTTGATCTGGAATTTCGTCCCGAAATTCCGTAGCTTCAGCCTCAGTAGGTTGTACTGTTTGCAAACAGTTGGGGATACTTTTGTTTCATCCGATCTTCGTGCTCCCAAGTGAACTCTGGGCCGCGACGTGAGTTCCAACGAACTCGAACGAGAGGTATTCTAGTGCTTTTGAGGACCTTAACATCCCGGTCCGTGATTTCGGCTGGTTCCTCGACGAATTTCAACTGTTCGTCGATCGTGAGTTCCTTCAGAGGAACTACGTGGGTCTCATCTGACAGACACTTCTTCAGATTCGACACATGGAAAACGTTGTGAACTGCACCGAGTTCTGCTGGTAAGTTCAGTCTGTAGGCCACCTTGCCTATTTTCTCAATGATTTCGAAAGGTCCAACGTATCGTGGGTTGAGTTTGCCTCGTTTACCAAAACGAACCACACCCTTCCAGGGTGAAACTTTGAGTAATACCCGCTCCCCAACCTGGAGCTCAAGTGGTTTCCTGCCCTTATCGGCGTAGGCCTTCTGACGGTCTCGAGCGGCCGCCATGCGTTGTCGTATTTGAGCAATCCGCTCAGTAGTGTCTACCACATGTTCAGGACCCGTGATTTGACTATCCCCCACCTCTGCCCAACAAAGAGGTGACCGGCATTTACGTCCGTACAATGCCTCAAACGGAGCAGCTATAATGCTGGTGTGGTAGCTGTTATTGTATGAAAATTCCACAAGTGGCAGATGCTTTTCCCAGCTGTTGCCAAAGTCGATTACACAAGCACGAAGCATGTCTTCTAAGGTCTGGATAGTGCGCTCGGACTGCCCGTCCGTCTGTGGGTGATACGCTGTGCTCATATCTAATCGTGAGCCAAAGGACTTGTGCATTGCTTGCCACAGCTCTGAAGTAAAACGTGCATCTCGATCAGAGATGATAGAGGTGGGCACCCCGTGCCTCGAAACAACTTCTTTGAGGTATATCTCCGCTAGAGTGGAGAATTTATCCGTTTCTTTAATCGCCAAAAAGTGTGCGGATTTCGTGAGTCGATCCACGATCACCCAAATCGTATCGTTTCCGCGCTGGGATCTAGGTAGGCCAGTAACGAAATCCATGGAAATTTGCTCCCATTTCCATTGTGGTATCTCTGGTTGCTGGAGTAGGCCTGAGGGTTTCTAGTATTCCGTCTTGACTCGCGCACAAGTCAAACACTTGCTGACGTAAGTTGCTATGTGGGCCTTCATGCTAGGCCACCAATACGTAGTTTTAATATCGTGGTACATCTTGTCCGAACCAGGGTGTACCGAGTAGCGAGATTTGTGTGCTTCATCCATCACAAGCTCTCGTAGATTGCCATAGAGTGGGACCCAGATGCGTCCGGTCACGTAGTAAGCACCGTCTTCCTTCTGCTCTAAGCGTTGCCTTGACCCGCGTAGGGCTTCGGCCCTTACGTTTTCTGGTTTCAGTGCTTCTATCTGAGCAGCTCGTATTTGCGAAGGCAGGCTAGAATGCATCGTGAGTTGTAAAGCTCTTACGCGCTTAGGCGCAGTGTCCTTTCGGCTGAGGGCGTCGGCCACAACATTCGCCTTGCCCGGGTGATACCTGATGGAGCACTCATAGTCATTCAGCAGCTCGACCCATCGTCGTTGCCGCATATTCAGTTCCTTCTGCTTGAATATGTGCTCTAGGCTCCTGTGGTCGGTGTAGATGGCGCACTTGGTTCCGTACAGGTAATGCCGCCATAGCTTAAGTGCGAAAACAACAGCTCCCAGCTCCAAATCGTGTGTAGTGTAGTTCTTCTCGTGAACTTTGAGTTGACGTGAGGCGTAGGCTATGACTTTATCTCGTTGCATCAATACACAACCAAGACCTTCTGACGGTCTCGAGCGGCCGCCATGCGTTGTCGTATTTGAGCAATCCGCTCAGTAGTGTCTACCACATGTTCAGGACCCGTGATTTGACTATCCCCCACCTCTGCCCAACAAAGAGGTGACCGGCATTTACGTCCGTACAATGCCTCAAACGGAGCAGCTATAATGCTGGTGTGGTAGCTGTTATTGTATGAAAATTCCACAAGTGGCAGATGCTTTTCCCAGCTGTTGCCAAAGTCGATTACACAAGCACGAAGCATGTCTTCTAAGGTCTGGATAGTGCGCTCGGACTGCCCGTCCGTCTGTGGGTGATACGCTGTGCTCATATCTAATCGTGAGCCAAAGGACTTGTGCATTGCTTGCCACAGCTCTGAAGTAAAACGTGCATCTCGATCAGAGATGATAGAGGTGGGCACCCCGTGCCTCGAAACAACTTCCTTGAGGTATATCTCCGCTAGAGTGGAGAATTTATCCGTTTCTTTAATCGCCAAAAAGTGTGCGGATTTCGTGAGTCGATCCACGATCACCCAAATCGTATCGTTTCCGCGCTGGGATCTAGGTAGGCCAGTAACGAAATCCATGGAAATTTGCTCCCATTTCCATTGTGGTATCTCTGGTTGCTGGAGTAGGCCTGAGGGTTTCTGGTATTCCGTCTTGACTCGCGCACAAGTCAAACACTTGCTGACGTAAGTTGCTATGTGGGCCTTCATGCTAGGCCACCAATACGTAGTTTTAATATCGTGGTACATCTTGTCCGAACCAGGGTGTACCGAGGAGCGAGATTTGTGTGCTTCATCCATCACAAGCTCTCGTAGATTGCCATAGAGTGGGACCCAGATGCGTCCGGTCACGTAGTAAGCACCGTCTTCCTTCTGCTCTAAGCGTTGCCTTGACCCGCGTAGGGCTTCGGCCCTTACGTTTTCTGGTTTCAGTGCTTCTATCTGAGCAGCTCGTATTTGCGAAGGCAGGCTAGAATGGATCGTGAGTTGTAAAGCTCTTACGCGCTTAGGCGCAGTGTCCTTTCGGCTGAGGGCGTCGGCCACAACATTCGCCTTGCCCGGGTGATACCTGATGGAGCACTCATAGTCATTCAGCAGCTCGACCCATCGTCGTTGCCGCATATTCAGTTCCTTCTGCTTGAATATGTGCTCTAGGCTCCTGTGGTCGGTGTAGATGGCGCACTTGGTTCCGTACAGGTAATGCCGCCATAGCTTAAGTGCGAAAACAACAGCTCCCAGCTCCAAATCGTGTGTAGTGTAGTTCTTCTCGTGAACTTTGAGTTGACGTGAGGCGTAGGCTATGACTTTATCTCGTTGCATCAATACACAACCAAGACCTTGAATTGATGCATCACAGTAAACCACAAAATCGTCTGTGCCCTCTGGCAGTGAAAGGATAGGTGCACTACAGAGTCTATCCTTTAGATGCTGAAAAGCTAACTCTTGTGCATTTCCCCAATGATAAACAACGCCTTTCTGTGTTAGCGAGGTGAGAGGCTGCGCGATCTTAGAAAAATCCTTAATGAATCTCCTGTAGTAACCTGCCAATCCCAAGAATTGGCGAATTTCCTTTGGTGTACGAGGTGCAGGCCAGTTCTTAATAGAGTCTACCTTGGATGGATCAACGTGAATCCCATCCTTGTTTACCACGTGGCCTAGGAAATGGACCTCTCGAAGCCAGAAGTCGCATTTCGAGAACTTTGCATAGAGCTGTTCTGTTCGAAGGAGTTCCAAAATGAGTCGTAGATGCTGTTCGTGTTCCTCCTGACTCTTAGAATAGATCAGGATGTCGTCGATGAAGACTATAACGAATTTGTCCAGATAGGGTTTGCACACTCGATTCATCAAGTCCATAAAAACTGCGGGTGCGTTCGTCAGCCCAAACGGCATGACCAAAAACTCATAGTGCCCATAACGAGTTCTAAAGGCTGTCTTAGAGATGTCCTCTTCTCGAACTCTCAGCTGGTGATATCCCGATCTCAGATCGATCTTCGAATAGTAGCTCGACCCCTGCAACTGGTCGAACAAGTCGTCAATGCGCGGTAGAGGATAACGGTTCTTCACAGTCACCTTGTTGAGTTCACGATAGTCGATACACATTCTGAAGGTACCGTCCTTCTTCTTCACAAATAGTACTGGAGCTCCCCAAGGCGATGAGCTAGGACGAATGAAACCCTTATCCAAGAGTTCTTGTAGTTGCGTAGAGAGTTCTTCCAACTCTGATGGAGCCAATCGATAAGGTGCACGTGCTATAGGCGCAGCTCCAGGAGCTAGTTCAATCTGAAACTCGACTTGGCGATGGGGTGGAAGACCAGGTAATTCCTCAGGGAATACCTCAGGATAGTCACGTACAACCGGAAAATCTTCTAGCTTCTTCTCTTTCTCTGAGGTGTCAGTAACTAGAGCCAAAATCGCAGTGTGGCCCTTTCGTAAGCACTTCTGGGCCTTAAGGAGAGAGATGATGTTCTCAACAGCACTTCTCTTGTCGCCACGAATCATGAGTGGTTTACCACCAGAACCGGGAATACGAACGATCTTCTCGTTGCAAAGAATCTCTGCTCGGTGTTGGGATAACCAATCCATCCCAATGACAACGTCGAAGCTACCCAAGATGATAGGAATAAGGTCAATAGAGAAAGTCTGGTTAGCGAGGACAAGTTTGCAATCTTTGACTACGTGTGAGGCCTCCAAACTCTTACCATTAGCTAGCTCTACAGTGTGCTTGGTGTTCAGGGGAGTTGGAATACGCTTAAGCATTTTACTAACTTCTAGTGACACATAGCTAGTATCGGCACCCGAATCAAATAAGACTGTAACATAAAAGTCGTCGAGAAGGAACTTACCCGTCACCACGTTGGGATCATTCCTTGCTTCACCTTGACCAATCACGAACACTCGCCCCCTGGCACCATTGTTGTTGTTGTGGTTCCCATTGTTACCATTCCCCTGATTGTTGTTGTTGTTGTTCTGGTTCAGTTGGGGACAATCTTTCTTGAAGTGGCCTTCAGCTCCACACTGAAAGCACCCTTTGTTGTTACCCTGTTGTTGCCGCTGATTCTGTTGAGGTTGCTGACGATTCTGGTTGGCGGGGTATGCGCTCCTGCAATCCTTTGCAACATGACCAGGCTTGTTGCACCGATGACAGTTGCCTCTGGTGCATGGCCCACTGTGGTGTAGGTTGCAACGATTGCATTTGGGGTGACTCCCCTTGTACCCACCATGACTTTGACCACCAGACGATTGCTGACTGGGGCTCTTGTGGTCGTCCGTCTTTCTCTGCTGAGACTGAGATTGCACAGAAGTTGAACCCTTGCTTGAAGTTCCATCCCATTTCCGTTTGTTCTCGCTAGAGGTACCAGAAGTAGTTGCAGCACCTATGCGCTTTGGTAACTTGTTCTGCTCCACCGCCTGATCAGTGAGACGGTGGGCCAACTGAACAACCTGCTGGATAGTAGTCAAGTTTGCTGAAGTCACATGACTTTGGATCTCTGGCACCAAGCCCTTGAGATAGAGTTCAATTCGCTTATACGGAGGGTCCACCATAGTAGGACACAACAAGGCAAGCTCATGCGATCTCTTAGTATACGCCCCAATCTCTGACCCCGTCATCTTGAGGTTGTAGAATTCATCTTCCAGCTTATGAATGTCATCACGACTGCAGTATTCCTCCCTGATCATTTCCTTGAAAGTTTCCCATGGGGTGGCGTTGGCAGCAACCAACCCCAGCATTTGCACTTGAGCATTCCACCATGTGAGGGCCAAACCCTCGAGAGTACCAGTAGCATACTTTACCCTGCGCGCTTCAGGGCATTCACACATTTCGAACACAGACTCTAGTTTCTCAAACCAGTGTAGGAGACCTACTGCTCCTTCAGTTCCGCTAAAAGTAGTGGGTCGGCAGTCCATAAAGGTCTTAAAAGTGCACACCGGTGCCTGAGCATGTTGACCTAAGGTAGGTGAAAGAAAGACAGAGTTTAACACAAAGGTTGGTTCACGAGAGTAGGATCCTAAAGATCCTAGGATAAGTTCGGACTGCAGGATATACCTCCTGCGTATGCAGCTGCGAGTGCTGCGGCAACTCGTTCGTTGATCAGTGCGGTCAACTGGGCTTGTGTCATGTTAACGCGTCCAGACATGATTCTTCATATCAAGAGTAACACGAGTGAGAGAGGTTCGCGAAAGTACGATAGTAGGATAGAGTAAGCACGCACGTGTTCAAACAACAGTAGTTATACTAATCAAGCATACCACGAGCAATGTACTATGTAACTAGCAAGTAGGCAATATACACATATCATATCACCTAGAATGTCGAGCCTTGCATGTGGAGTGAAGCGTCGCTGTGGACCGTCGAGCACTATACCGGTTATAGTCTGGTTTTAACAAAAATGTTTCTCCTTTATTAAAACCTAGTTCACTATAACCAATGGCTCTGATACCAATCTGTCACACCCCCAAAACCCACCCGCGGAGTACTACCGCTTGGAGGCGTGACTGA
Source organism: Helianthus annuus (assembly GCF_002127325.2). Classification (NCBI taxonomy): domain Eukaryota; kingdom Viridiplantae; phylum Streptophyta; class Magnoliopsida; order Asterales; family Asteraceae; genus Helianthus; species Helianthus annuus. Next base: position 36,344,789 of record NC_035446.2, on the reverse strand, counting down.
CCAGGATCCAGCCACCAATCATACTGAACGAGCATATAAATAGTTATAAAAGTCTAACCATTACGATTGGTGTTCAAACAAAACAAAGTTTAAGTTGTAAGCGGAAGCATAAGTCTTAAAGTTAAAACATAAGTTCAAATGGTTTCGAGTTTAACATAGTATGCAGCAATCCGTGTCCCACAACGACTCTCCTCCATGCAAGCTCCAGCTGAGTACCTATGGTCCTGCAAAGCATGTAGTAACGAGTCAACAACTAGTTGAGTGAGTTCACGGTTAGGTGTTCGTTTTAAGTTGTTTCGAAACAGTTTCCTTTATCTGGCATCCTGCCGTGGGGGTTACCCCATAGTTGAAAACGTGACTTATTAGTTCCCGGTTATACTGGCACTCCGGCCGTGGGGGCTACCCCATGTTAGTTATCTGGCATTTCGGCCGTGGGGGCTACCCCATGCGTACACTAGACTCGTTACCATATCGACTGCTGACTGTAGTCATGTTTATGTGCCCTGAAACTGTCAATGTCTATCATCATTGATGTGCCCCAGATCCATTAGTTCACGCCCGTCCTCTGCGGCACGGTGTGAGGTTTGTCAGACCTAAATAGCGCTATCTAACTAATGATCCGCTCGCCATTGGCCAGGCGATTAAGTCGATATAAAAAGGAGGGACTTCGTGATAGAGTTTTGGTCTAGTACGAGTTATCCGTCCGTCCGGACGAGGAATCACATTCCTGAACCACTGCTGTCCTACCCAAGGAGGACGAGGAATCCCACGTTCCTTAACCCCATTCCCAACCCAGGGAATCCCATGCTTTGTAGAGGGTGTGAACTCACCTTGGTTTGCTCGGTAGTAACACAGAAAGGTCAATCAAGTCGCAAGTAGTCAATTACGTCCTAACATAGATACCACTTATAATCAGATTCAAACCAAGCAGTGCACGTACAAGTAGTTGTCATGGCATACAAGTTCTAGTATGGCAGTTCATCGATAGTTCACAACAAGTTTCACAGTTAACAATCAAATACAACCCAAAGTCTAAGTGTGAGGCCCAAACAGTTGGGCTCGTAATAACAGGCCCAAAACAACGCGTCAACAGTAACACAGAAGTCCATAAGTCCGGCCCACTAACTTAGGCCCATAACCAAGCAAGCCCAATAAGTGTGGTCTCGAGTCGCAACCGGACTCGCAACCCCGGTCTCGGGTTATGCTGCTTTTGGTCGCGAGTCGTAACCGGACTCGCAACCAAGGTCTCGAGTCATGCTGTTGATCATAGGCGGTTGCGAGTCGCAACCTATGTCGCAACTATGGTTTTGGCTTGTCATGTTATGGTTGCGAGTCGCAACCAGGTGTTCTCGACTCGCAACTGGTGTCGCAACGTGGAGGTTTCGAGTCGCAACCAGGGGTCTCGACTCCCCAACAGTTTCTGATTCTGCACAGTTGTACTATCCAATGAAATTCAAATGTCATGCAACACTATAAGGTACAATCCACTAAAACATGTTTTGTTGTCTAATATTTACCAAAAATGGATCAAACAGATTCAGATTTCAACATTCAAACCACATTCAAAGCATATTCAAGTAGTTCTTCATGTTCTTCAAACATTCAAAACATGTTCATAACATATTCAACCCTTGTTCAAGCAAAATTATGAACTATAACTCACTACTATGCATCCTATTATGACAAGCATATTCATTAGTCAATTCATTTAGTATGAACACCCAAACCCCTCGGATTCAAACCCAAGTAAACCGATAACACCATTCACACTTTAACATACAATGCATTGACTTATTATCATCATAATCCGATTTTTAACACATAACAAGAAACACTTATGAACCGATTTCTTTGAACATCAAAACATCATGCATAACTCAACAACCAATATATTGTCAAATAGTTTTATCATGCTTTATCAACCCAAGCACAAACACAACATGAATCACCAATGTTACTCATTAAACATCAAGAACACTAACCGGTTGAGAGATAGGAAAGGTGAACTCCAATGTCGATTTCCAAGCTTGAATCCAAAAATCCTAGTGTTAGCCGGCTACTAGAGTGTGTTTGTGTTTCTTAGGGTTTTAGTAGGAGAGTGTGTGTAGAGGAGTATGTGTGGTGTCAAAAGAAATGGTAAGTGTGGTTATGAGTGTAGCATAAATACTAGTTCTTCATGGTTTACCCTAAAGGGCTTACTAGCCGGTTAAGGAGGTCACGGCCCAAAGGCCCAAATCGGTTATGTTCACTCGAGACCTTATGGTCTCGAGTCGGGTTCTCGGCTCGCATAGAACACGCATATATATATACACACAAGCAAAACACATATCACATAAAAGGTTCACATTTATTAGTAACTTCAACAAGTTAACTTAGTCACAAAATGTTCAAGCATGTTACATCGAGATACAAGAAAGGTTCTAAATTTCGAGTTGTCACAGGCTAAAGGTCAACTAGTACGTGATCTTCCAATAAAAGATTTTATGTTGGTTGAAAAGTGTGTTGCTTGTGCAAAAGGAAAAGCTCATCGAAAACCTCACAAGGCTAAACCAGCACCCTCGACGAAGGCCGTGCTTGAGCTACTTCACATGGATCTTTTTGGTCCATTGAATGTGCTGAGTATTGGCAAGAAAGCATATTGTCTTGTAATCGTCGATGATTATTCTCGCTACACCTGGGTATATTTTCTCAGTCATAAAAATGAAACTGCAGTCCTGGTGAAACAATTCATCACTCTGGCTGAAAATCAAGTGAGTGCTAAGGTGAAGGTTATTCGATCTGATAATGGGACAGAGTTCAAGAACGTTACTTTGGATACATTCTGCACAGAAAAGGGAATTGATCGTCAATACAGTGCATTACGAACTCCTCAGCAAAATGGAGTAGCTGAAAGAAGGAATCGTACTCTCATTGAGGCTGCACGAACTATGCTGGCTGACTCGAAGCTTCCTAGTTTCTTTTGGGCTGAAGCTGTTAGCACGGCTTGTTACATCCAGAATCATGCTTTAGTAAATAAACGTTATATGAAAACTCCTTATGAGATTCTGGAAGGACGTAAACCTTCGGTTTCACACTTTCGTATCTTTGGTTATCATGTGTATTATTACTCATGGACTCTAATGGAAAGTTTGAGGTCAAAGGGGACGAATGTTTCTTTGTTGGATATGCTAAAGGCTCTGGCTATAGGGTATACAACAAAGTAACTAAAAAGGTCGTCGAGTCGTGCAACATTGAGTGGCTTGAAGAGAACGCTACGGATGCTAGAGTCGGTCCAGATTGGTTATTCGATTATTCTAAATTGTTTAAGTCATTTAACATTTTGTCAAGTGATTTTTCAGATGCAGGTGTGTCTATTCCCAAACAACCGTTATCTTTTGAAGATACTGAAGACGAAGAACAGATAGAAGGAAACGTAAGGCATCATACCATTGATCCGCCTAGAATGGTGTTTACGCAGCATCCTACATGTCAGCAAACGTCCCATCACTCCCCTGAAGTTGCTTCAACTAGTGGTTCTGCATCTAATGGTTCCGGATCTGCACTGTTTCCTGAACCCATTCCTGAAGAGTGCATTGTTACCACTCCATTCGTTCATAATACTGCAGCATCTAACGAGGGGGAGTCTAGCAACACCACCACTGAAGACGAAACCGTACCTGACCTCGCAATACCCACTAGTGTTCAACGAAATCATCCTATAGAGAATTTGATTGGTCCTGTAAATGCAGGAGTTTTAACCAGGAGCCAATCGGGAACCATCAATACTTGTTTATATTCTTGCTACATTTCTCAAATTGAATCTAAAACTATTGATATAGCTTTGCAGGAACCAGGCTGGGTAGATGCCATGCACGAAGAGCTAAACCAGTTTAAGAAGCTTGGAGTATGGAAACTTGTCAAGTTGCCAAAGGGAAAGCGTAAACTTGGAACTAGATGGGTGTTTCGAAACAAGCAAGATTCCGCAGGGGTTATTGTTCGAAATAAAGCAAGACTGGTGGTTCAGAGATTTCGACAAATTGAAGGTCTGGATTATGATGAAGTATATGCTCCGGTTGCCCGACTTGAAGCCATCCGGATTTTCTTAGCTTACACATCATATATGGGGTTCACTGTATATCAGATGGACGTCAAGACAGCGTTTCTATATGGAGATGTGAAGGAAGAAATCTTCGTTGAGCAGCCACCAGGTTTCGTGCATCCAGACCATCCAGAATATGCCTACAAGCTAGACAAGGCATTGTATGGATTACACCAGGCACCACGGGCTTGGTATGCCACATTAACTGAACATCTGTTGGCTCATGGGTACACACGTGGCACGATAGACCAGACTCTGTGTATCAAGAAAGTGGGCAAGGATCAAATCTTAGTTCAGATTTATGTTGATGATATTATTTTCGGGTCTACAAGTGAGGATCTTTGCAAGGAGTTTGAGAGAGTTATGAAGAAGAAATTTGAAATGAGTGCTCTCGGGGAAATGACATTATTTCTGGGTCTACAAGTCAAGCAGAATTCTCAAGGGATTCTTATCCATCAAGGGAAGTATGTGGATGACGTGCTAGCAAAATTCAAGTTTACGGACGCAAAGCCTGCTGAAACACCAATGGCAGAGAGACCATTATTGACTAAAGATGAAGAAGGATCTTCTGTGGATCAACGTGAGTATAGGTCTATGATCGGGTCGTTGATGTATCTGACAGCTAGCCGTTCGGATATCATGTTTGCTGTCTGCAACTGTGCACGATATCAGGCTAATCCTAAAACTTCTCATCTTATTGCTGTTAAAAGAATCTTTCGGTACCTTAAAGACCGACTCCGGTTTCGTCTGTGGTATCCGAGGGATTCCAATTTTGACTTGTTTGCATTCTCTGACAGCAACTTTGGAGGTACTGACAGTGACAGGAAATCTACATCTGCGGGATGTCAATTTTTGGGCGACAGGCTCATTTCTTGGCAATGCAAGAAACAACAAACAGTGGCGATATCTACAGCTGAAGCTGAGTACGTTGCTGCTTCTGCATCTTGCTCTCAAGTGGTGTGGATGCAACATCAATTGCAGGACTATGGTTTGACTTATCTCAACACTACTATTTACTGCGATAATGATGCTGCAATTCAAATTGTTCGAAATCCTGTTTTTCACTCCAAAACCAAGCACATTGACATAAAAGTTCATTTCATTCGAGACTGCTTCGACAGAGGTCTTATTACCCTTGAACAAATCGACACAGATGCAAATGCTGCCGATTTGTTCACCAAACCTGTCAGCAGTGCGAAATTCAAAGTGCTTGTGGATTTTCTGAAAATGATCCGTTTCACTGACTGAGCATGTTTGTGTTTCATAAGTAAATTTGGTCAAAAAGTTTTCTATTCTTAGGTAGTTTTTATTTATGCACAAATTTAGGGGGAGAAAACTACAAAAACAATAAAAAATTTGAAAAATACAAAAACATTAAAAAAATTAGAAAAACACAAAAAGAGGCGTTGCATGACTGGGAAATGAAATAAATTTTCACATTATGGTCAAGGGCTGACTCATGTAAAACCAGTATCAAAATAGTTTGACTCTAGTATTGATGTGTTGGTAGGCTCTATTCTTAAGACTGGAAACATGACCCCAGGAAAGAAAGTCACTTGGAATTAGCTCATTTCTATTTAAATGTCTGTATGTTGTCCCGATACACACAATTTTGGTCTGTCTCTGAAATCTTTTCTGAAAAAGTCGTGTACCTCCTCTGCTGCATCCAGATACATGCTGACCTGGAGGTGCTAGGCAAGACAACTTCTGCTGCATCCAGATATATGCTGACCTAGTTGTACGTTGTCGCGTTGTAGATCTAATACACCCGAAAGAGGCCCTCTAGTGCCCAAAAGAAACCCCAAGAAACCTATATCAAATTGAGAAAAACTCATTTGATCTGTATATTATATCATCTCTGCAAACGATCTATTCTGTTCTCTTCTCAATCTATTCCCAGTTAAGCTTTCAGAGATCTGGATTGGACTTGTGAAATATGTGGTAGGGAAGCTACGCACATGATAGAGTGTGCTGTTTATATTTCCGGGATTTGATTAGTATTTGTTCGGGTGTTCAGTGTTAAGAAATCAAAACATGATAAAATATGTTACAGGCAGTTGTATGGAACAGGTCTGGGAAGATGAGTTTAGGTGGAAAAATATACTGGCAATCGTCTAGATCATTCTGTAGTAGATCAGTGTTGATAAGTGAAGTCAAGCCCGAAACCCCGTGATTTGATCCCTGAGTAATCTCCGTTATTTTCTTAATTTATTTTTGTAAATAATAATTTTTATTATTATTTATTTTTGTATTTTTAGGTTTTTGCAAATCATGCTCGGAAAGTTTAATGGGTTTTTAATCATTAACTGATTGCTTAATGGATTTGATTAAATCTGAATTATTATAAAAATCTTTCAAAGAAAATCCAACTATTATAAGCCCAAACACTGTCCGGCCCAAGCCCACTTCGTTGGGTTTAGGTATAAGTTCAGGGTCTCGAGTCGAGACCTCATTTCTCACTCGAGACCTTCAAGAAATTCTCTCTCAAAATTCTGGCGAAAGTTTTGTTCTTCGTATTTCCGATTAAATTCCGACTTAAATCTTCGGTTTCGAGTCATTATTCTTGGTGTTTCCGGTCTCGATTAACTGTTGATTCAAGGTATGATGATGTTTGTACTTGAAGTTTTGCAGATTATTTGAAGGATTGATGATGATTGGATGATGTTTGAAGATGGCCAAGAACCCTAATTTTACATATTTTGGTCTTCAATTGGATCAGAGGATGTTTTAGGATTTTGATCCAAACAGTGAAAGGATTAAGTTGTTTGTGGAAGTCTCGACTCAGATGTTATCAGGACTCGAGACCAGTGATTGCGAGTCACAACCTCATGGTTGTGACTCGAGATCTCTAGGTCTTGACTCAAGGTCTCGACTCAAGATCTCAGTTGTGATTTCTGATTGTGACTCGAGAACTTATGGTCTCGACTCATGGTTTCGAGTCAACAGTAACTGGTCTCGAGTCAAGATTAGAAAATTCTGAGTTGATGAAGTCAAAAATGTTGATTTTGAAATCTAAATTTTTGTGAAAATATTTGTGTAAAGGTTTGTAATGCACTTCTGTTTTGTGCAGACCATGGATTTGAAGTTCATTGCAACACACAATCAGGCTGGATATTTAGCACCTCCTCTAGAGAAGCACAGAAGATTGTATACCTCATTGATGAAAGGTCTCAACAGCTGCCGTATAGTTCACGCATTACGAGAGAATCCAGTAATCTATGAAAGTCTTATTCAAGAGTTCTGAAAGAATGCGAAGATTGAGGTTGTTGAAGGAAATGGGGTTATTGTCTCTGAAGTTCTAAAGAAGAGTGTTACTGTGTCAGAGCAGATGATCCGAGAAGTGTTGAAGTTCAATGATCAAGAATCAGATTCGATAGAAGTTCCAGCTGGAACAGTTGAAGCAATTTTGCCTAGACTAAGTTATGAAGGAAAATATCCACCTCTGGTTAAGAAATTTGTGCATCTTTATTGGCGACTTCTGCTGCACATGTTTCTCTTGTGTATATCCGAGAACAGAGGGGGAACAGATCAGCTGAACAGTACACAGGCTGTTGCTCTAGTCTGTGTGATAACTAATGAACCGTTCAACTATTCGAAGTATGTTTTGGAAGCTATGAAAAGGTATGTGCTAGGAGTCAGGAAAGACAAATTTCTCATGTATCCAAGGTTTTTACAAATGATTTTTAATGCGCGTTATCCAGAGTTGGAGAAATCTGGAAATACATTGGAGTTGAAGCCTATGGGTCCTGCTTGTTTTGGTGCTCTCACTTCAAAGAAGGGTACTGAAAAGAAGTTTGAAGGATTAATTCCGTTGGAGAAGTTTGGTCAATTTTCAGAGACTGAAGATGTTGCTACTGATCCTATGATAGTGCAACCTGTTCAAGAGAATGTTGTGCCTGCAAATGCTATTGTCACTGAAGAACATGATATTCAGAGAGGTGCTGGTGCTGATGAGCCTGAGACAGAGATCTTGACAATTAACTCTGACGATGAAGGCATAGACATTATGTGTGATTCGGGAGACGATGAAAAACTTCCTCCTGAGAGTGAAGCTGAAGCTGCTGTTTCTACTGTTCCTCCAGTGATTACTGCTGAAAATCTGGCCTTGTTATTAAAATCAGTGACTGATAAGATAGGAAATCCTCCTTCCGATCTTACAGTATCAAATGAAGAGCCTGTTGAAAACCCAAGAGATCCTGATTCTTTACCGTTGAAGCGAAAAAGAAGGGATCCTTGACTCGGTATGTATGTTGAGCAAAGCAAAGATCAACCTGAGAGTGCTATAGAAGATGAAGATGGTTTGTATGACTTCGATATTAAGAAAAATCTCACTGATACCACCACCACAATTGAAGATTTCTTTAAGTACAACACTGATTCTGAGAGGGATGTTTTGAAAACTGCTACTGCAGATGTCCAGGTTTCAAATGTTGATGTTGATACTATGCCACCTAATGTTTCCGATTCTGCTGGTCCATCTAGAGTTGATCTTGATATGCCTAGCAGTTCAAGTGGTAAGAGACCTGAAGAACCTTTTAGAATGCCTCTTGATGATTCAAGTGATGCTGATGAATTCATTAGTATGAGAGAGATGAAGAGGCGGTTGATGGTAGTTGAGCAAGATTCAATTCATAAAGATGCGAAGATACTCCAACTTGAAGATACTTTAGTTCAAAAGAATCGACAAATTGAACAGCTTCAAGGAGATGTTAGTTTATTGTTCAACATGGTTTATGACTTGCGTGGAAAGTTGGAAAGGAAGTTTGGTAACGAATTTTCTGATCCAACAGATATACAGAAAAGAAGAGAGGCCTTTAATAAAGATGATGCTGAGCGAAGTGCTGCAATGGAGAAGTACTTTGAAAAAGTGATTGATCCTGTTGCAGAGAAGGAAAAGGCTGAAAGGATTAAGAAGAAAAGGGAGTTTGTGATACTGAAGAACAAGAATCTTAATCCTGATGATGATGATGCTCAGACAACACATCATTTGATGGATGTTTGTGACACCTGTGTCACTTCAGCCATCAAACAAATACCAAACCAATGAAATATTGTATTTCATACTTGGGATTTGTATAAACATATGTATCATTTGCACATATCAACTCTTGTTCGATTTCGGGCTTTAGATCGCTTTCTAGAGGGTTATACGCGCACTGATGCGTAAATATAACCAGTTTAATGCAACAAACACTCTGGAATAGTGACATAGGCTTAACATACCTTAAATAACCTTTACATAACTTAGAAATAAGTTTTGGAAGGTTTGGAGTGCCGAAATCAAGTTAATTCGCTTACAGGGACTAAAATTGACAAACTACGAAAGTATGCCGATTTGAACTGTAACGAACATTCCGGAACATGCCCATAAGTTAAATACACCCTAAATATCCTTTACATAGCTTGGAAATAGGCTTTAAGGGGTTCGGTGTGCTAAAATAAACTTTTGGGTCATTCAGGGACTAAAAGCGTCAAAAAGTGCATAAGTTTGCATTTTCGCGCATATCTTACGTTCTGAATACATCCGGACATCCAAAAATTTATGTAATCATTAAAATATTATGTTTTAGTGATTGGCTTGTCAAAAATCCATTCGTCGCGCACTTTGGACCGTTTTTGCGTCCGTTACGACTTCCGTCGTAATTAACCGAACAACGCAATTGTACGGCCAAACGAACCGACATCCGGCATATTTTTGAGCACATTTTGAGTTCCCTATACTTTAACTTCATTTTAGAGCTTTGAAATGGGGTTAACGGGGCTTAAACGGGTCAAAAATGCATTAAAAACCAAGTTTGGAGGTGCAGGGGCCTGTTCTGCCAAAAATCAAACTTTCTGACCTGCAGGGTCCTTACGGACCGTAAGACCTACTCCATACGGTCCGTAAGCAGGTGCCAGTGACCAGAAATTGCATTCCATCTTGATCCAGCTGTTCCTCACTTGTGCAAATGGTTTTGGGCAATCTATGGGCTGGTTTTGGGTGCCCATTGTATTGCAAATCAGTGGGTACAAGTGTAGGGATGAGATTTAACGCTTGGGGAACAAGAAACGATCTTAACGGTTCCATGTTTCCTATAAATACCCCCCCATGTCTTGCTCATTTTCCCTCACATTTTAAATCTGATTCAAAGCTCTCTAAGTGGAAGCTTATATACTTCCTACCTGAGAGTGAATCGGGTTCAAATCTTGCGGGGACCTTCTGTAAGTATTCTTTCGCGTTTTTCGTTCATTTTAGCATTAAAGTCAAACTGTGTTTGACTTTCTGCATTGACCAGTTTATGGTCAATGCGAAGTTCGTTTGAACTTAATAACGTGAGCGTAATCACGATGGTTATGGTCCCTGGTGACTATACCTACTGATTACCACGTTATCTAGGCTCAGTGACGAGTCGTGGTTTCGGCCAAAATGCGTTTTCTCGCGTATTTTGTAACCAAACTACTCTAGGGTATTAAAACCGTTTGTTTTAATACCAAACCTGTTTTCTAACGTTACTAAACATGTTCTAGCATGTTTAGCTCGTCGCTTTTAGATTTGTGCTTGTTTAGGGTCGTAAGGGTAAGCGATCTAATCAATCGCTTATGCTTACGAACCCGGCCCATTTGGTCGATCTTTAGGATCCGACCAAACATTTTAGGTGACCATAGTTGTTTAGGGAATAACCTTCCAAGGTTATACCTTATGGTCACGACGTTTAAGTAGTTGTATGATAGGTAATGTATGTGCCTTAGGTAAATTACCAAAATGCCCTTTTTACGCATAATTCATTTTAAGCATATGTAACCTAAGTTTTGACATCTAAACTGATTAGACAATAATACTAGACATGTTAAGGCATACATTACTTGTCATAGGACTAGTTAGGCGTTCCGAACGCGTTTTACGCAAACGACGCGTTAAAGTAGCGTAAGCTACCTAAACGGGTCGTAATGGGTCGTAAGCACTTAGGTTAGGATCCATCTTAGTATGTAGGCTTTGTTAGAACATATCATATGAGTTCCAATACTCATTTGGTTTACGAAACCTCATACTATCCGATCTTCCGAGTTAGGTCCGGTTATTAATGTAGTTACCTATATTAGGTGCTGTTTGATTTCCGTGATCTCTAGCTTTGCTTGGTTGTTGTTCAAGACTTCTAAGCACCCTTAAGTGAGTACATAGACCCCTCTTTTACTGTTTTCCAAACATTTTGGGGTGAAACACATGTGCCTACTTGTTACTTTCGTGCTTTCTTGTTTTCACATCATATGCTTGCTATGTTCTTAGTACACTTATAGTACATGATTTCATTACATTGTTTTGCTATGTATGTTGACTTAGCATGCTAGCACATTGATTTACATTACATTGTTTTGCTATATATGTTTACATGGCATATTAGCACATTGTTTTACATTACGTTTTTGCTATGTATGTTTACTGAGCATGCTAGCACATTGATTTACATGACTTTTCTGCTTCGTATGTTTACTTAGCATACTTAGTACATTGTTTTCACATATCTTGTGTACATTTGGTATGACATTTGGTTTGCATAAACGGTTCTTTACTACATTCATTAACATTAGCTACGCCGCTCGGTAGTAAGTAATGGTACCATAGGACTTGACAAATCCCGTTCCTGACATCCTAGGTTTGTTTGGGTGTAAGGAATGACTGAATCCGTGAACATTTTACTTTGATAACCTTTACTCTAAGGTTATCCTGCTGTCTCAAGGCTTGAATGTAATGCGTTAACTTACCACATAAATGTTTGTATCATTTAAACATGTTTTTACTTTGCAAAACATAACTTTTTGATTTACTCAAAATACCTTGTTTTGGTTCATTTTTACTTATGGTTTAAGTAGTCTCATTTTTACTTACCATACATAACTTTTGTTTACACATACATAACTACATGACTACATTTTGGACTTTTAAACATTGACAATGATTTATACAAGAACATTTGATGGTTGGTTTAAACATGAACTTTATACATTGGTGGTTTATGTGGGTAAGTGATTTGAGTAACGAGACGTGTGTAATATGATACAAGCATGGTGGATACGCCGCTGGTACTTCCTATATATAAGTGCTTGTATTATATTACATGGCGTAGCGTTATTTGAATCATTCATTTGGACTTTTACATTTTTACACAAATAACATATTTTTCACAAGACATTGTTTTACAAACAACTTATTTTATACAAACTCATTTTTACTTGGTTATTCAATTAACCTTACATTACTCTTTTACATATCATCTACCTTATTATCGATTTTCAAACGTTTTATAAAAGCAAACACTTAAACTGGACTCATGACAAGTTTTTGGTTAAACATTTTCCTAAACCTAAGTCATGAATCCTATTTTTCACAAAACCTATGTACTCGCCGGCATTTTTATGCTGATGTATTTTCACATGTGTTTCAGGTACAGTAGTTGATGATATTTGATGTTGATACATGCTCACATAGGATTGGACGAGGCCTTAGTGACAATAAAAGATGCAAGACTAGTTAAATTTTGTTTTCCTTCTTTGTTTGTTAAGACATTGTAACTCGTTTAATTCAATAAAACGAAATTTGTTTAATCCATGGTTGTGAAACAATGATTCTGTTACAACACTCCCCGACGTTTCCGCCACATTTTGTTGTTTTACGTGGTCGGGGTGTGACAATGTTGGTGAAACTCTTTATGACAAAGTTGGAAACAGATCTGGCGTTGTTAGCTGGGGATTTGATCATGATCGCAAAAGATGGTGGATTAAGAGAAAAGTTGGTCCTGTTGAATGGTACAAGGCTCCAGCTCAATTTCAGACGTTTACCAAGATTGATATGACAAACTTAGCTAACGCACCTTATGTGGACGACAAGCCGGGTGGTCGTGGTCATTTATTTTGCGAGAGGTTGAAGAGGGAGGTTCTTCGTGGGTTTCCTTCTATGCATACTGCTGAATCTCTTGTAAAACCACTTAAAGGTGTTCGAGATCCATATACTAACAAGCGAATGAAAGCGGTTCACTGGCCTGCTACTGACAAAGAGAAGGTGATTCCTTTAGTGAGAAAGATTCCAAAAGGTGCCTTGAAGACGTTACATTTCTGGGCATATGATGAACGACTAGGGCATGCGGTGATCGTTTGTGATGACGATGTGAATTTCCGCTTGGTGGATCAAGTTGATTTGTTGAATGTTGCTTATGAAGATCTGCAGGTGTTAGCTCAGAATCAAATTAGAGCTACTGAAAAGTATGAAGAGATTGCTAAAGGATGGACTGCAGCTGTTGCTTCAGTTATTCATATCCGTACGAAAGGTTTTGGTGGGCTTAAAGATCGTTTGGGTGGTGCTCGTGAAGACTGATGTCTCAAGTCACTCTATGCATAAACCTAGGGGGAGATTGTTGGAACCTTAAGGTTTATACATAGAGAAGTATGAAAGTACAGGGTTGTTTTTGTTTAGTTTAACTATGTTATTTGGGTCGAACTTGTAATGGGTTGGGAGGTCTCGAGTGGGCCTTGGTTTGTTTACGGTCCATTGATAGTAGTATATAAGTTACCCTTAGTAATAGTTTAAGGGTTGTTGGTTTTGCATAGAAGCTGTGACAGGCCACTCGAGATCTTGGTTTCGGTAATCTTGTATCAGTCATCGTTCAAGGTGAATGCAAGGTATTTTGTTTAGATTATTGCGTTTGTTTATTTTACTGTTTTCTTGAATCCACTTGTGTTTGGTTTCCGCACTTACACAAGTTATTCTTGATATCATTGAGAGATCCTATCGGATTTTACAACAGTGCTTGTCTTCAACAGGGCTTTGGACTTCAGCAGTATTTTGAGACATCAGTAGATTGGACATCAGTGCTTTGTCTCCAGCAGTCTTTAGGAATCAGCAATTGTTGTAGGTCAACATTTGTTGTAGAATATCAGTACTTTGAGTTGCATCAGATGTTGGAGCCACTGTCAAGGGGAAAGTTTAGAGTAAACCGCTGCTTATGATGAATCCACTGTTTTGAACCAGTTTTGGCTTTACATCATCTGTTCCTCTGTAGGGTTCAATCCCAACAATCCCCCCCTGGAACAGATGATGCCAAAACACTTCATTATTCAGGATCTTTATTTCTCATAAATAATTCCCTGACTTGTCCTTTGAATTGTAATTCAAAGTTCATGGAATCTGTGTCATCCTCATCCCTGCACAGTGTAAGCTCAAGGAGATCTTACAAATCTTCAACACCCAGGCCAAGTGTTGTTTCCCTTGATATATGCTTCACTTCACCATTGGACCTGAGCAAAGTCAATACGTGGGTCTTTTGATCAGACATCCACTTTAGTATTTTTGAGTCCAGTGGGTTTCTTGGGAGAGGTTTATTTGAATGATGAGTTTGGAGAATGATGCCTGGTAATGACAACTTTGAGCAGTGTCTTGAGACTTTGCTATTTCTTGTAGTTCTGCTCTAAGTGTCTGAAGAACCATTTTTATGATATATTTCTCTGAAGCTTGGTCTTCTTTTGGTATTTTTGCATCCATCTGCTTTGTTTCCTTCTTTGATAAAGGATGGCCGCAGGTGGTGTTTGTGATGATGATGATGTTTTAGATGTGGCAGTGGTTGATTTAGTAGGGATGGCAGTGGTTGTGGTGTGTGTTAATGGTGGAGGTGCAAGTGATTATGTGGGAACAGGAGTTGTGGTTGAAATAGTAACTGGCTTAGTTTTAGAAGCTGTGGTGGTTGATTGCCTTGTTTTTCTAACAGGACTCTTCTTTAATGAAGTACCAACCTCTTCTTTTTCTTTTTGCAGAACTATCTTTTTCTCAACCAAAGCTCTGCTCTCATCCCTTACCCTTTTTAATATCAGTAATGGTTTTGAGACCAGCTGAATTGACTTGACTTTGAACGATCCTCATTTATGTATCTTCATCATCTGCTTGAAATTTCAGGGTTTCATCACCTCCCTTTTCCTTTTCTTTGACAGATATTTCAGCAAAAGTTACTGAGAGATTTTCCTCAGAGTCATTTTCTCCCCCCTTTTTGGCATCATCAACTCTTTCGAAGATAAGTGAAGGGGTTGAAATAAATTTCATAGCTCATTTGCAGCAGGTGCTTGTGGTGGAGCAAGTGCTTGAGTTGGACCAACAGTGGATTGCACCATTTGTACTGTTAACAACTGTTGCAGCATTTCTTTGATCCCTGCAACCGAAGTATCCAGTTTTTCGACATATTCCGTCATTTCCAGGTACTTTAAACCATCTCCCAATTTAATGGGATCATCTGATTTCTCACTAGTAGTGGTTTTATCAGTGGTTGAGGTAGGGAGTGTACTCCAAACATTAACCACTGATGCCCCTTTTTCTTGGTAATGGGGACTTCTTTCTTCATAATGAGAAACACCTTTTAGTGAACCAGTGAAGACTGGATACACACGAGTTCCCAGCGAAGAATTGCCTTCAAGGAAGTCTTATTGATGAAACTACTGTCCAAATGCAAACTAGTGGGTTCAGCACTTGTAGTAGCTGCTTCTCTTGAATTACTACCAAGAGTTACTTGTAACTCAAGGGGTGTAACCTCCTCAATTGTTGCTGGGATAGCAGAGGTATAAGCATCAGACTCAGTCACTTGTTGGAGTGTACTCTCAGTGATTGGTGGTTGAGAGGAACTGATTTATGTCTGAGTTATATCCAAAGCATGCAACAAGGTCATTATTTATGGTGGTATTTGTGAAATGATGATGGGAGTTGAAAGTGAATTTTCCCCAGGCAGTGGGCTGTGGATGATGGAATCAAGTGATTCCAGAGCATCATAATTTGGTGTCCCTGTTCTTACAACCTGTTCTTTTTGAGAAGAAGCAGGAGGAGTTTGAGGCAAGGGTTGAGACCTTTCTACCATCTGCTGTGAGGAAGTAGCAGCAGTGGTTTCTAGTGACTTTTGTTTTGTCACTGGCAGTTGCTCTGGGATCTCATCTTCCAGAGTTGCCTTTATTGTAGGTTTGGGGAGGCTTTTTAATTTTCTTTAGTTTTGGTCTTTTGGTGGATTTAGGGTGTGGGTTTCACAACAGTTGTTTTGCTGTTGTGATCAGTGGGCTCAGCAGCAGATACCTGAGGAGCAGTGGTTGCTACTAAATTCTGCAAAGCCACCTCTGCTTGTGTTTTGGAAACAGACTTTGAGGATTTATTGAGAAATTCAATTTTAAACTATTTTTAAGGTTATTTTTGATTTTTCTTAAAACATTTTTATGCAATTTACACATGGAACACAAGAAAGCTTGCTTTAGTCCATGTTTAGCACTCCAATCATAGAGATCAAGTTTTTTAACAGTAGATGAGTCCAATTCATAAGTTTTTACATCTACCAACTGATCTTTAGGATGGACATGTTAAAGATGAAATCAAACCTTTTTATAGCAATCCCCCACAAAGTGGTGTCTGATGTCAAGTGATGATGGATGAATGAGATACTGGATTTTTGATGATACATTTCAACTACTTGACATTCCTGCATAAAAGAAGTCTTTTGAGCAACTTATATCAAAATCCAATAACATATTTTGATGTTACAATCAGTTGGACTTTTCAGCAACAACAACATCATAATATTCTTCAATCAGTGGTTGTGGAAACATCTGCTGCATGTGTACAGTCAAGACACTAAGCTTATTGCCTAGGAGTTGATATCCCTCTGATGTAATCTTTTCACACTCTTGGTGTCTGTACTTGTTTGAGTATGATGAATCTTGACAACCATGCTTCTAGTATATGCATTGTTCTTTGAGGACCTACTTTTTGCCAAATAGATTCTCATCCTTTGGCTGTGGTACAAGATTTTCAAACTTGTTGTCACAGAACTGCTGAAGCTCCTCTTATATGACAGTTACCCAACTTTCTGTCTTTCAGTGCTATAAGGCACATGACTTGTTGATGGAATGGTAGAAGGCCACCAGAAGAACAAGTGTTTCAGGATTGACTTTTTGAAAGAATCCTTTTTCATTGATGTTGTCAAGAGAATGGAAACATGAATGAATTTTAAAATGGCATTAGTGTTCAAAAGGTGAGGCTGCAGATGTGAGTCATCTGAGCTAACCACTGCTGGTGACTTTGATGATCCAGAAGTGGCTTGAAATAGATGTGAAAGGATTTGAAGGAGGGGTTTGGCACACTGATAATAATTTTTTTTTATGAATATTTATCAACAGTGGTTTGGTGAAGTAGTGGTAGAGAATTATAGGGCTATTTTGGTCAAACACTGTTTGTGCATCAGTGGATGAGCTTTAACAACTGTTTTGTACATCTGCTGCTTTGATGATGGAAATGATTTTAGTATCATGTCCAACATCTGTTGAAGGTGATTGTGAGTTACCTGCAGAATCAAATTCTTGACAAACACATTTTAGATGCAAGTTTATCAAAATTAATCATAACAGCAGGTTTTACAGGGATTTTTAATGCAGAGAATTCACTTGTTTCAGCATTCAACGTTTTACCACATGTTTATTAAAAGTTTTGAATACTTCTATAGATTCCCGACAGTGGTTTAGTATCCAAGATGATGGAAACCTTTTGAATTGTTAGCAAACAATCTTTGATCAGTGATTAAAACAAACTTGTGTCTGACATGACCTTGACACTTGCACCATTTCCTTTTGATCTATTTTCAAGGATAGTATTACCAAAAAAAAAATAAGGGTTCTACATCCTGACAGGTGTTTCAACTTTTTGCTATCAAAAACAAGTAAAAGTACAAAATATATCATTCTTAAAAAAAATAAAGAATAATATATCCTGTTTTATTTGGAGAAAACTTTACAAAGAAAAAGAGTAAAAGTTTTCTGATAATAAAATCAATTAGATCTGGTGTGTCTCAAGAGTTAGAGTAACTTCGAATAAAGTCAAGATCATTTCATTCTCAAGCTTAGGACAATGGTCAGTGGTTTGAACCAAAGTTCTGTAACCATTGTTTGGTACCATTTCCTTGTCAGTTGATTGTTACTATGAGGAGCCTGTTCACAAAGGTTTTGAAAGTTCTTTGTGAACCTTATTACCATGTGAGTAATTTCTGAGAAATTTAGCCTGTTCCTCTTTATTGAAAATTATTTGGAGATACTTTTGTTACCTGAACTTCCCTGAACCAGTGATTGAGCATGGTTGATTGATGACATATGTATGACCAAAAATGCAGATCTATTTTTGGTTTTCCTTTTGTAGGATAAACCTATGGACTCTTATGTGTTTTGGATTTATACTCTTTTCTTTTGATTTCAAAAGATTTGAGATAAACACACCTTTGAGTTTTTTCCATTTTCTTCTTCCCTTTTTGCCCTTTCCATAGACAAGTATTGAAACTTTTTACTGGAAGGTTTTCAAGGAAAGAATACTCAATCCGAAATCATTTTCAGCAATGTTTTGAGAGATTTGGACATTTTTGCACTTGCTTATGCCAAATTCCACATTACTCATGATCTAGATATTTTGACTGCTGATTTTCTTAATGTATTCTTAACACAGTTGATTTTTGGTCCTTCTAGAGGATTTTCAACCTGTTTTTCAATACATAAGATCTAAATAGCTAAAGTTCTAATTTCCCTCTTTTTATGCTAACAAAATCACTAATGTTATCATCCGAACATAGATTCTCGTTGACATGAGGTAAACACCTTAGCAACAGTCATGATACAATCATCACAACCTTCGTAACAACAATTGAAATCAATTTTGTAAAATTATACCATAGTTATCAGTCATTTTTCAGATTTGAAAGCTATAGGTGTTTTATGTATGATATCACTTGTTATAAGAAGTTTGTGTGTCTTATGACATCTGGTTGTTTTACAGAGTTTTTGAGTAGCAACTTTGATCGTCCTTACTCGTTACTCTGTTTTTCAACAAAATACAATCAACCTTAGTATCAATAAATTTTGAGCTGAACTGTTATGTCAAATTGATTGTTAGATCGAATTTGACTGTCCGTGCTCTGATACCAATTGTTAGGATCGGAGGCTCTCATGATTGTGTTTGTTTGTATAAATTGAGCAATCAGAATATATGAAATGATATAAAGTGCAGCGGAAATGGATACAAACTTTGTAAACCCAATCAAAGAGGAAAATAGTATGATAAACAATTGCTTCTCATTAAGTTGAATGATTGAATTACAAAGCAAATGATTACAAGCATGCTTACAATACTAAACTCCCCCTCAGCCTGATACTCCCTGGTTGATCGTACAAGATGAAAGGAGATGAGCAAAAAGCTCGAAGCTCACGTAGAACAGTACAGGTACTGCTCTATTTATAGTAGAGTTCAAACCACTGAGAATCAAAGCTGACGTCACCATGAAAGTGATATCTAACAACCTAACAACCTATAACTACTGACTGGTACAAACCTTGCATACTAATCAACTGATTACAAGATACAAGTTAAACTGCTGCTGTTGAATCTAAGCCGTTGTTGTGGTTGGGTAGTGGTTCGCCTTTGGTTGATCAGGCCTTTGGTTCAACAGTGCTTGTCTTCAACAGGGCTTTGGACTTCAGCAGTATTTTGAGACATCAGTAGATTGGACATCAGTGCTTTGTCTCCAGCAGTCTTTAGGAATCAGCAATTGTTGTAGGTCAACATTTGTTGTAGAATATCAGTACTTTGAGTTGCATCAGATGTTGGAGCCACTGTCAAGGGGAAAGTTTAGAGTAAACCGCTGCTTATGATGAATCCACTTTTTTGAACCAGTTTTGGCTTTACATCATCTGTTCCCCTGTAGGGTTCAATCCCAACAACAACTGATTCTTATACAAGTTCCTGCAGTCCCACTCCATCTTATTTTGCTATTTTACTAAGCTAACAACTGATTCTTTGAGGTGGCCTTTTTGACAAATTTAATTGAAAATGGGTCGATGCGAGTTATTTTTTTTTACCTTTAACAGGTCTTCGAACGACATATAAAAATCAAAACATTACTGTTTTACATGCCAACCTATATAAAAATTATCAATTTAACATACTCATAATCATCTGCATATAGAAATCAAAACATGACTATTAATAAACTCATTTATACTAAGGACTATGTGATAAACCTATAACAATGATCCAACATGCGTAAAACTGGTTTACATGATTGTTATTCATGTTAGGTTCCTTTCGAACTAATAGTTATCTGTTCATGATGAATCCTCATCGATTTCCACTGGCCCACTTAACGGTATCAACTCTTCGTATCATTAAAACCCAACATTAAAAGTAAGTTATAAACATAAGATTATACAGCTCGCTAGCAAATGGTAAAAAAAATAACTTTTTTATGTAATATTAGTTACCTATTCTTCATGATGAATCCTCATCAATTTCCACTTACACACTTACCTAAATCCCCAGCCTGGTTTTTCAGTTCGGACAACGTATGATCAGTCTCGGGTTCATGCTTTGAGATGTATGGTTTTAAGAAGGACTCATAAATATATTTTGTTCCTTGAAATAATTAGAGCAAAGCAAAGATGAAGTGAAAAAAATCTGTTATTTATCTAACGTATTTAATTCGAGAAACCAATGTTGTATAAGCCGGATTAGTAGTCAACCTGACAGCTCTGCATGTTTGCTAGTTCAACCAGTCAAATTGTTGTAAAAACTCGCATGAGACAAAGACAAGGAAGTTGTTCCACCAGTTTAACAGGTTAGGCTTCAAAACATACTTTTGTTTTGTGGTACCAAACATATACATAAATAACCAACTATGTTTCACTATACATTGGGAGGCTTAAATTATATTCTTATTAACAAAAGATTTAATTAATGCAAAAAGTCACAACAAACCTTGTCATATGATAGTTTCTTCAAACTATTTAAATCAGCATATGCTTTTAAGCGAACAACATCTGCAACTCTCAGTTGACGTTTCAGTACTCTTTCCTCATAACTTGTCTCCTCGTATTTTATAGCAATTTGTTTGATAACCGCTTCAAATTTTGAAACCTCACGTTTCAAGGACTCCATTGCTTCCTTAGAGTCTGTATATAACAAAAACTCAAATAAACTTCATTTTAATAAAAAAATATTTTAAAATGTTGAGTAATAGAAAAATATAAAGAAATGCCCCTACCTTCATACGTTCCTCATTCGGATCTTTTGTGTCTATAGCATGTTAAATTTCCTCGAGGGTACCCATATTCGAGGCTAGCTTATCTCTAAGAGACGTAGCTGCTTAATCTCACGAATAAACTCTTTCTCACCCGTTAAACGAATCGTTCTATACTGTGCCATATACTCCACAGTGAAAATCTGCTTCAAGAACAAACACTCAAAACACTATTTTAGAATATGCTGCAATCTATGATAAAAAACAGGGCTGCTTTCATTTAAAAGAATCATACCCTTGCATCAATATCTTCAACAGACATTTCATTCTTCCACTTGCTGATGAAAGCCTTAACAAAGTCTGTTTCCTGTTTCTTTGCCTTAACTGACCGCCTTGCTGCAATCTCATTACCAAAAGAAAAATTAATAAAATGTATCACATTAATCAAAACAACATTACCTTGGAACAGTGAATGTTACGTCTCGCCTTTTGAACGTTATCATCTTCACATCACAACAATAACCTCATCAGTAGCAATGTAAAACCTTAAAGGATTAAAGAGGAAAAACTTAAATCATTATCACATATTGAAATAAGTATGAAAAGGAAAGAAAATAAAAATATATTATCGCTAAATATTTAAAAATAATCAAAATACGCTACCAAAAAAAAATTTGTTTATGTAATACTATGACTAAAATCTTACCTTTATTCACTCCTTAAAACATCTTCACAGATTCAAGGTCGGTACAAGGGTTTTTCTTCCCCTGTCAATCAACATAAATAAGGTTAAGTTTCTCATTCATACCAAACAATTTCACCAACTCAACTTCAAAACGTCAAATAATACAAAAATTAAGACCATCATACCCAATCGAGTTCAAATGGGAAATTGTTCCTAGTTCCTAGTGGCACTGTGGCTAACGAGTGAAAAAAAAAAACATTAGTTGTGCATCACAATTTGTGAATCAAAAAAAGATTTAGGTGACATGAAACATCTATGGACGAAGTGGTACCATACAATAACCTAAAAAAAGAAATTCAGATGCAACATTTTCTAATTTAACGACCATGTTACACTTTCTGTATATGTTTAAACTCAAAAAAAATAACTGAAACTAAACTGTGACAAGAAAGATTAATATGATTAAAATTTAAAGTATTAATATGTCACTTCAGGTTTTCCCAAATAACCTTATTGTATGATACGATTATATAATGTTTCTAAATGAAAACCTATTATTTATCTCCGTGCATTATGTGAATATCTTGATGTGTGTATATATATATATATATATAAAATGTGTTATATATATGTATGAATATGTGTACCGAGGCTACAAGGTCTCGACTCGAGACCGCCCAGTCTCGGCTCGGGATCCTTTGAACCGAAACAACTGGGCTACACATTCTCTGAATCTGGCCCAAATCTCTCAACAAGCCCATTCGAGACCCTTCGGATGCACCAATTTGGGAGGGTATAAAACCCTTATCCAAGCCGACATTTCCCTATTTTGGGCATTCAATCATCAGCTCAAATCCTTAAACATTCCCCCTATTCATACTCTCTCTCATCTCACCCTCTCTCTATCTATAAAACCGTAAACCAAGCATTCTTCTTCTTCTCTCTCTCTCCGATTAACCGGTGGCAACAAGGACTCTCAGATCAGCTCATTATCATCATTCGGAAGCTCCTTCATCGATCCTCCATACTCTCACACTTCGGATATCTAGCCGGTTAGTGCTTTGTTGTTTACTAGGATCTTTAGGTGATTTTGAATGAACAATAATGCTTTTGCTTTGAATGGTTTGTATGAATGATGAGGTGCAATGTTGATGCTTCCATGCTATGATTGATATGCAACACCTTGATAATCATGTATAAACAAGATGACTACTTAATTTTAAGATTGTTCTTTGTTAACATGATGTGAATAGCTTAGTGTGTTGTGAATACATGTTCCTGTTAAATTCATGCTAGTTATTAGGGTTGTTGATGGTTCATAAAGTGTGAGCTGAATAGTTGTAAATGTGTTTAGAATGAATATGTTTGATGAATGTGAAAAACCCCACATGATGAACTGTTTGAAGATCATTGAAAATATTTGAAATTTGATGATTTGATCTGTTTTGGTGGGTGTACGGTACGTGGAAACATGTTAGGAAAATCTTATTGGGTCGTACAATCTGGGAAGGGTGTAGAAGGATTCCAGTAGGTGGTTGCGAGTTGAGACCCCGAGGTTGCGACTCGAGACCATCAATCTACAACTCGAGACCAGGGCATGCATCAGGAGACTCGAGACAAGCTAGGTTGCGACTCGAGACCTCCTGATGTCGACTCGAGACCTGGCTCGAGATCTCAAGGTTTCGACTCAAAATGTGTACTACTCAAGACGTCTGGTTGCGACTCGAGACCACATGTTCTCGAGTCGAGACCACCTGGTCTCAACTAGGCTGCTTGACTTCGTTATTGGGCTGCACTATGTAATGACATGTTTGGGCTATATGTTTCCTGCTACTGTTTAACTAGACTATGTGCTTCTGCTGATTTGCTGCTCATATGTTAGGACAGGTCCAATAACGTTAGTATGAAATGCATGACATGTGTTAGATACGTCTAGGATATACGTGACTTATATGTATCCAAACCTGACCTATACAGGTAACCATATTAGGACGTGGGTGACCAGCATACTTGACCAAGTAAACTGACTGTCGAGCAACCTGAGGTGAGTTCACAACTTTTCTAAAAGCATGTGTTCCCGGTGGTTGGAAAACGGAACGAACAACGCTATCTCTGTCACACCCCGACCGCGTAGAACATACAAAACGTGGCGGAAACGCCGGGGAGTGTTGTAACAAAATCAATTATTTCAAATCCATGGTAAATGAAGTTTCGTTTTATTAATCAAACATGAAAGTTTACATTGCTTTAAACAAGAACCAAAGAATACATAACATAAATTAACTAGTTCTTGTCTCGTTTTAAGTCACTAAGGCACAGGTCCGCCTAAGTATGTCTTGATAAGTCCTATGCATCATCTCCTGAAAACACATGTGAAAATAGGTACGTCAGCATAAAAATGCCTGTGAGATACATAGGTTTTGTGAAAACAGAATTCATGACTTATGTTTGAGAAAATGTCTAGTCATGAACCTTGTAATTTGTTTTGTCTTGTAAATCATTTGAAAAACGATAAAATCAGATGATATGTATAAATTAGAGGACACTGTATGGTTAAATGGATAACCATGTAAAATGTGTTTGTATAAGATAAGTCGTTTGTAAAACAATGTCTCGTGAAAAGTGTGTTATTTGTATAAAATGTCATATGTCTCAAATTGAAATGATTCAAATAACGCTACGATATGTAATACCATACAAACACTTATATATAGGAAGTACCAGCGGCATATCCACTATGCTTGTATCATATTACACACGCCTCGTTACTTAATCACTTACTCAAACCAAACCATCAAGATGAAATGTTAACAATTGTGGAAATGTTTATGTATAGTCAAATGTGTGACATCTGTGCTTGTAATCATTGTAAACAGTTCAGTTATCAATGAAATAAAGTTATTTGATCCCTATGTTTGTTTGTTTATGTTTGATGTTTTTCATGTTTTGACTTTTATTCGATTTCAAACTCTATATCGCTTTCTGGAGAATTATACGCAAACTAATGCGTAAACGTAGTCAGTTTAACGCGACAAATACTCCGGAACATCAATTTATGCTTAGCATACCTTAAATAACCTTTACATAACTTAGGAATAAGTTTTAAAGGCTTTGGTATGGCAAAATCTAGTTAATTCGCTTACAGGGACTAAAATTGACAAACTGCGAAAGTATGCTGATTTGAACTGTAACGAACATTCCGGAACATGCCCATAAGTTAAACACACCCTAAATATCCTTTACATAGCTTAGAAATAGGCTTTGAGGGGTTCGGTGTGCTAAAATAAACTTTTGGGTCATTAAGGGACTAAAAGCGTCAAAAAGTGCATAAGTTTGCATTTTCGCGCATAACTTACGTTCTGAATACATCCGGACATCCAAAAATTTATGTAATCATTAAAATATTATGTTTTGATGATTAGCTTGTCAAAAATCCATTCGTCGCGCAATTTGGACCGTTTTTGCATCCGTTACGACTTTCGTCGTAATTAACCGAACAACGCAATCGTACGGCCAAACGAACCGACATCCGGCATATTTTTGAGCATGTTTTATGTTCCCTATACTTTAACATCCTTGTAGAGCTTAGAAATGGGTTTGACGGGTGTTAGAAGTGCCAAAACACGACCATACGCGCACAGGGACCAAAGCTGCCAAAACTGAAACATTGCTGGTCTGCAGGGTCCTTACGGACCGTATGGACATGCTTACGGTCCGTAAGCAACCCCCAGAACAGCAGAAAGTGTTTTCCAGCTAGATCCAGCTTTTACCCACTTGTGCACATGGTTTTGGGGTTCCTATGGGCTGGTTTGTGTGCCCATCAAGGTACCAAATCAGGATTTGACAAATGTACGGCCTAGATCGTGCCCTCTTCTCCAAGAAACGATCCTAACGGTAGTGATTCACTTATATATACCCCCACTCTTTTCACTCATTTCCCACACTTGAATTCTGAGTTTGTTCTCTAAGTTGGGGTGTTTTAGCACTTCATACCTGAGAATACTCAAAAGTTCAATCTTGCGGGGACCTTCTGTAAGTATTCTTTCGCGTTTTTCGTTCGTTTTAGCGTTAAAGTCAAACTGCGTTTGACTTTCTGCATTGACCAGTTTATGGTCAATGCGAAGTTCGTTTGAACTTCATAACGTGAGCGTAATCACGATGGTTATAGTCCCTAGCCACTATACCTACTGATTACCACGTTATCTAGGCTCAGTGACGAGTCGTAGTTTCGGCCAAAATGCGTTTTCTCACGTATTTTGTAACCAAACTACTCTAGGGTATTAAAACCGTTTGTTTTAATACCAAACCTGTTTTCTAACTTTACTAAACATGTTCTAGCATGTTTAGCTCGTCGCTTTTAGATTTGTGCATGTTTATGGTCGTAAAGGTAAGCGATCTAATGAATCGCTTATGCTTACGAACCCGACCCATTTGGTCGATCTTTTGGATCCAACCAAACATTTTAGGTGACCATAATTGTATAGGGAATAACCTTCCGAGGTTATACCTTATGGTCACGACGTTTAAGTAGTTGTATGATAAGTAGTTTCTATGCCTTAGGTAAATTACCAAAATACCCTTTTTTCGCCGAAATTCATTTTAAGCCTATGTAACATAAATTTTGACATCTAAACTGATTTAGCAACAATATTAAGCATGTTAAGGCATAACTTACTTGTCATAGGACTAGTTAGGCTTTCCGAACGCGTTTTACGCAAACGACGCGTTAAAGTAGCGTAAGCTACCTAAATGGGTCGTAACGGGTCAAAAGCACTTAGGATAAGTTTCGTTTTAGTATGTAGGCTTTGTCAAACCATATTACATAAGTTCCCATACTTATTTGGTTTACGGACCCTCGTACTACCCGATCCTCCGATAGGTCCGTTTATTAATGTAGATACCTATATAGGTGCCGTTTGATTCCGTGATCTTCTAGCATTGCTTGGTGGTTATCCTACGACTTCTAAGCAATCTCAAGTGAGTACATAGTCCCCTCTTTTACTGTTTTCCAAACATTTTGGGGTGAAACACATGTGCCTACTTGTTACTTTCGTGCTTTCTTGTTTTCACAACTTATACTTGCTATGTTCATTAGTACACTATTAGTACATGATTTCATTATGTTTTGCTATGTATGTTTACTTAACATGCTAGCACATTGATTTACATTACGTTGCTTTGCTACATATGTTTACTTGGCATATTAGCACATTGTTTTACATTACGTTTTCTGCTATGTATGTTGACTGAGCATGCTAGCACATTGTTTTACATTACGTTTTCTGCTATGTATGTTGACTGAGCATGCTAGCACATTGTTTTACATGACTTTTTTGCTTTGTATGTTTACTTAGCATACTTAGTACATTGTTTTCACATATCTTGTGTACATTTGGTATGACATTTGGTTTGCATAAACGGTTCTTTACTACATTCATTAACATTAGCTACGCCGCTCGGTAGTAAGTAATGGTACCATAGGACTTGACAAATCCCGTTCCTGACACCCTAGGTTTGTTTGGGTGAAAGGAATGACTGAATCCGTGAACATTTTACTTTGATAACCTTTACTCTAAGGTTATCCTGCTGTCTCAAGGCTTGAATGTAATGCGTTAACTTACCACATAAATGTTTGTATCAATAAAACAAGCTTTTACTTGGCAAAACATAACTTTTTGATTTATTCAAAATACTTTGTTTTGTTCCTTTTTACTTATGGTTAAGTATTCTCATTTTGTTACTTAGCATACATAACTTTTGTTTACACTTAACTACATGACTACATTTTGGGTTTGAAACATTGACAATGGTTTAGACAAGAACATTTGATGATTGGTTTGAACATGAACTATATGCTTTGGTGGTTTGTTTAAGTGACTTAAGTAACGATATGTGTGTAGTATGCTACAAGCATGGTGGATACGCCGCTGGTACTTCCTATATATAAGTGCTTGTATTATATTACATGACATACTGTTATTTAAATCATTCAATTTTGGACTTATACATTTTTGCAAATAACATATTTTTCACAAGACTTTGTTTTACAAAATAATTTATTCCATACAACTTATTTTTTTACTTGGTTATTCTTTTAACCATACATCATTCTTTTATACATACATATTAACTGATCTGTTATCACTTTTCAAACATTTTATAAGCAAACACTTAAAGTAGATTCATGACAAGTTTTCATTAAACATTTTCTTAAACCTAAGTCATGAATCCTATTTTCATAAAACCTATGTTACTCACATGCATTTTTATGCTGACGTACCTATTTTCACATGTGTTTCAGGAGCTAATGCATAGGATGATCGTGACACGCTAGGGTGGACTTGGGCCTTAGTGACATAAAACAGAGCTAGACTTAGTTTAATTACGTTATGTACTCCTTAATTCTGTGGTTTTAAGACAATGTAACATTTGGTTCTTGTTTTGAACAATGTATTCCACCCTTGGGTGATGAATAAAATATTATTTTAATTACCATGGTTGTGGAACAATAATTCTGTTACAACACTCCTCGACGTTTCCGCCACGATTTGATGTTTTACGTGGTCGGGGTGTGATAGAAGAGTTGGTATCAGAGCCAATGGTTATAGGGAATTAGGTTATTAGTAATGCTTTGACCTAGACTATAACCTTTCTAGGACCCCAACACAAGTTGTCTTGTGTTTAGATCTTAAAACATGCACTTCACCTATCCTTAGGTGATCACCAAAACAAGAACCCAGTTTTCTAAAATGATTTTTGAAAAACAATCCTCTGTTTTCAAATGATTTATTATATGGTTTTGAACCCTTTTGATTTTTCAAATTGATTTTGAACCCTTCCAGTTTGATTTTTGGCCTTGTGCCTTCCAAGTTTTCAAAATCTCGTCAAAGTTTTGGGTTCTAAATAGTGTGAACACGTGCAAACTGGAAGAGTGAATGCCTGTACCCTGGGTTTTCTGTCTAAGGCTAGAGTGTTCATACAAATCCACATAATCGGACCAGTCACTCTTACCTGGGAACTCCTGGGGTGAGTGTTCACTTATAGGCGAGCATGTCTTCGCTAAACATTATTTATGAGCCCATTTACTTTGATTAGTCACTGTGTGTCGTTTGTTTGCTTTGTGATACGGACAAATGACCACCATCCTTGCTTTGTTGATTTTGTTTCGTCTCGTTCTTTTCATCTAATCATCTCACTCGTTTCCTCTCATGTTTTCCTCTTTTTAGCATGCCTCCTCGACGCGAAAATCAGCTACCGAATGCCGAACTGGCAGAAATCATCGCACAGCATATGGCTGCTGCGTTCCCGAATCTTATTGCTCAGTTTAACCAAGCCAACATCAATCAGAACGCTCCTTGTAACTTCAAGAGCTTCAATTCGGCTAAACCACTCAAGTTCAGTGGTACTGAGGGGGCAACTGGGCTCCTTCAATGGTTTGAGAGCATTGAGAATACTTTCCGTCATGTTTAGTGTCCTGATAATCGCAAAGTTGAGTTTGCTTCTAGTGTTTTTCAAAAGAGGGCGTTGACATGGTGGAACGGGGTCATGAGGGATCGTGGTGCTGAAATTGCTTTAGCACAAACATGGGCTGAGTTGAGGACTCTCATGATGAGTGAGTTTTGTCCTCGTCATGAACTGCGAGCTTTGGAAAGGGAGTTCGATGATCTGAAACAAGTAAGTGGTGAGCACCGGGCGTATACTGATAGGTATGAGGAGTTGAGTTTGTTATCCCCAACGATGGTTACCCCACTTGACAAGGCTATCGAGAGATACATCGATGGTCTACCCGACTCTGTGCAAGACATCGTTACCGGTAGTAAACCTACCACTGTTTGTCAGGCAATCAAACTATCTGCAACGCTGACTGAGTCGCAGATACGAAAGGGTAAGTTGCATAGAAAGGGTGACAAGAAGGGTAAGAAGCAGGATTCTGAGAAGAAGGAGAGTAAGAAAGGTAAAAGCAAGAAGGGGAGTGATGCGGGTTCTTCGAAGGGTTCAAGGAAGCGGAAGGCTTCCCAGAACTATGCCGTTACTACTCAGGCTCAAGCTGCTCAAAATCAGCCTGCACGACCTCTTGCCAAGAAACCATACTTTGGAAATGCACCTTTGTGCAATAAGTGTAACGGACATCATCAACCACACCACCAGTGCCGTCAATGCACCAACTGCGGAAGGCCTGGTCATCTTGCTGCTACATGCCGCATACCTGCCAATCTGAATCGGGCAGCTCAGAACCCGGCTCAACAAGTTGCTCAGCCTTTTGCTCAGCAACAAGGTCAAGTAGCACGACCTCACTTCCCACCAGGTTCTTGTTACAACTGTGGGGATCTGACCCACTACCGTAACCAGTGTCCAAGGTTGATAAATGCAAACCCGGTTCAAGCTCAGGCTCGTGGACGAGCTTTTAACATGAATGCTGTTGAGGCACAAGCAGACAACGAGGTGGTGAACGGTACGTTCTTTGTCAATAATCAACCTGCGTCTGTTCTTTTTGATTCAGGGGCCGATAAGAGTTTTGTGTCGTTATCTTTTGAGCCCTTGCTTCGCGTGTCTAGAACGAAACTAGGTAAGCCTTTGACTGTTGAAGTTGAGAGTGGTGAACCCATTGTTCTTGATTCTGTTCTTCGCAACTGCCAGTTGAACCTTGACAACCATCTTTTTCCTATTGACCTCACGCCTATGCAACTTGGGAGCTTCGACATTATTGTGGGTATGGATTGGTTAGCCAAGCATCGCGTAGAGGTAGTTTGCTTTGAGAAGATCGTTCGTGTGCCGCTATCGTCAGGTGAGATACTACAGGTTCGTGGTGAAAAACCTGCTAGTAGCCTCAAGTTTATGTCTTGTTTTCAAGCTCGAAAGTATCTGCGAAAGAACTATGTGGCCTTCTTGGCACATGTTACGGCAGATAAAGACCAAGGTAAGTCTATGCAAGATATCCCTGTTGTTCGGGATTATCCGGAGTTGTTTCCTGAAGAATTGCCTGGTCTACCTCCAGCACGCCAAGTCGAGTTCCGTATCGATCTCGTACCTGGTGCAAATCCTATTGCCAGAGCTCCATATCGTCTTGCACCGTCTGAGATGCAAGAGTTGTCTAAACAGCTTCAAGAGCTTTCTGACAAAGGTTTTATCCGTCCCAGCTTTTCTCCTTGGGGTGCTCCCATTCTTTTTATCAAAAAGAAGGATGGATCCTTCAGAATGTGTATCAATTATCGTGAGCTGAATAAGCTTACCATCAAGAATCGATATCCCCTACCTCGCATTGATGATCTCTTTGACCAGTTACAGGGTGCTACTTGCTTTTCGAAGATTGACCTTTGTTCTGGGTGCATGAAGAGGATATTCCCAAAACAGCATTCCGCACTCGATATGGGCATTATGAGTTCACAGTCATGCCATTCGGTTTGACCAATGCTCCTGCTGTTTTCATGGACTTAATGAATAGGGTCTGCAAGCCTTATTTGGATAAGTTCATCATCGTTTTCATTGATGACATCTTGATTTACTCTAAGACGGGAGCTGATCACGAGCGCCATCTTCGTCTTACTCTGGAACTCCTAAAGAAAGAGCAACTTTTTGCCAAGTTCTCCAAGTGTGAATTTTGGCTTAAGGAAGTTCAATTTTTAGGACATATTGTCAACGAACAAGGTATTCATGTAGATCCCTCCAAGATCAGTGCGATTAAGGATTGGGATACGCCTACTACTCCTACTGAGGTTCGTTCTTTTCTTGGTCTTGCGGGTTATTACCGCCGCTTCATCGAGAACTTCTCAAAGATTGCAGTTCCTCTAACTGCTCTAACTCAGAAGAATAAACCCTTTGAATGGGGTTTTAAGCAAGAAGAAGCATTTCAGACCTTGAAGCAGAAGCTTTGTGATGCACCTACTCTGACTTTGCCTGAGGGCAATGATGATTTTGTTGTTTACTGTGATGCATCGAAATTGGGTCTTGGCTGTGTTCTGATGCAAAGGAACAAAGTCATAGCCTACGCATCAAGGTAATTGAAGGTACATGAGAGAAACTACACCACTCATGATCTTGAGTTGGGTGAAGTTGTCTTCGCTCTCAAAATCTGGAGACACTATTTGTATGGCACAAAATGTGTGGTTTTCACTGACCACAAAAGTCTCCAGCATATCTTCAACCAGAAAGAACTCAACATGAGGCAAAGACGTTGGGTCGAACTCCTAAACGACTATGATTGCGAAATTCGCTACCATCCTGGTAAAGCGAATGTTGTGGCTGACGCATTAAGTCGTAAGGAACGTACTGTGCTTCATTGTGTTCGTGTTCAATCTGCTATTCAAGCTCGATCAGATATCCAAGCACGCATTACTCAGGCTCAACAGGCTTGTGTTTCACAAGACTTGATGGGTAAGGAATTACCCTATCACATTAAGCCTGATCTTGTGCTGAAGGAAGATGGATCGTATTATTTCATGGACCGTTTGTGGGTCCCAAGCCAAGATGATCTTCGCACTATGCTTATGGATGAGGCCCATAAGTCTCGTTATTCTGTTCATCCTGGCTCAGATAAAATGTATAAGGATCTTCGTACTCAGTATTGGTGGCCTGGTATGAAGAAAGACATTGCCTTGTACGTTTCCAAATGCCTTACGTGTCTCAAGGTTAAGGCTGAACACCAACATCCTTATGGTCTTTTGGAGCAACCTGAGATCCCAGTTTGGAAATGGGAAAACATTGCTATGGATCTCATTACTAAACTTCCGCGCACTAAGAAAGGTCATGATGCCATCTGGGTAGTTGTTGATCGTCTTACTAAGTCAGCGCATTTCCTGCCGATCTGTGAGAATCTATCTGCTGAAGATCTGGCCAAAATCTACGTGGATGAAATTGTATCTCGACATGGTGTTCCTTTGAACATTATTTCTGATAGGGATGCTCGCTTCTCTTCTCGTTTTTGGAGAACCATGCAATCTGCTATGGGGACCCAACTCAATCTGAGCACAGCCTATCATCCACAAACAGATGGCCAAACTGAAAGAACAATCCAGACTTTGGAGGATATGCTTAGAAGCTTGTGTGATCGATTTTGGTGGTAGTTGGGATTCACATCTTCCATTGATTGAATTCTCCTACAACAATAGTTATCACTCCAGCATCAACATGGCTCCTTTCGAGGCTCTCTATGGTCGAAAATGTCGTTCACCAGTCTGTTGGAATGAAATAGGTGAGGCTCAGCTTACTGGACCTGACCTCATTCTAAAGACAACTGACAAGGTTAAGAAAGTTCGTGATAACTTACAGGCAGCTCGAAGCCGTCAAAAGAGTTACGCGGACCAACGACGCAAGCCCTTAGAATTCCAAGTCGGTGATCGTGTATTACTTAAGGTCTCACCTTGGAAAGGTGTGATCAGATTTGGAAAGAAAGGAAAACTTGCACCTAGATACGTTGGACCATTCAAGATCGTCGAAAGAATAGGTAAGGTAGCCTACAGACTTGCATTACCTCCCGAACTTGGAAATGTTCATCCAACTTTCCACGTATCCAATCTCAAAAAGTGTTTAGCTGATGAGAACCTCCACATACCACTTGACGAAATCCGTGTTGATAAAACACTACATTTTGTTGAGAAACCTGTGGAAATTATGGATCGTGAAGTCAAATGGCTTAAACGCAAGCGCATTCCGTTGGTTAAAGTTCGCTGGGAATCTAAACGTGGACCTGAGTTTACTTGGGAACGTGAAGATCAAATGAAGGCGAAGTATCCACATCTATTCTCACGAGTTTCCTCTAAACAAATTTCGGGACGAAATTTCCACAAGTAGGGGAGACTGTGACATCTGTGCTTGTAATCATTGTAAACAGTTCATTTATCAATGAAATAAAGTTATTTGATCCCTATGTTTGTTTGTTTATGTTTGATGTTTTTCATGTTTTGACTTTTATTCGATTTCAAACTCTATATCGCTTTCTGGAGAATTATACGCAAACTAGTGCGTAAACGTAGTCAGTTTAACGCGACAAATACTCCGGAACATCAATTTATGCTTAACATACCTTAAATAACCTTTACATAACTTAGGAATAAGTTTTAAAGGCTTTGGTATGGCAAAATCTAGTTAATTCGCTTACAGGGACTAAAATTGACAAACTGCGAAAGTATGCCGATTTGAACTGTAACGAACATTCCGGAACATGCCCATAAGTTAAACACACCCTAAATATCCTTTACATAGCTTAGAAATAGGCTTTGAGGGGTTCGGTGTGCTAAAATAAACTTTTGGGTCATTCAGGGACTAAAAGCGTCAAAAAGTGCATAAGTTTGCATTTTCGCGCATAACTTACGTTCTGAATACATCCGGACATCCAAAAATTTATGTAATCATTAAAATATTATGTTTTGATGATTAGCTTGTCAAAAATCCATTCGTCGCGCAAGTTGGACCGTTTTTGCATCCGTTACGACTTTCGTCGTAATTAACCGAACAACGCAATCGTACGGCCAAACGAACCGACATCCGGCATATCTTTGAGCATGTTTTATGTTCCCTATACTTTAACATCCTTGTAAAGCTTAGAAATGGGTTTGACGGGTGTTAGAAGTGCCAAAACACGACCATACGCGCACAAGGACCAAAGCTGCCAAAACTGAAACATTGCTGGTCTGCAGGGTCCTTACGGACCGTATGGACATGCTTACGGTCCGTAAGCAACCCCCAGAACAGCAGAAAGTGCTTTCCAGCTAGATCCAGCTTTTACCCACTTGTGCACATGGTTTTGGGGTTCCTATGGGCTGGTTTGTGTGCCCATCAAGGTACCAAATCAGGATTTGACAAATGTACGGCCTAGATCGTGCCCTCTTCTCCAAGAAACGATCCTAACGGTAGTGCTTCACCTATATATACCCCCACTCTTTTCACTCATTTCCCACACTTGAATTCTGAGTTTGTTCTCTAAGTTGGGGTGTTTTAGCACTTCATACCTGAGAATACTCAGAAGTTCAATCTTGCGGGGACCTTCTGTAAGTATTCTTTCGCGTTTTTCGTTCGTTTTAGCGTTAAAGTCAAACTGCGTTTGACTTTCTGCATTGACCAGTTTATGGTCAATGCGAAGTTCGTTTGAACTTCATAACGTGAGCGTAATCACGATGGTTATAGTCCCTAGCCACTATACCTACTGATTACCACGTTATCTAGGCTCAGTGACGAGTCGTAGTTTCGGCCAAAATGCGTTTTCTCACGTATTTTGTAACCAAACTACTCTAGGGTATTAAAACCGTTTGTTTTAATACCAAACCTGTTTTCTAACTTTACTAAACATGTTCTAGCATGTTTAGCTCGTCGCTTTTAGATTTGTGCATGTTTATGGTCGTAAAGGTAAGCGATCTAATGAATCGCTTATGCTTACGAACCCGACCCATTTGGTCGATCTTTTGGATCCAACCAAACATTTTAGGTGACCATAATTGTATAGGGAATAACCTTCCGAGGTTATACCTTATGCTCACGACGTTTAAGTAGTTGTATGATAAGTAGTTTCTATGCCTTAGGTAAATTACCAAAATACCCTTTTTTCGCCGAAATTCATTTTAAGCCTATGTAACATAAATTTTGACATCTAAACTGATTTAGCAACAATATTAAGCATGTTAAGGCATAACTTACTTGTCATAGGACTAGTTAGGCTTTCCGAACGCGTTTTACGCAAACGACGCGTTAAAGTAGCATAAGCTACCTAAACGGGTCGTAACGGGTCAAAAGCACTTAGGATAAGTTTCGTTTTAGTACGTAGGCTTTGTCAAACCATATTACATAAGTTCCCATACTTATTTGGTTTACGAACCCTCGTACTACCCGATCCTCCGATAGGTCCGTTTATTAATGTAGATACCTATATAGGTGCCGTTTGATTCCGTGATCTTCTAGCATTGCTTGGTGGTTATCCTACGACTTCTAAGCAATCTCAAGTGAGTACATAGTCCCCTCTTTTACTGTTTTCCAAACATTTTGGGGTGAAACACATGTGCCTACTTGTTACTTTCGTGCTTTCTTGTTTTCACAACTTATACTTGCTATGTTCATTAGTACACTATTAGTACATGATTTCATTATGTTTTGCTATGTATGTTTACTTAACATGCTAGCACATTGATTTACATTACGTTGCTTTGCTACATATGTTTACTTGGCATATTAGCACATTGTTTTACATTACGTTTTCTGCTATGTATGTTGACTGAGCATGCTAGCACATTGTTTTACATTACGTTTTCTGCTATGTATGTTGACTGAGCATGCTAGCACATTGTTTTACATGACTTTTTTGCTTTGTATGTTTACTTAGCATACTTAGTACATTGTTTTCACATATCTTGTGTACATTTGGTATGACATTTGGTTTACATAAACGGTTCTTTACTACATTCATTAACATTAGCTACGCCGCTCGGTAGTAAGTAATGGTACCATAGGACTTGACAAATCCCGTTCCTGACACCCTAGGTTTGTTTGGGTGAAAGGAATGACTGAATCCGTGAACATTTTACTTTGATAACCTTTACTCTAAGGTTATCCTGCTGTCTCAAGGCTTGAATGTAATGCGTTAACTTACCACATAAATGTTTGTATCAATAAAACAAGCTTTTACTTGGCAAAACATAACTTTTTGATTTATTCAAAATACTTTGTTTTGTTCCTTTTTACTTATGGTTAAGTATTCTCATTTTGTTACTTACCATACATAACTTTTGTTTACACTTAACTACATGACTACATTTTGGGTTTGAAACATTGACAATGGTTTAGACAAGAACATTTGATGATTGGTTTGAACATGAACTATATGCTTTGGTGGTTTGTTTAAGTGACTTAAGTAACGATATGTGTGTAGTATGCTACAAGCATGGTGGATACGCCGCTGGTACTTCCTATATATAAGTGCTTGTATTATATTACATGACATACCGTTATTTAAATCATTCAATTTTGGACTTATACATTTTTGCAAATAACATATTTTTCACAAGACTTTGTTTTACAAAATAATTTATTCCATACAACTTATTTTTTTACTTGGTTATTCTTTTAACCATACATCATTCTTTTATACATACATATTAACTGATTTGTTATCACTTTTTAAACATTTTATAAGCAAACACTTAAACTAGATTCATGACAAGTTTTCATTAAACATTTTCTTAAACCTAAGTCATGAATCCTATTTTCATAAAACCTATGTTACTCACAGGCATTTTTATGCTGACGTACCTATTTTCACATGTGTTTCAGGAGCTAATGCATAGGATGATCGTGACACGCTAGGGTGGACTTGGGCCTTAGTGACATAAAACAGAGCTAGACTTAGTTTAATTACGTTATGTACTCCTTAATTCTGTGGTTTTAAGACAATGTAACATTTGGTTCTTGTTTTGAACAATGTATTCCACCCTTGGGTGATGAATAAAATATTATTTTAATTACCATGGTTGTGGAACAATAATTCTGTTACAACACTCCCCGACGTTTCCGCCACGATTTGATGTTTTATGTGGTCGGGGTGTGACAAAATGTCTATTGTCAAATGTAAATCATGTCAACGGATACAACTGGTTTACACGGTTCAATGGTTACAAACGGTTCATATAATCGAAGGGTTAAGACGGTTCACATAGTCAAATGGTTACAACGGTTCAAAATGTAGCATATTGTGTTCATATGCTGGATGAGCATATGCAACAGAAATGCAATGTAAAACCATGTACTAGTACGCACACAATGGGCATACATAGCATGTAATGTAAAGCAATGTACTGAGTACGCACACAATGGGCATACATAGCATGTAATGTAAAGCAATGTACTAAGTACGCACACAATGGGCATACATAGCATGTAATGTAAAGCAATGTACTAAGTACGCACACAATGGGCATACATAGCATGTAATGTAAAGCAATGTACTAAGTACGCACACTATGGGCATACATAGCATGTAATGTAAAGCAATGTACTAAGTACGCACATAATGGGCATACATAGCGTGTAATGTAAGGCAATGTACTAAGTACGCACACAATGGGCATACATAGCATGAAATGTATTGTAAAGTGATGTTCTAAGTATGCACACAATGGACATACATAGCATAAACACAATGAAATCATGTACTATATTTGTACTATCGAACATAGCAAGTATATGATGTGAAAACCGGAAAGCATGAAAGTAGC
Source organism: Helianthus annuus (assembly GCF_002127325.2). Taxonomy (NCBI): domain Eukaryota; kingdom Viridiplantae; phylum Streptophyta; class Magnoliopsida; order Asterales; family Asteraceae; genus Helianthus; species Helianthus annuus. The sequence continues at coordinate 36,306,794 of NC_035446.2, read as the reverse complement.
AAGTAGGCACATGTGTTTCACCCCAAAACAGTTTGGAAAACAGTAAAAGAGGGGTTCAATGTACTCACCTGAGATTGCTTTGGTTTCCTTGTGTAATAATCACACAATGCTAGAGATCACGGGATATCAAACGGCACCTAATAGGTAGCTATATTAATATACCGGACCAAAATCGGAAGGATCGGATAGTATGCGGGTTCGTAAACCAAACGAGTATGGAAACTCGTGTAATATGGTTTAACAAAGCCTACATACTAAAATGAAACCTAACCTAAGTGCTTGCGACCCATTACGACCCGTTTAGGTAGCTTATGCTACCTTAACGCGTCGTTCGCGTAGAACGCGTTTGGAACGCCTAACATCGTGGCCATAAGGTATAACCTCGGAAGGTTATAGCTATGGTCACCTAATGTGTTTGGTCGGATCCTAATGATCGACCAAATGGGTCGGGTTCGAAAGTATAAGCGATAGTTTAGATCGCTTACCTTACGACCCTATATAAGCACTATACTAAAAGTGACGAGCTAAGCATGTTAGGACATGCTTAACTGAGTTTAGAAAACAGGTTTGGCATCAAAACAAACGGATTTGATGCTCACGAGTAGTTTGGTTACAAAATACGCAAGAATGCGCATTTTGGCCGAAACTACGACTCGTCACTGAGCCTAGATAACGTGGTAATCAGTAGGTATAGTCGCCATGGACTATAACCATCGTGATCATGCTCACGTTATGAAGTTCCAATGAACTTCGTGTTGACCATAGGCTGGTCAATGCAGAAAGTCAACAAAACATTGACTTTCGGACTCGAAAAGCGAATAAAAGAACGAAAGAACACTTACGAAGGGTCCCCGAATGCTAATCTAGATCAAAATGGCTCAGGTATGAAACAAAGGTTCCAACTTTGAGCTTTTGATCAGATTTTTGTGGGTTTTCACCAAAAGGGGGGGGGTATTTATAGGAAAAGTAAAGCCATTAGGATCGTTTCTTGAATACCGTGCCACGATCTTATGCGTACACTTGTCGCAAAGTTGTGGTGGCTCAAATTGACCCTAACTCTTTAGATGGTGAAAGGGCATTGCCGTTTGGGATGTTTGAAATGTGACAACCGGTAATTAACGACCTCTAATTTCGCGATTAACAAACGTTTAAGGCGATAAAAGATAGTGTTTAAGACACAAATTAACTTTATTGGGCTTTTGGAATACCTAGGAACGCCTATCTAACCTTACATTGCGTGTATGGCGATTTTCGAAAAATTTGCTGAGCGTTAAACGGTAACGAACTGACACCGGATGAAATACAGACAACGTCGAAAAACACGAGCTCGTATACATATATATATACACACACACGATACATATGGGTACATTTGAAGTTTTATCGTGTTCAATTTTTATTTTATAAACCATGCCACTAAATTATATCCTTGTTAGTTATGACTCTATTAAAAACTACTTGGATTTAACTTAAACTTTGTTTATAAAACTAGCCATCTTTTAACATCTACTTTTATCTATTAATCCTCAAGACTCTAAACTCATCACCTCACCATCTGATTTCCCTAGTGAATATATAATTTCACACACTTTAATTAATTGAATGATACGTAAAGGTCAATGTAATAAAGCCTTACACATTTCTTGTTTCCCCATCCATGATGTACGTTCCCAAGAAAGTAAAGTAGGAACATGCTCCACCATCATAATCTTGGAAAGTGCAGAAGTCATCCATGCTTGTATTCAATACCATACTGTGTGGGTTGGTGAATAAATAAAACATTGAAGTACAAGAACATGTTTTTTTCCACCGGTTTCACAAACCCAATTCACCAAACCAAACTCCCCCATACGTCCAACAACCCACCCCATTCCCTTATGTCTTTATGAATTGATTGATTGAAAACCGAGGACTTGAAAAGAATGGTGTAACAAGACTTTGTTTACTAGACATATTGAAAAGTCAGCATATAAACTACATTTAAAATCCAAGAGAACACCACAATTGCAAATTCCCTTTCCCTATTTTCCTTAAACTCTCTGCCGAACACTCCTATTTCCCTTATCATCCTTCCTTTAAACCTCCATTACACACACACCAATTCTCTGCATCTCTCTCATGTCCGATCACCGGCGACCAGAGCCGGAGGAATTCCGGCCGGTGCCGGCTGTAATCCGGACACACACGCACACCCAAACCCTAGCCCCCATCTCCATTTTCTTCAAAACCACAAAACAGTTCCAGATTTAGAGAGAGAGAGAGAGTGGCGTGAGAGAGATGGAGATCGGAAGTCGAAGGAGGGTGGTGCACGATGGCAAATCACAGAGATGAGAGAGAGAAAGAAAGCGGCGACACGGCCGATGAGCCACGGCGGCAGCAGCAGTGCGGTGATGTGGTTGGTTCGGGTTCGCGGTGGGTTCGGTTCGTCTGGTTATAACTCGGTTAACCAATCCATATACCAAGACCAAAAGACTACTACATCGCTTTGACTGTGAGGACAGTCCACTTCCCATTCTTAATTAAATTCACTTTAAACTTATATTTAAAATGAATTGGTGTTAGTAACATATTGTTATTAATATCTAGAACATAACCATTTTTGAGTTCCAACTGTAGAAGCTCCAATTCTGCATTTCGGGTCAACACATCACGGGTCAACTCAGTTTCGGTTCGAGTCAACTCGGTCAAACGTTAGTTTCGGGTAAATGGTTCAGTCAACTGGTTTCGGTTCGGGTCAGCGCGAGTCAACACGGTCAACGGGTCAGTTGTGGGTTTTCGACTCGGTTTCGGGTCTTGGTCAAAGGTAGTCAACGAGTCAATGGTTCGGTTAATTCAGTCAACGCCAGTCAACTCTGGTCAACCAGTCAACTGTCGGGTCAACTGGTCAAACGCAAGACGGGGTAAAGTTTAAACGACGCGAAATTCTTTTTATCTATTTCGTTGTTATGACGAATTTTAGTTATACGCGACCGAGCTCGATCCGCTTCGACTAGATATTAGTTATGTTTTGATATATTTTGACGAAACTATATATGATTGAGTACATTGCATTGAATTATTGATTGAATTTTGAAAGTAAATCGACACTTGAGTTGTCGGGTTATTCCAAAAACAGAGGAAACTCTGCCCGAATTTCGTTAAATATCCGAAATACCAAACATGTCTATATTGTATAAGCGACGCCTATTGAGGTATTTTCGCTAAATAAATATTAAGTATATGTATACTTTTGGTGACGTTTTATGAGTTACAAAACAAAGTTATAACGTCTCGACAAAACACGAGCTACTAGTTACGAAAATCGTATACTTTTATAAAATAAATATAATTATTTATATTTATTTTAAACGTCTTTACTCGAAGTATGACACCTTGCCGTAAGATTCATAACAAACGATATCATTAACCGACTAGATTCGATAACGAGTTATATATATATAATTATCTACGCTTTTTTTTATTCACGACGACTAACACGATTTCGTAAGTATACTTGAATATATACATACATAAGATATATATTCTAAATCATTTGAAAACTAAGTCATTTTCAAGACTTAGTTTTATCCCGATTATAATCGGGGATCAATTAACCAAAGCATGGTTACTCTAAATCAAAATAGCACCTTAATAGAATCGTTTAGTTAACGATTCGGTAGAGCTCGGACACGTAGTTTAGCTACGTTTAAAATAGAAACTGATAAGTTATTCCCTGTTAGGAATGCTATAGTTGCACGCTAGCTACTTCACGTTCTTGGAACAACACTACGGAACCACGTTAAGCTAGCTTTGCACGGGAATGTCAAGGTGAGTTCATAACCCCCACTTTTTACGGTTTTACATTTTTATAAATGTTTTCGGGGGTGGAAAGACATGCAAGTTTTTGCAAAAGAAAACCCTATTTCGATGAACGAAAGCACATATTTATAGACCATCTTGCAAATGAATTTCAACAAACTCGAAAGGTTTACAAACAATTTATACAAACATACCGGTTTTACAAAACGTGTATGAATTTTCATGACTAGTGACGAGAATGTCCTAGTTACAACAACGGGACTGGGTTGGCCTGCGTACGAAAAACGAGACAACTCAGTGAGATCATGTCCCCCTTTTCTTTCAACGTTTCGGTTTACAACTTTCGGGGGGGGGGGGGGAATACATGTCAAACTTAGGTATGATTAAGTTATGGAATGAACTCTTAGATCATGTGAGCATAGGCTGTAACTGAGGTGCCATTAATCCTTTTGAGGACCAAGGAACAAAGGTTAGATCTAATGGGTACGGGCGAGCCCCACTCACGGTCCATGGGTGACCACTTAGAGTGCTGTTGTGTCCCAGTCGAGGTGATTCGACACTAAAAATTTGCCTACGCGGGTTGAGTACCTCCTATGTCGTCGCATATATTAATGTCCTCGCGAAACATTAATGATCAACATGTTCATAGACGCTTTTCATACCAACTTACAACGCTATAACCTTCAAATGTTTTTTGATATTCATTTGACGCAAACTCATAATACATGTATTTACAAACTTTGATAATGTTTTCAACTTATGTACAAGTAAGAGGACGAGTTGGTCCTGCTTACGAAGACTCTCGTGGGCTAGACTCACAACTTTCATATATCATGCCAAGAAAATAATTTTACTATATTTTCTCAAAAACTTTAAAACCGGTTATCAAAAAGATTTCTTTTAAATCTTTTCAAAACAAACTATGAACTCGCTCAACTTTATGTTGATTTTTCGCATGTTCTTTCTCAGGTTACATTTTTCAAACTATGGAACGGTTGGAATAGGAGAACCCACGAGATTTCGAGTACCTAGCAGGCGTTCACTGTTTAGAAGTCTTAGCCTTTTGCTTCCGCTGTGCAATGAAGATACCGGTCCAGTCACGCCAAGCTCTGATATTTCGGGGTGTGACAGATTGGTATCAGAGCTATGGGTTTCAGCGAATTAGGTTTCTGTAGAGATACCTAGGCTCTAACCTCACTTTCCTCTGGGGACTTAGATTATTAAGGCTTGAACACATACATAACGCCTAAGACTCGAATATGGGTTCCAACCGTTGCCGAAACAATGAGTCAACATTTCGGTTTTTAAACATACACAAGTGTTGTGTTTGATACACGATATGCAAAATGATTATACACAGAAAGCAAAACTCTGAGAGTTTTCATAACACGCATTTAGGACCTTTGGAAAACTATTGGCGAAACTCATTAAGGGTCCTCGCTTAGAAACCGTGACTAACAACTCGGGCGCCATTATCAATATTGTCTATGCTATTTTAATTTCCCGAGCAGGTAACCTACGTGGAACGAAACTATAATGCGCAACTATACGTGAAACGCAAACTATACGTCGACGGATGTCGGAGAACATCACATTCTACGCGGAACGAAACGCTAGTGCGCGAATATACATGAAACTTAAACTATACGTCAGCAGACGTCGAAGTATATCACACACCACTTTCAAGGCAAGGCCTTGGGAAAACATGATTGGGCACGATAGCAACGACGCTAATCCCGACAGCGGGAGAACTACCGACTGCAATACAGCATTTTGCCACGTGATCCTGCAAACGACACGAATCACGCTGAGGTACGCTTAAACAAGATTTCATAACGATCGATACTTACTCTAATGAGGCTCACAACTATTGGCGCTGCAAAAGAAGTCACATGTCTTTGCATCCCCCTATTTCACTTATGGCGATTACGCTATGTTCGAAATTCCAGGTAAAGTCCTTAAATCTCTTTTATTGAAATTCTGACTTTTTGCATATAACGAGTAGATTTTCGCATTTCTACTCCCTCTAATGGCCATTTCATCACGAAGATTTTATTTCATGATAGCGAACACTCATTTGCTTATTTCTTGACAAATTCGTACGCTACACATGCATTGTTTGTTACGCATGTGGTTTCACTTCGAATGGTTGTTTTGTCAACATATCATATATTATTTCGCTATACTAAATCTTTGCATTGTATTCTAGACGACCCGTATTATTGCAAAATGTTGACTCCTTGGTATCGAGTCAACATATTTATTGGAAAACTCATTTTCTTTTAAGTGGCATACATGGTTTTTCGTTGTGGCCATGTCGAAACTTTCTTATTGATACATGAATTCATTGTTGGATTATGTTTCAACCAAGTTCAATTGATTGAACTTGCTCGTAATATATATATTCGATTCAAGATTCCATATGATGGATTGAGGCCATCATATTCGAAATAATCCCGACAAGCACTTCATTTGCTTTGAACCATAACATGCTTGTCTGGCCTTTGACTTCGTTGAATCGTTTCTTTGATCATGATCACCTTGTGGTGGCGTTTTTCACAAGTTTGAAGCTTGCGCTAATCTCGTTGCTCACCTCATGTACGGATTTAATTAATTAATTATTTGTTTGTTGATATTAAATCCACTTTATTGGTTGATCATATTAAAGCAATCTTAACACAATCGTGTGTTAAGATAATGGTACACAAATTTATGTCATATTTCGGTGTACCTCTTAACGGTTCTTTCAGCATCGATCAAACATTTTGTGATATTTATTGCTCTTTCATTTTCGATCGAAAAGCATTATTTATTTGTTTCAATATCAATTGAAAATCCTATGAGATTTACTTTTACTTCGTTGAACCTTGCATCTGATTTCAAAACATGGTGATACTTGTTCGGTCACCACTATTATTGAATTATTTCATTCTCTACGACACCTTGTGGTGTTGCTATACACTTGTAGCTTGGGCTAATCATGATCGATCGTTTCATGCAAAACTACGTATGCTCTTCGTTTGACACATCGTTTAACTAGTCTTAATGCAACTATGTATTAAGACAATGATACACCTGGTTCGGTTGTATTTCATTTCGGTGTATCCTTGCAACTCAACAATGTCAACACGTTGATTTTATCTTATTCATTTATTGGTTCGATAGTTGACAAATTATTTCATGCTTCTATTTTATTTGAGCTTGTTGAATTCGAGTTTCTATCATAAGACAACCAACACAAGGTTCCATTGGTAGTATATCTCTTGTTTCAAAAAAAAAATTGATTTGCATATTGTGAATGTTCATTTGGAATTCATTGGTCGAAACTCATCTCTTGTTGGACACCCGTAAACTTAGTCACATTGGTGATAGTATCAATACACTTCGTTCACTTGACATCGATTTCTGGAACAAACTCATTTGAACCGTTGGGTTCTTATTGATAGAAAATGTCCTTACAATTACGTAATCTGAATAAGTTTTGATTCGATTATGCGGTCATTCACTTTGGTATTATTCGGACTTACCTAGGAACGACACAGCTCTGAGGAGATAAGATACACTAAATTTCGAGGACGAAATTTCTACAACAGGGGGAGAATGTGACAACCGGTAATTAACGACCTCTAATTTCGCGATTAACAAACGTTTAAGGCGATAAAAGATAGTGTTTAAGACACAAATTAACTTTATTGGGCTTTTGGAATACCTAGGAACGCCTATCTAACCTTACATTGCGTGTATGGCGATTTTCGAAAAATTTGCTGAGCGTTAAACGGTAACGAACTGACACCGGATGAAATACAGACAACGTCGAAAAACACGAGCTCGTATACATATATATATACACACACACGATACATATGGGTACATTTGAAGTTTTATCGTGTTCAATTTTTATTTTATAAACCATGCCACTAAATTATATCCTTGTTAGTTATGACTCTATTAAAAACTACTTGGATTTAACTTAAACTTTGTTTATAAAACTAGCCATCTTTTAACATCTACTTTTATCTATTAATCCTCAAGACTCTAAACTCATCACCTCACCATCTGATTTCCCTAGTGAATATATAATTTCACACACTTTAATTAATTGAATGATACGTAAAGGTCAATGTAATAAAGCCTTACACATTTCTTGTTTCCCCATCCATGATGTACGTTCCCAAGAAAGTAAAGTAGGAACATGCTCCACCATCATAATCTTGGAAAGTGCAGAAGTCATCCATGCTTGTATTCAATACCATACTGTGTGGGTTGGTGAATAAATAAAACATTGAAGTACAAGAACATGTTTTTTTCCACCGGTTTCACAAACCCAATTCACCAAACCAAACTCCCCCATACGTCCAACAACCCACCCCATTCCCTTATGTCTTTATGAATTGATTGATTGAAAACCGAGGACTTGAAAAGAATGGTGTAACAAGACTTTGTTTACTAGACATATTGAAAAGTCAGCATATAAACTACATTTAAAATCCAAGAGAACACCACAATTGCAAATTCCCTTTCCCTATTTTCCTTAAACTCTCTGCCGAACACTCCTATTTCCCTTATCATCCTTCCTTTAAACCTCCATTACACACACACCAATTCTCTGCATCTCTCTCATGTCCGATCACCGGCGACCAGAGCCGGAGGAATTCCGGCCGGTGCCGGCTGTAATCCGGACACACACGCACACCCAAACCCTAGCCCCCATCTCCATTTTCTTCAAAACCACAAAACAGTTCCAGATTTAGAGAGAGAGAGAGAGTGGCGTGAGAGAGATGGAGATCGGAAGTCGAAGGAGGGTGGTGCACGATGGCAAATCACAGAGATGAGAGAGAGAAAGAAAGCGGCGACACGGCCGATGAGCCACGGCGGCAGCAGCAGTGCGGTGATGTGGTTGGTTCGGGTTCGCGGTGGGTTCGGTTCGTCTGGTTATAACTCGGTTAACCAATCCATATACCAAGACCAAAAGACTACTACATCGCTTTGACTGTGAGGACAGTCCACTTCCCATTCTTAATTAAATTCACTTTAAACTTATATTTAAAATGAATTGGTGTTAGTAACATATTGTTATTAATATCTAGAACATAACCATTTTTGAGTTCCAACTGTAGAAGCTCCAATTCTGCATTTCGGGTCAACACATCACGGGTCAACTCAGTTTCGGTTCGAGTCAACTCGGTCAAACGTTAGTTTCGGGTAAATGGTTCAGTCAACTGGTTTCGGTTCGGGTCAGCGCGAGTCAACACGGTCAACGGGTCAGTTGTGGGTTTTCGACTCGGTTTCGGGTCTTGGTCAAAGGTAGTCAACGAGTCAATGGTTCGGTTAATTCAGTCAACGCCAGTCAACTCTGGTCAACCAGTCAACTGTCGGGTCAACTGGTCAAACGCAAGACGGGGTAAAGTTTAAACGACGCGAAATTCTTTTTATCTATTTCGTTGTTATGACGAATTTTAGTTATACGCGACCGAGCTCGATCCGCTTCGACTAGATATTAGTTATGTTTTGATATATTTTGACGAAACTATATATGATTGAGTACATTGCATTGAATTATTGATTGAATTTTGAAAGTAAATCGACACTTGAGTTGTCGGGTTATTCCAAAAACAGAGGAAACTCTGCCCGAATTTCGTTAAATATCCGAAATACCAAACATGTCTATATTGTATAAGCGACGCCTATTGAGGTATTTTCGCTAAATAAATATTAAGTATATGTATACTTTTGGTGACGTTTTATGAGTTACAAAACAAAGTTATAACGTCTCGACAAAACACGAGCTACTAGTTACGAAAATCGTATACTTTTATAAAATAAATATAATTATTTATATTTATTTTAAACGTCTTTACTCGAAGTATGACACCTTGCCGTAAGATTCATAACAAACGATATCATTAACCGACTAGATTCGATAACGAGTTATATATATATAATTATCTACGCTTTTTTTTATTCACGACGACTAACACGATTTCGTAAGTATACTTGAATATATACATACATAAGATATATATTCTAAATCATTTGAAAACTAAGTCATTTTCAAGACTTAGTTTTATCCCGATTATAATCGGGGATCAATTAACCAAAGCATGGTTACTCTAAATCAAAATAGCACCTTAATAGAATCGTTTAGTTAACGATTCGGTAGAGCTCGGACACGTAGTTTAGCTACGTTTAAAATAGAAACTGATAAGTTATTCCCTGTTAGGAATGCTATAGTTGCACGCTAGCTACTTCACGTTCTTGGAACAACACTACGGAACCACGTTAAGCTAGCTTTGCACGGGAATGTCAAGGTGAGTTCATAACCCCCACTTTTTACGGTTTTACATTTTTATAAATGTTTTCGGGGGTGGAAAGACATGCAAGTTTTTGCAAAAGAAAACCCTATTTCGATGAACGAAAGCACATATTTATAGACCATCTTGCAAATGAATTTCAACAAACTCGAAAGGTTTACAAACAATTTATACAAACATACCGGTTTTACAAAACGTGTATGAATTTTCATGACTAGTGACGAGAATGTCCTAGTTACAACAACGGGACTGGGTTGGCCTGCGTACGAAAAACGAGACAACTCAGTGAGATCATGTCCCCCTTTTCTTTCAACGTTTCGGTTTACAACTTTCGGGGGGGGGGGAATACATGTCAAACTTAGGTATGATTAAGTTATGGAATGAACTCTTAGATCATGTGAGCATAGGCTGTAACTGAGGTGCCATTAATCCTTTTGAGGACCAAGGAACAAAGGTTAGATCTAATGGGTACGGGCGAGCCCCACTCACGGTCCATGGGTGACCACTTAGAGTGCTGTTGTGTCCCAGTCGAGGTGATTCGACACTAAAAATTTGCCTACGCGGGTTGAGTACCTCCTATGTCGTCGCATATATTAATGTCCTCGCGAAACATTAATGATCAACATGTTCATAGACGCTTTTCATACCAACTTACAACGCTATAACCTTCAAATGTTTTTTGATATTCATTTGACGCAAACTCATAATACATGTATTTACAAACTTTGATAATGTTTTCAACTTATGTACAAGTAAGAGGACGAGTTGGTCCTGCTTACGAAGACTCTCGTGGGCTAGACTCACAACTTTCATATATCATGCCAAGAAAATAATTTTACTATATTTTCTCAAAAACTTTAAAACCGGTTATCAAAAAGATTTCTTTTAAATCTTTTCAAAACAAACTATGAACTCGCTCAACTTTATGTTGATTTTTCGCATGTTCTTTCTCAGGTTACATTTTTCAAACTATGGAACGGTTGGAATAGGAGAACCCACGAGATTTCGAGTACCTAGCAGGCGTTCACTGTTTAGAAGTCTTAGCCTTTTGCTTCCGCTGTGCAATGAAGATACCGGTCCAGTCACGCCAAGCTCTGATATTTCGGGGTGTGACATGAAAGGCCAATCTTATCCAGAAAATAAAGTTTCTGTTACTGAAGGGGCCATGCGGCCCGCATCAGGATTAGACAAAACTCAGGCGGGCCACCTGGGCCTGTCTGATCTGCACATACTTTCAGAAATGGCAATTTTGGTCCCTGTTGCGTATTTAAGCCATTTCCGACACTTCTAAGGCCCGTAAAGCCAACTTTAAGGCCCTAAAATGATGCCTAAACTTTGTGGACATGAAACATGCTCAAAAATATGTCGGATGTTGGTTCGTTTGGCCGTACGATCGTGATGTTCGGTTAATTACGACGGAATGCGCATAAGCGCGAAAGATGATCCAAATGACGCGACGAACGGATTTTTCTCATGCCAAACACTAAGGCATAATATAAGGATGCTTACATAAATTTTTGGATGTCCGGATGTGTTCAGAACATAAGTTATGCACGAAAGTGCAAACTTATGCACCTTTTGACAGTTTTAGCCCAAATGATCCAAAAGTTTATTTTAGCATACCAAACCCCTCAAAGCCTATTTCTAAGCTATGTAAAGGATATTTAGGGTATGTTTAACTTATGGACATGTTCCGGAATGTTCGTTACAGTTCAAATTGGCATACTTTCGCGGTTTGTCAAGTTTAGTCCCTGTAAGCGAATTAACTTGTTTTTGCCATACCAAAGCCTTCAAAACTTATTTCTAAGTTATGTAAAGGTTATTTGAGGTATGTTGAGTTTATGTTGATGTTCCGGAGTATTTGTCGCATTTAAACTGAGTACGTTTACGCACCAGTTTGCGTATAATTCTCTAGAAAGCGATGTAATGTTTGAAATTGAACCAGACTTGATATGTGCAATAGATATACATATTTATACAAGATCCCAAGTATGAAATACGATATTTCATCGGCTTGGTATTTGTTTGATGGTCGCGGTGACACATGTGTCACAGTCTCCCCTACTTTAGGAAATTTCGTCTCGAAATTTATTCGTAGGAGTCTATTTGTGACTCTGCCAAATAACCATCAGCGATATGCAAAGTAATGTCCTGTCATTTCCTTAACGGTCATTCTTCAGAAACGAAATGAACAGACGGAGTCATTTTCAATGGTTGCTTCATTAGAAATGGAAATGAAGGATTACACAACGGATATTCATTTCCTCAACAGATAAATCTTCAGAAACGAAAATGAACTAACGGAGTCATTTTCAATGGTTGCTTCCTCAGAGTTGGAAATGAGGGATTACACAACATATATTCATTTCCTCAACAGATAAATCTTCAGAAACGAAAATGAACTAACGGAGTCATTTTCAATGGTTGCTTCCTCAGAGTTGGAAATGAGGGATTACACAACGGATATTCATTTCCTCAACATATAAATCTTCAGAAACGAAAATGAACTAACAGAGTCATTTTCAATGGTTGCTTCCTCAGAGTTGGAAATGAGGGATTACACAACGGATATTCATTTCCTCAACGGGTAAATCTTCAGAAACGAAAATGAACTAACGGAGTCATTTTCAATGGTTGCTTCCTCAGAGTTGGAAATGAGGGATTACACAACGGATATTCATTTTCCCCAACGGATAATCTTCAGAAACGAAAATGCACTAACGGAGTCATTTTCAACGGTTGCTTCATCAGAGATGGAAATGAAGGATTACACAACGGATATTCATTTCCTCAACGGGTAAATCTTCAGAAACGAAAATGAACTAACGGAGTCATTTTCAACGGTTGCTTCCTCAGAGTTGGAAATGAAGGATTACACAACGGATATTCATTTCCCCAACGGATAAATAGTCAGAAACGAAAATGAACTAACGGAGTCATTTTCAACGGTTGCTTCATCAGAGTTGGAAATGAAGGATTACACAACGGATATTCATTTCCCCAAAGGATAAATCGTCAGAAACGAAAATGAGCTAACGGAGTCATTTTCAACGGTTGCTTCATCAGAGTTGGAAATGAAGGATTACACAACGGATATTCATTTCCCCAACGGATAAATCGTCAGAAACGAAAATGAACTAATGGAGTCATTTTCAACGGTTGCTTCATCAGAGTTGGAAATGAATGGGGTTAACTCTAGACACATGATAGAACTTGCTGTGGTTTCTGTGCACTAAATTCCATAATTATGTATGCATCCATAGTTACGTAATCCCTTGCACCGCACAGTTTGTTTTGTAATGTTTTGGGGAAGGATATCAAACTTGTGATGAGGGTGACTAGACTTCCATCGGGTCCTTTTTATTAGATCAACAGGGGATCTTCTTAGTTAGGCCACCAAGGAGTCCTTTCAGCTATATCATCACCTGATATCCCTAACCAGATTTTTGGATGAATCTGTTTAACTAGACCACTCAAGGGGTCTAATTATGAAGTAGTACTTTATAATCCAAGGGACTTAACTGTAACGTAGAAGTCCATTAAGGATTTTAAGTAATACCTTTGGGTATCCTACGATGAATCTCTTGTACAAGGATGTAGGATTCTACGAGGATTTGGATAACATAATTTGGATCACACAACAACACATAAGGGAACACATAAGCACAAAGTCACATAATTGTTTAACTTGATTATAATTTGTTATTAACTTGTTATTGATTGAATACGGATATGGAAACCAATCGACGGGTCTATCTGAGAAGATAGAAAGATCTCCCAAAATTCGATTTTTGATTACAAGGAATCACCACATTCGAATTAAGGCATACACAATTAATGACTTACGGGAAATCCTTAGGTACCCTATTAAGGATTTATAGTGGTACTTTGGGTATTCGTCATGTGTTGTAACTTGCGCCTTGTACTTCGTTTTTCTTAGAAGAAACGGGTACTTAGGAATTACGTGGAAGACGCAAGAGATCGTAGAATGGGAGAAATTTGGGGGTAGTCTATTCTTCAAGGAATACGGTTTCTTGATTGTCGGTATTGTAAGGGATATGTCGTTTATACATGCAACCACAGAAATACATTGCAATGTAAATAAAAATTTATTTATAAACAACGATAACAACTGTTTCTTGGACCTTGACAACAAAAGAAAATAATACATAAGACGTGATTATTTCTAAACGATGTTGTCTTCTAGTCAGTCAGATGCTCATCCCTGAGCTGGATTTGCATTAGCAAGCTTTGGGCAATTTCTTCGGAAATGACCCATCTCGCCACAGTTGAAACAAGAGCCTGGTAGAAAACGACCTTGAGCAGGATTGTTGCCAGCTTGGTTTGGCGCAGCTGCAGTTGGGCAGACTCTTGTGGTGTGGCCTATAAGCCAACAACTTTGGCATTTGCGGCACTGTACATTGGCGTGATGATGGAGGCTACATTGGTTGCACAAGGGTGCAGTTCCATTATATGGTTTCCTAGCAGGGGGTTGAGCTGGTTGGTTGGGGATGGCTTGACCATTGTGAGCGACCACGGTGAAGTTCCGAGAAGCCTTTCGCTTCTTTGACTTTTTAGAGGATTCAGTCTGTTCATCCATGGTCTTTGATTCCCCGATTGGGTTCGATTCCCCGACCGGTTTCTTGTCACATTTTCGGAAAAGTTTACCTTTCCTGATCTTTGATTCAGTCAAGGTTGCAGATAGCTCAATGGCCTGTCTAACTGTAGTAGGGTTGCTACCAGTCACAATGTCTTGTATTGAGTCAGGGAGGCCATCAATGTACTTTTCGATTGCCTTATCCAAAGGTGTAACCATATCCGGGCATAACAAACTTAACTCCTCATAACGATCCGTGTAGGCTCGATGCTCACCGCTAACTTGCTTAAGATTGTCGAACTCCGTTTCCAAGGCCCTGATCTCGTGACGAGGACGGAATTCCTTCATCATCAGAGCTCGAAGCTCTTGCCATGTTTGAGCCAGTGCCACATCGGCACCCCTATCTCTCATCACACCATTCCACCATGTCAAAGCTCGTTTCTCAAAGACGCTAGATGCGAATTCTACCTTTCGCTCGTTTGGACATTGAACATGTCTGAAGGTGTTCTCTAAACTCTCGAACCATTGCAGAAGTGCAGTCGCTCCTTGAGACCCAGAAAACTTTGATGGCTTAGCCGAGTTGAACGTCTTGAAATTGCAGTGGGCATTATTGTTGTTGTTGGCTTGGTTCCATTGAGCAAAGAGGTTTGGAAATTGAGCAGCCATTTGTTGCGCAATGATCTCTGCCAGTTCGGCAGTCGCTATCTGGTTTTCGCGTCGAGGAGGCATTCTAAAAGAGGAACAAGAAAGAAAACAAATGTAATGGCATTGGGTAAGAATAGGATGTTACAATTACCGGCCATAATCATGGTTGAGGGTCATTTGTTTGAATCCACGAAGCAAACAAACAACACCAAGGCTGAGTCAAAGCAAATAGATCCTCATAGTGCATCGCGAAGACATGCTCGCCTATAAGTGGACACTCACCCCAAGAGTTCCCAGGTAAGAGTGACTGGTCTGATTATGTGGATTTGTACGAACACTCTAACTTTAGACAGAAATCCCAGGGTACAGGCATTCACTCTTCCAGTTCGCACGTGTTCACACTATTTAGGACCCAAAGCCTTGACGAGATTTTGAAAACCCAAAGGGGTTCAAAACCTTATAACAGAGGGTTCAAAACCTAGTAATCAATCATCCTAGAACAGATGATTAGTTTTCAAAGCGGTTTTGAAATTTATGTTCTTGTTGTGGTCGTCGCCTAAGGATAGGTGACGGTATTGTTTTGTGACTAAACGCAAGTAAACTCGCGTTAGGGTCCTAGGAAGGTTATAGACTAGGTCAAAGCATTACTAATAACCTGTCACACCCCGACCACGTAGAACATACAAAACGTGGCGGAAACGTCGGGGAGTGTTGTAACAGAATCAATTGTTTCAAATCCATGGCAAATGAAGTTTCGTTTTATAAATCAAACATGAAAGTTTACATTGTCTAAACAAGAATCAAAGTGTACATAACATAAATTAACTAGTTCTTGTCTCGTTTTAAGTCACTAAGGCACAGGTCCGCCTAAGTATGTCTTGATAAGTCCTATGCATCATCTCCTGAAAACACATGTGAAAGTAGGTACGTCAGCATAAAAATGCCTGTGAGATACATTGGTTTTGTGAAAACGGGATTCATGACTTATGTTTGAGAAAATGTTTAGTCATGAACCTTGTAATTTGCTTTGTCTTGTAAATCATTTGAAAAACGATAAGATCAAATGATATGTATAAATAAGAGAACACTGTATGGTTAAATGGATAACCATGTAAAATGAGTTTGTAAAACAATGTCTCATGAAAAGTGTGTTATTTGTATAAAATGTCATATGTCTCAAATTGAAATGATTCAAATAACGCTACGATATGTAATACCATACAAACGCTTATATATAGGAAGTACCAGCGGCGTATCCACCATGCTTGTATCATATTACACACGCCTCATTACTTAATCACTTACTCCAACCAAACCATCAAGATGAAATGTTTAACAACGGTAGAAATGTTTATGTATAGTCAAATGTCTATTGTCAATTGTAAGTCATGTCAACGGATACAATTGGTTTACACGGTTCAATGGATACAAACGGTTCATATAATTGAAGGGTTAAGACGGTTCACATAGTCAAATGGTTACAACGGTTCAAAATGTAGTATAATGTGTTCATATGCTGGATGAGCATATGCAACAGAAATGCAATGTGAAACAATGTACTACGTATGCACACAATGGGCGTACGTAGCATGAAATGTATTGTAGAGTACAACGGTTCAAAATGTAGTGTAATGTGTTCATATACTGGATGAGCATATGCAACAGTAATGCAATGTGAAAAAATGTACTACGTATGCACACAATGGGCGTACGTAGCATGAAATGTATTGTAGAGTACAACGGTTCAAAATGTAGTGTAATGTGTTCATATGCTGGATGAGTATATGCAACAGTAATGCAATGTGAAACAATGTACTACGTATGCACACAATGGGCGTACGTAGCATGAAATGTAAAGCAATGTACTAAGTCGCACACAATGGGCATACATAGCATAAACACAATGAAATCATGTACTATATATGTACTATCGAACATAGTAGTATATGATGTGAAAACCGGAAAGCATGAAAGTAGCAAGTAGGCACATGTGTTTCACCCCAAAACAGTTTGGAAAACAGTAAAAGAGGGGTTCAATGTACTCACCTGAGATTGCTTTGAGTTCTTGTATAATAACCAAACAAATGCTAGATCACGGAATATCAAACGGCACCTAATAGGTAGCTATGTTAATATACCGGACCAAATCGGAAGGATCGGATAGTACGCGGGTTCGTAAACCAAACGAGTATGGAGACTCGTGTAATATGGTTTAACAAAGCCTACATACTAAAATGAAACCTAGCCTAAGTGCTTGCGACCCATTACGACCCGTTTAGGTAGCTTATGCTACCCTAACGCGTCGTTCGCGTAGAACGCGTTCGGAACGCCTAACATTGTGACCACAAGGTATAACCTCAGAAGGTTATAGCTATGGTCACCTAATGTGTTTGGTCGGATCCTAAAGATCGACCAAATGGGTCGGGTTCGAAAGTATAAGCGATGGTTTAGATCGCTTACCTTACGACCCTATATAAGCACTATACTAAGCGTGACGAGCTAAGCATGTTAGAACATGCTTAACTAAGTTTAGAAAACAGGTTTGACATCAAAACAAACGGCTTTGATGCCCACGAGTAGTTTGGTTACAAAATATGCAAGAATGCACATTTTGGCCGAAACTACGACTCGTCACTGAGCCTAGATAACGTGGTGCTCAGTAGGTATGGTCACTATGGACCATAACCATCGTGATCACGCTCACGTTATGAAGTTCCATGAACTTCGCATCGACCATAAGCTGGTCAATGCAGAAAGTCAACAAAACGTTGACTTTCGGACTCGAAAAGCGATAAAAGAGCGAAAGAAGACTTACGGAAGGTCCCCGAGTGCTAATCTAGATCAAATAGCTCAGGTATGGAACAATGGTTCCAACTTAGAGCCTTAAGATCAGATTTTGTGGGTTTTTGGAACAAAGGGGGGGTATTTATAGGAAAAGTGGAACCGTTAGGATCGTTTATCGAATATCGTGCCGCGATCTCGAGCGTACACTTGTCAAATTCTTGTGGTAAGTCAGAAATTGCCCCTTGGCTCTTGATTGGGTGAAAGGGCATTGCCTCTTGATCGAACGAAAGGCCAACTGCATTAAATAGATACATTGAATCTGTCTGACAGTCTCACGCGCCCCGCGTAAGGATTTGGTAAATCCTTACGCGCCCCGCCTAAGGTTCCCAGATCAGAATTTACAATTTTGGTCCCTGCACTTCAGAAACACGTATTTTGGCCCATTTTTGGCACGTTTAAGCCCCGTTAACCTCATTTCAAGGCTCTAAGATGAAGCTAAAGTGTAGGGGACATGAAATATGCTCAAAAATATTCCGGATGTCGGTTCGTTTGGCCGTACGATTGCGATGTTCACTTAATTACGACGGAATGCGCATAAGCGCGAAAGACGATCCAAATGACGCGACGAATGGATTTTTCTCATGCCCAACACTAAGGCATAATATAAGGATGCTTACATAAATTTTTGGATGTCCGGATGTATTCAGAACGTAAGTTATGCGCGAAAGTGCAAACTTATGCACTTTTTGACACTTTTAGTCCCTGAATGATCCAAAAGTTTATTTTAGCATACCAAACCCCTCAAAGCCTATTTCTAAGCTATGTAAAGGATATTTATGGTATGTTTAACTTATGGACATGTTTCGGAATGTTCGTTACAGTTCAAATAGGCATACTTTCGCAGTTTGTCAAGTTTAGTCCCTGTAAGCGAATTAACTTGTTTTTGCCATACCAAAGCCTTCAAAACTTATTTCTAAGTTATGTAAAGGTTATTTAAGGTATGTTGAGTATATGTTGATGTTCCGGAGTATTTGTCGCATTAAACTAAGTACGTTTACGCACCAGTTTGCGTAAAATTCTCTAGAAAGCGATGTAGAGTTTGAAATTGAACAATAATTGATATGTGCAAAACATACACATATTTATACAAGATCCCAAGTATGAAATACAATATTTCATCGGCTTGGTATTTGTTTGATGGTCGCGGTGACACAGGTGTCACAGTCTCCCCTACTTTAGGAAATTTCGTCCTGAAATTTATTCGTAGGAGTCTATTTGTGACTTTGCCAAATAACCACCAGCGATATGTAAGACAATATCCTGTCATTTCCTTAACGGTCATTCCTCAGAAACGAATATGAGCAGACGGAGTCATTTTCCTCAACGAGTATTCTTCAGAAATGGAAATGACGGAATAAGCAAACGGATGTTCATTTCCTCAATGGACAAATCGTCAGAAACGAAAATGAACTAACGGAGTCATCTTCAACGGTTGCTTCCTCAGAGTTGGAAATGAAGGATTTCACAACGGATATTCATTTCCTCAACGGATAAATCTTCAGAAACGAAAAATGAACAGACGGAGTCATTTTCAACGGTTGCTTCATCAGAGTTGGAAATGAAGGATTACACAACGGATATTCATCTCCTCAACGGATAAATCTTCAGAAACGAAAATGAACTAAACGGAATCATTTTCAACGGTTGCTTCATCAGAGTTGGAAATGAAGGATTTCACAACGGATATTCATTTCCCCCAACGGATAAATCGTCAGAAACGAAAATGAACTAACGGAGTCATTTTCAACGGTTGCTTCATCAGAGTTGGAAATGAAGGATTACACAACGGATATTCATCTCCTCAACGGATAAATCTTCAGAAACGAAAATGAACTAAACGGAATCATTTTCAACGGTTGCTTCATCAGAGTTGGAAATGAAGGATTACACAACGGATATTCATTCCCTCAACGGATAAATCTTCAGAAACGAAAATGAACTAAACGGAATCATTTTCAACGGTTGCTTCATCAGAGTTGGAAATGAAGGATTACACAACGGATATTCATTCCCTCAACGGATAAATCTTCAGAAACGAAAATGAACCAAACGGAATCATTTTCAACGGTTGCTTCATCAGAGTTGGAAATGAAGGATTACACAACGGATATTTATTCCCTCAACGGATAAATCTTCAGAAACGAAAATGAACTAAACGGAATCATTTTCAACGGTTGTTTCATCGGAGTTGGAAATGAATAGGGTTAACTCTAGACACATGACAGAACTTGCTGTGATTTCTGTGCACTAAATTCCATAATTATGTATGCATCCATAATTACGTAATCCGTTGCACAGTCCGCACAGTTTGTTTTGTAATGTTTTGGGGAAGGATATCAAACTTGTGATGAGGGTGACTAGACTTCCATCGGTTCCTTTTAATTTGATCGACAGGGGATCTTCTTAGTTAGGCCACCAAAGAGTCCTTTCAGCTATATCATCACATGATATCCTTATCCAGATTTTTGGATGAATCTGTTTAACTAGACCACTCAAGGGTCTAATTATGAAGTAGTACTTTATAATCCGAGGGACTTAACTATAACATAGAAGTCCATTGAGGATTTTAAGTAATACCCCTGGGTATCCTACGATGAATCTCTTGTACAAGGATATGTAAGATTCTACGAGGATTTGGATAGCATAATTTGGATCACACAACAACACATAAGGGAACACATAAGCACAAAGTCACATAATTGTTTAACTTGATTATAATTTGTTATTAACTTGTTATTGATTGAATACAGATATGGAAACCAATCGACGGGTCTCAATGTTCACTGGAATCTATCTGAGAAGATAGACAGATCTCCCAAATTTCGATTTTTGATTTCAAGGAATCACCACATTCGAATGAAGGTATACAACAATTAAGGACTTACGGGAAATCCTTAGGTACCCTATTAAGGATTTATAGTGGTACTTTGGGTATTCGTCATGTGTTGTAACCTGCGCCTTGTACTTCGTTTCCTTAGAATAAACGGGTACTTAGGAATTTCGTGGAAGACGCAAGAGATCATAAGATGGGAGAATTTTGGGGGTAGTTTGTTCTTCAAGGAATACGGTTTCTCGATTGTCGGTATTGTAAGGGATATGTCGTTTATGCATGCAACCACAGCAATACATTGTAATGTAAATAAAAGATTTATTTATAAACAATGATAACAACTGTTTCTTGGACTTTGACAACAAAAGAAAATAATACATAAGACGTGATTATTTCCAAACGATGTTGTCTTCTAGTCAGTCGGATGCTCATCCCTGTGCTGGATTTGCATTAGCAAGCTTTGGGCAATTTCTGCGGAAATGACCCATCTCGCCACAGTTGAAACAAGAGCCTGGTAGAAAACGACCTTGAGCAGGATTGTCGCCAGCTTGGTTTGGCGCAGCTGCAGTTGGGCAGACTCTTGCTGTGTGGCCTATGAGTCCACAAGTTTGGCATTTGCGGCACTGTACATTGGCGTGATGATGGAGGCTACATTGGTTGCACAAAGGTGCAGTTCCATTGTATGGTTTTCTAGCAGGGGGTTGAGCTGGTTGGTTGGGGACGACTTGACCATTGTGAGCGACCACGGCGAAGTTCTGAGAAGCCTTTCGCTTCTTTGACTTCTTAGGAGATTCAGTCTGATCATCCATGGTCTTTGATTCCTCGATTGGCTTCTTGTCACCCTTTCGAAAAAGTTTATGCTTTCTGATCTGCGATTCAGTCAAGGTTGCAGATAGCTCAATGGCCTGACGGAGTGTGGTAGGGTTGCTACCAATGACAATGTCTTGTACTGAGTCAGGCAGGTCGTCGATGTACCTTTCGATAGCCTTGTCGAGTGGGGCAACCATAGTCGGGCAAAGTAGACTCAACTCCTCAAACCTATCAGTATATGCCCTGTGTTCGCCACTATCTTGTTTCAAATCATCAAACTCCTTCTCCAACGCTCGTTGTTCATGACGAGGACAAAACTCTCTCATCATAAGAGCTCTCAGTTCAGCCCATGTTTGTGCTAGAGCAACATCTGCACCACGGTCTCTCATTACCCCGTTCCACCATGTAAGAGCCCTCTTCTGAAACACACTCGAAGAAAACTCGACCTTGCGATTTTCCGGACACTGCACGTGGCGAAAGGTATTCTCGATGCTCTCGAACCATTGGAGAAGCCCAGTTGCTCCCTCAGAACCACTAAACTTGAGTGGTTTAGCCGAGTTAAAGCTCTTGAAATTGCATGTACCATTGTTGTTGTTGTTGGATTGGTTCCATTGAGCAAAGAGATTTGGGAATTGAGCAGCCATCTGCTGCGCAATAATTTCTGCCAGCTCGGCAGTTGCTATCTGGTGTTCGCGTCGAGGAGGCATTCTAAAAGAGGAAAACATGAAAGGAAACAAATAAAATGGTATTGGGTAAGAATAGGATGTTACAATCACTGACCATAATCACGGTTGATGGTCACTTGTTTGAATCATGAAGCAAACAAACAACACCAAGGCTGAATCAAAGCAAATAGATCCTCATAGTGTATCGCGAAGACATGCTCGCCTATAAGTGGACACTCACCCCAAGAGTTCCCAGGTAAGAGTGACTGGTCCGATTATGTGGATTTGTACGAACACTCTAACCTTAGACAGAAAACCCAGGGTACAGGCATTCACTCTTCCAGTTCGCACGTGTTCACACTAGGTAGGACCCAAAACTTTGACGGGAGTTTTGAAAATTCAAAGGGGTTCAAAACCTTATAACAGAGGGTTCAAAACCCAGTAATCAATCATCCTACAACAGATGATTGGTTTTCAAAGCGGTTTTGAAATTTATGTTCTTGTTGTGGTCGTCGCCTAAGGATAGGTGACGGTATTGTTTTGTGACTAAACGCAAGTAAACTCACGTTAGGGTCCTAGGAAGGTTATAGACTAGGTCAAAGCATTACTAATAACCTAATTCCCTATAACCATTGGCTCTGATACCATCTTTTCTGTCACACCCCGACCACGTAGAACATACAAAACGTGGCGGAAACGTCGGGGAGTGTTGTAACAGAATCAATTGTTTCAAATCCATGGCAAATGAAGTTTCGTTTTATAAATCAAACATGAAAGTTTACATTGTCTAAACAAGAATCAAAGTGTACATAACATAAATTAACTAGTTCTTGTCTCGTTTTAAGTCACTAAGGCACAGGTCCGCCTAAGTATGTCTTGATAAGTCCTATGCATCATCTCCTGAAAACACATGTGAAAGTAGGTACGTCAGCATAAAAATGCCTGTGAGATACATTGGTTTTGTGAAAACGGGATTCATGACTTATGTTTGAGAAAATGTTTAGTCATGAACCTTGTAATTTGCTTTGTCTTGTAAATCATTTGAAAAACGATAAGATCAGATGATATGTATAAATTAGAGAACACTGTATGGTTAAATGGATAACCATGTAAAATGAGTTTGTAAAACAATGTCTCATGAAAAGTGTGTTATTTGTATAAAATGTCATATGTCTCAAATTGAAATGATTCAAATAACGCTACGATATGTAATACCATACAAACACTTATATATAGGAAGTACCAGCGGCGTATCCACCATGCTTGTATCATATTACACACGCCTCATTACTTAATCACTGACTCCAACCAAACC
The DNA here is from genome assembly GCF_002127325.2 of Helianthus annuus. Lineage (NCBI taxonomy): Eukaryota > Viridiplantae > Streptophyta > Magnoliopsida > Asterales > Asteraceae > Helianthus > Helianthus annuus. Next base: position 36,282,979 of record NC_035446.2, on the reverse strand, counting down.
ATCAAGATGAAATGTTTAACAACGGTAGAAATGTTTATGTATAGTCAAATGTCTATTGTCAATTATAAGTCATGTCAACGGATACAATTGGTTTACACGGTTCAATGGATACAAACGGTTCATATAATTGAAGGGTTAAGACGGTTCACATAGTCAAATGGTTACAACGGTTCAAAATGTAGTATAATGTGTTCATATGCTGGATGAGCATATGCAACAGAAATGCAATGTGAAACAATGTACTACGTATGCACACAATGGGCGTACGTAGCATGAAATGTATTGTAGAGTACAATGGTTCAAAATGTAGTGTAATGTGTTCATATACTGGATGAGCATATGCAACAGTAATGCAATGTGAAACAATGTACTACGTATGCACACAATGGGCGTACGTAGCATGAAATGTATTGTAGAGTACAACGGTTCAAAATGTAGTGTAATGTGTTCATATGCTGGATGAGCATATGCAACAGTAATGCAATGTGAAACAATGTACTACGTATGCACACAATGGGCGTACGTAGCATGAAATGTAAAGCAATGTACTAAGTACGCACACAATGGGCATACATAGCATAAACACAATGAAATCATGTACTATATATGTACTATCGAACATAGTAGTATATGATGTGAAAACCGGAAAGCATGAAAGTAGCAAGTAGGCACATGTGTTTCACCCCAAAACAGTTTGGAAAACAGTAAAAGAGGGGTTCAATGTACTCACCTGAGATTGCTTTGAGTTCTTGTATAATAACCAAACAAATGCTAGATCACGGAATATCAAACGGCACCTAATAGGTAGCTATGTTAATATACCGGACCAAATCGGAAGGATCGGATAGTACGCGGGTTCGTAAACCAAACGAGTATGGAGACTCGTGTAATATGGTTTAACAAAGCCTACATACTAAAATGAAACCTAACCTAAGTGCTTGCGACCCATTACGACCCGTTTAGGTAGCTTATGCTACCCTAACGCGTCGTTCGCGTAGAACGCGTTCGGAACGCCTAACATCGTGACCACAAGGTATAACCTCGGAAGGTTATAGCTATGGTCACCTAACGTGTTTGGTCGGATCCTAAAGATCGACCAAATGGGTCGGGTTCGAAAGTATAAGCGATGGTTTAGATCGCTTACCTTACGACCCTATATAAGCACTATACTAAACGTGACGAGCTAAGCATGTTAGAACATGCTTAACTAAGTTTAGAAAACAGGTTTGACATCAAAACAAACGGCTTTGATGCCCACGAGTAGTTTGGTTACAAAATATGCAAGAATGCACATTTTGGCCGAAACTACGACTCGTCACTGAGCCTAAATAACGTGGTGATCAGTAGGTATGGTCACTATGGACCATAACCATCGTGATCACGCTCACGTTATGAAGTTCCATGAACTTCGCATCGACCATAAGCTGGTCAATGCAGAAAGTCAACAAAACGTTGACTTTCGGACTCGAAAAGCGATAAAAGAGCGAAAGAAGACTTACGGAAGGTCCCCGAGTGCTAATCTAGATCAAATAGCTCAGGTATGGAACAATGGTTCCAACTTAGAGCCTTAAGATCAGATTTTGTGGGTTTTTGGAACAAAGGGGGGGGATATTTATAGGAAAAGTGGAACCGTTAGGATCGTTTATCGAATATCGTGCCGCGATCTCGAGCGTACACTTGTCAAATTCTTGTGGTAAGTCAGAAATTGCCCCTTGGCTCTTGATTGGGTGAAAGGGCATTGCCTCTTGATCGAACGAAAGGCCAACTGCATTAAATAGATACATTGAATCTGTCTGACAGTCTCACGCGCCCCGCGTAAGGATTTGGTAAATCCTTACGCGCCCCGCCTAAGGTTCCCAGATCAGAATTTACAATTTTGGTCCCTGCACTTCAGAAACACGTATTTTGGCCCATTTTTGGCACGTTTAAGCCCCGTTAACCTCATTTCAAGGCTCTAAGATGAAGTTAAAGTGTAGGGGACATGAAATATGCTCAAAAATATTCCGGATGTCGGTTCGTTTGGCCGTACGATTGCGATGTTCGCTTAATTACGACGGAATGCGCATAAGCGCGAAAGACGATCCAAATGACGCGACGAATGGATTTTTCTCATGCCCAACACTAAGGCATAATATAAGGATGCTTACATAAATTTTTGGATGTCCGGATGTATTCAGAACGTAAGTTATGCGCGAAAGTGCAAACTTATGCACTTTTTGACACTTTTAGTCCCTAATGATCCAAAAGTTTATTTTAGCATACCAAACCCCTCAAAGCCTATTTCTAAGCTATGTAAAGGATATTTATGGTATGTTTAACTTATGGACATGTTCCGGAATGTTCGTTACAGTTCAAATAGGCATACTTTCGCAGTTTGTCAAGTTTAGTCCCTGTAAGCGAATTAACTTGTTTTTGCCATACCAAAGCCTTCAAAACTTATTTCTAAGTTATGTAAAGGTTATTTAAGGTATGTTGAGTATATGTTGATGTTCCGGAGTATTTGTCGCATTAAACTAAGTACGTTTACGCACTAGTTTGCGTAAAATTCTCTAGAAAGCGATGTAGAGTTTGAAATTGAACAATAATTGATATGTGCAAAACATACACATATTTATACAAGATCCCAAGTATGAAATACAATATTTCATCGGCTTGGTATTTGTTTGATGGTCGCGGTGACACAGGTGTCACATAACCTAATTCCCTATAACCATTGGCTCTGATACCAACTTTTCTGTCACACCCCGACCGCGTAGAACATACAAAACGTGGCGGAAACGTCGGGGAGTGTTGTAACAGAATCAATTGTTTCAAATCCATGGTAAATGAAGTTTTGTTTTATTAATCAAACATGAAATTTTACATTGCTTTAAACAAGAACCAAAGAATACATAACATAAATTAACTAGTTCTTGTCTCGTTTTAAGTCACTAAGGCACAGGTCCGCCTAAGTATGTCTTGATAAGTCCTATGCATCATCTCCTAAAAACACATGTGAAAATAGGCACGTCAGCATAAAAATGCCTGTGAGATACATAGGTTTTATGAAAACAGAATTCATGACTTATGTTTGAGAAAATGTCTAGTCATGAACCTTGTAATTTGTTTTGTCTTGTAAATCATTTGAAAAACGATAAAATCAGATGATATGTATAAATAAGAGGACACTGTATGGTTAAACGGATAACCATGTAAAATGTGTTTGTATAAGATAAGTCGTTTGTAAAACAATGTCTCGTGAAAAGTGTGTTATTTGTATAAAATGTCATATGTCTCCAATTGAAATGATTCAAATAACGCTACGATATGTAATACCATACAAACACTTATATATAGGAAGTACCATCGGCGTATCCACTATGCTTGTATCATATTACACACGCCTCGTTACTTAATCACTTACTCAAACCAAACCATCAAGATGAAATGTTAACAATTGTGGAAATGTTTATGTATAGTCAAATGTCTATTTTCAAATGTAAATCATGTCAACGGATACAACTGGTTTACACGGTTCAACGGTTACAAACGGTTCATATAATCGAAGGGTTAAGACGGTTCACATAGTCAAATGGTTACAACGGTTCAAAATGTAGCATATTGTGTTCATATGCTGGATGAGCATATGCAACAGAAATGCAATGTAAAACCATGTACTAGTACGCACACAATGGGCATACATAGCATGTAATGTAAAGCAATGTACTGAGTACGCACACAATGGACATACATAGCATGTAATGTAAAGCAATGTACTAAGTACGCACACAATGGGCATACATAGCATGTAATGTAAAGCAATGTACTAAGTACGCACACAATGGGCATACATAGCATGTAATGTAAAGCAATGTACTAAGTACGCACACTATGGGCATACATAGCATGTAATGTAAAGCAATGTACTAAGTACGCACATAATGGGCATACATAGCATGTAACGTAAGGCAATGTACTAAGTACGCACACAATGGGCAAACATAGCATGAAATGTATTGTAAAGTGATGTGCTAAGTATGCACACAATGGACATACATAGCATAAACACAATGAAATAATGTACTATATATGTACTATCGAACATAGCAAGTATATGATGTGAAAACCGAAAAGCATGAAAGTAGCAAGTAGGCACATGTGTTTCACCCCAAAACAGTTTGGAAAACAGTAAAAGAGGGGTTCAATGTACTCACCTGAGATTGCTTTGATTTCCTTGTGTAATAATCACACAATGCTAGAGATCACGGGATATCATACGGCACCTAATAGGTAGCTATATTAATATACTGGACCAAAATCGGAAGGATCGGATAGTATGCGGGTTCGTAAACCAAACGAGTATGGAAACTCGTGTAATATGGTTCAACAAATCCTACATACTAAAATGAAACCTAACCTAAGTGCTTGCGACCCATTACGACCCGTTTAGGTAGCTTATGCTACCTTAACGCGTCGTTCGCGTAGAACGCGTTTGGAACGCCTAACATCGTGGCCATAAGGTATAACCTCGGAAGGTTATAGCTATGGTCACCTAATGTGTTTGGTCGGATCCTAATGATCGACCAAGAATGCACATTTTGGCCGAAACTACGACTCGTCACTGAGCCTAGATAACGTGGTAATCAGTAGGTATAGTCGCCATGGACTATAACCATCGTGATCACGCTCACGTTATGAAGTTTCAATGAACTTCGTGTTGACCATAGGCTGGTCAATGCAGAAAGTCAACAAAACATTGACTTTCGGACTCGAAAAGCGAATAAAAGAACGAAAGAACACTTACGAAGGGTCCCCGAATGCTAATCTAGATCAAAATGGCTCAGGTATGAAACAAAGGTTCCAACTTAGAGCTTTTGATCAGATTTTTGTGGGTTTTCACCAAAAGGGGGGGTATTTATAGGAAAAGTAAAGCCGTTAGGATCGTTTCTTGAATATCGTGCCACGATCTTATGCGTACACTTGTCGCAAAGTTGTGGTGGCTCAAATTGACCCTAACTCTTCAGATGGTGAAAGGGCATTGCCCTTTGGGATGTTTGAAAGGCCAATCTTATCCAGAAAACAAAGTTTCTGTTACTAAAGGGGCCATGTGGCCCGCATCAGGATTAGACAAAACTCAGGCGGGCAGCCTGGGCCTGTCTGATCTGCACATACTTTCAGAAATGGCAGTTTTGGTCCCTGTTGCGTATTTAAGCCATTTCCGACACTTCTAAAGCCCGTAAAGCCAACTTTAAGGCCCTAAAATGATGCCTAAACATTGTGGACATGAAACATGCTCAAAAATATGTCGGATGTTGGTTCGTTTGGCCGTACGATCGCGATGTTCGGTTAATTACGACGGAATGCGCATAAGCGCGAAAGACGATCCAAATGACGCGACGAACGGATTTTTCTCATGCCAAACACTAAGGCATAATATAAGGATGCTTTCATAAATTTTTGGATGTCCAGATGTATTCAGAACGTAAGTTATGCGCGAAAGTGCAAACTTATGCACCTTTTGATGGTTTTAGCCCCTGAATGATCCAAAAGTTTATTTTAGCATACCAAACCCCTCAAAGCCAATTTCTAAGCTATGTAAAGGATATTTAGGGTATGTTTAACTTATGGACATGTTCCGGAATGTTCGTTACAGTTCAAATTGGCATACTTTCGCAGTTTGTCAAGTTTAGTTCCTGTAAGCGAATTAACTTGTTTTTGCCATACCAAAGCCATCAAAACTTATTTCTAAGTTATGTAAAGGTTATTTGAGGTATGTTGAGTTTATGTTGATGTTCCGGAGTATTTGTCGCATTTAAACTGAGTACGTTTACGCACCAGTTTGCGTATAATTGTCCAGAAAGCGATGTAAAGTTTGAAATTGAACCAGAATTGATATGTGCAATAGATATACATATTTATACAAGATCCCAAGTATGAAATACGATATTTCATCGGCTTGGTATTTGTTTGATGGTCGCGGTGACACAGGTGTCACAATCTCCTTGTGTGGGATACAAACAACACTACCTCCTTGTGTGGGGTACAAATATACTTTTCTCCCCTTGTGTGGGATGCTCAGTTAATTACTGTTTATATTGGATGCAACAAGTGTACTAAAAGATACTCTATCACAAGTCCCTACTTTACTATACCGATTAGTCGCCGGGGCCAGGCAAACGGGATATTAGTTAAATAGCGCTATTTAGGTCTCACTAACCTCACACCATGCCTTGAGTGGATGGGCGTGAACTAATAGTCCTCGGCAACCGTCAATGACGATAGACATTGACAAACGTCGCAACAACAACTTAAGTGAGATAGTTTCGGTATGCTTATGGAGTTTAGTAGCTTACATGTGGGGTAGCTCCCCATGGCATGGAATAAAGGAGTAAATTAACTAACTGAAACAAGTTTTTGGAATTAAAATTGGACATACTCGTGAACTCGCCAACTTTATGTTGACACCCTAATGCATGCTTTGCAGGTACTCAGTGACTCAGGAGCTTGCAGCTTAGGGATATGTAGTAGGCGTCTTAACCCGTGTGCTGGGTTCTTCAAATAATTTTGAAACATGAACTTTTGTTTGAACTATTCTACTATGCTTCCGCTACTTACTTAAAGTGTTGTTTTGAACTTAAAGACTTTTGAACTTTAACTATGATGGTCACTAACCTTTATGGTTGGTAAACTTTACTCTTATCTTAATTGTTCAGTATGATTAGTGGCTGGATCCTGGTCAGTCACACGCCTCACGGTAGTACTCCGCATGTGGATTTTTGAGGGTGTAACAACTAAAAGAGTAACAATTACATATGAAAATAAAAACTAATCAGACATTTAAAATCTAATAGCAAAAATTAAGAAATTTTAACTTTAACTCCATCGGGTACTGAACTTCTCGGTGTATATCCTTGAGCTTTGTCATGAAATCTAGGTCTCTATCACCACACTCTATATTACTGGCAACACATAAGTCACGAATGGAAGTCGTCGGCATCACCATCAAGTTTCTAGAAACCTGCTCTCTTGTGAGCAGACCAAGTTGCAATCCGTCAAAACACCTCTTCAACTCTTGAAAAGTAGCCCTATCTGCATAGACTTGCTCTTCAATTTGTTTAATAAATCACTGCTTCAGATCATCAGATTGTGTAGAAGTATATGATTCCATTTTATGTTATTACTGAACTGATAAACTAAATGAATCAGTGTATGATGCAAAACCTTTGAATTGGCAATGGTATTATATAGTGAAATAAAAATTAAATATCTAACAACCCAAATGTCAGATTTAAATGCATGCGTTAAATAAAAAATTATATTTAAAATCTATGTACACTTAATGATTTAGGAGGGAAAACGTGTACATTTAATATAAACTTGTAGATTTATATTTAAAAACCGTGTGCATTTAATGCAAAACCTTTCAAAATTGAGTTTTCATGGGAAAACAAGTAAAATTAAATATCCAGAAACCCAAAGGACAAAATTTAAACCCTCAAAAATAGGTTATCATAAAAGGCATATGATTAGTTTAATCGTAAACATCAGCAATTCATTTTTAAAAAAACTGTTCATCCAAAAACAAACCACCCGAAAACACCAACAATACTCTAAATGGCAAACAAATGTTTCTACCATTGGAGAGACACTAACGCTGTCAAAAAACATAATTTTCAAGATTATCACTTGAAAAATAGAGAACAGATGAAGAACTCAATAGAAAAGTTAGTACTGTGAGGACCGGGAGTTCGGTTTGCTCGAACACGCTCAGGTCAAATTAGCAGCTAAGAGATATACAACACAGACACTGTTAAACACATTCATTCTCATTGATGATGACTCGTACAAAGATCTAGAGAAAAATTGTGCAGGGCTTCGCTAGAGGTGTCAAGAACAAGTGTTTCAAATGAGGAGCCAAGACCCTCTATTTATAGGTGAACCCATCCGGATGAAACACACTAACTAACCGTCTAGATGATCATCTGTCCAGATGATCATTCGTCCGGATGAGACTATGTCCATCCGTCCGGATTGACTTACAAAACGTTCTAACTTTACGTTTCATCCCGGATTTACTACAAAACATACATAAAACTGTACATAGACCACAAACAGGTAAATATAGACTCAATACAAATGAAAGCTACAGACATATGCATCTACAGACTCCCACTTGGATGTAGCTGCAGTTTTTCTTCTTGTATAGTCTTCATCACGCCTTCCTGTTGCGCCTTCTTTCCTTTGCTTTCCTTCTTCTCTCTTCTTTCCGTTCTTCCAACATCTTTTGTCTCAAAGGTCTTCCCATGTTGATTCACCATTTCCTGTATTCCTTATCACCATCTCTAGCTTTAGACCACCTAGGAGTCTTAGCTTTTGACCACCTAGGAATATTTCTTTCTTCCTTTTCGATTGGAGTTTGATCAGTGACAGGTTTTTCCAATCCTAACCTCCAACTTGCACGTTTAGCAGCATCAGCTCTCATCTTTTCTATCTTTTCAAGACAACGCTCCTTCTTCAGAAATTCTTCCAGCTCGAGATCTCTAAACTTCGATTCCCAGTAACGACCAGAGTTACTATCTTTAGCAAAACAGATGGTCACCAACTTCTAGTACCTTTGCGCTTGATTCTTATCAACTTCATTGTACACAATCTTGTTGAAGAATAAACACTCTATGTCTTTCTTTGAACAGTTGACCAGCCACATTGGATCTAACACATGAATGTGCCTCCAGTCACCTGTTTTAGCATCTAACAAAGTAGTCACCGCTTCACACGTACTTGGATTGAAGATCCAGCCTTTGTAGAAATCTTGTTCCATTTCTCATAAAGGCATATTCTTCAAACACCTTGGTCGTATCACGTGTAGAGTGGTGTCTCTCTCCGGTGTTTGGATCAATCTTCACTACTTGTTTCGGCTATTGTGGTTTCTAGTCTGGAAAATTTAATTTTGCTTGTTGCTTGATGTAGCTCCACAACCTTTGATCATGACACTTTACTTCAGCACCGTAGTAGTATTGCTTTATGTTCTTTGTCTTCACCAACTCTTCAACATCCCACCATGGAAGATTTTTTATATCACTTAGAAATTCAAAGTACTGAACTCCAAACTCACGCTTGATTTCATAAACATTCAAATCTTCTAGATATCCCCAAGATAGGATATCTCCAAGCAATTTATCTGGATGTCTGGTGAAGAACTTCAACGGCCTTTTAAACTTTCTTTCTTCCGGCATTGCCCTAAACCACTTCTTCTTCTCTTCACGAAGATCTTCTTTTGTAGGATTGAGAAACGACCTAACGAGTCGATCAGAAGAGTGCTCAGACAGAATCAGAGGCAAAATTCATTGATTCTGTCTTTGTTTAGCTTGAATTCACTATTAATTGTCTTGTTTATTGATCACAGGAGCAATTTACAGCAAAGAGACACTTCGACGGAGCTTCACCGTCGGAAACATGAATCTTACAACTGATTTCGCTCGTAGGGTATATATAGGCATGTGATTCCGCTTGAACATGCTCAAGCGGAATCACATCTCAAGCGGAATCACCATAAATGCTACAACTTCTGTTTTCGCTTGACATGTAACACTTGGTTTCGCTTTAAATAACTCTGTGTCATTTCAAGCGGAATTACCTATATATTCCACTTCCTCGATTTTCGTGCACTATAAAATCAGTTCTAACCTAAGACTCGAACGAAGATGATGTCGACAGACAACTGCACCAACAAACTCCCCCTTGAATGTTGACGGAATCTTCAGTGAGAGTCTTCAACATGACGACTCTTCAATCTTGATCGGTCTGTATGAATGATATTCCAGGATCTATCTCTTTGGCTCTAACCTCGTCAGAATCCCCTTTTCATCAAGCTGGGATATTCTGTCTGGAATTAGCTATCGCCTTGAGACTGTATCCTAGCCCTTATCTGTGTTTAAGCTCTTCACAGGTTCTGAATTATCTCATGGCCTCTTGTTGCAACAGGATCAGAAACCTTTCTTTCATTACCTACACACATCTTCTCATCAAAACGTAAGTTTTTACTCAAATCAATAAGAAAAACTCACTGATTGAAACCATTCAATCATAATGATTATATCAAGTTCAAATTAATGACCTTGAATAATCAATCCATCTACTTTCTCAAAAATACAAATTTCTCCAATTTAAGCACATATTTCCAACCCAAAGTTCATCCTGTTTAGCCTTTGGAATTTTGAAAATCAGCTCTTCGCCATCAGTTGTCGAAAATCTTTTTGGATTTTTCAAAATATGAAATATAAATGCAATAAAGAAATATTTACAGACACTATTTTTTGTGAGTTTGCGAAAGAGGATCATATCAGTTTTGAGACATATCACAAGCACCGTTAAGCTTTTAATCATTTTAAGTTTTAAGCGATTCATATAGATTGACGATATATTTGTCCACTTAAGATTAATCTAAAAACTTTCGAAATGCTTACTGATACGTTTAAGTATATTAATTTTGCACTAAGTTCTTATGGACCCCATGATCTCAGCATATCCCCTCATCATGCATTACATTGACTCAAGTAATGCCTTTAAACTTTAATCAACTGTGATTTGTGCGAAAACAAAGCAGAATGTTTAAACATTAACAATCAGGTCGATCTTTCGATACGCAGAGAAAGTCCAATGTTTAAACAAAATAAGAAAATAAAACAAGTTGAAGTTGTTTAGGCTTTAACCACTAGTTCGATACTCCCGTATAGGCAGAGGTGATCCAAAGCTTAAACGAAACACCATAGAAAATAAAGCAGAACGTTTAGGCACTAACATCCAGGTCGATACTCACGTATACGCAGAGGATGTCCAATGCTTAAATAAAACAAAGAAATAAAACAAGTTTAAATCTTTTCAAAAAAATGCACAATCACAGCGTCATTTTCAGTAAAGTTGTGAAAGCTCACAAACTTAACAAGTTTTTATGCTTTTTGGCATTCAGCGATTACTGAGCAGGCACACAATCAAGAAGGACAAAACTAAGTACTATGCTTTCAATCATGTTTCCCACTAGAACTAGGCTTTTTCATTTATGTTTGTATCGTTATCGCAAATCTACTAGTCTAGCTGAGCCTATCGTCACATCCTTAGTGAGACCCTTTATCACTTTTAGTCTTTACATTTCTTTAGCATGCTGTGATAGTCCACTGATTTTCTATCATTTCCTCTTGTCTCAACAAAACTCATTTTTAAATTTTTCAATGTTTTTGACTTTTTCAAATTTTCTAATTTTTTTTAAAAATTTTACTCCCCCTGAAATCAAAATATATTTCAATTTTGATTTTCTGGGAAAATTTGAACTCAAACTATACAAACTTGACAACATGATGAGAATTGCTTCAATTCTCCATCCGCATGGCGTAAACAATGTTAGGACCGGTTTGACTCCGAAACGATTGCGTAACCGAACGTGTGACGTGCGGAATCCGTACACGAACGTGACCGAACACACGAGACGTACTCAATCTGTGATTCTATAGAAATATCTGAAAACGTACAAACAACGTGAATCACCTTTTGCCTTTCTCTCTCTACTTTCTCTCTCTAGCTTCTCTCTCTAACCTCTAAGCTCCAAAGTTCCAAATGGCAAAAGTTCTAAAACTAAGGCATAAGCCTCCTATTTATAGGCCAAGGGGCTTTAATGAGATTCCTCATTATTACAGAAATGCCACCTTGCCATTCTAACTAATATTACAATGTAAGCACTTGATTTCTTTGGTTTCTGCTACTAACGGAGTTGACGGAGGCGATAGACATAAATGCACTAACAGACTCCCCCTTGGATATTGCCGCAGTCAATCCGTAGTCAAGCTCGTAGCGACTTGTCTTTCTTTATCTCTCTGAGTCTTCTTGAAGATTTAACACGTTTTCAGCAAATACAGACTCCCTCTTGCTCAAACAGAATCCCGGTGGATTTGTTTTTCAGCTTCAGCTCCCCCTTTCGTCAAGCTTCCATGCTTTGGGATCAACACCTGGCTTTCCGATTACAAGCTCTTCCAGGAACGATACCTGGCTCCTTTCACGCTTCCGTTTGCGTTGAGCTCGTCTTCAGACTCCCCCTCAGACTCGGCTGTCGGGATCGTAGTCTGGAATAACATCTGCAACACTCATACGTTTATAAGTGACAATGTTTTGAAATTGTTCAGAACTCGTAATCTGGCTCTTTAAACTTTCTAAATCAAGATCCTGGCTTTAAAGTTATAATAATATGAATATATCCAGGAAAACTTGACTTTCTCCCCCTATCAAAATGCTTCATAGATTTGGCAGTGTTTAAGCATCCAAAATCAAAAACTGGCTCTTTTCAACAGATTTTAACAATATGAGCATCCAAATCCTTCACGGTTGATCATCCAAGTCCAAATTAATGACCTTGGAGATTTCACAAACTGTTTTTAATTTTTGATTTAAAAATTCAAGTTTCAAATTAATGAACTTGTTTTATTTTCAGAAACACAATCAGCTTACTTAGATTTTGAAACTCAGCATTTCAGACATCGGTTGTCGAAAATAAAGCAGAAATCAAAATCTTTTTGAATTTTCCAGAAAATATAAAGCAGTTAAGAAATATTTACAAACATATTTACAGACAATATTTTTGTTTGAGTATGCGTCAGAGGATCATATCAGTTTTTGACAAGTCACAAGTACCGTTGAGCTTAGTTACACATTAAGAATTAAACAATTCACTTAGATTGTCGATATACTGATCCACTTAAATTTTCACGCAAATTTCAACTGATTCAGGATACGAATTAGGTGTTTTAAGAATTTAAACTCATTCATGTGTCCCACCTCTTGAATATACTCCCGTATCCAGATCCCAATATTCAGTCTTACAGGTGAGTATACCTAGATGATATCTGTAAGGGGTTAGATGCGAAACCGTGAGAGCTCAGGTCAGAACTTCCGTTCAGCAGAGAGATGACGGTTCGACTTTAGGTGTTTCCCCTTTAGTGGATCTTTTGTTTCAACAGCAATGACTATCAATTTTATTGTTTCATCATTTTGCTGAGGGCGATGCTATGTTTCAAGCAATGCGAAAAGTATTATTCGGGGACTAGGTCAAAACTTCCATTCAGCAGAAGTCCCGGAATAATACCCCAGATATCACTGAGTATAAAGACCTAGTATCTCAGAAAGAGGGACCTTTCAAACGAGATTTCAGGGGTTACCTATATATCCAAGTAGTGTTCCCCACGAAGTAATCAAGTTTGAATTTAGGTTTATATCCCGAGAAAGTTTAATAAATGTATAAAAACCTATCGGCATATCATCAGTGAGACTGTTTAACGCTATTTGATCATTACAGTTCTTTAGCATACTGTAACTGTCTACTGATGTACTATCATTTCCTCTTTTTACACAAAAACTCAATTTTTGAATTTTATCATGTTTTTGGCTTTTTCAAATTTTCTAATGTTTTTGGATTTTCTGACTATATTTTTTTTACTCCCCCTAAAATTCAAAACCATTTAAAGAAAATTTGACAACCTGATACTGATAGCTTTGTCTCGCCATCCATTTTCTGCATAATGTGTACCGAATTGCATGAAAAGCAGTAAATACCCCCATGATTTACAACCCATTGATTTTTTATAGTTTGAAAACCGTTTTTCAATCTTGTGAAATTAATCATGTTTGTTCAGCCGTGAGGGTTTCGGCGTATTCAATCAGAACTTCCCCTGACAACAAACTATTTTCGCATTATGATTTCAAAACACTTAAGTTTGTTTTAATCAAAATGGTTTTTCCGGAAAATAAGTTTTGTTTGATTCACACACAGGGTTTATTCATCACCTTGTTCTTTTATCAACTAGTACGAAAGTTAAATCAAGTACAACTTAATGTTCTTGATAAAACATTTCTCAAGAAAGATGCCGATTCCTATTCCCCAATTACCAACCTGGGAGTTCCGGCAATTTCAATCTACAAATTTTTGAAATTTTTCAATTTTTGACAAATTTAAAAGTAAACATATTTTTGATTTTTCAAATTTTGACAAAATGAAAACATATTTTTGTTTTTTTTTTAAATTTTCAATTTTTAGGGTTTTTGAAATATGGTTTATTTATGTACAGATAACAAACAAACTCCCTGATTAACCATTGCAGGGATCAGCAGCCTCCTGTGCCAGGCTGCTTCAATTCTCCTTTGGTTGACATTCAGTTTTCTTCAGAAGCACCTGCACATTCAAATTACTCAATTACTTGAAAAATTTAGCCCAGGTCTGATGAACCTTAGGCATTTCAACACAATATGCATCATTTAGCTTCGGAAAATCTTTGTCGTTTTGTACAAAGACTTTGTCAATTTTAATTTCAACTTTTTCATCATTTACCAAAGTCATTTGTTTCTTAACACTCCATGTTTGACCTTTTGGAGTACCTCGTTTGTAAAAATGTGACTCTTTTTTAACATTTTGATTTTGAACACCAACTTTTGGTTTCCAAAACTGGTTTGGTTTTGTCGCATCAACAGTTGTTTTCCAACTTTGTGTTGTTCTAATTCTGGGTGTCACATGTTTCCATGTTTGTTGTGAGTCAGCCTTTGACATTTTCGGCTTCTAAGTTTGCTTTGATTCAAATTTGGTTGACTTTTGATTCACAACTTCAGATTTCTGTTTTTGAACATAAACAGACTTCTTTTTCGTCTCAACACCAACAGGTTTCAGATTTGGACACTTGCGAGCAAGATGTCCAATTTGATCACATTTGAAACATGTTCTCTTGGACACATCTTTGACCTGTGGTAGTTGCCTTTTCTTTTGAGCTAAGAACTCGTCATTAGACTGTCGTCTAAATTTTAGTTCTTTCTCTTCTTCTGACGTTGTTCCATGAACAAAATTCATTTTTGCCTGAAAATTCGGAGTTTCATTTTTATTCCAATTTTGTTTCTTCTTATAACCCAACCCAGCCTTCATGTTTTTCTTCTTGAAATTAGGTTTGTTATAAGAAGTTTTGTGACCTTTTCCAGCAAACTTTGGAATTTCAGACTTTTCAATCTCAATCATTTTGAAAACTTTGTCAATCTTTTCTGAAATTACATTCTGAATCGGGAAAACAACATCTAAGAATAATTTGTCTGATCCAATCATGGTATAAACCAATCCCTTTGAATCATCATTCACATTTTTCTCGGATTTTGTGTTCTTCAGATATCCATCATGAAGATTTCCTTCATCTTCATGTTGTGATTCAGATTTACCTGTATCAACCGACTCTTCTTTCAACACACTTTCAACGACTTTACCTACCACCTCTGAATCATGAGAATCATCAGATTTGGAATAGGTTATGTCAATGTTGTCTGGCAATTGGTCTACCATGTTGAAAGCTTTTTCGACCTTTTCTTCATCATAAAATGCAAACTTTTCCGGTAGTGGAACTTGATGAAACTCTGAGCCAATGCCTTTCTTGTTCTGCTCAGACTCACCATCACCTGGTTTTATATTGAAAATTCGTTCAAGCACATATGACGACACGTGATAACTTTTTAACTTGTTGTTATCCTGTTCTAAACCAGCAATCTGTCGCTTTAGCTTACCAACATCCTCAATATAGGAATTAACAACACCTTGTTTTATTTCATACATTCGTTTAAGCTCTTTAGTTGTTTCAGAAAGATAATTCATTCTTGATTGAGCATATTTCATTTCATCTTTCACTTTCTCATATGACTCTTTTGTAATGTGATATGCTAGTTTCATTGAGTCATATTCTTTCTTCATTTCTTGAACTACATTTTCTTTTTGTGAACATTCATTTGTCATTTTCAAAACGTTTTCCTTCAAAACTTCATTTTCTTTTTCTAATTTGTTACATTTTTCTGAAAGTTTTTCTTCATTTTCTTTTAAAACTTTTTCTTTTTCTAGCATTTCTTTGCATTTTTCTTTGAAAATGTTTTCAATTTTTTTGAACTCAAGATCTCTTGTTCTGAATTGCTCATCTTTTTCAGTACAAGATCTGCACGGTTCCATGCATTTCTTGCACTGATCAATCGTTTTTAAGATTTCAGAATCAGAATTTACCTCAGTGATTGGCACCTCGGTGTTTTTAGCTGCCTCTGTCTGCTTCATCTCAGCATCATTCTTCTTTTCTTCAACACCGACTTCATCACCAGCATTACCAGCTTCCAAATTCTCATTCTTAACTTCTTCTTCTACTTTCCTCACCTCTTCTCCAATCTGCTGTTCTTCAGTAACAGCTTTCTTAATCTCTTCATTCACCTCAACTTTTTCTTTCACTTCTTCAACATTCACAACTTTGTTTTCTTTCACAACCTCAACTTCAACAACTTCTGTGTTAACCTCTTCAGCAACCTTCTTCAGATTGTTCACCATCTCTTCAACATTCTTCTTCATTCTCTCTTCATCCCTTTTTCTCAGACACGATAACATGGCATATCTGATTTCTTTTTCATGCCTTTTTGCATATCTGTTATCTTTCATCACATTTCTATAGTACTCGGCTCTTGAAGGAATTATGAGAAGAACATCTTCGAAGATTATGTCTCTCTTTGGAACAACCGGTTCTCCTTCTCTGTTGTAGTAACACTCTCTCTTCTTATCCCATCTTCTGTTGCTGACAACACTCTCATACTCTTCCTGCATCTCATCCATTCTGTTGAAAACAACATTTCTTTCTCGATAAGTTTTCTCACTCAAGATCTCTTCCCGGGTTTTCTCATTGATCTCAACTTTTTCTTTTTCTTCATTGTTTTCTTTACGGATTTCAGCTGTGTCTTTGTCTTTGTTTTCATCTTGAATCTCAGCAACAAAAACAAACTTTCTTTTCTCTGTTATAGCCCTGCCATGAGCTGTTTTTCGAACATTCTCTAAACGATCTTCTTCTGGACAAATTTCGCTCCAGTCAAAGCCTTCATCATCGTGAATTACAAAACAAGCTCTTGATTTCTCTCTGGGTTTATCTTCGATCATTTTCGGCTCTTCTCTGCTTCGGTGATAAATTGCCTTTCGATAATAATCATCGTTGAAAGGTTTCTCAGATTCAGCAACTTCAGAATTTTTACACTCTCTTTTGAAATGACCCTTTTCCTTACATCTGAAGCAGGTCACTTTTGATTTGTCGAATCCAAGCTTCGTTGACGGACCACCCAAGGATTATTTCCCAGTAATCTCCATATACCTCTAAGCTCTGCGGATACAACTAGCTAAACACCAACGGATGTCTATGAGCTCCATCTCTTCCGGATCAATCTGGTCGTAATCTTCTTTGGTTAACTCTGAGTTTCCAATTTTGCCAGCTACAAGACCTTCATATGATTCCAGAATCGATGCAAGAAAACTCATTTGTTGTTTAGCATCATTAATACTCATTACCGGAGACTTCTTCAACTTAAGAGCAATATTGCACAGTATCTCCTCAGTTTCATCAGAACTTGATTTTGAAGATGAATGGTATCCAGAATGATGACTTGTGGACGTTATTTGTGGTTCTTTCATCTTCTCGCCACTGAATGCTGTTTTTGGTGAACCAACGCCTTTCTCTGAAGGTACACTGCCTTTGTAATACAAGCCAACATTCTGTTGATGTGACGAATCAGTCATCTTGCTTTGCTTTGGTAACTCCAGATCATGACTCTCAATTTTTTGAAACAATGAATCAAGAGAAATCGTATCATATAAAGCATCATTTTTCAAAATAAAAACAAACGTTTGCCACTGATCAGCTCGTGGTAACGCTTCAATCACTTTATCGATAATTTTCTCTCTTGTTTTTGCTATCTCAAATCTCTCAAGTTCAATTTTTAGATGACAAAATCTTTCTATCATTTGCCTCACTGATTCTCCTTTTAAACTGTCAAAAAGATCAAATTCTATTTTAAGCAATGCAATTTTGTTCTTTTTTATATGTTTACCCCCCTCAGCTTTAACTCGTAAAGCTTCCCAGACTGATTTTGACGATCCATCATGATTAAGTAATGCAAGAATATCATTTCTGATAGCTGACTTGATCAACGCAATCATTCTCTGTTCGGCGGCAAATTCTGCTTTGTCATCTTTTGAAAATCTTTTGAACGGTAGTTCTTCGCCTTTATCATCTTTTGGTCGTTCGTATCCAAACTCTAGACAGAACCAGCTTTCATGCGCATATGCTTTTGCCCAGTTGATGAACCGTTCTTTCCACTAAGTGTAGTCTTCAATACCTTCAAGCGTTGGTGGTTTTGAATGTGTTCCGTAGAAGTTATCATGCTTGATGTTCTCATTGATCATTTTTGTTATTGACTTTGGTGTGACAGTTGATGTTTCAGACGAATCAGATGTAAACGCGTTGTAGAACGTGTTGTAAAACTCTTCAGGCATGATGCTTTCTCCTCAAATCACCTAAATCAATCACGTAAACAAACAATCAGTTAAAAAATTTATCCAACAATTTCAATCGGTCGGGAAGTTGATCGATCGGATAGTATGCTGGTCGATCGGACAGCGTGCTGTTCGATCGTTCAGGAATGCTGTTCGATTGGTCGGGAACGCTATTTGATCGGCTGGCGCTTCAATGAGGTGAGTCAACAAAAGTCAACTTTTTGTTCGATCGGTTGGGCTAACCGATCGGTTAGGCTAGCCGATTGAAAACCCTTCACAACAATGAACTTGAAACGGTTAGCACTTCAAACGACCCGCTATTCGAACAAAAACATTACACGCCAAATAAGTTGTTCAATCGATTAGCCGCTTGCTTGGCGTATTGAATATATTCACAAAATGACAAGATGCAGTTCGTTCGGTTGGGCTAGCCGAACAGTTAGGCTAGCCGAATGAAGACACTACACAAACAAATCACTACACGACAAAACTTGTTCGATTGGCTTTCTGTTCGATCAAGTAACACTACAAGACAAAAACTTGATCAATCGATTGGCCGAATGAAACTTTGACACTTATCACTTCCCAACAAAATAATAACTCAATCGGCTCACGCTTTGACTTATCCAAAACACATTCTTATAGGACCGTTTATATCCACAATTGATTTTAATTTGACCAACAACAAAAGTGGCCGACAATTACTTTTATCATTAAATTGTGATTGGACCAATTATCAATTGGGCTAAGAGAGTTCAGAATATATCAAGAATTATCGTAAATCTCTTGATTTTTACAAATGGTGGGTCTGAAACTGCTTTAATTTTTTTTAGTGATATTTGATCAAATATTCCATGCAAAAGCTGACAAGTTCAGATTTGATACAAAAAGTGATTCGGCCATTTAATTTTAAGCACACTCACCGATTATGAATTCATGGAATCACGTGATGAGTAAACGGTTCTAAAATATTTACTGAATTTGTTGACTTTAATAATATGTATTGCTAGCCGATTGGATGCAAAAGTCGGT
The DNA here is from genome assembly GCF_002127325.2 of Helianthus annuus. Taxonomy (NCBI): domain Eukaryota; kingdom Viridiplantae; phylum Streptophyta; class Magnoliopsida; order Asterales; family Asteraceae; genus Helianthus; species Helianthus annuus. Next base: position 36,263,619 of record NC_035446.2, on the reverse strand, counting down.
CGATCGAACAGAAAAGCTTATTAAAGGTGTCGCAGTGTAATCGATTAGACAGTTCGATAGGTTAGGTCAACAGGTCAACTCATTAAATGAGTGTCAGTGATGCTGAACGGTTAGTATGTTCGGTGATGCTGTTCGATTGGTTAAATGTGACGGTGGATCGAACAGGAATCCTAGCCGATCGGCTAGGGTCAACAAGTCAATGTCTAAAATGAGTGTCAGTGATGTTCGATCGGCCAGAGTCAAAAAGTCAACAACTTAAATGAACTGTGATGCACTGAATCGACTAGGCTGTTCGGTGATGCTGGCCGTTCGGCTAGGAATGCTAGCCGAATCAGTTGCTACTCGAACAAGACAACACTATTGCTAGCCGATCGAGTGAGCTACTCGATTGAACAAGGCTTGCTAGCCGATCGAATGAGTCACTCTTAAATGAACTGTGATGCACTGAATCGACTAGGCTGTTCGGTGATGCTGGCCGTTCGGCTAGGAATGCTAGCCGAATCACTTGCTACTCGAACAAGACAACACTATTGCTAGCCGATCGAGTGAGCTACTCGATTGAACAAGGCTTGCTAGCCGATCGAGTGAGCCACTCGATCGAACAGATCTGACCAGTTTGTGACGAACAGTTTCAGCAATGTCGAACACAAAAATGCAGATTTCTCCCAAACGGCTTGGAATTTTTACCTGAAAATTTGTAGGCTTGTAGATCAGATAGTTTCGCACAACATATCAAAAAATCATCAATTTTTAACCGTAAAAAGTCATTTAATTTTGCAATTTTCAGTTAAAAACGTGAATAGATGAAAAAGTGAAGGAATTTTGACAAATCTGAGTGAAATCGACTCTGAATCTGATGAATTTCTGTGTGAATTCGTGCGTTTGATCCGTGCAATCGAGCTCCTGCTTTGATACCACTTGTTAGGACCGGTTTGACTCCGAAACGATTGCGTAACCGAACGTGTCACGTGCGGAATCCGTACACGAACGTGACCGAACACACGAGACGTACTCAATCTGTGATTCTATAGAAATATCTGAAAACGTACAAGCAACGTGAATCACCTTTTGCCTTTCTCTCTCTACTTTCTCTCGCTAGCTTCTCTCTCTAACCTCTAAGCTCCAAAGTTCCAAATGGCAAAAGTTCTAAAACTAAGGCATAAGCCTCCTATTTATAGGCCAAGGGGCTTTAATGAGATTCCTCATTATTACAGAAATGCCACCTTGCCATTCTAACTAATATTACAATGTAAGCACTTGAATTCTTTGGTTTCTGCTACTAACGGAGTTGACGGAGGCGATAGACATAAATGCACTAACAAACAATCAGAACTCCCCCTCACAACAAACTATTCTCCCATTGTGATTTCAAAACACTTAAGTTTGTTTTTATCAAAATGGTTTTTCCAGAAAATTAGTTTGTTTACCAACCACTTGTAGGTTCAGGTTCATTTCATCACTTTGTTCTCTTCAAACACATGAAAGATTTATCAATTCCGGTTTAAAACATCAAAACCACTTGTAGAAAATCAAGCACAACTTAATGTCCTTGATTAACCACATTTTAATCGAAATATCACCGAGGTGAATTTCTCAAGAAATGTGCTGATTCCTGTTCCACGCTTACCAACCTGGGAACTCCGGCAAGTCAGGTTTTTCATTTGAACAAATTCACCCAAGCCTGACGATCCTTGGGTGATTTTGAATTCTTGTTCAACAATGGTGGAAAATTTGCATCATCCATTGTTAAACCTGAATTCTCAACTTTTACCTCAACAAATTGCTCCTCTGGTTTTGATGAACCAGATTCATCACCTGAACATGGCTCCTTTGACTTTGTTGAGTCAAGATCATTGCCAACAACTGGCTCCTTTGTTTCCGAGAAAACAAATTCATCACTAGGAAGTGAAAACTTCACTTTCTTTGTTTTGTTAATCTTTTGATTAACAACTTTCTCTATCTTCAATACCCCTTTAGTCCTCAGATTTGTATATGATAAATCCGTTTTGCTAGATTTGTCATTCTTTGGAGAGCAAGACGATTTATTAGAACTTTTATCTGTTTTACCAGTTGTATTCGAGGACAAAATCCTTTCGAGATATTCTCTCGCTTTCTTCCTCTTCTTCCTCAATCTGTCTTTCTGCCTTTGAGAAAGCTTTACTTTCTTTTCTTGAACCTTCTGTTCTTGAACTTTTGGTCCTTTGGGCTTGACACTGACTGATTTCTTTGCCATTTTCTGAGATTCGACCCTCGATCTACCCTTTGATCTCATGGGGCAATCTCTGGTAATGCGACCTTTGATTTGGCAGTTATAGCATCTTCTCGTCTCATATCTCCAACTATGGCAGTTAACAGCATTGTGTCCTTGAACACCACAAGTATAACACACTCTGTTATCGTACCATTCACCACTTTCACTCCAAACACTCAGATCATAGCATTATCTGGCTCTGTGGTTGTCACGGCCCCCGACCCGGTTTGACCCGTTTCGGGAGCCGCGGGACAGAAAATCCCGTGGTATTTATTTTTATAGCGGAAGTCTTAACAGGATCGTTTTAAAATTAGAAAATTTGCCCGAGTATTATTTATTTACATTTCGGGATAATCCCGTAAATATCATACTTTCATTATTTTACAAACATGTTTATTTATTTTATTTGAGCCACCACTTCAAGCTTGATAGTGCTCCGTAGCACGTGTACTTAATTCAGTAGGTCACCTGAAACATGTTGTAAAAAGGTTTTGTCAGCGGGGAAATACTGAGTGAATCATTCATTTTGATAAAAATGACACATAGTTATAAATTACAGCATAAGAGCGATTACTATGGCAGTATCTTAATTAATATCTGGTCTTGCCACCCGTGTGACGATGGTCATACCACTATTGGGTCCAGTCACCCAATTAGTGACGTTTTGTCACTGTTAGGTCTTATTAGCCTAACCCATGTTAGGGCTTATTGCCTAACGGTGAGAAATTAGTAATGTGCACAATACCCCACTAACCAGCGGTTAAGATAACCACGACTTAATCCCTGTAATTATAACACTTTGAAAGTAATTTGAGGTATTGTAATACTTACTCACAAACGGTGAGAAAACAATTTAAAAAGAAGAATGACTCACAAACTGTGAGAAAAGAATTTTAAAAAGAAGAATGACTCACATTGCAGATTTAACGGGCAAGGTATAAGCCTACTGATTTGCCTTGATTTAACCTAATTTAATAATAATGCACACACAATAGGTTAGTAACTAATTCAGCAGTTACGTCAATTCACGAGATCAAACCCTCACAATGATTAACAAGTGCAATACTTAATAATTCAATCGGATTCACAACGAATAACAGAGCATAGTCCGAATTCGAACAGCACTCAAATATTCAAGTCGAAATCACGATGAATAATCAAAGTACAAGCTCAATTGAGCAGCACCTGGACTATCATTGGATAGTTATAATCGATTGGACGTTAAATCGTAATAGCGATCGAGTTAATACCCTGATTGCGGCAGTACTTCGTGATCGGTGTGTGTTTTGTGTGAACGATATTCGCTATAACTTGATGGTTACAGAGAATTTGGACGTCGAATGAACACCAAAATTCAAGTGCCAACGTCCTTTATTTATAGCTGGAAAATGTCCTCCCTCGCGCCACGCGAAGAAGACATGTGTACCCGTCGCGTGGCGCGACGGGTCTATTTTCTAGCCTAGGTTGCTTCGTGTCCAAGTAACCTTGCTGAGTAAGTTAAACGAACAAATTTCGTTTCTACAGCAAATTTAGAGGATAAACATCCACTAGGGTTTAACCCCCCTGAGTTTTAGGGGCCCTGATCCTGATTCCGATTGTTATGAAAATTTTAGGGTTAGTGCAGAATTACTTGGGTGTCTCAATTAGGGTTTTCTTGTTGACTAATTATCGTCCTAATTATGGATTTTAGTGGCAGTTGTTACATCCTCCCCACCTTAAGAAAAATCTCGTCCTCGAGATTTACTAAAATAGATGAGGGTATTTTTGCTTCATCTTTGATTCCAGTTCCCAAGTGTATTCTGGTCCTCTCCTGGATTCCTATTTGTCTTTTACTAGCACTAGTCGTTTGGGTTTTGAGAAACTTGATCTTTCTATCTTCAATTTGTAGTGGTTTTTTCTACAGATTCAGCTTTTTATTTACCTCTACATCTTGAAGAGGTACTACCAGGGATTTGTCAGATAAACATTTCTTTGATTCCAGTTCCCAAGTGTATTAGATGAGGGTATTTTTGCTTCATCTTTGATTCCAGTTCCCAAGTGTATTCTGGTCCTCTCCTGGATTCCTATTTGTCTTTTACTAGCACTAGTCGTTTGGGTTTTGAGAAACTTGATCTTTCTATCTTCAATTTGTAGTGGTTTTTTCTACAGATTCAGCTTTTTATTTACCTCTACATCTTGAAGAGGTACTACCAGGGATTTGTCAGATAAACATTTCTTGAGGTTGGATACATGAACATATCAGGTACTCCAGCTAATTCTTCTGGTAGTTGTAAACGATAAGCTACTGGTCCTATCCGTTGGATCACTGGGAATGGCTCTACGTATCTTAGACTTAGCTTCTTTTCTTACTGAATTTATAAATTCCTTTCCAAGAAAATACTTTCAATAGCATTTTGTCTCCAACTCGAACTTTGACGGCTCTTGTTTGTTATTTGTATAATTCTTCTAACCGTCTTCAGTCTTTTCTTCGTGATACTGAATATCACAGGTGTAGTTACTGAGGATTTCCTTATCCTCATGTTTAATCTTTGCTCCAATATATATCTTAAATTCTTATGACCCATATGGATAGTAAACTTACTTAGATAATGTTTCCTAACTTTAAGGGTAACTTGTGGTTTCTAATTTTTTAAGCTTACAAGGGGTAAGGCTTTCTTCGTGCTTTTGCAATTGCCTTGATGCATACACAATTACCTTTTTGTGTTGCATTGCTATACATCCAATTTCTAGTTTTGAAGCATCACCGTATACTTTTAAAATCTTCTGTTCCTTCTCGTAAGGCTAGGATTGGAATTTTTGTTAATTTATGCTAGAGGCTTCTTTTTGTTTAAGTTCTTATTTAGGATTAACTGTTTTAGCTTAGTTAAGGATATATCTATCTAAGAGAATCCTTAATAAACTGCCTATAGTATCTGGCTAAATTTACAAGATTCCTAATTTCCATTTAAGAATTACGAAATCTTCTATTTTAGTGATTTGCTGCTATCTTAGCGGGATCTAAGTGAATATCTTCATGATTCATCATGTGACCTTACGTAGTTTATTTCCGGTAATCCTAAATACTTCTCTGGCGGGTGCCTGGATTTTCTATAAAGTTCTTATTACATAGAATTCGAGCAGGGTTGGTTACTACTCAATCTATTTCTAACACACATCAAACTCGGCTAATTTCATAGGAATTAGATTGGCGAAAAATCCTATGACCTAAGAGTTCTATATTTTCTTTTTTTGCCTATTTCGACTGAAAAGATTTGCCTAAGTTTGATTAATGATAGGTTAAGAGTTTGACAGAATGAAGTATTTATAAAACCTTGGTTTGCACCAGAGTCAAATAATACTCGTACCAACTATGATGTCAGGAATGAGTTCAGCTTCCTGAGTAGTTAATTGAAAAGCTCTTGCGTTTTTCTTGGTAGTCCCTTCTGCAGGTTTCATCTTTTCGTTTGCTGGATTGCCTAATTTTGGACAGCTTGTTCTGAAGTGTCCGGGTTCTCCACAATTGTAGCAAGTTATTGCCTTCTTCTTCCTGCAGTCTTCTACTTGATGTCCTGGAATTTTGCAATAATTGCAGCATCCTCTGCATTTTCCAAAATGTTTTCCCTTGCAGGTATTGCAAAATGGGATAGTGGAAAATCGCCCGTTTTCTCTTTTCTTGAGATTGTTACTATTACCTATATGAAATTCTTGGGTAATTTTCTGGGCTAAATCCTTCCTCCTATTTTCTTCCCGAGTGCGTACCAATCCGTCAGTTATAGTGTTAGCTAATTCTACCGCATCGTCAATCGTGCGGGGTCTCGCAGCTTTGACAATGTCACGAATCTCACTAATCAAACCCCAGATATAGCGAGAGATGAGTACCGGTTCCGGCGAAGCCAGAGTAGGTACAATTCTGGAATACTCAAAGAATTTTGAAGTATACCCTCGACAATCTACGTCCACCATTCGGTGACTTAAAAACTTATTTGCCATTTGCTCTTTTTCATATTCGGGACAGAATTTCCTTTCTATTAATCGCTTAAATTCTTCCCACCCCATGGCATAGGCTACGTCACTTCCTTTGGCTTGTAACACTGTGTTCCACCATTCTAATACTTCTTCCTTGAAAAGGTGCGAAGCGTACATAACCTTATCTTCCTCAACACATTTACTTATTCTGATTACTGCCTCGGTTTTCTCTAACCAACGCAGTGCCGCAGTTGCCCCTTCATTGCCTGCGAATTCTATAGGTTTGCAGGCAAGAAACTCCTTATAAGTGCAACCAGGCGTTGCAGCTTTCCTTCTCTTAGGGAGCGGAGCTTGTCGCGGTTCTTTATCATGAATAATATGATCATTGCCTCCGGTTACGCTATTACTGAAATTATCTTCAGGAATACGTTTGCTAGGAATGATTTGTGGTTCTACGGGATTTTTAACAACAGCAACAATTGCTGGAATAGCGTTGGCTATTCCTTGAGCAATTATTGTTGGAATCGTGTTGGTTATCTCTTGAGCAACGATATTTTCTATATCCTGCCTAGTCATATATTGACCCCTGACTGTTGCTCAGATTGATTACCCTCGTTAACTGGTTCGTTATTAGTATTTTCCATTGGATAACTAATTTATGAATCAATAATTAGTATACAAGAAATAATCCAATGTTACATTTAATTGCACATAATCACGTAAACGAACCCAATTCTGTAAATTTTTCTAAGATTTCCATTATATCATGCTTCTATATACAACCGTTTTATTTATTTATTTTACACATACTGATTTTACTTATTACTATTACATAATCGTAATTTCATAACTCCTTTATCCTTTCGTTAGATAATAGTCTAATAACGGTGTTTCCTTGGATTGTAATTCCAGGAGTTTTGTTTCCCAATCTCTTGGATCCTATTCCCAACATTCATTAGTTCTTGACCCAAGTGGTGAAGTCTAGCTGTATTCTTGTTACTCTTTGGTGGATTCGGTAAAGGTTCTAGGTTGAACTGAGGAAAAAGCTTATAGGGATTGTTCTGTAACTGTATTTCATGAGTCAACCATTCGTTTATGTCGAAAGGTCGCGAGTGTACTGAAAGGTTTGGAATAGCTGGTTCTAAGTTCATTGATAGTTGTGTTTTATTAATAGTCTTGATAATACTATAGTCTGTTATTGTAAGATCTAATTCTTCTTGAGATGGTAACCCCTTAATTTGCCTAGAACTTTCTTCAATTTCCGTTTTCTTAGGCTCGAGAGGTAAAACATTAAATTCTATAGGTTCCTCTATATCTGGTATATACCTATTAAAATCTCTGGAAACTTCTACTCTTACTGGATAGAGATTTAAATTTTGAAGGGTATCAGACAAATTACTCATGCTGTTTGAAAATATACACACAATTACTAGGTCAGAATTTGTAATAATTTTGATAGAAATACGGGTGTAATTATCCGAACAACTAGAATTTTAAAGCATCCTAGGTTTTATTTAAAAATTTATTTATTTACTGAAATAAGGTTTCTAGACTTGTAAAGACACTAAAGTTTTAGTTTTCTATATAAAATTTGTTCCATGCTATATGCGATTAATCAGATAATGAAACACATAATCACAGAATAGTAATTAATAAAATTTAAGTATTTTCTAAATACTTAATAGGCTTAAATCAGTGGCTTGATCAGTGGCTCTGATACCACCTTTTTCTGTCACGGCCCCCGACCCGGTTTGACCCGTTTCGGGAGCCGCGGGACAGAAAATCCAGTGGTATTTATTTTTATAGCGGAAGTCTTAACAGGATCGTTTTAAAATTAGAAAATTTGCCCGAGTATTATTTATTTACATTTCGGGATAATCCCGTAAATATCATAATTTCATTATTTTACAAACATGTTTATTTATTTTATTTGAGCCACCACTTCAAGCTTGATAGTGCTCCGTAGCACGTGTACTTAATTCAGTAGGTCACCTGAAACATGTTGTAAAAAGGTTTTGTCAGCGGGGAAATACTGAGTGAATCATTCATTTTGATAAAAATGACACATAGTTATAAATTACAGCATAAGAGAGATTACTATGGCAGTATCTTAATTAATATATGGTCTTGCCACCCGTGTGACGATGGTCATACCACTATTGGGTCCAGTCACCCAATTAGTGACGTTTTGTCACTGTTAGGTCTTATTAGCCTAACCCATGTTAGGGCTTATTGCCTAACGGTGAGAAATTAGTAATGTGCACAATACCCCACTAACCAGCGGTTAAGATAACCACGACTTAATCCCTGTAATTATAACACTTTGAAAGTAATTTGAGGTATTGTAATACTTACTCACAAACGGTGAGAAAACAATTTAAAAAGAAGAATGACTCACAAACTGTGAGAAAAGAATTTTAAAAAGAAGAATGACTCACATTGCAGATTTAACGGGCAAGGTATAAGCCTACTGATTTGCCTTGATTTAACCTAATTTAATAATAATGCACACACAATAGGTTAGTAACTAATTCAGCAGTTACGTCAATTCACGAGATCAAACCCTCACAATGATTAACAAGTGCAATACTTAATAATTCAATCGGATTCACAACGAATAACAGAGCATAGTCCGAATTCGAACAACACTCAAATATTCAAGTCGAAATCACGATGAATAATCAAAGTACAAGCTCAATTGAGCAGCACCTGGACTATCATTGGATAGTTATAATCGATCGGACGTTGAATCGTAATAGCGATCGAGTTAATACCCTGATTGCGGCAGCACTTCGTGATCGGTGTGTGTTTTGTGTGACGATATTCGCTATAACTTGATGGTTAGAGAGAATTTGGACGTCGAATGAACACCAAAATTCAAGTGCCAACGTCCTTTATTTATAGCTGGAAAATGTCCTCCCTCGCGCCACGCGAAGAAGACATGTGTACCCGTCGCGTGGCGCGACGGGTCTATTTTCTAGCCTAGGTTGCTTCGTGTCCAAGTAACCTTGCTGAGTAAGTTAAACGAACAAATTTCGTTTCTACAGCAAATTTAGAGGATAAACATCCACTAGGGTTTAACCCCCCTGAGTTTTAGGGGCCCTGATCCTGATTCCGATTGTTATGAAAATTTTAGGGTTAGTGCAGAATTACTTGGGTGTCTCAATTAGGGTTTTCTTGTTGACTAATTATCGTCCTAATTATGGATTTTAGTGGCAGTTGTTACAGTGGTAATCATCACTCCACCTGAAAACTGGATTTGGCTTTGAAGCACTGTGGTCAAACCTGCACCACTCATTACCAACTATTTTTGAGTTTTCATTTTTCGATTTTTCTGATTTTTGATTGCGATTGTGTAGGATCAGTTTTGACCTCTCGAGTGAGTCAATCAGAGCTAGTGCTTACTGAAAATGTGGCGGAAACATATTTTCAGCATGATACAAAGAAAAACCGTAAAAGAATGGAGTAGAAACAGAGAATTCACACTTAAAATACCTTTTCTTCACTTGAAAACGCTTGCCGTACGGACAACAATTCGACATGGAGTTCCAGACAACGTTACAAATGAAGACACAACAGGGGTATTTATAGACTTTGTGGTCCGCTCATGTGACATGTCCACAAGAGCGGTCCAGACAACAAAGCTGGTTCGCTTTTGTGGACACATGCCACAAAATCGGACCTACAACATAAACTTCATAAAATTACACTTTAACCCCCTGAACATATACAAAATAACCTATCTGGACCCTATACATTAAACTAGCATTACAAAGACGCAGGCTTTAGACATTGTGCATCAACAAACTCCCCCTTGGATGAAGCCGCAGTCTTTGTCTTGAATGTAGGTCTTCAGATAGCTTTGAATTTCTCTTCCTTCGGTATTGGCTTTCTTCCCAGCGCAACCCTGATCTTCTCATTCTTTATCTTCCTCGCTTTTTCTTCCTTTTCTTGTTGCTTAATAAACTTTCCTCTATTTTCTTCAATTTTGATGATTTTCCGGATCAGGATCCACATAGTTTGCATCTCTAAGCAATCCGAAGTTTTCAATCACTAGATTAGGCTCTGGATGATACTTGACCAGGTTCTTCAAAGTGTTATTAGACATGTGAGCTTGAACAAGAAGATCACCCTGAATGTTTCTATCAATTCCAGGGTATGCATGATCAATCATCATTTGTACAAACCGCGGATACCTCTAGGTTCTAACATCCGACGTGAGATTCTCCACCATATAATGAAAAACTATGTGTGAAAAGTTGTATTTCTTATTCAACACCAACGCTGTCAACATGTTCATTTGATAATCCCTCATCTGGTCAAAACTGCCCTTTGTGTGGCTCAAAGTAATCAGAATACAATGAATTAAGAACTTGAAAGATTTCTGAAATTTCGACTTCAAGTAGTTCCCGGTGTTCAAAGTATTTCTGTATCCCAAACGTAGCATACAACCTTTCACCATACGTTCTGGAAATCTTGTGGGGTAGTTGGCCTCATCAGGAAAGTTCATAACTTCTCGAACTAATGCTTCAGTCACCAGAATAGTCTCCAACTTTCCATCTACTTCCACCACTGACGATATCACCTTGCTTGCCTCGTCATACTTTGCGTTCATCTAAAACCGACTAATATGTGATCTGCACAACGGCCTCTGGTCAGTCATCGCTTTCTTCACTGGAATACGATTCATGTAGTCCAAAATACTGCTAAATTCTGACAATAACGGACACTTCTCCACATCTAAGTCAATGCAGCTGTTGTGTACTGGATCGAATAACACGTTTGGTGATGCCTGCATGACAACAAGACAATCAAAAACTTAGAAAATTTTTTGACATTTTGAACACTGACCAAAAAAGCGAACCAACAATATACAATAAAAGCGAACCATACACTGTACTACCATAAAGCGAACCAGATAAGAGGACTAAAAAGCGGACCTACTTAGAAAATTACACAAAAAGCGAACCGTCCCTAGACATATAAGCGAATCAATCCTTTACTGCCTTAAAAGCGAACCTGCTATGGTACATATGAGCGGTTCTGAAAGTGTTCATAAAAGCGGACCTAAAATGGTAACTATGAGCGGTCCTACAAATCACATATAAGCGGTCCTGAATTACATGGCAGTAAAAGCGGTCCTAATACTAAAACATGTAAAAACTGCTTAAAACCTAAAATTGATTCCAAAATTACAATCTACACAACATTCCGAGTCTAGAGGTGTCTTTTGATTCCTACAAATATGCCTAAAACTCCCTAGATCTGAGACTGAAACAACTCATTGCTGACAACACACATCAAACACTCAAATTTCAGTAATTAACACACAATACTACCTTATATTACATCAGACGACATGATTACACTATTCTATTCAACCAAATATGACAGTTAAAAGCTCAAAACACGATCCGTTCATGCAAACATACCGACAGACATATTTTTAACACGAAAGAACTAATATTGAGAGAGGACTTACCTTGCCCATGATGTAATGAACTATAATCTATCAAGAATTGAAGAAAAACATGCTCAAACAGCAAGAAATCACGATGAACACGAAGGATCGCTCGTAATCGCCTCAGAGAGAATGACGTATAAGCGAACTGGGTTATGTCAAGAAAAGCGGACCCCTCTACCTTTTATATGGGGTCTGGATCGCTTATATGACATGTTCTCATGAGCGGACCAACGTGTTACTTTTGACAGAAAAGCGAACCGATGGTGACATAAAAGCGAACCAACTTTACTTTTTCAAGAAATTCATTTTTTATTCATTTTTTCAACTTTTTGGATTTCACACGCTGACACCCAGTTGACCAAGTCCAAATTAATGACCCTGGACAACTGTTCGACCTACCAAGTCCAAGTTAATGGCCCTGGATGATCAGTTTTATGAAATACTCTGTCGTTTTGTTTCAAAAACAGTTCAAATTAATGAACTTTTCAACATTTCAAACAATTTCATATTTTATCTTTCAAACATCATACCAGATCTTTGTTTGCAATCACAGCTTACCCAACCCTCATCAGACACTGACATGATCTGCACACAGGCTTTGATCTTCCAATCCCCAGTATCAGTTGTCGAAAATAAAATAAGAAAAGAAAATCTTTTTGGGTTTTAAGCTGTACAAACTAAAATATATACACACAATATTTTTGCGAGCCTGTTAGGGGATCATATCAGCTGCTGACAGAACACAAGCACCGTTAAGCTTATTTCATTTTAAGCATTAAGCAATTCGCGTTGATTGTCGGTATATTGATCCATTTTAAATTCTCGCAAAACTTTCAATCTGTTCGGGATACGTGATTAGTGTTTTAGAGACTTAAACGTTAACGAGTGTTCCCACCTCAGTATATACTCCCGTATCCGTATCCCAGTATTCAGTCTTACAGGTGAATATACCACAGCTGATATCTGTAAGGGGTTAGGTGCGAAACCGTGAGAGCTCAGGTCAGAACTTCCGTTCAGCAGAGAGATGACGGCTCGACTTTTCGGTGGAAACGTCGACCATCAAACTGCCACTAAATCATTTTTCGATGTATCACATTACGCACGTCTCGTTACTCAAATCATTTACCCACATAAACCACCAATGTAAATTGCCCATGTCTAAACCATTGTTAAATGTCAATCAAGTAATGTGTAAACAAAATGTCATGTATGGCAAGTGAAATATGTAATCACCAAACCATAGGTAAGAATGCACAAACGATGTACTAAGTATGCGACAGATGGTCATACATAGCATGATACAAAGCATAAAATGTCTTGTAAAACGATGTACTAAATATGCACACAATGGGCATACATAGCATGTGATGTAAAATGTACTAAGTATGATGAACATACATAGCATGATACAAAGCATAAAATGTCTTGTAAAACGATGTACTAAATATGCACACAATGGGCATACATAGCATGTGATGTAAAATGTACTAAGTATGATGAACATACATAGCATGAAATGTCATGTAAAACGATGTACTAAGTATGCTAAGTAAATATACATAGCAAAAACACAATGAAATCATGTACTAATAGTGTACTAATGAACATAGCAAGTATATGATATAAAAGCATGAAATCATGAAAGTAACAAGTAGGCACATGTGTTTCACCCCAAAATGTTTGAAAAACAGTAAAAGAGGGGACTATGTACTCACTTGAGATTGCTTAGAAGTCCTAGGATAACCACCAAGCAATGCTAGAAGATCACGGAATCAAACGGCACCTATATAGGTAACTACATAAATAAACGGCCCTATCGGAGGATCGGGTAGTACGAGGGTTTATAAACCAAATAAGTAGGGGAACTTATGTTACATGGTTTAACAAAGCCTACGTACTAAAACGGAACCTATCCTAAGTGCTTTTGACCCGTTACGACCCGCTTAGGTAGCTTTTGCTACTTTAACGCGTCGTTCGCGTAAAACGCGTTCGGAAAGCCTAACTAGTCCTATGACAAGTAAGATATGCCTTAACATGCTTAATATTGTTTCTAAATCAGTTTAGATGTCAAAAATTATGTTACATAGGCTTAAAATGAATTTTGGCGCAAAAAGGGTATTTTGGTAATTTACCTAAGGCATAAGAACTACTTATCATACAACTATTTAAACGACGTGACCATAATGTATAACCTCGGAAGGTTATTCCCTATACAACTATGGTCTCCAAAAATGTTTGGTCGGATCCTAAAGATCGACCAAATGGGTCGGGTTCGTAAGCATAAGCGATTGATTAGATCGCTTACCTTTACGACCCTAAACAAGCACAAATCTAAAAGCGACGAGCTAAACATGCTAGAACATGTTTAGTAATGTTTAGAAAACAGGTTTGGTATTAAAACAAACGGTTTTAATACCCTAGGGTAGTTTGGTTAAAAAAATACGCGAGAAAACGCATTTTGCCGAAACTACGACTCGTCACTGAGCCTAGATAACGTGGTAATCAGTAGGTATAGTCACTAGGGACTATAACCATCGTGATTACGCTCACGTTATGAAGTTCAAACGAACTTCGCGTTGACCATAAACTGGTCAATGCAGAAAGTCAAACACAGTTTGACTTTAACGCTAAAATGAACGAAAAACGCGAAAGAATACTTACAGAAGGTCCCCGCAAGATTTGAACCCGATTCACTCTCAGGTAGGAAGTATATAAACTTCCACTTAGAGAGCTTTGAATCAGATTTCAAATGTGAGGGAAAATGAGCAAGACATGGGGGGGGGGTATTTATAGGAAATATGGAACCGTTAAGATCGTTTCTTGTTCCCCAAGCGTTAAATCTGAGCCGTACAACACATACCCACTGAATTACAAACCCTTGAGAGCCCCTAGGATTGATAAAAACCATTTGCAAGTGGTTTTGAAGTGCTAAACAGCTGCAAACAGCTGTTTGCAACATTTTTGCATATCTGGGGAGGCCATGCGGCCCGCATCAGGATCCACACAAACTCAGGCGGGCCGCCTGAGGTTGTCTGATCAGCATAACTTTTCAAAAATGACAGTTTTAGCCCCTGCATGCTTTTAAGTCCATTTTCGACACATTTAAGCCCCGTTAACCTCATTTCAAGGCTCTAAAATGAAGTTAAAGTATAGGGAACTCAAAACATGCTCAAAAATATCTCGGATGTTGGTTCGTTTGGTCGTACGATCGCGATGTTCGCTTAATTACGACGGAATGCGCATAAGCGCGAAAAACGATCCAAATTGCGCGACGAATGGATTTTTCTCATGCCAAACATTAAAACATAATATTTTAATGCTTACATAAATTTTTGGATGTCCGGATGTATTCAGAACGTAAAATATGCGCGAAAATGCAAACTTATGCACTTTTTGACGCTTTTAGTCCCTGAATGAGCATAAAGTTTATTTTTGCGCACCAAACACCTCAAAGCCTATTTCTAAGCTATGTAAAGGATATTTAGGGCATATTTAACTTATGATCAAGTTCCGGAAGGTCTGTTACAGTACAAATTGACATACTTTCGCATTTTGTCGAATTTAGTCCTTGTAAGCGAATAAACTTGATTTCGGCATACCAAACCATCCAAAACTTATTTCTATGTTATGTAAGGGTTATTTAAGGTATGCTAAGCCTATGTCACTATTCCGGAGTGTTTGTTGCATTAAACTGGTTATATTTACGCATCCGTGCGCTTATAACTCTCAAGAAAGCGATTTAGAGCCCGAAATCGAACAAGAATTAATATGTGCAATCGATACACATATTTACACAAAATCCCAAGTATGAAATACAATATTTCATTGGTTTGGTATTTGTTTGATGGTCGTGGTGACACAGGTGTCACAGAAAGAGAATGAATAACCTTTGTTCATATTTATAAACCAATCATCCATATTGTCCACCATATAATGTGTTACCTAGATATTTAACAAGAACAAATAAAATAATCAAGAAAACATGGGCGTGTCCCCACCCATGGGAACCGTCGCAAGAGGAGGGGGGGTAAGGGTTGGTTTGCAATGGTTAGTTAAGTTATAGTTAGGATTAGAATGATAAAGTTAGTGTATTTTAGTGTGAGTTATAATATAAGGGGTGTTAGGGTGTTCGGGGACCCTAACTAGGTCAGAAAAGTAAAAACAATGTCTTTGGCAATATTTTTATATTCCGGGTAAAGTCCGGTTGTTCGGTTGTATTGATCCGTTAAAGTGTCAAGTAAAGCTTTAAAGCATCTTTTATAGCGTTTTTAGTGACACAATAAATTCCCAACACTTTGGAAAGTGTCTAGTATTATTTTACCAAGTTTTTGCACTTTACTAGTTATGTTAAATGCTGAATTTTTGTATAAAGTGCAGGATTTTGCATTTTAAAGCATGTTTTAGGCACATCCGGTCACTATAACTATCACCTAGTGACGCGGTTTTATAATCCTCACCTCCCTACACTCCCTACTAGTGTAGTAATCTATTCTTGGCTCATACTGTCCTCAGAGACAATGTCTGTCTAGTGCTGGCAATGTCAGAATGTTTACTGGGTTATCCGCTCACTGTGCTAACTGTGCTTTTGCGCATCAAGTTTGCCACTATTGTTTTGTGTGTAATAAATGAAGTGACAGTAATAAGGTATGATGCATGAATATGTATGTATAAGAAAACAGAGAGCAGTTTATTCGTAATTGTAATCAAGCACAGTAATTAAGCACTAATTAAATATAAATTAATTGTACGGATACCTGTAATTTTTAGGGTTGTCCCATATCAAGTCACAAAGGTTTGAATGTTGTTCGCGAGACGACCATAAATAAGTTTTCACAATTAAAATGAGGATGATTTAAACGATTTAAACGAGTTAACGATTTGGAAACGATTTGAACAAGTTAAACGAACTGGATAAACGATTGATTTTTGGTTAGTGTATAGATAACGGGACGGGTATAATGTGATGAAAGCATGGTGGATACGCCGCTGGTACATCCTATATGTAAGTGTTTTCATCATATTACATACCGTGGCGTTATTTAGTTCACTTGGGTATACGATTTTGAAATGATGTCACACAAACAATGTTTTCTAAAAGATATAAACCATACGAGTTTTTAACAAGTTTTTACAAGATGTTTTACAAGTTGGTTTTCTAAAAAAATGTTTTTGGGTTAACAAGCATGGCTACGGGATTTTACAAACTATAACCCACTTGATTTGAGTTGGTTAATTATGTTGCAATACACTTTTCAAAACAAGGTTTGTATTTTGACTCTTGTAGTCTTATAAAGTACCGCAACATATAAACGAGCCATGATTCTAATACCCTTATAAAACCTATGTACTCGCCAGCATTTCTTTGCTGACTTTTTTTTTACATATGTTTCAGGTATTGTTACTTGAAGTGATTTCTAGGATGTATGCGTCACATAGGATCTGGACAAGGCCTCAGTGACATAATAACAATGATAGTCGATATTTAACTTGTTTGTTTTGCGTCAAGACAATGTAATGTTTAATATTATCAATAAAACGAAACTATTTTTTGTATCCATGGTTGTGAAACAATTATTCTGTTGCAACACTCCCCGACGTTTCCGCCACGGTTTGTTCTCAAATCATTTTACACTAAAACACTAAAACATTTACATTTAACCTTCCACTAATTACATAAAGCATGATACACTAAAACACTAGATATTTTACATTTAACCTTCCACTAATTACCTTTTACCATCAAACTTGCATTTTAACCCCTCCCCCATGCTAATCTACGGCCCTTGAGGTGGTCCCACTTCAAGATTTCCTTATCTTCCTAGATTACTAGAAATCTTCCATAATCTTATGTAAGATTGTGCATGTACTTATGTAGACATAAAGACCAATGGACAAAAGGAATTAGAAGTTATGTAGTGGACCATAATCCTCCATCTTCATCACATTACACACCACCTCAACTTTCCATCTCCTCCCTCCCAACTCACGGCCGAACAACCCTCTCCACACACTTACCATTTTCAATTCAAGTCTTGCAATCCAAGGCCATTCAAGAGTGCTAGAAGGTGAATTTGGAAGCTTGGAACTCTTGGATCTTGAAGGACCACCTTTGTTTGCTTTTATCCACTTCATCATCAACTAGTGTTCTTCCCTAGCTTGAAGCTAGTAGTAAGATTCTTGTTAACTCTTGTTTACTTCATATTTTTGATGGTTAAAAGATATATTGTGTTGATTTATACAAGAACACTAAAGAACATACACTTGAATCTTGAAACATAAAGCTAACATAAGATGAAATCTTGTATGATGTTGTTTAGCATATGAATGATGTTTGTTTGTTGATGACTAGAGATATTAATGTTGATCATTACATAGAACTTGCTAGATTAGGATTAAAAACATGATGTAGCAAGATAGGGGATGATTATGTAACAACATGAAATAATCATCTTCTTGATTAAACATGAACTTGAAAGTAAAATGATTTTCTTGAAAAGTAATAAACAAGGTGGGTTAATAATCTTGTAAATCCAAGACTTGTGAATGATTTTTCTAAAAGAACCAAGTTTATATAGATGATTTTTGAAAGATCATGATTTTTATTAAACCTACACCATTTTTAGTGGCAAAATAAGTATAGAAATACTTTTGAAACAAGAAGGTGTTATAAATAAACATTTTTGTAAAACATATTTACAAGTTGTAAACATCTAAAATTTCCAAGAATGAAGTTTACCAAGAAATAAATACATTTTGGAGGGTAACTAAGGCCACTAAAACACTTTACCAAGTTACTACGCGTTTTTGTGAAAGATCAAGTTCATGTTGTGTTGTGTTGTAAAATATGTAGTTTTTGCACTTGGTAAATGTAAGATGTTTAGTGATTTGTTGATGATTGTTTGAATGGTTTTTGAAAAGAAAATGATATGCTAAATAGCATGGACACCTCCATTTACAAAGGTTTTAGTGCACTATGTCTGTTGACTTCGTCTTGTATCATGTCATGTAATAGAATAGATAGATCAGGGCTCGTAGTTAGAGAAATTAGGTTTTAGGAAGTTTGAGGTAATTCCGCACGAAATTACCATTCTGGTAATTTCACTTAGAATGGGTAATTCCGCTTGAGAGTTAATTCCGCTTGGAGTTTAACAGGTTAATTTCGCACGGAATTAGCTTTAGCTAATTCCGCTTGAACCAAACCATGTTAATTCCACACGGAATTACTTGCCTATATATACCCTTGTTTCCGTTTCATTTGGCACGAAATTAACTTTGTAACGAAGTGCTGCCAAATTGTGTCCAGGTGCTGTAAGACTATTAAATCAATAATAGTGACATATTAAAGAGTATCAAGTTGTTTCCACGTCCGTTTCACTGATTCCGCCTTTGATTCGGGTCCAAAACTCTTCTGATTGGCTAGTTCGGGTAAAACAACGATCCTATAAGTGGTAAAACAACGATCGGGTAAAACAACGATCCTATAAGTGGTATCAGAGCACAGGAGGAGGAGTTTCATCAAATTCAGCTTGATTTCATTAGAATTTCATACTTCTACACCTTCTTTTCTAAATTGAACAAGATTTAACGGTCAAAATGGACTGAATTTCACATATATCATGCAAAACATTGTTTTAACAAAGCCTTGAGAGTTTCAGACTATAATTCGGATTAAAAAATGACTAAAATGCACCAAACCTAATTCCGTTTGAACGAACATCTTAATTCCGTTTGAAAATTGGATCTTAATTCTGCACGGAATTAGTTATCAGGGCTAATCTCGCTTGAACTCACAGCTAATCTCGCTTGCAATTTAATTCCGTTTGAATTATTTCAAATGAAATTATAATTCCGCTTCAAAGGTATAATTCCGCTTGTGCAGTCCACACAGAATTAGTAGTTCCGTTTGAAAAGAGTATTCCGCACCAAAAGTTAATTCCGTCTCATAGTAATTTCATTTGAAAGTGGATAGTTTGAGTGCCAGTTTATTTCAGATTATTTGATATTGTTGAAACTGATTGTGTTTGACTGTGTCTCCAGGTTATAATTCAAGAAATTCACATCATGGCTGAAGAATTCTACAACACGTTTTTCAATGCGTTTACATCCAAATCTTCCAAAATCTCAACTGTCACACCAAAAACCATTACTAAAGCTATAAATGAGAACATTAAACATGACAACTTCTATGGCACGCATTCAAAACCACCAACTCTTGAAAGTATTGAAGATTATACATGGTGGAAAGAGCGTTTCATCAACTGGGCAAAAGTATATGCTCATGAAAGCTGGTTCTGTTTGGAGTTCGGTTACAGTAGACCAAAAGATGATAAAGGAGAAGATCTACCACTCGAGAAATTATCAAGAGATGACAAATCAGAATTTGCAGCTGAACAGAGAATGATTGCGTTAATTCAATCTTCAATCAGAAATGACATGTTTGCTCTATTGAAACATGACGGGTCATCAAAATCTGTCTAGGAAGCTTTAAAGGTTAAGGCAGAGTGGGGGGGGGGGTAAACAAATAAAGAAAAACAAAATTGCTTTATTAAAGAAAGAATTTGATTTGTTTGATAGTTTAAAAGATGAATCTGTTAGGCAAATGATAAAGAGATTTGGTCATTTGAAAATTGAGCTTGATCGTTTTGGCATTGTCAAAACAAGAGATGAAATCATTGATAAGATCATAGAAGCGTTACCATGAGCTGATCAGTGGCAAACATTTGTTTTTATTTTGAAAAATGATGCTTTATATGATGAGATTTCTCTTGATGTTTTGATAGAAAAAAATTGAAAGTCATGAACTGGAGTTGCAGAAGCAGAATAAGATGAGTGGTTCTTCACATCAACAGAATGTTGGTCTGTATTACAAAGGTAATTTACCTTCGGTGAAAGCTGATAGTTCACCAAAGACAGCATTCAGTGGTGAGAGCACGAAAGAGCCATAGAAAAGCTCATCAAGTTATGATCCGGGTTATCATTCATCGGCTTCAAAAGCTAGTTCTGGAGAAGCAGAGGAGATACTGTGCAACATTGCTCTCAAGTTGAAAAATTCTCCTGCAATGAGCATCAATGCAGCTAAGCAGCAAATGAGCTTTCTTGCATCTATTCTGGAATCGTATGAAGGTCTGGTAGCTGGCAAAATTGGGAACTCCGAATTAACCAAAGAAGACTATGACCAGATTGATCTGGAAGAGTTGGAACTCATTGACATTCGCTGGTGTTTGGCAAGTTGCATTCGAAGAGCTCAGAGATACATGGAAATTACTGGGAAACAATCATTAGGTGGTGCATCAACAAAACTTGGATTTGACAAGTCCAAAGTGACCTGCTTCAAATGTAAGCAAAAAGGTCATTTCAAGAGAGAATGCAATAATTCTGCAGTTGGTGGAAATGAACATCCATTCAATGATGATTATTACCGAAAGGCAATCTATCACCGAAGCAGAGAAGAGCCAAAAATGATTGAAGAGAAACCCAGAGAAAAATCAAGAGCTTGTGCAGTAATTCTTGATGATGAAGGTTTTGATTGCAGTCAGATCTATCTAAAAGAAGATCGTTTGGAAAATATTCGAAAAACAACTCATGGCAAATCTATAACAGAGAGCAAACATGTCACACCTCGGTCGCGGTAAAACAACGAAAGCCGCGGCGGAAACGCCGGGGAGTGAGGTGACAGAATTATTGTTTCAACAACCATGGCAAATTAAGTTATATATTATTGAATAAAAAGTTACATTGACTTTGAGTTCAAACTAAACTAACTTATTAACTGTCTTTTAAGTCACTAAGGCCCAGGCCGCCTAAGTGAACCACAAGCATCATCATGCATTAGCACCTGAAACACATGTAAAAATAGTTATGTCAGCATAAAAATGCCTGTGAGATACATAGGTTTTGTTTATGCAGATTCATGACTTGCATTTGAAAGAAGTGTTTAATAAAATGTAGTCATGAATCTTGTAAAATGTTTTCCTTTATAAAACCATGTGAAAATCAATGAAAAACCAAATGATGATGAAATGATAATGCATGGTTAATGAATAACCAAGTGAAAATGAATTTGGATAAAATGTGTACTTTGTAAACAATGTCTTGTTCTTGTATAAAATTGTTTCATGTCTTGCCCAAGTGGTTTATATAACGCAACAATGTATAATACAATAAAAGCACTTATATATAGGAAGTACCAGCGGCGTATCCACCATGCTTTTATCATATAACACATAGCCCCGTTACATAAGTCACTTATCGATAACCAACCAAAATGTCTTGTTCAATGTCAAAAATGTGTATGTGTAAACCATGTACAATGTGAAATGTTTCATGTATAACCAAATGAAATGCATAGCAAGTAGGAAATCATCTACTTAAACTATGTGATGATGTCAATGTATAAACTGTGTCATGTATGGTGAATAACTAGGAGCTACTCAACCCCATAGAAAATGTACAAACAATGTTTTTGAATAAACCTATGTTTAAATCAAATGTTATATTTTGCAGAAAAACAATGCTTTATGATTCCAAACATTTATGCAGTAATGTTAATCGCATACATTCAAGCCTTGCGACTGTGGCGACAAACCCTTAAACGAATTAAAGGGTCATCTAAAGTTATGTAGTCGGATTCTGTCATCCCCAACTTCTAAACAAACCCAGGAAGTCGGAAACGGGAGTTTTCAATTCCTATGGTACCATTACATAAGTCCGAGCGGCATGATCAATGTTAATGAATGTATTATTGTCCCGATTTAACATACCAAACGTCATAACCAATGTAGCATGTGAAAACCATGTACTAGGAATGCTAAGTAAACATGCCTAGTAGAAATGTTCATGTAAAACAATGTGCTAGCATGCTCAGTAAACATACATAGCATAAATGTCATGTAAAACAAGGTGTACATATGCTAAGTAAACATATGTAACAAATGTGTAATAAATCAATGTGCTAGCATGCTTAACATACATGTTTATGTCATAAAAGCATTAAATGCACGAAAGTATCACGTATGTACATGTGTATCACCCCAAAATATTTGAAAACGGTAAAAGAAGGGAACTATGTACTCACTTGGGATTGCTAATTAGTCTTGAGAATAAGACCAATTTAAGCTCCAAGTATCAAGGAATCAGCCGACACCTAGTATAGGTAACTATGTTAATAAATCGGCTCCTAAATCGGGAGATAGGATAGAATGAGGTTCTATAAATCAAATGAGTAATTGAACTCATATGGTATGATTTAATAGGCCCTACATTTTGATTGGAAGGCCTACCTAAGTGCTTTTGACCCGTTTTAACACATTATGGTAACATAAGCTACTATAAGGCGTCGTTAGCGTAATACTATGTCCGGATGGTTATCTATGTGCTATGTCAAGTCTTACATGCCCAATTATCCCTAAACATGTTACTAAATCAGATTACATGTCAAAAATATGTTTACATAGGCAAAATACGGATTTTAGCTTCAAAAGGGCATTTTAGTCATTTCCTATGGGCATACAAGCAAACAAGCATATGACTAACCAATCCTATGTGATCATAAGGTATAACCTCAGTGGTTATTCCCTAAGCAACTATGATCACTAACTAAGCTTGGTCGGATCCTAAAGATCGACCAAATGGGTCGGGTTCGAAAGTGTAAGCGGTTGTTTAGACCGCTTAACTTACGACCCTAAACAAGCACAAACTAATAGTGTTGAGTTAGACATGTCAAAACATGTCTAACCTACTGATGTGGTATCAAAACAAAGTGTTTTGATACCCTAAAGTAGTTCCGAGGCAAAATGCGTGCTAAAATGCATTTTGACCAAAACTTTGACTCGACACTACAACTAGCTAACGTGGTAATCAGCGGCTATAATCACGAAGGATTATAACTATTGTGATTACAATCACGTTTCAAAGTTCAATTGAACTTTGACTTGACCAATTGATGGTCAAAACCGAAAGTCAAACTGTTGGCAAAACGTTTGACTTTCTGCACTACATAAGGAAAAAGCCATAAAAAGAAATGAAAGAAGGCTCACAATAGTCCTTGCTATCTTTTCTACAAAGAAGACAAGTCCCAAATCACTTGAGAAAGCTCCAAAGCAGATGTGAAGAAGAGAAAATGAGAATGAGCAAGGAAATGAGGAGGAATGGATAGCTATTTATAGTTGTTGTGAAGTAACAAGATCATCACAAGTGTTTTGATTAGCCATTATGCAATAAATCATGGCCCTCCAATTGTTACCAGCTGATTAGAAGCCTTGGTGATCACACAAACTTGCTCAACATTCCAAGAAATTGCACAAACAGCCCCTGAAGTTGCAACAGTTTGCTAAAAATCAATTTCTGGAACTGGGCATGCTGACGCGGCCTGCGTAAGAAATGGGAGAGGGCTTACGCGGCCCTCCTGGGCTCCCCAGATCAGCAACAGTTTGAAAAATGGCTGTTTAGGTCCCTGCATGCATTCGAGTCCATTTCAGGCCTTTTTGACCCCCGTTAAGCCATTTTCAAGGCTCTACAGGGTTAATGAAGTTTAGAGGATTCAAAATATGCTTGGAACACTCTCGGATGTCGGCTCGTTTGGGCGTACGGTCGCGTTGTTCGTTAAATTACGACGAAACTCAAACAGACGTAAAAACGAACCAAATTAAGCGACGAATGGAATTTTTGCATGCCGATCACTAAAATAAAAAATATTTTAGTGTGTACAAAAATTTTGGATGTCCAGATGTGGTAAGAACGTAAGATATGCGCGAAAATGCAAACTTACGCCGTTTTTGACACTTTTAGCCCCTGTAAGATCATATAAGCATGTTTTCGCACACCGAACCTATCAAAGCTTATTTCTAAGCCATGTTTAGGTTATTTATGGTATGTTTAACTTATGATCAAGTTCCGGACTGTACGTTGCCTTACGAAACGGCAGACTTTTGCAAGTTGACGCAGTTAGTCCCTGAGAGCGAATAAACATGTTTTTGCCATACCAAAGCCTTTAAAACTTATTTCTAAGTTATCTAAAGGTTATTTAAGGTATGTTAAGTTTATGATGATGTTCCGGAGTGTTTGTCGCATTAAACTGACTGCATTTACGCACCAGTTCGCGTATAACTTCCCAGAAAGTGATATAGAGTTTGAAATCGATAAAAAATCAATATGAGCATCAAATCAAACATAAATGACAAACATTTGGAATCAAAACACACTGTTTTATTAATATTGTATTGTTCAGAGTTTGTAAAATGATATCAGAAGCACAGATGTCACAGTCTCCCCTACTTCAGGAAATTTCGTCCCGAAATTTATTTAGAGGAAACTTGTGAGAATAGATGCGGATATTTCGCTTTCATCTGATCTTCATGTTCCCAAGTAAACTCTGGGCCAGGTTTAGATTCCCAGCAAACTTTGACCAATTTAATCCGCTTTCCCTTCAACTGCTTAAAAGAACGGTCCACTATGTCCACAGGTTTCTCAACGAAGTGCATCGTGTTATCAACATGAATTTCATCAAGTGGTATGTGGAGGTCCTCATTAGCTAAACACTTTCTGAGATTGGACACGTGGAATATTGGATGAACATTTCCAAGTTCAGGAGGTAGCTCTAATCTGTAGGCTACTTTTCTAACTCTTTCAACGATCTTGAATGGTCCAACATAGCGAGGTGCAAGTTTTCCTTTCTTTCAAAATCTAATCACACCTTTCCAAGGGGATACCGTGAGTAGGACGTGATCACCGACTTGAAATTCTAAGGGCTTGCGTCGTCGATCCGCGTAACACTTCTGACGGCTTCTAGCTGTCTGAAGGTTATCACGAATCTTCCTAACCTTATATATAGTCTCTAGAATGAGTTCAGGTCCAGTAAGATGAGCTTCACCTATCTCATTCCAGCAGACCGGTGAACGACATTTTCGACCGTATAAAGCTTCGAAAGGAGCCATATAGATGCTAGAGTGATAACTATTGTTGTAAGAGAATTCGATCAATGGTAGATGCGAATCCTAACTACCACCAAAATCAATCACACAAGCTCTAAGCATATCCTCCAGTGTCTGGATTGTTCTCTCAGATTGACCATCTGTCTGCGGATGGTACGCTGAGCTCAAATGAAGTTGAGTACCCATGACAGATTGCATGGTTCTCCAAAAGCGAGACGTGAATCGAGCATCTCTGTCAGATATAATGTTCAAAGGAACATCATGTCGAGATACAATCTCATCAACATAGATTTTGGCCAACTTGTCAGCAGATAGATCCTCACGGATTGGTAAGAACTGTGCTGACTTTGTTAAACGATCAACAACAACCCAAATGGTGTCATGACCCTTTTTAGTGCACGGCAGCTTGGTAATGAGATCCATAGAAATGTTTTCCCATTTCCAAACCGGAATCTCTGGTTGCTCCAGTAATCCAGAGGGATGTTGATGTTCTGCCTTAACCTTAAGACAAGTAAGGCATTTGGAAACATATAAGGCAATGTCTTTCTTCATACCCAGCCACCAATACTGGGTTCGAAGATCCTTAAACATTTTGTCTGCACCAGGATGAATAGAATAACGAGACTTGTGAGCTTCATCCATAAGCATGGTGCGAAGATTGTCTATACTTGGGACCCACAAACGGCCCATGTAATAGAAAATCCCAAAATCTCTCAGTTCAAGCTCAGGATTAGTATGACACGGTATCTCTTTACCCATCAAGTCTTGAATAGCACAAATATGTTGAGCCTGAATTATGTGTGACAACTGGCAAATAACTGGAAATTCCGTACAATCTAATCACTATTTATATTTCTTAATCTCATGAATTTAACGTAATTTAATTACATAACTGTGTCGTATACTGAATAACAGTGTTACGACAAGAAAACAAAGCTAAAACATATGTTGGTTTTAGTCGAAAGGCAAAACCAAACAAACAATGTCCTAAAAGTGTTGGTAGAAAGTGCTGCGTGCACTATTCACGGTTACACTATTCATGCTAGCAAACCGTGAAATCAGACCAAAACACTGAAAAACGACACTCGGATAACATAACTGAGTCCATTTATATAAGAAAACATTATTATGAAAACACATCTTGCAAAGAAACAAGACTTTCCGGTATAACGCCCTAGTCTCAAAAATGTCTGTTTCGGCTTAAAATATAGTGTTTTTAACACGTCCGAACCTATAACAAAGCATTTCCGGGACTACGGAATAATGTCAATTGATGAATAACACACTAAAACAATAAGATGATATCAACGGAATGTTCATAATCACAAGTTTCCGACGTTACGTCGCTATGCACTAAACTAGTTCGTTAGTGAACCGACGAACTAGTAGGCGACATTTTTGTCACGAAACAACCAAACGAAGAGTCTAGCGAACTAGTTAAACTAAATTTGGGACTCTGAATCACTTCATACAACTTTTGGATGCAAGAAAACAACTTACAGAAAATCTTTATCGGTACGACATAAATGCATCGTAAGTGAACCGGCGCTGAACCGGGGACCGTTTAAACTAGTTAAACACTATTTTAACTAGTCTAGTGAACTAGTTAATGATAATTAAAGTCCTAATCCCTAATTACCCCACTAGTGATGTACTTAAAATACTAATCACCCTACACCTCCTAATGACCAAAATATCTTATAGTTGTAACTTTTATAAAAAAAATAATAATAAACATCATACCCTCCTCCATTACTTACGGTTTTGGTGGGCCCAAGGCCTCACCAACTTGCTCAAAATTTTCAAAGAATGTAAGGGATTGAGTATGGCACTTGAGGGTAGTTGTTGTGGAAATTATTAGCATGCACCATAGTTAAAATATCTTACCACTATCTTTCTTTCTCAAAATTGAAAACCAAAAACTTTCCCTTGAGACCCCCATATTCACGGCAGCCAAGAACCACCCAAGAATCCACATTAAACTTTCACTAAACACCCTAAATTCACTGAATCTAGTCACTTTAAAGATCTTTCTTTCATGGGGTAAATTTGGAGCTTTACTAAGAGTCTTCTTGGAGCTTATTTCTTCATATTTTCTTGTCTAAATTAGTGCAATATTGTAAGTCTTCAAACCACCATTTTTAAGCTTTAAATTACTAGTAGTTTATGGAAGTACAAGTTGTTGTTCTTGAAATTTAAGATAAACATAATCAAAAACCCTAAACATAAACATAAAGATCACTAAATATAACTATTATTATGTGTTTACTTGTATATTTATGTTGATTGTTCATGATGATTATGTTATTTTTGTTGATATTAGTGAGTTAAAGTTTATATTATCTTGTGATTATGTTAAAGTAGAGTATTAAAAATTATGATCTTGTAAGAACATTGTCAAAAAAAATAATGATCTAAACATTTAGATGTTTAGATCTAAACAAGATCATCACCTTCATAATCCATGAACTTAAACCATAAACTTTAAAGTAATTTTTAATAAATATAACTTTACAAGTTATTAAGGACATGATTTGTGAAATAAATATTTTTAAAATGTCACATAAGCAAGTTTATGTGCATGGATGAACTAGTTAAGAAGCATGAGAAAATGTGTTGGTTTAACGACCTTGTAAAAAATACATAAAGTGTCATTATTTTTTTTAGAAGCATGGTAAAATATATATAAGTTCATGGGGGAAAATGAAGATGTTATGAGTTAATGTATACATGCAAAGTTGGTTATTAAAAACTTATTTTGCAATAGGTGGTGATTTAGTGAATTGATTATTGCGACACATGTGTCACTTCAACCATCAAACAAATACCAAACCAATGAAATATTGTATTTCATACTTGTGATTTGTATAAATATGTGTATCGTTTGCACATATTAATTCTTGTTCGATTTCGGGCTTTAAATCGCTTTCTGGAAGGCTATACGCGATCTGATTCGTAAATATAACCAGTTTAAATGCAACAAACACTCCGGAATAGTGACATAGGCTTAACATACCTTAAATAACCCTTACATAACTTAGAAATAAGTTTTGGATGGTTTTGATATGCCGAAATCAAGTTTATTCGCTTACAGGGACTATATTCGACAAACTGCGAAAGTATGTCAATTTGTACTGTAACAGACCTTCCGGAACTTGATCATAAGTTAAACACACCTTAAATATCCTTTACAAAGCTTAGAAATAGGCTTTGAGGTGTTTTGTGTGCTAAAACAAACTTTATGCTCATTCAGGGACTAAAAGCGTCAAAAAGCGCACAAGTTTGCATTATCGCGCATATTGTACGTTCTGAATACTTCCGGACATCCAAAAATTTATGTAAGCATTAAAATATTTTATTTTAGTGTTTGGCATAAGAAAAATCCATTCGTCGCGCAATTTGGATCGTCTTTCACGCTTATGCGCATTCCGTCGTAATTAAGCGAACATCGCGATCGTACGACCAAACGAACCGACATCCGAGATATTTTTGAGCATGTTTTGGGTTCCCTATACTTTAACATCATTTTAGAGCCTTGAAATGAGGTTAACGGGGCTTAAACGTGCCAAAAATGGGCCGAAATGCATGTTTTTCAAGTTCAGGGACTAAACTGCAAATTATGGAAACTATGCCCAGGCGGCCCGCGTGAGTTTGTGTGTAATTCTTAAGCGGGCCGCGTCAGCCTCCCAGATCAGCAAAATTGTTGCAAACAGCTGTTTGCAGCTGTTTAGCACTTCAAAACCACTTGCAAATGGTTTTGGGGCATTTCTATGGGCTCTAATGGTTTTCTAAATCAAGGGGCCCATGTGTACGGCCAAGATCGAAGCACGTTTGTCGAGGAACGATCCTAACGGTCTTGGTTTTCTTATAAATACCCATCCATCCCCACAAAACCCACTTGATTTCTTGAGATTTCTCTAAGTTGGAGTACTAAACCACTTCATACCTGAGAATACTTGAGAAATCAAAGCTTGCGGGGACCCTTTGTAAGTATTCCTTCGTTCTTTTATTGCTTTTCGAGTTCGAAAGTCAAACTTTGTTTGACTTTCTGCATTGACCAGTTTATGGTCAATGCGAAGTTCGTTTGAACTTCATAACGTGAGCGTAATCACGATGGTTATAGTTCCTAGTAACTATACCTACCGATTACCACGTTATCTAGGCTCAGTGAGGAGTCGTAGTTTCGGCCAAAATGCGTTTTCTCGCGTATTTTGTAACCAAACTACTCTAGGGTATTAAAACCGTTTGTTTTAATACCAAAACTGTTTTCTAACATTACTAAACATGTTCTAGCATGTTTAGCTCGTCGCTTTTAGATTTGTGCTTGTTTAGGGTCGTAAAGGTAAGCGATCTAATCAATCGCTTATGCATACGAACCCGACCCATTTGGTCGATCATTAGGATCCGACCAAACATTTTACGTGACCATAGTTGTATAGGGAATAACCTTCCGAGGTTATACCTTATGGTCACGACGTTTAAGTAGTTATATGATAAGTAGTTCTTATGCCTTAGGTAAATTACAAAAAAATACCCTTTTTACGCCAAAATTCATTTTAAACATATGTAACATAATTTTTGACACCTAAACTGATTTAGCAACAATATTAAGTATGTTAAGGCATATTTCACTTGTCATAGGGTTACTTAGGCGTTCCGAACGCGTTTTACGCGAACGACGCGTTAAAGTAGCATAAGCTACCTAAACGGGTCGTAATGGGTCATAAGCACTAAGGTTAGGTTTCATTTTAGTATGTAGGCTTTGTTTAACCATATCATATGAGTTCCAATACTCATTTGGTTTATGAAACCTCATACTATCCAATCTCCCGATTTAGGTCCGGTTATTTATGTAGTTATCTATATAGGGTGCCGTTTGATTCCGTGATCCCTCTAGCTTCGCTTGGTTGTTGTTCAAGACTTCTAAGCACCCTCAAGTGAGTACATAGTCCCCTCTTTTACTGTTTTCCAAACATTTTGGGGTGAAACACATGTGCCTACTTGCTATTTTCGTGCTTTCTTGTTTTCACATCATATACTTGCTATGTTCATTAGTACACTATTAGTACATGATTTCATTATGTTTTGCTATGAATGTTTACTCGACATGCTAAGCACATTGTTTTACATTTCATTTCCTTTGCTATGTATGTTCATTTAACATGCTAGCACATTGATTTACATGACTTTTCTGCTTTGTATGTTACTTAGCATACTTAGTACATTGTTTTCACATAACTTGTTTACAATTGGTATGACATTTGGTTTGCATAAACGGTTCTTTACTACATTCATTAACATTAGCTACGCCGCTCGGTAGTAAGTAATGGTACCATAGGACTTGACAAATCCCGTTCCTGACATCCTAGGTTTGTTTGGGTGTAAGGAATGACTGAATCCGTGAACATTTTACTTTGATAACCTTTACTCTAAGGTTATCCTGCTATCTCAAGGCTTGAATGTAATGCGTTATCTTACCACATAAATGTTTGTATCAATAAAACAAGTTTTCTACCTGGCAAAACATAACTTTTTGATTTATTCAAAATACTTTGTTTTGTTCCTTTTTACTTATGGTTAAGTATTCTCATTTTGTTACTTACCATACATAACTTTTGTTTACACATAACTACATGACTATATTTTGAGTTTTAAACATTGACAATGGTTTAGTCAAGAACATTTGATGATTGGTTTGAACATGAACTATATGCTTTGGTGGTTTGTTTAAGTGACTTAAGTAACGATATGTGTGTAGTATGCTACAAGCATGGTGGATACGCCGCTGGTACTTCCTATATATAAGTGCTTGTATTATATTACTTGGCGTAGCGTTATTTAAATCATTCATTTGGACTTATACATTTTTACACAAATAACATACTCTTCACAAGACATTGTTTTACAAAACAGTTTGATTTGTACAAACTCCTTTTTACTTGGTTATTCACTTAACCTTACATCATTCTTTTTAACTATACCTATCTATCATCGATTTTCAAACGTTTTATAAAAGCAAACACTTAAACTGGATTCATGACAAGTTTTTGTTAAACATTTTCTTAAACCTAAGTCATGAATCCTATTTTTCATAAAACCTATGTACTCGCCGACATTTTTATGCTGACGTACTTTCACATGTGTTTCAGGTACAATAGTTGATGATATTTGATGATGATATTGATGTCTGCTCACCTAGGATTGGACGAGGCCTTAGTGACATTAAAAGATGCAAGACTAGTTAATTTTGTTATGTTTCTTTATTGTTAAGACATTGTAACTCATTTAATTCAATAAAACGAAATTTGTTTAAATCCATGGTTGTGAAACAATGATTCTGTTACAACACTCCCTGACGATTCCGCCACGTTTTGTTGTTTTACGTGGTCGGGGTGTGACAGAAAAGTTGGTATCAGAGCTCATGTTTATAGGGAATTAGGTTATTAGTAACGCTTTGACCTAGTCTATAACCTTCCTTGGACCCTAACGCGAGTTCACTTGCGTTTAGTCATAAAACAATACCGTCACTTATCCTTAGGTGACAACCACAACAAGAACATAAATTTGATCCTCTTTGAGAACTAATCATCCGTTCTAGGATGATTGATTACTAGGTTTTGAACCCTTTGTTATAAGGTTTTGAACCCTTTGTTATAAGGTTTTGAACCCTTCCAGTTTGACTCATATTTGGCTTAGTGCCTTTCGAGTTTTCAAAATCTCGTCAAAGTTTGGGTCTAAATAATGTGAACACGTGCAAACTAGAAGAGTGAATGCCTGTACTCTGAGTTTTCTATCTAAGGCTAGAGTGTTCGTACAAATCCGCAATATCGGACCAGTCACTCTTACCTGGGAACTCTTGAGGTGAGTGTTCACTTATAGGCGAGCATGTCTTCAGCGATGCATTATTATGACCTGCTTACTTTGATTCTTCACCATCTCATTTGTTTGCCTTAGGTAACAAACAAATGATCGCAATTTCTATGCGTTGTCATTTTGTTTTGATCACCCGATAACCTTTCACTTGTTTCTTCCTATGTCTTTCATTTTCTTCTAGAATGTCTCTTTATCTCAACAACGGTCAGATGTCCAAGCAAGCAGCCAAACTTGCCCAGCAAATAGGCGAAGTAGTTCTGAAGACCGTGGACTTAGGTATTGCCATGTCCCGCCTCAAAAATGGAGCCACTCAAGAATCACTGAGGAAAGTAGAAGTCAAACCTACACCAAAATCAAGGAAGCGTAAGGCTTCAAAGAAACCCGCAGCAGTTGCACCTAATCCAGCAGGACCTAGCCAAAAGGCAACGCCACCTGCTAAGAAGCAATACAAGGGAACGGCACCACTATGCGACAAATGTAATGGGCATCACCAAGCTCACTTACAGTGTCGTCTGTGTGAATCATGTGGGCGAGTTGGTCACCTGGCGAGTGTTTGTCGAACAAACCCAAACCAAGGTGGTCCAAATCAACCACAAGTCAATTCTGCTCAAGCTCGCTTTCCCCGTGGATCGTGCTACAACTGTGGCAAGATAGGTCATTTCATGAACAAATGCCCAAAGCTTGCTAAGGCAAATCCGACCCACGGATGAGCAGTTGGCTGACTAGAAGATGTTGTTGTCTTATGCTTCTGTTTCTTTTGTTTTCTTGTAATGTGAAACAATCTGTTTTGTTTATAAGTAAATTGTTATTCACAATTCTGATGTACAAATGTAGTTACATGTGTGTATGGCATTTCTCTATAATACCTACATCAAGGAACCTTGTTCTTTACAAACTACTCTTATGATTCTCCCTTTCAAGTGATCGCTCATGATTTCCTCAAAATTTTAAGTACTCGTCTCATTCTAGCAGACGAAGTACATGAAATGAAATGACATTATGAGTAATCGTGCTCTTCGCACATTTTTGTCTTTGAATCCCTGGTTAGATAACTAAGGGTATTTTCAAATCTCATACTCGTTACGTTCTAATTTTTCAACATGCATAACATAAGTTTTCAAAACAGCCTTCATGACTTCAAAAACATTTTATATAGTTCGAAAACATTTTTTTAGTGTATTTACTTAACATATCATACGCATAATTTCGAAAACATTGTCTATATTTTCAAAAACAACCTTCATGATTTCAAAATGTTATTAATACAGTATAATTACTTATATCAAGTGCATGATTTCAAATGCATCATTCATGTTTTCAAAAACCTTATATTTTCAAAATTCATCTTGCATGATTTTAAAACATTTTTTTTAAATATACCTACTTAGTACACCTACTTTATGATTTCAAAAGTATTATATATATATAAGGTTTCCAAAAACATTAAACACATTTTAGAACCCCATGCATAGTTTTCAAAATATTTTCCTCATACATTGACTTAACCTTCAAATTCCGCTTCATGTGTCGCCTTGGCATATCTAGCATCTCAACTTCATAAGCATTTTTACTTCATGTTTTGACTTAAGCACATCCAGTGCAAGGTTTCAAAACATCTTCAACTTCTAAAATCCATATGGGATCTTCTTATCATTACAATTAGATCCTTGTGCATAATTATCATTCAAATCAGAGTCCTTAATTGGATTCTTTGTGTACCTTAATTCGAACATTTCGGTTCCCTATAATCAAAATCGAATTTTCTCTTTAAGATTTTTTCTAACTTCAAAGTTAGATTCTTGATAATGTTTAAAGCACCAATCAAAATCCACTGATTGGATACCTGGTGTGCATTAAATACATGCGCTCAGTTAACAAAACAAATTAACAAAATCATGACAAGTTTAAAATCAAGATAAACAATTTTGTGGTTATGTGACTATGTGTTTATGCATTTTGCGTTTTCTTTTATGCATATTTTGTGTTTTTATACTCTAGATATTCGTTATCCAAATCCTCGTAGAACCTTTCATATCTTCATATGAGGGACTCGTAGTAGAATATTCGAAGGTACTATCTCAATTCCTTAATTGGGCTTCTACGTGATAGTTAAGACCCATGGATTTTATAAGTGCCATTCCATCATTCAAAGAGACCCCTTTTAGTGGTCTAGTCAAAAGATTGATTCGGAATCTGGTTAAGAATGACATATGGTGATATAGCTTAACAGACTCTTGGTAGTCTATTTAAATCATTCATTGATATAATTAAAAGACCCAATGGTAGTCTAGGCACAATCATCATCGGCTCATCCATTGTTTCCTTCCCCTACACATTATAAGATGCACTACGTGACTATGCAAGGAGTTACGTAATTATGGATGCATACATAATTACGAAGTTCAGTGCACGGAAACCATGGTAAGACTTATTATGTGTAAGAACCAATAGTGGCAATCATAACAAAATGTGAACAATGTAATAGAGGTACGGTGGACGCACCAATAACGCTTTATATACTTGTATATAAGTGACCCTCTCACGTTGCAAGCATGATGTTATTTAAGGTTACTAGAAGTTCAGGACTCTAACCAGTGTTGTTTGATCTTTTCAACTTCATGTCTCAAGCTCTCGCAAGTTTCCTCTAAATAAAATTTCGGGACGAAATTTCCTGAAGTAGGGGAGACTGTGACACCTGTGTCACTTCAACCATCAAACAAATACCAAACCAATGAAATATTGTATTTCATACTTGGGATTTGTATAAATATGTGTATCGTTTGCACATATTAATTCTTGTTCGATTTCGGGCTTTAAATCGCTTTCTTGAAGGCTATACGCGATCTGATTCGTAAATATAACCAGTTTAAATGCAACAAACACTCCGGAATAGTGACATAGGCTTAACATACCTTAAATAACCCTTACATAACTTAGAAATAAGTTTTGGATGGTTTTGGTATGCCGAAATCAAGTTTATTCGCTTACAGGGACTAAATTCGACAAACTGCGAAAGTATGTCAATTTGTACTGTAACAGACCTTCCGGAACTTGATCATAAGTTAAACACACCTTAAATATCCTTTACAAAGCTTAGAAATAGGCTTTGAGGTGTTTTGTGTGCTAAAACAAACTTTATGCTCATTTAGGGACTAAAAGCGTCAAAAAGCGCACAAGTTTGCATTATCGCGCATATTGTACGTTCTGAATACTTCCGGACATCCAAAAATTTATGTAAGCATTAAAATATTTTATTTTAGTGTTTGGCATAAGAAAAATCCATTCGTCGCGCAATTTGGATCGTCTTTCACGCTTATGCGCATTCCGTCGTAATTAAGCGAACATCGCGATCGTACGACCAAACGAACCGACATCCGAGATATTTTTGAGCATGTTTTGGGTTCCCTATACTTTAACATCATTTTAGAGCCTTGAAATGAGGTTAACGGGGCTTAAACGTGCCAAAAATGGGCCGAAATGCATGTTTTTCAAGTTCAGGGACTAAACTGCAAATTATGGAAACTATGCCCAGGAGGCACGCGTGAGTTTGTGTGTAATTCTTAAGCGGGCCGCGTCAGCCTCCCAGATCAGCAAAATTGTTGCAAACAGCTGTTTGCAGCTGTTTAGCACTTCAAAACCACTTGCAAATGGTTTTGGGGCATTTCTATGGGCTCTAATGGTTTTCTAAATCAAGGGGCCCATGTGTACGGCCAAGATCGAAGCACGTTTGTCGAGGAACGATCCTAACGGTCTTGGTTTTCCTATAAATACCCATCCATCCCCATTGCAAAACCCACTTGATTTCTTGAGATTTCTCTAAGTTGGAGTACTAAACCACTTCATACCTGAGAATACTTGAGAAATCAAAGCTTGCGGGGACCCTTTGTAAGTATTCCTTCGTTCTTTTATTGCTTTTCGAGTGCGAAAGTCAAACTTTGTTTGACTTTCTGCATTGACCAGTTTATGGTCAATGCGAAGTTCGTTTGAACTTCATAACGTGAGCGTAATCACGATGGTTATAGTTCCTAGTAACTATACCTACCGATTACCACGTTATCTAGGCTCAGTGAGGAGTCGTAGTTTCGGCCAAAATGCGTTTTCTCGCGTATTTTGTAACCAAACTACTCTAGGGTATTAAAACCGTTTGTTTTAATACCAAACCTGTTTTCTAACATTACTAAACATGTTCTAGCATGTTTAGCTCGTCGCTTTTAGATTTGTGCTTGTTTAGGGTCGTAAAGGTAAGCGATCTAATCAATCGCTTATGCATACGAACCCGACCCATTTGGTCGATCATTAGGATCCGACCAAACATTTTAGGTGACCATAGTTGTATAGGGAATAACCTTCCGAGGTTATACCTTATGGTCACGACGTTTAAGTAGTTCTTATGCCTTAGGTAAATTACCAAAATACCCTTTTTACGCCAAAATTCATTTTAAACATATGTAACATAATTTTTGACACCTAAACTGATTTAGCAACAATATTAAGTATGTTAGGGCATATTTCACTTGTCATAGGGTTACTTAGGTGTTCCGAACGCGTTTTACGCGAACGACGCGTTAAAGTAGCATAAGCTACCTAAACGGGTCGTAATGGGTCATAAGCACTAAGGTTAGGTTTCATTTTAGTATGTAGGCTTTGTTTAACCATATCATATGAGTTCCAATACTCATTTGGTTTATGAAACCTCATACTATCCAATCTCCCGATTTAGGTCCGGTTATTTATGTAGTTATCTATATAGGGTGCCGTTTGATTCCGTGATCCCTCTAGCTTCGCTTGGTTGTTGTTCAAGACTTCTAAGCACCCTCAAGTGAGTACATAGTCCCCTCTTTTTTCTGTTTTCCAAACATTTTGGGGTGAAACACATATGCCTACTTGCTATTTTCGTGCTTTCTTGTTTTCACATCATATACTTGCTATGTTCATTAGTACACTATTAGTACATGATTTCATTATGTTTTGCTATGAATGTTTACTCGACATGCTAAGCACATTGTTTTACATTTCATTTCCTTTGCTATGTATGTTCATTTAACATGCTAGCACATTGATTTACATGACTTTTCTGCTTTGTATGTTACTTAGCATACTTAGTACATTGTTTTCACATAACTTGTTTACAATTGGTATGACATTTGGTTTGCATAAACGGTTCTTTACTACATTCATTAACATTAGCTACGCCGCTCGGTAGTAAGTAATGGTACCATAGGACTTGACAAATCCCGTTCCTGACATCCTAGGTTTGTTTGGGTGTAAGGAATGACTGAATCCGTGAACATTTACTTTGATAACCTTTACTCTAAGGTTATCCTGCTGTCTCAAGGCTTGAATGTAATGCGTTATCTTACCACATAAATGTTTGTATCAATAAAACAAGTTTTCTACTTGGCAAAACATAACTTTTTGATTTATTCAAAATACTTTGTTTTGTTCCTTTTTACTTATGGTTAAGTATTCTCATTTTGTTACTTACCATACATAACTTTTGTTTACACATAACTACATGACTATATTTTGAGTTTTAAACATTGACAATGGTTTAGACAAGAACATTTGATGATTGGTTTGAACATGAACTATATGCTTTGGTGGTTTGTTTAAGTGACTTAAGTAACGATATGTGTGTAGTATGCTACAAGCATGGTGGATACGCCGCTGGTACTTCCTATATATAAGTGCTTGTATTATATTACATGGCATAGCGTTATTTAAATCATTCATTTGGACTTATACATTTTTACACAAATAACATACTTTTCACAAGACATTGTTTTACAAAACAGTTTGATTTGTACAAACTCCTTTTTACTTGGTTATTCACTTAACCTTACATCATTCTTTTTAACTATACCTATCTATCATCGATTTTCAAACGTTTTATAAAAGCAAACACTTAAACTGGATTCATGACAAGTTTTTGTTAAACATTTTCTTAAACCTAAGTCATGAATCCTATTTTTCATAAAACCTATGTACTCGCCGGCATTTTTATGCTGACGTACTTTCACATGTGTTTCAGGTACAATAGTTGATGATATTTGATGATGATATTGATGTCTGCTCACCTAGGATTGGACGTGGCCTTAGTGACATTAAAAGATGCAAGACTAGTTAATTTTGTTATGTTTCTTTATTGTTAAGACATTGTAACTCATTTAATTCAATAAAACGAAATTTGTTTAAATCCATGGTTGTGAAACAATGATTCTGTCACAACACTCCCTGACGATTCCGCCACGTTTTGTTGTTTTACGTGGTCAGGGTGTGACAATTATTGATTTAAACGCGTTTTTGTAACGTGGGGAACGTCATAGTTTAGGGGAAACTATGGCGAATTTTTCTAAAAATATAATCGTGATTAAAGAGGGGATTAAAGGGTGATTAACAAGGTTAAACGCGATTAGTGGTCCTAAACGTCATTATGGAAACTTTGATGGGAATATTTAAAGTTTAAATATTCAAGAAGTTCTTATGAACTTAAATTTATTCTTACAAAAATAAATGGGTAAAAATATAACAATGTGTAAATATAATTTTTGGTAAGAAAAATTATATATTTTCGGAAACTTGTTAAGTGCTTGCAATGTGTGCTATGTATGTGTATGTATTAGATACCTATAAGGTGGTCAAAATAAATACACGTACATGTTCCTACATGGTCCAGGAAATGCTAGTAAAATCAAATCGGACAATTAAATAAAATGGCCGAAATGGAAATACATAACACTTGATGACGACAATTTGGGCGTATCGACATCATAAACAAGTTACTACAATGTCAAGTCTAAAAATAACATATTTTTAGACACTAAAGCGAACGCATAACTAAGTGGTCAAAAACAAGAATCCGGAAAGTCGAAAACTATAAAAATTACCAAGTATTTTTCATATGAAAAAACGAACTTATTAAGTTACATGCTTGGTGAATTTTTGGTAAAAATTGCAAGAGTATATTTAATGGACTCACTAGGATTAGATTTGGGCTAGACCCAAATTACTAAAACTAGGACTAGGCCTAATGACATTAAAAACTAGGGCTAGGCCCAATGACATTAAAAACTAGGGTTAGGCCCAATAACAAGAAAACTAGGGCTAGGCCCAATGACATTAAAAACTAGGGTTAGGCCCAGTAACAAGAAAACTAGGGCTAGGCCCAATAACAATGAAACATGGGATAAGCCCAATGACATAGGTTCGAAGCCGTTCGCATATAATTCAATACGTATAGAATACATGAATACACATAACAATCGAGCGAGTAAACTATCAACGCTCTAAAATACAAAGTTGTTCCAAAGATGACAAACAAGAACATAATAAAGAATTCAAGATGAACAACTTGTACGAGGTCCGAAAGACCTAGTGTCTAACGAGATTAGTACACATGTAGGTTACTGACACGTACGGACGCTCACTTCGATATCATATTACACGGAACGCAAATTTGTGAGTTCATGTCCCCCTTTTCTCTTAAGTGTTTTCGAATTTATAACTCTCGGGGGTGAAATACATGTTACATATGTTTCAATGGTATGATTTGGCTATGAAATGAACTATTAGATCATGTGAGCATAGGCTTTTGTGTCCCAGTCGAGGTGATTCGACAACGGTCAAGTTGATTTGACACAGTCAAGGTGATTTGACACAGTCGAGGTGATTCGACACAGTCGAAGGGATTCGACACAGTCCAGGGGATTCGACACTAATAATAGCCCACTTGGGTTGGGTACTCCCTATATTTTCACATATATTAATGTCCTTGCAAAACATTAATTGATCTATTCATAGATGCTTTACATACTTGTTTTCAATGGAATCTCTCAAATGTTTACAAGTTTATTGGAACTCATACAAAACGCATGAACTCGCTCAACTTTTGTTGACTTTTTAAAACTACATGCATTTCAGGAAACCAGTCTTGAGCCGGTGATACATGATTGGATGCAATGATTACCTTTCTTACGTCACACGCAACACGCTTCCGCAACTAGCAGGGTGTGACAGATTGGTATCAGAGCACCGATTGTAGTGAACCGGGGAAAAACTTTTATTAAAGTTTGGTCTACAATCACCGAGGGGCTCACACAAGAAATCAAAGTCGATAACATTACAAAAATGATTTCAAAAAGTATGACAAAATGACAAAAGGTTTTCATTGTGTCACTATAACATGAGGATCTATTATGCGGGCTCAATCATATGTAACTAATATGGTTCAGTACATATTTAGTATATAAGGAATAGACTTGAAAACACTAAGGCTTACATGTGAAACATGAGAACAAAAACAGCATGAGATTTAGTGATTATATATATAATGTATTTGTATATATGTTGTACGGAATATTTCCCAAGAACGAAAATACCTTCGACTATGAATTCTGTTATTACACTTGAATCACATGATGAGAATGATGACCTCGCTTCTATTACGAAGCTTATGGCAGGCGTGATCCCTGAGAGAGACCCTAAAGCGTGGATTCCGTGGAAGATGGTTGTTTTCCCTCAGATGGTATATGTATGGCTTCGGTAGTGATGATGAGGCGGAGGTGGCGGCCTTGGACAACAACTTTATTAATGGAACGAGGCCCCTGAGGCTCATACTAATCGTGATTGATGACACTCTCGTCCAGACATGGAAGATGAAGTACTCATCTTAAAGGTGCCCCTCCAGTTGCTATTGTTGCGGATTCTCTATATTTCTATTCCGTCTAACGTTGTGCCCTTTCACGAATAATGACTACGGGTGTTAGCATGTGGACTATCACGACGGTCCCTTTTATGTTGAAGGTATAAAGACAATAGTGTCCTCTCTCTAACTGATTGTCTGCTTGAACGAGAGAATGCAAGGGTGACCATGCAAGATAATTTATTATTACGGGGGCCCACGTAATAACAACTTGTAGTGCATGGGGAATCCTGGTGGGCTCTGCGGGTCAAGCTAACGATCACTATCCATTCGAAATTCTTAAGTTGTTCGAGTATCTATCTAGTAGAACACTAACCGGGATGGTTACTATAGCACTCTACGATACAGGAGGACCACATGTATTATTCGCACCTAGCATTCGGTTTATGACACGAGTCATTTGAGACTAGTCGTCGAAAGCAAACAAAACTTGTTGGCCGCTCATGGAGGATTTTGCTCAACATCCTTAGATTTCTTGTACATGGGCTAGTTCTTCGGTGTCCATGACACCCTACCTTATCTTAGTTATCGGAAATGATTACAGTAAACTCTGTCATTTGATATTTGTCTTATTCTAAGGGATGATATGGCATGAGCCATGCTACAACCCCTTCCTTGCATTATTCGACATCCATGGAAATTATAACAATCTTGTTGGAGCTCTTGGAGCTCAAGGGATATCAATGTATTCGTCACACGGGTTAGTGCGGCGAAGGATTTTCCTACTTTGGACTATCGAGATCCATGAAGTATGGAATACACGTTGTAAATTGGAGACGACCGTTTGGTTTCTCCTCCTCAACGAATTACCTCTTTTCCCACTAAGGCATATGGTCAGTACATGCAGGGGTACTGCACATTTTGGGTTGCATATATTCATGTTATCATTGTTCGAACATGGATGAACAATGAGGTCTTGAGGTTTCCATGACCAATTATGTTCTAAATTCTTAGGCGCATAGTAGGCTAAATCTATTCAAATACAAGTCTATATCCTTTGATACTATGTATCAAAAATAACATGGCGCCGAAAAGAAAAATCTACGCCCTGAAGAGCCAGCTAATCAGCACTCTACTATTAAAGTTGAACTCAAGTTTTTATGGAACGACATGAGGTCGCGGAAATTACACAAGATGAGGTTGCTGAGTCAACACTAGTGATGGTACTGATGGTACTAGTAGTTCAAGTGGTTCAAATTCCAATGGGACGAGAACGAGTAGCAATGCCACACTTGGAGATGCAATCACACCAAATTTTAATTCTAAGGCATCTCCGGATTATAAGCGGCGAGACCTCATCGATACGAGAGGTGCGGTAAGTTATGTCCGCTAAATAAAGATAATGGAGTCAATTAACCATGCTAGCAAATGTGTTAATAAGTAAACGATTTGGTAAATGTATAGTCATCTGTTGAGGGAGACGTTAACTTGATGGAATCTCCAAGTGCAAACTATAAGGAGTAAGACAGCAAAGAGGATGTCGTTGGAAGAACCCTAGGATCTTATATGAGAGGAGTATTGCTCGCTAGCAGGAAAATTCCAAGGTTGGGAACCGAACTCTAGGATTCGATCATGATTAGAACCAATGTTGTTGGTTACCCCCGACGCCTCTACGATATCTCAAGGATTATTGCATACTGGATAACACCCGAATTCAAACGCACTGAGCGCTACATTTGGGGTTTAGCCCTGAGATACAAAGCTGACATCAAGAAGTACACTAATAACTTGTCAAAATTCTGAATGAGATAAGTGAAACTTTCACCATGAGGGCACTTGCAAAAGTGCTAAGAGTAGTAGTGTGGTGAGACTGAGCACAAAACATAAATTAATGAGTTAGTTATATTCAAGAAAGAACAAGGAGGTTTTAACTGTGGCAAAGAGATCACTACGAGGATGGATGTCTGGGGACGAATCAAGCAAGTGAATGAGTGAGTATATGGGTAGAAGTAGGAATACTCCACAAAATCCCAATGTTGCCATGGGTATGGTCTACCCTACAACCAGCATGTATCAATTCTTTGGATACCAACGTCAGCTTAACTTAGTGTCTCTAGACATTAAGCCTATACAT
Source organism: Helianthus annuus (assembly GCF_002127325.2). Classification (NCBI taxonomy): domain Eukaryota; kingdom Viridiplantae; phylum Streptophyta; class Magnoliopsida; order Asterales; family Asteraceae; genus Helianthus; species Helianthus annuus. The sequence continues at coordinate 36,220,383 of NC_035446.2, read as the reverse complement.
GAATTAGAGTCAAGTTAACTAATTGGGAATTAGCGAAGTCATGTGAAGTCATTAAGGGTCACCGATACATTTCTTATCAACCAACCTGTTGCATCCATTTTATTTGATACCGGTGTCGGTATTAGTTTCGTCCCCCTAGAATTCAAAATATACTTGGCCTAGATTCAAATAAGCTAGACGTCTCCTCCTCCCATAGTATTGGCCAACGATAAATTAGTTAAGTCAGGAGAAGAAATTAACGTATGCACACTCGAACTTGGAGCACGAAGGTTCAATATCGACCTTTCACTTATTCAATTGGGTTATTATGACATAGTATTTAACATAGACTAGTTATCCGACAATCGAGCCAAAAACACATGTCACGAGAAGATCATTCGCATCCCCCTGGTCGATGTAGAACATTTGTTGGTTCACAGGGAGATACATGACAGGCCCCTATGATTTATAAATTGCATGAAGGCTCAAAAGTGCCTGAGAAAAAGATGCATCGCCTTTCTTGCCCATGTGGTTGATAAAAAGGCCGAGGAGCACAAGGTAGAAGGCATACCTGAAATGAAAGAATGTCCCAAAGTCTTTCAGGAAGACTTGAGGAAGACTTGCTGGAACTACCTCCACAACGACAAGTGGAATTCCATATCAAGCTAGTGCCAGGAATGGCACCGGTGGCAAAAGCTCCATATAGACTGGCACCCTCGGAGATGCAAGAATTATTCACTCAGTTGCAGGAACGGCTTGACAAGTGATTTATTAGACTGAGTTTCTCGCCTTGGGGAGCTCCAGTGCTAATTGTCAAAAAAAAAAGGATGGAACCTTATGGATGTGCATCGATTATAGAGGACTGAACAGGTTAACAATAAAAAATCGGTATCCTCTACCAAAGATCGACGACTTCTTCGATCAGTTACAAGGTTCCAGTTTTTATTCCAATATTGATCTAAGATCTGGATATCATCAGCTGAGAATTCAAGAGGAAAGCATTCCTAAGATGGCGTTTAGGACTCGCTTGGGCATTACGAGTTCCTTGTTATGCCTTTCGGCTTAACAAATGCCCCCGCCGTATTAATGGACTTGATGAATCGGGTATGTAAACCATACCTCGACAAGTTCGTAATCGTATTCATTGATGACATTTTAATATATTTACGAACAGAGGCGGAACAGAACAACACTTGAGAACTATTCTGGAGTTGCTTAAGAAAGAACAATTGTACGCCAAGTTCTCAAAATGCGAATTTTGGATTCGCGAAGTACAATTTCTCGGTCACGTGGTGAACGAGAACGGAATACACGTCGATCTAGCTAAGATAGAGGCCATAAAGAACTGGAACACTCCAAGGACCCCAACAGAAGTAAGACAATTTCTGGGTTTAGCGGGATACTATCGAAGATTCATAGAGAATTTTTCTAAAATTTCTCAACCGCTGACCACACTCACTCAAAAGGATAAGAAGTTCGATTGGGGTGAAAAACAAGAAATGGCATTCCAAACGCTCAAAGATAAACTATGCCAAGCGCCAATCTTATCACTCCCTAACGGCACCGATGACTTTGTGGTGTACTGTGATGCCTCGCACCAAGGCTTTGGTTGTGTATTAATGCAACGTGAAAAAGGTCATCGCGTACGTGTCACGACAGTTGAAAATTCATGAAAGAATTATACCCCTCACGACCTAGAGTTGGGCGCAGTGGTATTCGCTTCAAAGATTTGGCGTCACTATCTTTACGGTACTAAGTGTACCATATTCACTTATCATAAAAGTCTTCAACACATATTCGACCAAAAGGAATTAAACATGCGCCAACGACGATGGGTAGAATTGTTGAACGACTATGACTGTGAAGTCAAGTACCATCCGGGAAAAGCAAACGTTGTGGCGGATGCTTTGAGACGGAAAGAAAGAGTTTAAACATTATGAGTACGAGCTTTAGAATTGACGAATCAAACAAACTTCACTACTCGTGTACACGATGCACAACTAGAAGCTCAATAGCCGGAAAACATTCAAGCAGAATCCTTGCGAGGATTAGAGAAACAAATGGAAACGAATGTGGATGACACCTATAATTTCATGGGAAGGATCTAGATTCCCTACTTTGGCCGTCTACGCGACTTGCTGTTGACGAAGGGCACAAGTCAAGATATTCAATACATCTAGGATCCGATGAAATGTATTAAGATCTAAAAGAATACTATTAATGGCCTAATCTCAAGGGAGATATTGTGACCTATGTTGGGAAATGACTAACTTGTGCAAAGGTCAAGGTTGAATACCAAAAGCCGTCTGGCTTATTACAGCAACCCGAGATCCCCATTTTGAAATGGGAACATATATCAATGGATTTCATCACAAAAACTACCACGGACCTCTCGAGGTCATGACATGATTTGGGTTATCGTCGATCGATTAACCAAGTCAGCTCACTTCTTGCCAATTCGAAAGAAAGACAATACAGAGAAGTTAGCTGAGCTTTATCTCAAAGAAATAATAGCACGTCAAGGAGTAACTATTTCAATAATCTCGGAATCGCGATGGTCGCTTTGTGTCAAGAATATGGCAATCATTTCAGGAATCGCTTGGATCTCGTTGGGATCTAAGCACATCATTTCATCCGCAAACCGATGGACAAAGCGAACGAACCATCCAAACGTTGGAGGACATGCTTCGCGCCTGTGTGATGGATTTGGGCGGAAACTGGGATACTCATTTACCGCTGGTGGAGTTTTCCTATAATAACAGTTATCACACAAGCATCAAAGCCGCCCCATACGAAGCACTATACGGACGGAAGTGCCGATCACCGCTGTATTGGGCGGAAGCCGGAGACAAACAATTCATTGGCCCTGAACTAGTCCAAGAGACTACTGACAAGAGAGCAAAGAAATTAGAACGTATCAAAGCGGCTCGTGACAGATAAAAGAGCTACGCGGATAGAAGACGTAAACCATTATCCTTCAAGGTTGAAGACAAAGTCTTACTGAAAGTCTCGCCTTGGAAAGGCGTAGCTAGATTCGGCCATTCGAGATTCTAGAAAAGATCGGTACCGTCGCGTACAAGCTGAAACTGCCGGAAGAACTCAGTAATGCACACGACGCATTTCGTGTGTCAAATCTCAAGAAAAGTCCGACCGTTGATACAATTATCATTCCAGCGGATGAAATTCATGTACACAACACGCTCCAGTTTACCGAAGAACCCGTTGAGGTTATGGACCGGAAGGTCCACAAGACAAGTAGAAGTAATATCGAACTAGTCAAGGTCCATTGGAATTCACGTCACAGACCCGAGTACACATGGGAACGTGAAGATCAGATTAAGGCAAAATATCCCCACCTGTTTAAGAAGACTCCTGCAAAGGATGGCTCAACTTGAATTTCGGGACGAAATTCTTTTTAAGAGGGGGAGAATGTGACAACTGGCAAATAACTGGAAATTCCGTACAATCTAATCACTATTTATATTTCTTAATCTCATACATTTAACGTAATTTAATTACGTAACTGTGTCGTATACTGAATAACAGTGTTACGACAAGAAAACAAAGCTAAAACATATGTTGGTTTTAGTCGAAAGGCAAAACCAAACAAACAATGTCCTAAAAGTGTTGGTAGAAAGTGCTGCGTGCACTATTACCGGTTACACTATTCATGCCAGCAAACCGTGAAATCAGACCAAAACACTGAAAAACGACACTCGGATAACATAACTGAGTCCATTTATATAAGAAAACATTATTATGAAAACACATCTTGCAAAGAAACAAGACTTTCCGGTATAACGCCCTAGTCTCAAAAATGTCTGTTTCGGCTTAAAATATAGTGTTTTTAACACGTCCGAACCTATAACAAAGCATTTCCGGGACTACGGAATAATGTCAATTGATGAATAACACACTAAAACAATAAGATGATATCAACGGAATGTTCATAATCACAAGTTTCCGACGTTACGTCGCTATGCACTAAACTAGTTCGTTAGCGAACCGACGAACTAGTAGGCGACATTTTTGTCACGAAACAACCAAACGAAGAGTCTAGCGAACTAGTTAAACTAAATTTGGGACTCGGAATCACTTCATACAACTTTTGGATGCAAGAAAACAACTTACGGAAAATCTTTATCGGTACGACATAAATGCATCGTAAGTGAACCGGCGCTGAACCGGGGACCGTTTAAACTAGTTAAACACTATTTTAGCTAGTCTAGTGAACTAGTTAATGATAATTAAAGTCCTAATCCCTAATTACCCCACTAGTGATGTACTTAAAATACTAATCACCCTACACCTCCTAATGACCAAAATATCTTATAGTTGTAACTTTTATAAAAAAAAAAAATAATAATAAACATCATACCCTCCTCCATTACTTACGGTTTTGGTGGGCCCAAGGCCTCACCAACTTGCTCAAAATTTTCAAAGAATGTAAGGGATTGAGTATGGCACTTGAGGGTAGTTGTTGTGGAAATTATTAGCATGCACCATACTTAAAATATCTTACCACTATCTTTCTTTCTCAAAATTGAAAACCAAAAACTTTCCCTTGAGACCCCATATTCACGGCAGCCAAGAACCACCCAAGAATCCACATTAAACTTTCACTAAACACCCTAAATTCACTAAATCTAGTCACTTTAAAATCTTTCTTTCATGGGGTAAATTTGGAGCTTTACTAAGAGTCTTCTTGGAGCTTATTTCTTCTTATTTTGTTGTCTAAATTAGTGCAATATTGTAAGTCTTCAAACCACCATTTTTAAGCTTTAAATTACTAGTAGTTTATGGAAGTACAAGTTGTTGTTCTTGAAATTTAAGATAAACATAATCAAAAACCCTAAACATAAACATAAAGATCACTAAATATAACTATTATTATGTGTTTACTTGTATATTTATGTTGATTGTTCATGATGATTATGTTATTTTTGTTGATATTAGTGAGTTAAAGTTTATATTATCTTGTGATTATGTTAAAGTAGAGTATTAAAAATTATGATCTTGTAAGAACATGGTCAAAAAAAATCATGATCTAAACATTTAGATGTTTAGATCTAAGCAAGATCGTCACCTTCATAATCCATGAACTTAAACCATAAACTTGAAAGTAATTTTTAATAAATATAACTTTTACAAGTTATTAAGGACATGATTTGTGATATAAATATTTTTAAAAAGTCACATAAGCAAGTTTATGTGCATGGATGAACTAGTTAAGAAGCATGAGAAAATGTGTTGGTTTAACGACCTTGTAAAAAATACATAAAGTGTCATTATTTTTTTTAGAAGCATGATAAAATATGTATAAGTTCATGGGGGAAAATGAAGATGTTATGAGTTAATGTATACATGCAAAGTTGGTTATTAAAAACTTATTTTGCAATAGGTGGTGATTTAGTGAATTGATTATTGATTTAAACGCGTTTTTGTAACGTGGGAAACGTCATAGTTTAGGGGAAACTATGACGAATTTTTCTAAAAATATAATCGTGATTAAAGAGGGGATTAAAGGGTGATTAACAAGGTTAAACGCGATTAGTGGTCTTAAACGTCATTATGGAAACTTTGATGGGAATATTTAAAGTTTAAATATTCAAGAAGTTCTTATGAACTTAAATTTATTCTTACAAAAATAAATGGGTAAAAATATAACAATGTGTAAATATAATTTTTGGTAAGAAAAATTATATATTTTCGGAAACTTGTTAAGTGCTTGCAATGTGTGCTTTGTATGTGTATGCATTAGATACCTATAAGGTGGTCAAAATAAATACACGTACATGTTCCTACATGGTCCAAGAAATGCTAGTAAAATCAAATCGGACAATTCAATAAAATGGCCGAAATGGAAATACATAACACTTGATGACGACAATTTGGGCGTATCGACATCATAAACAAGTTACTACAATGTCGAGTCTAAAAATAACATATTTTTAGACACTAAAGCGAACGCATAACTAAGTGGTCAATAACAAGAATTCGGAAAGTCGAAAACTATAAAAATTACCAATTATTTTTCATATGAAAAACGAACTTATTAAGTTACATGCTTGGTGAATTTTTGGTAAAAATTGCAAGAGTATATTTAATGGACTCACTAGGATTAGATTTGGGCTAGACCCAAATTACTAAAACTAGGGCTAGGCCTAATGACATTAAAAACTAGGGCTAGGCCCAATGACATTAAAAACTAGGGTTAGGCCCAATAACAAGAAAACTAGGGCTAGGCCCAATGACATTAAAAACTAGGGTTAGGTCCAGTAACAAGAAAACTAGGGCTAGGCCCAATAACAATGAAACGTGGGATAAGCCCAATGACATAGGTTCGAAGCCGTTCGCATATAATTCAATACGTATAGAATACATGAATACACATAACAATCGAGCGAGTAAACTATCAACGCTCTAAAATACAAAGTTGTTCCAAAGATGACAAACGAGAACATAATAAAGAATTCAAGATGAACAACTTGTACGAGGTCCGAAAGACCTAGTGTCTAACGAGATTAGTACACATGTAGGTTACTGACACGTACGGACGCTCACTTCGATATCATATTACACGGAACGCAAATTTGTGAGTTCATGTCCCCCTTTTCTCTTAACTGTTCTCGAATTTATAACTCTCGGGGGTGAAATACATGTTACATATGTTTCAATGGTATGATTTGGCTATGAAATGAACTATTAGATCATGTGAGCATAGGCTGAAACTGAAATGCCAATAACTCTCATAAGAAACATGGACAAAGGTTAGATCTAACGGGTATGGCCGAGCCCCACTCATGGTCCATTTATGACTACTTAGAGTGCTTTTGTGTCCCAGTCGAGGTGATTCGACAACGGTCAAGGGGATTTGACACAGTCAAGGTGATTTGACACAGTCGAGGTGATTCGACACAGTCGAAGGGATTCGACACAGTCCAGGGGATTCGACACTAATAATAGCCCACTTGGGTTGGGTACTCCCTATGTTTTCACATATATTAATGTCCTTGCAAAACATTAATTGATCTATTCATAGACGCTTTACATACTTGTTTTCAAAGGAATCTCTCAAATGTTTACAAGTTTATTGGAACTCATACAAAACTCATGAACTCGCTCAACTTTTGTTGACTTTTTAAAACTACATGCATTTCATGAAACAAGTCTTGAGCCGGTGATACATGATTGGATGCAATGATTACCTTTCTTACGTCACACGCAACACGCTTCCGCAACTAGCAGGGTGTGACATTATGCGAGATTGAAGGTCAGATCGAACCTGAACACAGTGAAGCTTGACATGTTCCTTACGACTTAATGCGTCAGCCACGACATTCGCCTTACCAAGATGGTAGCGAATTTCGCAATCGTAGTCGTATAGGAGTTCAACCCAACGTCGTTGCCTCATGTTTAGTTCTTTCTGATTGAAGATATGCTGGAGACTTTTGTGGTCAGTAAACACTACACACTTTGAACCGTAAAGGTAGTGTCTCCAGATTTTGAGAGCAAAGACTACTGCACCTAACTCAAGATCATGAGTTGTGTAGTTTTTCTCGTGCACTTTCAGCTGTCTTGATGCATAGGCTATAACTTTGTTTCTTTGCATAAGAACGCAGCCAAGGCCTAAATTAGATGCGTCACAGTACACGACAAAATCGTCATTACCCTCGGGCAGAGATAGAATAGGTGCATCACAGAGTTTCTGTTTCAAGGACTGGAAAGCTTCTTCCTGTTTGGATCCCCACTCAAAAGGTTTACTTTTCTGAGTTAAAGCAGTGAGAGGAACCGCAATCTTGGAGAAGTTTTCTATGAAACGACGGTAATAACCCGCTAGACCAAGAAATGAACGAACCTCGGTGGGAGTAGTAGGAGTATCCCAATCCTTAATCGCGCTGATTTTGGCGGGATCTACATGTATACCTTGTTCGTTGACTATGTGCCCCAAAAATTGAACTTCCTTAAGCCAGAATTCGCACTTGGAGAATTTGGCGAAAAGCTGTTCTTTCTTTAGGAGCTCCATTGTAAGACGAAGATGCTATTCATGATCAGCTCGAGTCTTAGAATAGATCAAAATATCATCAATGAAGACGATGATGAACTTGTCCAACTAAGGCTTGCAAACCCTATTCATCAAGTCCATGAAAACAGCAGGAGCATTTGTTAAACCGAAAGGCATAACAATAAACTCATAATGACCATAACGCGTACGAAAAGCTGTCTTGGGAATATCTTCTTCGAGAACTCGAAGTTGATGATACCCAGAACGTAGATCAATCTTTGAAAAGCAAGTAGCGCCCTGTAGCTGATCAAAGAGATCATCAATGCGAGGTAGGGGATATCGATTCTTGATGGTAAGCTTCTTCAGCTCAAGATAATCGATACACATCCTGAATGATCCATCTTTCTTTTTCACAAATAGGACAGAAGCGCCCCAAGGGTAAAAGCTTGGACGGATGAATCCTTTGTCAGAAAGCTCCTGAAGCTGCTTAGATAACTCTTGCATCTCAGACGGTGCAAGACGATAAGGTGATTTAGCAATGGGATTAGTGCCAGGCACAAGATCAATGCGGAACTCAACTTGGCGTACAGGGGGTAAACCAGGTAATTCTTCAGGAAATACCTCTGGATAATCCCAAACAACAGGGATATCTTGGATAGTCTTACCCTTGCCTTTATCCTCTACGACATGTGCTAAGAAAGCAACATATTTCTTTGGTGTAACATCCGCCAAAACGGATCCTGTGAAACCCGACTCATTTCAAAGCCAGATCCGAAACTCAATTAAAAAAAACGACTTTTATAATTATTTATTATTTTAACATTGTCGTGTATTAAATTTAACTAATATATAAATGTTTTCAGGATTTAAAAAAAAATGTTAATTATATAAACGAAATACCCACTTAGTGAATGTTAGTTAAGAGTATTGAATTTATTATTGTTAAATAAATGTTAGTTAAAACATGGGTTAAATTGTATAAAAAAAATAACTAGACTCAAAGATTGATTTGTAAATTACCCAATAACCTAGGGTAAAATTGAAAATAAGAATTAATTCTCTTGACTTGCTTTTCACCATCATCTTCAATAGATTTTTCGTTTCCATATTCTTGTAACCGACTAAGCATGAATGCATGATGGAATATTTATTACATTAATAAGTTTTTGGTATGGAAGTCTTTTGATGTTGATAAGCTGCACATAATAAATCTCTTGCTCACAAATTTTAAAGAAACTCCATGGTTTCAATCAGTATCACCGAAGCCGCATCCGCTGATCGCAGCCATAGCACCACACACATCGCTGGCCACACACTCTCTCGTGCGTCTTTGTTTCGAGCTCTGTTGTCGTGAACCGTCATTCGACACCAGCACAAAACCACCGTTCTCTACCACCACCTAAGTAACTGTACCGCCACCGACTTACAGCACTTGGATCCTTGTTGGAATTATTATTCACCGTACTTGGTTTAACCCATGACTGGTACTTGAACCGGAGACCAGGTCGTCGATTTCTCTGGTAGCTGCATATGTTTATTACAATGGTAGCCAAAGATGTTTGTGCATAAATTTATTCCACAATATAAGGTAAACCAATTCTTTCTACAATAGCTCACTGATCATCATTCATTGTAGTAAATTCTATTTTGTTATTTTAAAGGCTACATGTGATATGTGGTCTGCTAACGATCTTTACTTTAAAACTAAACCTTACTTTCATATTCTATTTTTATCAACCTTGAGTTAAAAATGTCAGTTCATGTTTAAATTCTATGGTTTTTCTTCACAATCAATTGTTTTCTTTTATGGATGGGACTTTGATGGCATGAAACATTTTATATTTTTATATACATATATATATAAATATTTTTTTATGCTTATAAATCTACAAAGAAGTTTATAAAAACACAATTAGTAATTAGAGGTTAACTAAATAAGTAGTTGATTTCTTTGTATATATAATTTGGTTGTGATCTCTGCAACTAAACCTTTATATATTTTTAAGTAAACGTAGGATTTTAATTGCTTCTAATACAATTAACCTTGTATCTTATAACAAACTATTATTCATAACTTTGGTTCCATTGAGAACAATTTTGTCAAATAAGTAGTCGAGTATTATTATAAGTAAATTATAGACTTTACAAAAACAATTGCCATCAATTATGTATGAAGTTTGATAAACTTGGGTTTTAATATGTTTACTTATTATTTGAACGCCTATATATGGACTTATGTTTTAGTTATAAGATACCGCTTGAATTATGATAATATATTCATATAAATGAGTTATATTATATTCAAACGAACTTGGATATATATTTTTGGGACAATATATATTGTGTCTTTTAGTCGAAATCATACAACTATATTTATTTCATTGTTATATTAGTATTACATATATTTTATCACTTTCCACACTTTAATCACTTTTATTAACTTAAACTAGATCTAGCAACCAGAAATCCCTATTTTTATTGTATTTGTTGTAACCGTTTATTCGCTTTATTTATATTTGTTGTTATTTTAGATTCTATCCATTTCTTTTCGTGCGATAATTCTCGTGGAACAATTCTTCGCAATCTGTGAGTAATTTCTTCCCTTTTCCCCTTTTTTTTAATCTTTTACAAATTTTGGGGTGCATCACATTACACTTTTCGATTTACTTAACATCCTATGATCAAGTGTTATTATGTGAACGTCTTATGTGTATTCTATTATTATATATCTGATGTCAAGTCTATTGCATGCTATTATTCTAGTGGATCCACACGGCTGACTAGGTTCCCCACGACCATGGGTTGTAGCCTAGTATCGCCAACAGTATTAGACTCGCTCCTCGGGGCTTGAGCCTAATGCACGCTATTATCAGGAGTCTATTTATTTTGGTTGTTTGTGTTGTTATTGATGGTGTATTCTTGTTTGGTAAATTTGGATTTATGGATATGTTTACTATGTTGATGATAAGAGACCATTTACACACTAACCTTGAGGTGCATGTTAAAAATATTTTTTTAAAGAAATAAAGATAAAACTGTTTTCTATAAAACGGAGGAAATTATTCACCAACTTATTTGTTGACCCAAAATATATTTTTCTAACGTGGTGCAGGTTTTCAAAGTTGATGATCAAGTGATGGGGACACGTAGCATGGGCCTTAGAAAAATAAATTGAAATCTTGATATGTTTGTATTGAACAATGTATGAACAATTTTGATTATTATATGATATGTGACTATTTAAATGGATATGCTTTAAATGTTGAAACAATAATTAGTTGTAACAATTTTGATTATTATATGATATGTGACTATTTAATTGGATATGCTTTAAATATTGAAACAATAATTAGTTGTCATGAGCTATGGGCAACATCATGCCCCGTACCTTTCCGCTGCGGGTCGGGGTGTGACAGATTGGTATCAGAGCCAATAACTATAGGGAATTAAGATAGGTTATTAGACCCTTAGACTTAGTCTATAGTCGAGTAGGTACCTTAGGTACCTTATGTGCTTAATTGTTTGATTGTCGTAGCTAAAAAAACAAATTTAAAGTGCCCATGATTTAAATTTTCTAATGTCACACATATGCATGTGAGCACATCAAAATTTTATATGCTAAGTATTATATGCCATAAATGATATCATGTGCCTTATTATTAAACTATAGTTTATTATTTCTCTTTCCATATCATGTCGCACACACCTTATACTATATGCAAATAATCAATATTCTAATTCTTATTCCTAGATATCTAAAGTCCTGAATCAATTCATCTTCTTTAATACATTTCAAATATTCATGAGTTTGGTTTCATTTCATTTTTGGAGTTTCAAATTTCAACTGATATTTCACTCTCGTCAAAGTGAGTTCTTGTGACGGACATGTAGTAACTGGAAGGGTTACGTACCGGTAGTCGGGACGTCCTGTCTAGGCTAGCATTCGTATAAATCCAACTAATGGACCAGTTTGCCTACCTGGGGACTATCGATGAGAGTATCGATACCTATTAGGTCAAAGCATGTCACACCAAACGTCACGTGAACTAACAACACTTTGATATGTCAAACGTGTCCGTGTTAATTCATGGATACTATCCTAAACATCGTTTTACAACACCCCAAAATTTATTTCATTTACTGATTTACGATTTTCTTCGGGTTAAGTTATACGTCAATGGATAGACATATGAGGACCATGCGAAAGCTCGGTAATTGCGGGTGCACACGTAATTACGAAAGTGACGCACGGAAGTCATACTAAACCCTATGATGTGCCAAACTTATGATTTTCAATATTTTATGATGAAATATGATTTTATCATGAGTTTTATTATCTTATCTTATTTCACATGGTTATTATATTGTTTCATATATAAACCACCAGAATAAATCCTTAAATATTCCACGAGATTCTAATAAACTTTCTTTAAACAAATCACCCTAATCTTATTGTAATTTGTCAAAGGGTTAGATTTTTGTTACCCTTTGATACTCCAAAATATTTTCATGAGATTTGTATTCTTGAATCATGGGATTTTCCCTAAGTTCCATGATTTCAAAAATCTATGAATCCTAACCATCTGACCATCAATTCTCGTTATGGGCTATACATCTTACTTAAGTTGTCCCTCGCGTATGCCGCCTTATCGTTGTCGTCATCGTCGTCAACCGAGGGTTTCCAACCGCCGAATGGCAGCTTTGATAGCTGAATAAATGGCCGTAATTATTCCTACTATAGTCGTTCAAGTTCAACAGGCACCCAAGGTCCACGTCTCTACGAATCAAATCGAAGAGGCTGAAGCTGAACCGTCTTCACCCGATAACAACCATCAAAGGAGTGAAACCAACCACGATTACGCCATATTGGCTGTTCCGCTAAACCAGGTTGCCCCTAATCTTGTACCTGACAGAAAACCTTAGCAGGGACATTTTCCACAGTGCCCCACATGCCAAAAACATCACCCAGTCAACACTTTGTGCCGCCTTTGCACTTATCATGGACTTTATTGTCACTTAAATCGACACTTGTCGGCGCTATAACCCTCAAACAAAACCACCTATAGCACCATTTAATGTACAACACGTGACAACTCCATTTAACCAACAAAACACCCACCTTATGATCTAACCGTATGTCCAACCCGACGCTCCACTAATGGATCAACCGACCGTACTTTATGGCACCCAGCTCGTTTCTTACGATCGAGCCGTTCAAGCCATTCCAGAGAACCATGATAACTAGAAGGCACGCGAACAAGCACTCATCCAGTTCCAAGACAACCAGCATGTGGTCAGTAGCACGACAACGTTCTTATGCGATGAGGCTACTTTGAATGAAACGTTTTAAGTTTCTTTGAACTAATGAAATCAAATAAAAAAAATGTTTTGAAATTTCGAACACAAGTGTAATAATGTGATTTTTTGTAATACGTTTAAAATTTTGATAAGTTGTCCATTATGACTAGAACGTCACAACCCTAATCACTTTCGTAACCTGTGCCTATAGTTCGACAAATTCAAGTCTAGGGCACATGGTGACGATTAATTTTTTTCTTCCGACCTTAAAATACTATTTTATAAAAATAATAAAAATATATATAATAAATATGTAAGACCCCAAAATCCAGGTGTCTCACAGTTGGGTCATCGTTAAATAAAAAGTTCAAACACTTGAAAAATTTAACTCTTATGATTATAATTATCTTCTTAAATAATCCAAATACTAGAAAATTTTAATTATTATTATTTTCTTAATTTAAAAAAAATACGCAGCGGAAAACGTTTAAGTCAAATTACCAAAGCATGGGAAACATCCAAACTAAAAATACAAAATTTAATGTTTAAAATTTATTTCTTAAAGCATCGTCTTCAACTAGAAATGCCAACTTCATATACCGGGTAGCTTCATGCAACATCCAAGTGGTCATCGTGCATCCAGCTAAGCTAACCTGAAATCAATCTAACATGCATGCAAAAGTCAGCTAGGCTGAGTGAATTCAAGTTTTTAATAATGTAATACAATAAAATAGTTGTAAAACATTTTCATCACATCGTCTTAACTAAAACTCAATTTCTTTCAAAACATTCTTCGAAATAACTTCAAACATCCAATCAAATGGGTCAAGCACATAACAATGGGTCTCCTCGACCTTTAAAGCCAAACACAAAGTAAGGAAAAAGGACCCTTTTTGCCCCAAGGACCTCTAAACTGTGAGGGGTCTTCCCACCAAGACAGATAGATACGGTTAGGGGACTTCCTCTGCCCCAAGGACTGTTAAGCTGCGAGGACTACTTCTGCCCACATAAGTAAACTAAACAGTTAGGGGACTTTTTGACCCAGTCATGGCAAGACCCAAAACCTACACATTCACATTCATATTCACATATGGATTAATGCAATATAATAATTTACATCATGATCATAAATAAATATATTTATTTTATCTACAAATTCATCTTTAATGGGTCAAACACATAACACATAACACAGATCTCCTCACCTTAAATCCCAAACACAAAGTAAGGGATAAAGGAATTTTTCTTCTCCTCTTGCCCCAAGAGCAGGTAAACTGCTAAGGGACTTCCTCTTGCCCCAAGAACAGATAAACTGCAAGGGGACTTCCTCTGTTCGACCTGGCTGTGGCATGACCCAACACATCATACACTAGCACATAAATTGAGCAAGCAAATAATCCTCATGTATAGTTAATATGTAGATTCAAAGTAACTATATAAACATCTTAGAAGTTTATCAACAATTTAATACATCCAACATGCCTATAAGCCCTTAGACTTTAAGACATTAAATAAAAGGTATCATGAACTTACACTTAAATACATACGTGTGTATATATATACTTCAACCATCATACATGTACCTTCTTACCTACACACCTCATAAATATATATATTCCCTCATAAACTCGAGTATTTATATAACAATATATCTATATAAACTTATTCTTATATATATGTAAACACATATAAATATGAGTATATAGTATTCCGATCAATAACTGCCTTCACATGAATAGGTATATAAAAACATATAACCCTACTCACAATTCATGCTTAAAAAGCATACGAGTAAAAAATGAATTTTATAAATATTTAAAAATAACTTCACAACTTCCTTCATGAAAATAATCATACGAGTTTAGCATGCACATTAGCCCGAAAAATTTAAAAGCATTTAAAAGAGTAGGCTCAGGAACTCACCAGTTGCGCAGCTTCTAAATCCACAAGCTATCTATCTCGAACTGCGTCCTCAAAAGAAACCTCCTCATGTGAGTCTAACCCAAGCACTAACAAGTTCGGGTCACCCGCAATCCATACGAATCCACGAACCTGCTCAACGATGCTAGCTCCTCCCATTCATACATATGACATCATCGTCATCATCATTCCCATAGTCTATTTAATCATCTTAGCCTAATTGCTTTAGCATGAAATCATGCATCCACCGTTAACATGCAAAATTCCACTTTAATCAAAACCATAATATACATCATGCAAAAATCACTTATAACAGTAATACCAAAATTGAAATACTTCATGCGTGAAAGGCCATGCATATACATTATCATCATCTCCAACGCACACCTATATGAATACTAATACATATATCATACATAACCTTCTGTAAACCCATCGCAACTCGATACCATCGCCGCTAACGCCTACCCGTTGTCACCGTTTCACCACCAAACAGCACCCTTGCAAATCCATTCCTTCACCATCATCAACATCTTCATCCTTACCACCATTTGTTACCCTCACCATATCCAAGCATTGTAATCGCCAACTCCGACAACCATCGTTGGAGCGATGCACACCCCTCATCATTTCTGAACCATAAACACTACCTGCATCATCACCAAAAATCAACGAAACTACCCTATTCCATCTCCACTAAACATCATCACCATCATCGCTCTACCACATCAGCCACAACCCCCTCCGTATCCGACTGCCACTGCCACCGTCTGCCTTCACACGCCTTAGTCGCTGTAGCCTGACTACCCATCATCGCCATCATCGCCATATCCATCTTCGTTCAACATATCACCATAACAAACCCTAATCAAGTGCACGCAAGAACTACGGACCTACTCAACCTAGCAAGTTATAATTAACGCCATTTCTAAAGAAAGACTATACCTGATATGTGCTTCAATGCTAGATCCAAAACGAGCAGGCCTGCGTATCATAGCCGAGTACCCGAAAAACCGGAAGTAACCTAGCAGGCTGTGCAACAATAGTGACCGAATTCTAGAACCTGAAAACTCGCCAACACCGGTGGCTAGAACAGATGCGAAAACGGTTGAAACCTCTTCTTCGTTTGGCCGTCGCAGATAAGAATGGAGGTGGTTATAGACTTTCTGTATGGAATGTGATGTAGGGTTTTTTTTTAAAATAAAAAGATAATTCCTAAATTACACCATGCCCCCTCCAGTACATAATAGTCCCCCATTTAAAGATGCAATAATCATCTATATACAAAGTCAACCCCTTGGCTTTGTCTTGTACATGTTAAACCACATTAATGAAAATCATGGGTGTTACAAGTCTACCTCCCTTAGAAGAGGATTCGTCCTCGAATCCCGTTGGTCAAAATAAAAAAAATAAAAAAAAAATCTTCACATTCACACCTCAACACGTCCTCAATTATGTGTGACACCCTGACGCCACTAGACATCATTGTGGTCGCTTCTATTTCTAACCAAAATATGGTACACGATAGTCAAAGGGGTATTCTTCATCGCTTGCTTTCACCCTCACAACTTGTATTATTCGCTTATACAATCCACATACAACTTTTCATTCGACTCTATACTTGCAAGGCATCCTTGTCTCGTGCTTCGCATCTCTACTGTTTGGTCACTACCGAGTGACTCCCCACAATCCCTAGCGCAAAACTTTTAACTGAAGGTTCAATCAGTAACAAGCAATTAACTTACCAATGCCGACATTGTCACCAATGACATTGTTTGCTTTGTCATCGGTTACATTGTCTAAACCGTCCAATTTTGTAATCACCACCTGCTTGTTGACTCACCTGCCATGTTTCAATTGTAACCATAATAGTCACGTTGGTACTGACGCAGAATCTGAGTGCCTAAGCACATCCTAACCCGTCATCGCTTTCTAAGGTACCCGAAAGTAGGGCATACCATGCCTATAATCGGTCGTACAATCATCTTAGTCTCGTGATTGACAAAATTTCGCTACCCACTGACTCCAAAAGTAGAGCATCACTCCAGTCATAACAGAAGATCTTTAGGAGCTCGTGTTGAATATGTTAATTACATAAGCACAATAATTATCCTCAACATTGTCATCGCAGCGTCTAGACGTCAAACCGACTAGTCATTCTCATTGTTCCTCCTGAAGTCTAGCTTCTATTGTTCACCTCACACATAAGCCATCTCGTCCCAATCGAGTAATATCAACTCCTCAAACTCTAAAAAAATGCATCGATTAAGTCTTTTACACCAAAACATTCCTTCGCATGTCGTCGCATTACATCATCACTCGGCGCTGAATCCCTTAGCACTGTTACATCTCTATCATGGTTGCATTTCTAACAACTTTGGCAAGCAAAAGGTATGCTCCACACTGACATTCATAACTCGAGTTAGAACCGCATGTCCTAAAGCTGACATAGCGCACAACATCACATATAAGCTCACCGCTAAGAACACAATCAAGTGTCACCACACCTTACATCTTATCTCTATACAATCCATCACTGATTCGGATGGTCCATTATCTTTAGAACATGGTGCATCAACTTTCCTTTGCCTATCTCCATAGACATCGTTACTACCAATAACATCGTCATCGTCGTGTCCGGATATAAAGCCCATGGATTGCCCTCATTTCTACTAAAGCGTAGCTTCCGTCGTCCATCACATTCATTTGTCGCCAAGTCCTAACACTAGCATCATTGACTTTCTAAGTCTCAAGAAAGTGCACCAGTAAAACCTTCCACCAGAAGCCCTTCACGAAAATAAACACCTCACATTGCTACTTTGGGCTGAATCTTTCAGCATCGTTGTCCTTTCATCATAATCGCCTAGCGGACCACACGTGCAGGAAAAAATGCATCTCGCATCGACTCCTGTAACCTCGCCCATTGACTTAATACTTTGAAGCATAAATAGTGCACGTAACCATCACACGTCCAAAAGGCGTCATAACACCTAGCGTCTTACCACCACATCGTTCGTCACGAGAAAACATCATATAAGATAAGGGTATTCTATCCAAGCATAAACACGACACATCCCACATAAGACTAATAGTGATAGACAATACCATCACAACATTTAAAACAATAAAGCATATAACGTTCGCTTTATAGTACCCCCCAACTACCCCCTTCCTTGTCATATACTCAATTTCTAAACCCGGGTAAATACACTTATCACGTTTCATGGCTACCGCCACTCGTCAACCACATAATTATATAATTCACTCGGTCGTGCCCATCATGAGTTGTAGCAATCATCATACTAAACATCACACCCAAGCTAAACATATCTTCACATTTCTGTAGGTTACATTAAAGTAACCGTACGCATAACATCATCATAAACATTCATACATGCGCAAAGCTCCATCCAGACCATAAGTACAGAGAAATGACAAACTATGTCTATACTAGTCTATTCACATAAATTGGTCGATAATGACCGTTATACCACAACAAAGATCAATGCTAATACAAATTCAAGCTATTCGAGCGTTGCCACATGGCCACGTATAACTGCACCTAATCCAAAAACAACCACATATATTCACACAAATATTTAAATCACCGGGTGCATGTAACAAGAAACCTTGTGTAGAAGCATAACGCCAACACAAACGCATGACTAACAACCCACCCAAGGAAAAACATTCGCATGATTCATTATAGGCCATCATCCAGAACATGAGAAGTGACAATAGACAGCCAACAACGTTGATCAAGTGCTATCGGATGTCTGTGTCACCGCAAACGTTCTAAACGTTTCCTGTCATGGTCACACTAGTGTTTTACCATCCACGTAATGCACATAGAGGCTCAAGAAAAACATCCTACAATACCTCAAGCACACATACAATAACATTTTATCCGATGAATCAGAAAATTAACTATACAAGGAAAGCATCCTGTCCTACCCCCAAAACACAAGGGCATTAACATTCAATCTACCATATGGTGCAACTAAACACTCAATGAGAAACATCAATGCATACATCAGAGCATAAGGGCACTAGAATTCTACCGATCACATCATGCCCTTAGGCATTCAAAGGAAAATCATCCTAACATACAAAAACATACAAATGTTAGCATCCATCTAGCACGTCATGTGATTAATGAAAACATTCCAACCCTCTTTAGAGCATACGACATTAGCAGACCAACCAACATAGCACGCATTTAAGCATTCCCTTGTACAACCTTTCATACTACCTCAAAATAAAAAGGCATTACCTCCAACAATTACCATATGTCAAGCGTTCAATGAAAAAAAAAATAACCAAACTTCAATACACTAAAGAGTACCTCTTGGCGTGCGGCTACCCGTATTGGCATTTCTAGCTTTGATCCCATTCTCAGTTCAAGTCCAGGCATTAAGGGATGCCCAAATCTCTCGAACTATAGGCTCTGATACCAACTTGTAAGACCCCAAAATCCAGGTGTCTCACAGTTGGGTCATCGTTAAATAAAAAGTTCAAACATTTGAAAAATTTAACTCTTATGATTATAATTATCTTCTTAAATAATCCAAATACTAGAAAATTTTAATTATTATTATTTTCTTAATTTAAAAAAAATACGCAGCGGAAAACGTTTAAGTCAAATTACCAAAGCATGGGAAACATCCAAACTAAAAATACAAAATTTAATGTTTAAAATTTATTTCTTAAAGCATCGTCTTCAACTAGAAATGCCAACTTCATATACCGGGTAGCTTCATGCAACATCCAAGTGGTCATCGTGCATCCAGCTAAGCTAACCTGAAATCAATCTAACATGCATGCAAAAGTCAGCTAGGCTGAGTGAATTCAAGTTTTTAATAATGTAATACAATAAAATAGTTGTAAAACATTTTCATCACATCGTCTTAACTAAAACTCAACTTCTTTCAAAACATTCTTCGAAATAACTTCAAACATCCAATCAAATGGGTCAAGCACATAACAATGGGTCTCCTCGACCTTTAAAGCCAAACACAAAGTAAGGAAAAAGGACCCTTTTTGCCCCAAGGACCTCTAAACTGTGAGGGGTCTTCCCACCAAGACAGATAGATACGGTTAGGGGACTTCCTCTGCCCCAAGGACTGTTAAGCTGCGAGGACTACTTCTGCCCACATAAGTAAACTAAACAGTTAGGGGACTTTTTGACCCAGTCATGGCAAGACCCAAAACCTACACATTCACATTCATATTCACATATGGATTAATGCAATATAATAATTTACATCATGATCATAAATAAATATATTTATTTTATCTACAAATTCATCTTTAATGGGTCAAACACATAACACATAACACATAACACAGATCTCCTCACCTTAAATCCCAAACACAAAGTAAGGGATAAAGGAATTTTTCTTCTCCTCTTGCCCCAAGAGCAGGTAAACTGCTAAGAGACTTCCTCTTGCCCCAAGAACAGATAAACTGCAAGGGGACTTCCTCTGTTCGACCTGGCTGTGGCATGACCCAACACATCATACACTAGCACATAAATTGAGCAAGCAAATAATCCTCATGTATAGTTAATATGTAGATTCAAAGTAACTATATAAACATCTTAGAAGTTTATCAACAATTTAATACATCCAACATGCCTATAAGCCCTTAGACTTTAAGACATTAAATAAAAGGTATCATGAACTTACACTTAAATACATACGTGTGTATATATATACTTCAACCATCATACATGTACCTTCTTACCTACACACCTCATAAATATATATATTCCCTCATAAACTCGAGTATTTATATAACAATATATCTATATAAACTTATTCTTATATATATGTAAACACATATAAATATGAGTATATAGTATTCCGATCAATAACTGCCTTCACACGAATAGGTATATAAAAACATATAACCCTACTCACAATTCATGCTTAAAAAGCATACGAGTAAAAAATGAATTTTATAAATATTTAAAAATAACTTCACAACTTCCTTCATGAAAATAATCATACGAGTTTAGCATGCACATTAGCCCGAAAAATTTAAAAGCATTTAAAAGAGTAGGCTCATGAACTCACCAGTTGTGAAGCTTCTAAATCCATAAGCTATCTATCTCGAACTGCGTCCTCAAAAGAAACCTCCTCATGTGAGTCTAACCCAAGCACTAACAAGTTCGGGTCACCCGCAATCCATACGAATCCACGAACCTGCTCAACGATGCTAGCTCCTCCCATTCATACATATGACATCATCGTCATCATCATTCCCATAGTCTATTTAATCATCTTAGCCTAATTTCTTTAGCATGAAATCATGCATCCACCGTTAACATGCAAAATTCCACTTTAATCAAAACCATAATATACATCATGCAAAAATCACTTATAACAGTAATACCAAAATTGAAATACTTCATGCGTGAAAGGCCATGCATATACATTATCATTATCTCCAACGCACACCTATATGAATACTAATACATATATCATACATAACCTTCTGTAAACCCATCGCAACTCGATACCATCGCCGCTAACGCCTACCCGTTGTCACCGTTTCACCACCAAACAGCACCCTTGCAAATCCATTCCTTCACCATCATCAACATCTTCATCCTTACCACCATTTGTTACCCTCACCATATCCAAGCATTGTAATCGCCAACTCCGACAACCATCGTTGGAGCGATGCACACCCCTCATCATTTCTGAACCATAAACACTACCTGCATCATCACCAAAAATCACCGAAACTACCCTATTCCATCTCCACTAAACATCATCACCATCATCGCTCTACCACATCAGCCACAACCCCCTCCGTATCCGACTGCCACTGCCACCGTCTGCCTTCACACGCCTTAGTCGCTGTAGCCTGACTACCCATCATCGCCATCATCGCCATATCCACCTTCGTTCAACATATCACCATAACAAACCCTAATCAAGTGCACGCAAGAACTACGGACCTACTCAACCCAGCAAGTTATAATTAACGCCATTTCTAAAGAAAGACTATACCTGATATGTGCTTCAATGCTAGATCCAAAACGAGCAGGCCTGCGTATCATAGCCGAGTACCCGAAAAACCGGAAGTAACCTAGCAGGCTGTGCAACAATAGTGACCGAATTCTAGAACCTGAAAACTCGCCAACACCGGTGGCTAAAACAGATGCGAAAACGGTTGAACCCTCTTCTTCGTTTGGCCGTCGCAGATAAGAATGGAGGTGGTTATAGACTTTCTGTATGGAATGTGATGTAGGGTTTTTTTTTTAAATAAAAAGATAATTCCTAAATTACACCATGCCCCCTCCAGTACATAATAGTCCCCCATTTAAAGATGCAATAATCATCTATATACAAAGTCAACCCCTTTGCTTTGTCTTGTACATGTTAAACCACATTAATGAAAATCATGGGTGTTACAAAATATTTTTAGTAAAATTCACCACTTTAGATCGAAGATATTTTCTTGAAACATAACGAAAATATTTTTCTAAATTTTGTATATGAACAATTTAATACCAATGTCCTACACTTGGTAAAGTGTAAAAATAGTTAACAAAACGAAATGAACGTGAGTTAAGTTAACAAAACTATGGTTTCCTTATTTTACCTTAGGAACCTTCTACTTTTGTCTGAATCGCAATTATCGCCTGACTGGTGGGAGTGTAAATCAATGTTACTACGTCATCTCCTCCGCCATTCGACTTCATGTTAAGTTTTCCCTCATTAACGAATTTACCTGCTGCTCTCACTTTGTATCCTTGACGTTCGCACTAACGCCAATCGGTACAATTATCAACTCTTAATCAGTACCGTTGATAGCTTATGTCGTTGTCACGTTACTATTATCGTCGTTTTCAACCTTTACTTGGACATTTTTATGTATCTCTATGTTATGTTTTATTTCTATTTCATGTTGTTACAGTTTCACATCATCATTCATCGCCGCTTACCTTCTCTATAGTTTATGTGATGTAGGTATTGTCTCACTTTTTCATAGATCGACCCTTCCCTCATAACTATGGATGTAGGTACTGCCACCATTTAGTCGCACCCTTTTTTTGGTTCGAGACTCATACAATGGTTGTTTGTGGTTTGGTTGTGGTTATTTAATTAGAAGTTGGTTTGAGTCGTCAATCATGATTTGAATAACGATGTTGATGAAAATTTGATAGGGACATGGTGGATACGCCGCTGGTACTTCCTATATATAAGTGTGTCTGTCAAATTTTCAAAAGCAGCGTTAAACTAATCATGAGAGTTTTAGTTGGTTGTTTGGTTTTGTGATTGGAGATTCAAATTCTATGATTTCGCTCATTCAACTCAAATTGTCGCATTTTATGATAAATACATCAAGATCCCAGGTCGTGACACAGATTGTACCTTTGGCATCACGAGTACCCTTTATGACTCGGTTGCAAACTCTTAAGTGTTACAAGTCATCTTGGGTCATGATTTTCTCTTTAGGTGCAATAAATCCTCGATACGCCAATCTTGGGCTTCGTGATTGTAATGATCATAGAGCCTATAATCAGCCACCTTGTACCTCTCAGTTAACACATTTCATTTATGCACCTTCGGCATTTAAAAGCGATTCCTTAGTTAGGTATGTAACCCTTGCCAGGAACGCTACCACCTCCATAAGTCTACACCTTTTTGATATGGCATAGTTTGAGCGTATTCTCAGTAAAATTAGAATGGGTGTTTCACACTAGTTACCTGACCTTTCTAAGGGACATTCCGATCCTAAGAATGGAGTTCCTAATACTATTACCAAATCAAATCGATATCGTAAAGTTTATGGAAGACCCTACACATCATCCTTTACGAGCAGTTTTCTTCTAATTTCGGGACGAAATTCCCAAAAGTTGGGGAGAATGTAACATCCGCCAAAATGGATCCTGTGAAACCCGACTCATTTCGAAAGCCAGATCCGAACCTCAATTGAAAAAAACGACTTTTATAATTATTTATTGTTTTAACATTGTCGTGTATTAAATTTAACTAATATATAAATGTTTTCAGGATTTAAAAAAATGTTAATTATATAAACGAAATACCCACTTAGTGAATGTTAGTTAAGAGTATTGAATTTATTATTGTTAAATAAATGTTAGTTAAAACATGGGTTAAATTGTATAAAAAAAATAACTTGACTCAAAGATTGATTTGTAAATTACTCAATAACCTAGGGTAAAATTGAAAATAAGAATTAATTCTCTTGACTTGCTTTTCACCATCATCTTCAATAGATTTTTCGTTTCCATATTCTCGTAACCGACTAAGCATGAATGCATGATGGAATATTTATTACATTAATAAGTTTTTGGTATGGAAGTCTTTTGATGTTGATAAGCTGCACATAATAAATCTCTTGCTCACAAATTTTAAAGAAACTCCATCGTTTCAATCAGTATCACGGAAGCCGCATCCGCTGATCGCAGCCATAGCACCACACACATCGCTGGCCACACACTCTCTCGTGTGTCTTTGTTTCGAGCTCTGTTGTCGTGAACCGTCATTCGACACCAGCACAAAACCACCGTTCTCTACCACCACCTAAGTCACTGTACCGCCACCGACTTACAGCACTTGGATCCTTGTTGGAATTATTATTCACCGTACTTGGTTTAACCCATGACTGGTACTTGAACCGGAGACCAGGTCGTCGATTTCTCCGGTAGCCGCATACGTTTATTACAATGGTAGCCAAAGATGTTTATGCATAAACCTATTCCACAATATAAGGTAAACCAATTCTTTCTACAACAGCTCACTGATCATCATTCATTGTAGTAAATTCTATTTTGTTATTTTAAAGGCTACATGTGATATGTGGTCTGCTCACGATCTTTACTTTAAAACTAAACCTTACTTTCATATTCTATTTTTATCAACCTTGAGTTAAAAATGTTAGTTCATGTTTAAATTCTATGGTTTTTCTTCACAATCAATTGTTTTCTTTTATGGATGGGTCTATGATGGCATGAAACATTTTATATTTTTATATACATATATATATATATATATATATATATATATATATATATATATATATATATATATATATATATATAAATATTTTTTTATGCTTATAAATCTACAAAGAAGTTTATAAAAACACAATTACTAATTAGAGGTTAACTAAATAAGTAGTTGATTTCTTTGTATATATAATTTGGTTGTGATCTCTGCAACTAAAACTTTATATATTTTTAAGTAAACATAGGATTTTAATTGCTTCTAATACAATTAACCTTGTATCTTATAACAAATTATTATTCATAACTTTGGTTCCATTGAGAACAATATTGTCAAATAAGTAGTCGAGTATTATTATAAGTAAATTATAGACTTTACAAAAACAATTGCCATCAATTATGTATGAAGTTTGATAAACTTGGGTTTTAATATGTTTACTTATTATTTGAACGCCTATATATGGACTTATGTTTTAGTTATAAGATACCGCTTGAATTATGATAATATATTCATATAAATGTATTATATTATATTCAAACGAACTTGGATATATATTTTTGGGACAATATATATTGTGTCTTTTAGTCGAAATCATACAACTATATTTATTTCTTTGTTATATTAGTATTACATATATTTTATCACTTTCCACACTTTAATCACTTTTATTAACTTAAACTAGATCTAGCAACCAGAAATCCCTATTTTTATTGTATTTGTTGTAACCGTTTATTCGCTTTATTTATATTTGTTGTGATTTTAGATTCTATCCATTTCTTTTCGTGCGGTAATTCTCGTGGAACAATTCTTCGCAATCTGTGAGTAATTTCTTCCATTTTCCCCTTTTTTTAATCTTTTACAAATTTTGGGGTGCATCACGTTACACTTTTCGATTTACTTAACATGCTATGATCAAGTGTTTATTATGTGAACGTCTTATGTGTATTCTATTATTATATATGCTATCTGATGTCAAGTCTATTGCATGCTATTATTCTAGTGGATCCACACGGCTGACTAGGTTCCCCACGGCCATGGGTTGTAGCCTAGTATCGCCAACAGTATTAGACTCGCTCCTCGGGGCTTGAGCCTAATGCACGCTATTATCAGGAGTCTATTTATTTTGGTTGTTTGTGTTGTTATTAATGGTGTATTCTTGTTTGCTAAATTTGGATTTATGGATATGTTTACTATGTTGATGATATGAGACCATTTACACACTAACCTTGAGGTGCATGTTAAAAATATTTTTTTAAAGAAATAAAGATAAAACTGTTTTCTATAAAACGGAGGAAATCATTCACCAACTTATTTGTTGACCCAAAAATATATTTTTCTAACGTGGTGCAGGTTTTCAAAGTTGATGATCAAGTGATGTGGACACGTAGCATGGGCCTTAGAAAAATAAATTGAAATCTTGATATGTTTGTATTGAACAATGTATGAACAATTTTGATTATTATATGATATGTGACTATTTAAATGGATATGCTTTAAATATTGAAACAATAATTAGTTGTCATGAGCTATGGGCAATCATCATGCCCCGTACCTTTCCGCTGCGGGTCGGGGTGTGACAGATTGGTATTAAAGCCAATGACTATAGGGAATTAAGATAGGTTATTAGACCCTTAGACTTAGTCTATAGTCGAGTAGGTACCTTAAGTACCTTATGTGCTTAATTGTATGATTGTCGTAGCTAAAAAAAAAAAATTTAAAGTGCCCATGATTTAAATTTTCTAATGTCACACATATGCATGTGAGCACATCAAAATTTTATATGCTAAGTATTATATGCCATAAATGATATCATGTGCCTTATTATTAAACTATCGTTTATTATTTCTCTTTCCATATCATGTCACACACACCTTATACTATATGCAAATAATCAATATTCTAATTCTTATTCCTATATATCTAAAGTCTTGAATCAATTCATCTTCTTTAATACATTTCAAATATAAATCCAATTAATGGACCAGTTTGCCTACCTGGGGACTATCGATGAGAGTATCGATACCTATTAGGCCAAAGCATGTCACACCAAACGTCACGTGAACTAACAACACTTTGATATGTCAAACGTGTCCGTGTTAATTCATGGATACTATCCTAAACATTGTTTTACAACACCCCAAAATTTATTTCATTTACTGATTTACGATTTTCTTCGGGTTAAGTTGTACGTTAATGGGTAGGCATATGAGGACCATGCTAAAGCTCGGTAATTGCGGGTGCACACGTAATTACGAAAGTGACACACGGAAGTCATACTAAACCCTATGATGTGCCAAACTTATGATTTTCAATATTTTATGATGAAATATGATTTTATCATGAGTTTTATTATCTTATCTTATTTCACATGGTTATTATATTGTTTCATATATAAACCAACAGAATAAATCCTTGAATATTCCACGAGATTCTAATAAACTTTTTTTAAACAAATCACCCTAATCTTATTGTAATTTGTCAAAGGGTTAGATTTTTTGTTACCCTTTGATACTCCATAATATTTTCATGAGATTTGTATTCTTGACTCATGGGATTTTCCCTAAGTTCCATGATTTCAAAAATCTATGAATCCTAACCATCTGACCATCAATTCTCGTTATGGGCTATACATCTTACTTAAGTTGTCCCTCGCGTATGCCGCCTTATCGTTGTCGTCGTCGTCGTCAACCGAGGGTTTCCAACCGCCGAATGGCAGCTTTGATAGCTGAACAAATGGCCGTAATTATTCCTACTATAGTCGTTCAAGTTCAATAGGCACCCAAGGTCCACGTCTCTACGAATCAAATCGAAGAGGCTGAAGCTGAACCGTCTTTACCCGATAACAACCATCAAAGGAGTGAAACCAACCACGATTACGCCATACTGGCTGTTCCGCTAAACCAGGTTGCCCCTAATCTTGTACCTGACAGAAAACCTTTGCAGGGACATTTTCCACAGTGCCCCACTTGCCAAAAACATCACCCAGTCAACACTTTGTGCCGCCTTTGCACTTATCATGGACTTTATGGTCACTTAAATCGACACTTGTCGGCGCTATAACCCTCAAATAAAACCACCTATAGCACCATTTAATGTACAACACGTGACAACTCCATTTAACCAACAAAACACCCACCTTATGATCTAACCGTATGTCCAACCCGACGCTCCACTAATGGATCAACCGACCGTACTTTATGGCACCCAGCTCGTTTCTTACGATCGAGCCGTTCAAGCCATTCCAGAGAACCATGATAATGATAACTAGAAGGCACGCGAACGAGCACTCATCCAGTTCCAAGACAACCAGCATGTGGTCAGTAGCACGACAACGTTCTTATGCGATGAGGCTACTTTGAATGAAACGTTTTAAGTTTCTTTGAACTAATGAAATCAAATAAAAAAATGTTTTGAAATTTCGAACACAAGTGTAATAATGTGATTTTTTGTAATACGTTTAAAATTTTAACGAGTTGTCCATTATGACTAGAACGTCACAACCCTAATCACTTTCGTAACCTGTGCCTATAGTTCGACAAATTCAAGTCTAGGGCACATGGTGACGATAAATTTTTTTCTTCCGACCTTAAAATTTGATTTTATAAAAATAATAAAAAAAATATAATAAATATTTTCAGTAAAATTCACCACTTTAGATCGAAGATATTTTCTTGAAACATAACGAAAATATTTTTCTAAATTTTGTACATGAACAATTTAATACCAATGTCCTACACTTGGTAAAGTGTAAAAATAGTTAACAAAACGAAATGAACGTGAGTTAAGTTAACAAAACTATGGTTTCCTTATTTTACCTTAGGACCCTTCTACTTTTGTCTGAATCGCAATTATCGCCTGACTGGTGGGAGTGTAAATCAATGTTGCTACGTCATCTCTTTCGCCATTCGACTTCATGTTTAGTTTTCCCTCATTAACGAATTTACCTGTTGCTCTCACTTCGTATCCTTGACGTTCGCACTAACGCCAATCGGTACAATTATCAACTCTTAATCAGTAACGTTGACAGCTTATGTCGTTGTCACATTACTATTATCGTCGTTTTCAACCTTTACTTGGACATTTTTATGTATCTCTATGTTATGTTTTATTTCTATTTCATGTTGTTACAGTTTCACATCATCATTCACCACGGCTTACCTTCTCTATAGTTTATGTGATGTAGGTATTGTCTCACTTTTTCATAGATCGACCCTTCCCTCATAACTATGGATGTAGGTATTGCCACCATTTAGTCGCACCCTTTTTGGGTTCGAGACTCATACAATGGTTGTTTGTGGTTTGGTTGTGGTTATTTAATTAAAAGTTGGTTTGAGTCGTCAATCATGATTTGAATAACGATGTTGATGAAAATTTGATAGGGACATGGTGGATACGCCGCCGGTACTTCCTATATATAAGTGTGTCTGTCAAATTTTCAAAAGCAGCGTTAAACTAATCATGAGAGTTTTAGTTGGTTGTTTGGTTTTGTGATTGGAGATTCAAATTCTATGATTTCGCTCATTCAACTCAAATTGTCGCATTTTATGATAAATACATCAAGATCCCAGGTCGTGACACAGATTGTAGCTTTGGCATCACGAGTACCCTTTATGACTCGGTTGCAAACTCTTAAGTGTTACAAGTCATCTTGGGTCATGATTTTCTCTTTAGGTGCAATAAATCCTCGATACGCCAATCTTGGGCTTCGTGATTGTAATGATCATAGAGCCTATAATCGGCCACCTTGTACCTATCAGTTAACACATTTCATTTCTGCACCTTCGGCATTTAAAAGCGATTCCTTAGTTGGGTATGTAACCCTTGCCAGGAACGCTCATTGGGGCAACCGATTGACCAAGAATTTTGTCGTTTTGTGATATCCAACGAAGAGCATCAACGTGTCAGTAGATCGGTTAAGCTTTGTCTTCTAGTGCCAACCAATTCAAGTTTGCGACTAACCGATCGGCTACACCAATCGATCGGCTAGCATCTTTGTGTGAAGCATTTCTAATTGGTTAGCTCAACCGATTGACCAACTTTCTCGTCAAGACGCCAACCGATCGAACAACAAGTTGACTTTTTGTTGACTCACTCGATCGAACAACATTTCTGTTCGATCGACCAGCATACTAGCATACTATCTGATCGATCAACCTCCCGTCCGATTCAGTTGTTTGATATTTTTAAACTAATCGTTTGCTTGATTGTTTGTATGCAGGTGATTCAAGGTGATATACAAAGTTCAAAATTCCAAGAAATAATCTGAAGATGTCGAGTAGCAGCGAAGAATTTTACAACACATTTTACAACGCTTTCACTTCGGAATCATCTGAGAGAAGATCCGAAACAAGAAATTATTCGAAAGAAATCTCAGATCATTTAAAGTTTGATAGTTTGTATGGAAGCCAACAGAAACCGCCAAAACTAATGAAAATTGAAAATTATAATTGGTGGAAAAATCGATTTGAGGGTTCGGTAAAAGCTTTCGCTCCTGAAAGCTGGTTAAAATTAAAATATGGATATACAGAACCAGTAAAAGAGGGAGGAGAGTTAGTAAATGAAAAAGAATTCACAGAGATAGATGTTAAAAATCTTGTAGCTGAAAACAAAATGATCACATTGTTACATCAATCTGTAAGAGAAGATATTATTTCACTGCTTGAAAATGAGAAAACATCTTAGGGATTATGGGAAGCTCTTGAAAGAAAGTGTTTGGGAAGTGCCGAAATCATAAAGAACAAAAAGAAATTGCTTAGAAAAGAGTATGATTTATTTGGTTGTTTTAAAAATGAATCAGTTTGTCAAATGATTGAGAGATTTGGGCACTTGAAATTAGAATTGGCAAGACATGGGGTTGTATACTCTCAAGAAGAGTTAGTCGATAAATTGTTTGACTCGTTGCCAGACGACCCGGATTAGCAATATTACGCTTTGATGTTGAAAAATACGATCAAGTATGAGGATCTTACAGTCGACATGTTGATTGAAAGACTTGAAAGTCATGAATTAGAGACGAGAAAAACAAAGTCAAAACATACCAACAGAATGTGGAGCTATATTACAGAGGAAACATGTTTGAGCAAAAGTCAAATTCGGGATTTAGTGCTGAAAGCTCAAAGGTTTCACCTCAGCAGAGTTCATCAAGAGATCCGGGCTATCATTTATTTGATTCAAATTCTTCAAATCAAAACATAGTCCATTGCAATATCGCCATTGATCTGAAAAACTCTCAAAATCTGAATGTTGAAGCTGTCAAGCAACAAATGGTATTCTTAGCATCCATCTTGGAATCATATGAAAGTCTGATCGCAGGAAAAGTTGGAAACCCAAAAATGACAAAAGAAGATTATGATCAGATCGATCCAGAGGAGATGGAGCTAATGGATATAAAATGGTGCATGGCTAGCACGATGAGGAGAGCACAACGATTCATGGAGATCACTGGGAGATCGTCTTTGGCATCTAGTAATTCGAAATTGGGTTTTGATAAGGCAAAAGTTACCTGTTTCAAATGCAAACAGAAAGGACACTTCAAGAGAGAGTGTACCAACAGGGAAACTGACGAACCTACGAATCCATTCAAAGATGATTACTACAAGAAAGCAATTTATCATCGTTCCAGTGGATCATCAAATGTGAATCAGAAACAGATCGATGATGGGTCATCAAAATCAAGGGCAATGGCAGTTATTCATGACGATGAAGGTTACGACTGGAGTCAAGTTTACCCTGAAGAAGATGTGGTCGGATATGCATTTGTGGCTGAGGTTGATCCTGATAAATGGTGGAAAAGAGAGTATGCAAGATGGAAAATCGAAAAATTCAGAGAACTATTCAAAGATGCCAAGAGAGCAAAAAGATGGAATGATGAATTAGAGTGTTACATGGATCCACGGGGTAATCCAGTTGTTGACCCATCAAAAGTGGATTTTGAAGCTGTAACAAATTTGCTTCCAAGGCAGGCTACTTTCAACACAAGAAGGTTATCTGATAAAACGTATCTGCCAGATTTGGAAAGCAAGATAAGAGAAGTTTGTGAAGCAAGCCTACTGAAGGTGGTAGAAATGAAGAAAAGGAAAGAAGAAGAATTAAAAAAGATGGTAGAAGAGGTAAAGGTTCTAGCAAAGGATGCTGCTGAAGAAGAAATGAAAAAGGAAGAAGAACAGAAGAAAGAAGGGGATCAGAAAAGCTGGAACAGAAGAAACGGTGCTGAAAGAGTCCGAGGTAAGCAAATCTTCTGATCTTTCAAATGTTAAAAACTGTTGATAACAATGAAAACAAGTGCAAGAATTGCATAGAAATGTGCAAAGCTTGTACTGAAAAAGATGACATCATAAAAACAAAAGATAATGAAATAAATAAACTTGAAAATGTTTTCACAATAAAATGTAAAGAAATGATTGAAAAAGAAGAAATTTTGAAACAAGAAGTTGATAAGCTGACACAGAAATGTCATGATTTTGAAAAGGAAAATGAAAATTATAGACAAATGTGTACAACAAAATGTGTTGATTGTGTTGAAAAAGAAAATAAGTTTCAAGATTTTCAAAAAAAGTATGATTCTTTGAAGAGGACAAATCAGAGAGTACAAGAAGCTTATGATACTTTGAAGAGCCAAGTCAAAAGTTTTGATCAAAGACTGTCTGAAACTTTAACAACCAAAGAACTGTATGAGAGAAAGTTCAAAGAAAAGCAACTTGAATTAAACAAGTGTGTTGATGAAGTTGCTAATCTCAAACAAGTTCTGGTTGAAAAGGAAAAGATAGTTACAAAACTTCAAAGTTATCATAACTCTTGGTATATTCTCAAACGCATTTTCAACATCACACCAGATGACACAGATACTGACAAGAACAAAAAGGGTATTGGTTCAGAATTTCATCAGGTACCACCACCATTGAGAAACAATTATACCTTTTATGATGAGGAAAAGGTGGCAAAAGGTCTGAACATAGTTGACCAATTACCTGAAAGTATCGATGTGACTTACGCCAAATCTGATGAAGCTGATGATTCAGAGGTGGTAAGTAAGGTTGTTGAAAGCGTTTTGAAAGATGAGTCAACCAAAGGTAAGTCTGAATCACATGATGAAAATGAGGGAAATTTTCATGATGGTTATCTCAAACATTCAAAATCTAAGAAAATTATGAATGATGATTCAAAAGGATTGGTTTATACCATGATTGGATCGGACAAATTATTCTTGGATATTGTATTCCCGATTCAAAATGTGATTTCAGAAAAGATTGATAAAGTTTTTAAGATGGTTGAGATCGAAAAATCAGAAATTTCAAAATTTGCTGGAAAGAACAAGAAAACTTTTTATAACAAACCCGGTTACAAAAAGAAGAATATGAAAGCAGGTTTGGGTTATAAAAAGAAACAGAATCAAAATAAAAGTTTTGAAAAACAAAATGTTCAAAAGAAAACGAATTTTGTTCATGGGAGAAGTTCGGAAGAAGAGAAAGAACTCCAATTCAGACGACAGTCTAATGAAGAGTTCTATGCTCAGAAAAAGAAACAACAACAGGCTAAAGATGTTTCAAAGAAAACATGTTTTAAATGTGATCAAATTGGACATGTTGCACGCAAGTTTCCAAACATAAAGCCTATTGATGTTGAAAAACAGAAGTCTGAAGATGTGAGACGAAAGTTTACCAGATTTGATTCAAAACAAACTTGGAGGTACAACACAAACAAGTTTGCTTCGAATCAAACATGGAAACCAAAACAGACGAGGTCTGATTCAAGACAAACCAAGAATTCTCACACACCCAGATTCAGAACAACACAAAGTTGGCAAACATCAGTTGATATGACAAAGCCAAATCAATTTTGGAAACCAAAAATTGTTGTTCAAAGTCAAAATAATCAAAACAAGTCACGATTTTACAAAAGAAGTGCTTCAAAAGGACAGAACTGGGTGATTAAGAAAGAATTGACTACTGTGAATGATGAGAAAGTCAAAACCAAAGATGAAAAAGTTTTTGTACAAAATGACAAAGATT
Organism: Helianthus annuus; assembly: GCF_002127325.2. Classification (NCBI taxonomy): domain Eukaryota; kingdom Viridiplantae; phylum Streptophyta; class Magnoliopsida; order Asterales; family Asteraceae; genus Helianthus; species Helianthus annuus. The sequence goes on along the minus strand of NC_035446.2, from coordinate 36,186,187 downwards.
TTCCATCATTGAATGAATATTGTGTTGAAATGCCTAAGGTCCAACAGACCTGGGCTAAATTGTTCAAGTAATTGAGTTTTTGTGAATGTGCAGGTGCTTATGAAGTTTGAATGTCAAGAAACAGAATTGATGAGCAGCCTGGCACAGGAGGAGAAGGCTGCAGAACCCTGGTTTGGTTGAACAGGGAGTTTATCAGTTTCTGTACATAAATAAACAATATTTCTAAAAACCCTAAAATTTAAAAATTTAAAAACGAAAAATATGTTTTATTTTATCAAAAATCTGAAAAATCAAAAATATATTACTTGAATATGCCGAAACCCTCACGGCGGAACAAACATGATTAATTTCACAAGATTGAAAAACGGTTTTCAAACTGTAAAAGATCAATGTGTTGTAAATCATGGGGGTACGTTAAATTTTCTGCAAATCAGTGCATGAGAGGCAGAAAATGGATGGCGAGACAAAGCTATCAGTATCAGGTTGTCAAATTTTCTTTAAATGGTTTTGAATTTTAGGGGGAGTAAGAATTTGTCAGAAAATCCAAAAACATTAGAAAATTTGAAAAAGCCAAAAACATGATAAAATTCAAAAATTGAGTTTTGTGTAAAAAGAGGAAATGATAGTACATCAGTAGACAGTTACAGTATGCTAAAGAAATGTAATGATTAAATAGGGTTAAACAGTCTCACTGAGGTTTTTATACATTTAGTAAACTTTGTCGGGATATAAACCTAAATTCAAACTTGCCTATTTCGTGAAGAACACTACTTGGATATATAGGTAACCCCTGAAATCTCGTTTGAAAGGTCTCGTATTCTGATATACTAGGTTTTTATACTCAATGATGTCTGGGGTATTATTCCGGGACTTCTGCTGAATGGAAGTTCTGACCTAGTCCTTGGATAATACTGTCTACCAATGCTTATGCTTGAAACATAGCATAAACCCTCAGCATGCAGATGAAACAATAAAATTGATAGTCGCTGCTGTTGTAACTAAAAGATCCTCTAAAGGGGACATACCAAAAAGTCGAAGCTGATATCTCTCTGCGCATACGGAAGTATCGACCTGAGATCCCTTGTCCCTCGCATACCTAATTTATGTACAGATATCATTGTAGTATTCTCACCTGTAAGACTGAATATTGGATTCTGGATACGGGAGTATATTCAATGTGACAACTCGGACTTTAGACTTACTTTGTGTAACGACACGTGTTTATGAGAACGTTATTAATTGAATAACTATGTGATTATGTTATTATGTGCATGGTGCTATATGTTATGTGATTGTATTTATGTATGTTAAACGAGCCCAAACCGCACAACTTGATCCGATCGCACAACACTATACTCGAGCGCACAAGTCATTTGGGCCACACCTTGTACGCGGACCCATTAGGCAGCCGAGTAGGGCTCGGCCCACTCCCCACTCGCAAACACAAAACCAAGTGTAGGGATTTGATTTCATTGTTTTGCAAAACACATTAACACACACAAACCCTACTTGCTCTCTATCTCTCTCTCTCGTTTTGCTTGGAAACCCGACGGCACTCATTCAACAGATTCCTACATCTCGGTTAGTGTTTGTATTGTTTTGCTTATTGTATGATTACATGCTTAGACTTGAATGATTAGGGTTGATGATTTGATGAACTATATGATCTAAGTATGTATGTTCTTGTAAATCGGCTATCATGAATTGATTTTATGTGATGATGATGTTATGATCTTAACGTAGAATCGGATGTATGAATATATATTCGGCTGTGATGTAATTACGTGTTAATCGGCTCACATGTATGGTTAATGTTCACAAGAATCGGATGGTATGATATAAATCAAATGGTAATCGTTGATGCATGAAAAACCAGTCGATGTGCTATATGTTCCGGGTTGAATGTGATGATGCATGTTCATGTAAATTGTTATGTTTTTAAGTGATGTTCATGTATGTTCTGGCTAAGGTTCATAAGGATTTGAGGATAAAAACCCATTTGATCGATAATATGTTGTATGATTTGTTGGAAACTGTTAATTGATTTGATAAACATGGAAACCAATTATGTTAATTGATTTGTGTAAATGCCTGTAACCGATCTGCATGAAATCAGGAAGATGGTTACTAGTTGATAGACTTAGCACGGTTGCGAGTCCAGTTGCGACTCGGAACCTCACACACAGCAGCACAACACGGGACCGAGGTTGCGAGTCCGGATTGCGACTTGAGACCACAGCAGCATGAGCCGCAACCACGGTTGCGAGTCATGTTGCGACTAGTAACTGGACCATGATGAGCCGAAACCACAGTTGTGACTCGTAATCTCATGTTGCGACTCGTAATCCCTTGTTGCGACTCGAGATCGCTGGTTGCGACTCGAGACCGGCTATGCACGTACACTGTTTTAGACCTACACTATCACGGGCCCAATTGATTGGGCCAAGTAATTGGACTTGTTTACATATCTGCTAATTGGACTGCTTATGTTAATTGGGCCGAGACCTTTATGTTGGACCTCTTATAAGTTGGGCCGGGTATAGTTCGGGCTTAGGCATTTGAATCGTACAAGTGGTGTACTTAACGTGCTGACTGTTTACGTGCATACGTGTTTGTTTTGATGTATACGTGCATTACTTGAACCGAACCTGACTTATGTGGTAACCCTGTTAGGACGTGGTTGACCACTGTTAGTTCAAGAACTCTCTCTCTCTCTCTTTGTGTATCTGCCGAGCAACCCAAGGTGAGTTCACACAGCCAAGGCATGGGGTTCCCAGGGTGGGAATGGGATTGAATGAAATATACGTACATACTTAGTTAACGGAACTTAATGATATGAGTCCTCAGGGTGAGGATGGTGAATGATAAGATACGGCTAGACTACTATACCTACTTGAACAGATCTTCGCACACACGCCAAGGGTTGGCTGCGATAATTATGACTGATCTTCGCACACATGCCTCGGGAAGGCTGCGAACTAAACATATTAGAACTTCGTACACATGCCAGGGTGGCCAGCGATACAAATATACATAGTCTAGGATATTTGGGAGTATTAACCCAAATCTTCGCATACATGCCGAAAGGGCCCGCGATGGAAACCATTACTATACATGAACAATGAACGAACTAAAACAATGCATGATTAGATGAACGAACGCAATGCTTGCTATACCATTTCTATTACTGAACTTACTTTCTGTGAACTCGCTCAACTAGTTGTTGACTCTCTGCTGCATGCCTTGCAGGATCTTAGGTACATATTGGAGCTTGCACAGGGAGGAGCAGGTCGTTGTGGGCAAAGGATCATGAATGCTATTTGAACACTTATGATGTTTCATACATTAATATTTATGCTTGGGTTTACTTAAATGCTTCCGCTATACTTAACTATATTACACGTTCAATATGATTGGTGGTTAAGATCCTGGTCAGTCACGCTCCCAAGCGGTGATACTCCGCAGTTAGATTTTGGGGGTGTGACAGATTGGTATCAGAGCCATTGGTTATAGAGAACTAGGTTTTAATATGGGAAAACGTTTTTATTAAAACCAGACTATAACCAGAACAGTGCTCTGAACGATCCACAACGACGCTTCGCTCCACGTGCAAGACTCGACATCCTAGGTAATAAGGTTCATGTTTATTGCCTGTTTGCTAGAACTGCTTAGAACTTTGCTCGCATTACGCTTAGATACACATGACTTTATTACATGAGAATACCTACGCGCTTACGCTTTTCTGTCATCGCCCTACTCGCGAACCACTCTCACTCACGTTACTTTTTACTATGAAGATCATGTCTGGAAGAATTAACATGACACAAGCCCAGCTAGAGGCTCTCGTTCAAGCTCAAGTTGCTGCGGCACTTGCAGCTGCTCAAGCAGGTAGTATATCCTGTAGTCATAACTTACGCTAGGATCTTTAGATCCTACATTCCTAAACTAGCCCTTGTATTTAAACTTTGCCCTATTCGTACACAATAGGTCAACCAGCGCAGCAAGTTTGCACCTTTAAGAACTTCATGGACTGTCGTCCAAGTACCTTTAGTGGCACTGAAGGAGCAGTTGGACTCCTCCACTGGTTCGAGAAGCTAGAGTCAGTTTTTGAGATGTGTGAATGCCCTGAGGCTCGCAGGGTGAAATACGCCACTGGCACGCTAGAAGGAATAGCACTAACTTGGTGGAATGCCCAAGTTCAAATCTTAGGGTTGGCAGCTGCTAACGCCACACCCTGGAACGACTTCAAGGAACTCATTAAGAGGGAATACTGCACGCGTGATGACATCCACAAGCTGGAGAACGAACTATATCACTTGAAAATGAGGGGGTCAGAGATTGAAGCCTATACGAAACGGTCAAACGAACTGGCCATTCCGTGTCCAACTATGGTGGACCCCCCAGTGAAGCGCATTGAGTTGTATCTCCAGGGACTTGCGCCAGAGATCCAGAGCCATGTTACATCGGCAAACCTCGATAACATCCAAGACATTCAGCGTCTTGCTCATCGCCTCACGGATCAGGCGGTGGATCAAAACAAGTTACCCAAACGCATAAGTGCTACTACTCCAGCTGCTACTTCTGCTACACCCAACGACAACAAACGGAAATGGGATGGGGATTCCAGCAGGGGATCAGTTTCCGTTCAGTCTCAAGCACAGCAGCGCAGGACGAATGACTACCAGAATCCGAGTCAGCAATCATCTGGCAGTCAGGAGCAGGGTGGATACAGGGGAGTACACCCACTATGTAACAAGTGTAACAGGCACCACAGTGGAAGGTGTCGCAAGGAACGTTGTCAGAGATGTCTCAAGATAGGGCACGAAGCCAAAGATTGCAGGAGCTCACGACCTGCAAACCAGAATCAGCAACTTCCACCACCAGCTCCTCAAAACCCACAGCAGCAGCAGCCACAGCGTGGAAATCGGGGATGTTTCCAGTGTGGGGCAGAAGGTCATTACAAACGCGATTGCCCTCAGTTGAACCAGAATCAGAACCACAACAATAACCAGGGCAACGGGAACAACAACAACAACAATGGCAACGAGGCAAGAGGTCGAGCTTTCGTGTTAGGACGAGGAGACGCAATGAACGATATTTGAACTTATAACTTATTTTGGGTTTTCATTATTATGTCTCTGTTACTCAAACAAAGTTTGGTTTGAACATCAATCGTATTGGGTTTTATGAATTATTTTAACTACTATACTTTATGTTTGATATGATGGATGGTTTGATATATTTGAACGCACCTTCCGTATTTAAGGACCTTATGAACAAGGTGTGCAAACCCTACCTAGACAAGTTCGTCATAGTATTCGAGAAGTCCACTTCTTAGGCCACGTAGTGAACAAGGATGGGATCCATGTCGATCCATCCAAGGTAGACTCGATCAGGAACTGGCCTGCACCACGTACGCCAACGGAGATACCCCAATTCTTGGGTTTGGCAGGTTATTACAGACGGTTTATCAAGGATTTCTCAAAGATTGCTCAGCCGCTTACGCTACTGACACAGAAGGGTGTCACCTATCGCTGGGGAGAGCCCCAGGAGACTGCTTTTCAGTACTTAAAGGATAGACTTTGCTGTGCACCTATCCTCTCATTGCCAGAGGGCACGGACGATTTCGTGGTATATTGTGATGCATCCATCCAGGGTCTTGGATGCGTGTTAATGCAGCGCGACAAGGTCATTGCTTACACTTCACGCCAACTTAAGAAACACGAACGGAACTACACGACGCACGATTTAGAGCTGGGAGCTGTAGTTTTCGCGCTTAAGATATGGCGACACTACCTGTACGGTACCAAGTGCACGATTTACACCGATCACAGGAGTCTCGAGCATATTTTCAAGCAGAAGGAATTGAATATGCGTCAACGACGATGGGTCGAGTTACTGAACGATTACGAATGCGCTATCAAGTACCATCCGGGCAAGGCCAATGTTGTGGCTGATGCCCTCAGTCGGAAAGACACTCTACCACGGCGCGTGCGAGCGCTACAGCTTACGATTCAGTCTAGCCTTCCTGCACAGATACGAGATGCTCAGGTAGAAGCATTGAAACCCGAAAACGTCAAGGCTGAAGCCTTACGCGGCTCACGACAACGATTGGAACAGAAGGCAGACGGCGCTTACTATGTAACGGGGCGTATTTGGGTCCCACTTTATGGCGGACTACGCGAACTTGTAATGGACGAAGCTCACAAGTCTCGCTACTCGGTACATCCAGGGTCGGACAAAATGTACCACGACATCAAAACTATTTATTGGTGGCCTAGCATGAAGGCCCACATCGCTACATACGTTGGAAAATGCTTGACCTGTGCGAGAGTCAAGGTTGAATACCAGAAACCAGCGGGCCTACTTCAACAGCCTAAGATACCTCAGTGGAAATGGGAAGAAATTTCCATGGATTTCGTTACAAGCCTACCTAGATCCCAGCGTGGGAATGATACCATATGGGTGATCGTGGATCGACTCACCAAGTCTGCACACTTCCTACCTATAAAAGAAACAAATAAGTTCTCCACTCTAGCAGACGTTTATCTTAAAGAAGTTGTTTCGAGGCACGGGGTGCCCACATCCATCATTTCGGATCGCGATGCACGATTCACGTCAGAACTATGGCAAGCGATGCATAAATCTTTCGGCTCACGATTAGACATGAGCACAGCATATCATCCTCAGACGGATGGACAGTCTGAGCGTACGATCCAAACTCTCGAAGACATGCTTCGGGCATGCGTTATTGATTTCGGCAACGGCTGGGAAAAGCACCTCCCTTTGGTGGAGTTCTCGTATAATAATAGTTATCACACCAGCATTCAAGCCGCTCCATTCGAGGCATTGTACGGACGTAAATGCCGGTCACCTCTCTGTTGGGCAGAGGTGGGGGATAGTCAGATTACGGGTCCAGAGATAGTAGTGGACGCCACAGAAAAGATAGCACAGATACGACAACGCATGGCGGCAGCACGCGACCGTCAGAAAGCCTACGCGGACAAGCGTAGAAAGCCATTGGAATTTCAGGTCGGGGACCGGGTTTTACTTAAAGTCTCACCCTGGAAGTGTGTGGTACGTTTTGGCAAACGGGGCAAACTAAATCCGCGGTACGTCGGACCATTCGAAATCATAGAAAAGATTGGCAAAGTAGCATACAAGCTAAACCTACCAGCTGAACTCGGGGCAGTTCACAATGTCTTTCATGTGTCGAACCTAAAGAAGTGCCTATCAGATGAAACCCTCATCATTCCTTTTAAGGAACTCACTATCGACGAGCGGTTGCAGTTCGTCGAGGAACCAGTAGAAATCACGGACCGGGATGTGAAGGTCCTCAAACACAAGAGAATCCCTCTTGTTCGAGTTCGTTGGAACTCCAAACGTGGTCTAGAGTACACCTGGGAACGTGAAGACAGGATGACAGAAAAGTACCCCCAGTTATTCGAAACCAACGCAACCACTACTGAGGCTGAAGCTACTACTTCGGAATTTCGGGACGAAATTCCAGATCAACGGGGGGAGGATGTGACACCCCAGGAAAATCAGTTTACCTAGCTTCCTCAGTGAGTGAATACCAAATTTCGGGACGAAATTTCCAATTAGTTGGGGATAATGTGACAACTCGGACTTTAGACTTACTTTGTGTAACGACACGTGTTTATGAGAACGTTATTAATTGAATAACTATGTGATTATGTTATTATGTTATTATGTGCATGGTGCTATATGTTATGTGATTGTATTTATGTATGTTAAACGAGCCCAAACCGCACAACTTGATCCGATCGCACAACACTATACTCGAGCGCACAAGTCATTTGGGCCACACCTTGTACGCGGACCCATTAGGCAGCCGAGTAGGGCTCGGCCCACTCCCCACTCGCAAACACAAAACCAAGTGTAGGGATTTGATTTCATTGTTTTGCAAAACACATTAACACACACAAACCCTACTTGCTCTCTATCTCTCTCTCTCGTTTTGCTTGGAAACCCGACGGCACTCATTCAACCGATTCCTACATCTCGGTTAGTGTTTGTATTGTTTTGCTTATTGTATGATTACATGCTTAGACTTGAATGATTAGGGTTGATGATTTGATGAACTATATGATATAAGTATGTATGTTCTTGTAAATCGGCTATCATGAATTGATTTTATGTGATGATGATGTTATGATCTTAACGTAGAATCGGATGTATGAATATATATTCGGCTGTGATGTAATTACGTGTTAATCGGCTCACATGTATGGTTAATGTTCACAAGAATCGGATGGTATGATATAAATCAAATGGTAATCGTTGATGCATGAAAAACCAGTCGATGTGCTATGTGTTCCGGGTTGAATGTGATGATGCATGTTCATGTAAATTGTTATGTTTTTAAGTGATGTTCATGTATGTTCCGGCTAGGGTTCATAAGGATTTGAGGATAAAAACCCATTTGATCGATAATATGTTGGAAACTGTTAATTGATTTGATAAACATGGAAACCAATTATGTTAATTGATTTGTGTAAATGCCTGTAACCGATCTGCATGAAATCAGGAAGATGGTTACGAGTTGATAGACTTAGCACGGTTGCGAGTCCCGTTGCGACTCGGAACCTCACACACAGCAGCACAACACGGGACCGAGGTTGCGAGTCCGGATTGCGACTCGAGACCACAGCAGCACGAGCCGCAACCACGGTTGCGAGTCATGTTGCGACTCGTAACTGGACCATGATGAGCCGAAACCACAGTTGCGACTCGTAATCTCATGTTGCGACTCGTAATCCCTTGTTGCGACTTGAGATCGCTGGTTGCGACTCGAGACCGGCTATGCACGTACACTGTTTTAGACCTACACTATCACGGGCCCAATTGATTGGGCCAAGTAATTGGACTTGTTTACATATCTGCTAATTGGACTGCTTATGTTAATTGGGCCGAGACCTTTATGTTGGACCTCTTATAAGTTGGGCCGGGTATAGTTCGGGCTTAGGCATTTGAATCGTACAAGTGGTGTACTTAACGTGCTGACTGTTTACGTGCATACGTGTTTGTTTTGATGTATACGTGCATTACTTGAACCGAACCTGACTTATGTGGTTACCCTGTTAGGACGTGGTTGACCACTGTTAGTTCAAGAACTCTCTCTCTCTCTCTCTCTCTTTGTGTATCTGCCGAGCAACCCAAGGTGAGTTCACACAGCCAAGGCATGGGGTTCCCAGGGTGGGAATGGGATTGAATGGAATGTACGTACATACTTAGTTAACGGAACTTAATGATATGAGTCCTCAGGGTGAGGATGGTGAATGATAAGATACGGCTAGACTAGTATACCTACTTGAACAGATCTTTGCACACACGCCAAGGGTTGGCTGCGATAATTATGACTGATCTTCGCACACATGCCTCGGGAAGGCTGCGAACTAAACATATTAGAACTTCGTACACATGCCAGGGTGGCCAGCGATACAAATATACATAGTCTAGGATATTTGGGAGTATTAACCCAAATCTTCGCATACCTGCCGAAAGGGCCCGCGATGGAAACCATTACTATACATGAACAATGAACGAACTAAAACAATGCATGATTAGATGAACGAACGCAATGCTTGCTATACCATTTCTATTACTGAACTTACTTTCTGTGAACTCGCTCAACTAGTTGTTGACTCTCTGCTGCATGCCTTGCAGGATCTTAGGTACATATTGGAGCTTGCACAGGGAGGAGCAGGTCGTTGTGGGCAAAGGATCATGAATGCTATTTGAACACTTATGATGTTTCATACATTAATATTTATGCTTGGGTTTACTTAAATGCTTCCGCTATACTTAACTATATTACACGTTCAATATGATTGGTGGTTAAGATCCTGGTCAGTCACGCTCCCAAGCGGTGATACTCCGCAGTTGGATTTTGGGGGTGTGACATTCAAGAGGTGGGATACATGAATGAGTTTAAGTTCTTAAAACACCTAATTCGTATCCTGAATCAGTTGAAATTTGTATGAAAATTTAAGTGGACAAATATATCGACAATCTAAGTGAATTGTTTAATTCTTAATGTGTAAATAAGCTCAACGGTACTTGTGAATTGTCAAAACTGATATGATCCTCTGACGCATACTCAAAACAAAAATATTGTCTATAAATATGTTTGTAAATATTTCTTTACTACTTTATGTTTTCAGAAAATACAAAAAGATTTTGATTTCTGCTTTGTTTTGACAACCGATGTCTGAATGCTGAGTTTCAAAATCTAAGTAAGCTGATTGTGTTTCTGAAAATAAACAAGTTCATTAATTTGAAACTTGAAGTTTTAAAATCAAAAAATCAAAAATAAAAAAAACAGTTTGTGAAATCTCCAAGGTCATTAAATTGGACTTGGATGATTAACTGTGAGGGATTTGGATGCTTAGATTGTTAAAATCTTTTGTAATAGAGTCAGTTTACGATCCGGTTCGCTAAAACTGCCAAATCCATGAAGTTTGTTGATAAGGGGAGAAAATCAAGTTTTCTTGGATATATTCATATTTTTATATCTTAAGAGCCAGGATCTTGATTTAGAAAGTTTAAAAAAGAGCCAGAATACGATTTCCGAACAAATTCAAAACATTGTCACTTATAAACGAATGAGTGTTGCAGATGTTATTCCAGACTACGATCCCGAAAGCCGAGTCTAAGGGGGAGTCTGAAGACGAGCTCAACGCAAACGGAAGCTTGAAAGAAGCCAGGTATCGTTCCTGGAAGAGTTTGTAACCGGAAAGCTAGGTGTCGATCCCAAAGCACGGAAGCTTGAAGAAAGGGGGAGCCTGAAGAGTCTACTGAAAGAGGGAGAAGCTGAAGCTGAAGACAGATTCACCGGGATTCTGTTCGAGAAAAAGGGAGTCTGTGGTTGCTGATAATATCAAATTCTTCAAGAAGACTCAAAGAGAAAAAGATAGACTAGTCGCTACGAGTTTGACTACAGATTGACTACGGCCATATCCAAGGGGGAGTCTGTTAGTGCAGTAATGTCTATTGCCTCCGTCAATTCAAACCGTAGCTGAAACAGAAGAAGTTTATTGCTTATACTATTAAATTCTAGGCTTTATGTTGTATTTAGTAGAGAAATGGCAAGGTGGCATAATTGTAAATAAGGAGAGTCTCCTTATATCCTTTGCCTATAAATAGGAACCTTAGGGTTTCATTTAGAGACTTTTGGCCATTTGTGAGATTTGGAGCTTGGTGGTTAGAGAGAGAAGCTAGAGAGAGAAAGTGCTCCAATAGTGATTCAAGGTATTGTACAACTTTCATATCTATCAATGGAATCACAGATTTAGTACGGTTTGGTGTTTCGGTCTCGTTCGTGCACGGATTCCGCACGTCGCACGATCGTTTCGCAATCGATTCAGAGTGAAAACCGGGACCTACATACCGCCTCCATAAGTCTACACCTTTTTGATATGGCATAGTTTGAGCGTATTCTCAGTAAAATTAGAACGGGTGTTTCACACTAGTTACCTGACCTTTCTAAGGGACATTCCGATCCTAAGATTGGAGTTCCTAATACTATTACCAAATCAAATCACATCGATATCGTAAAGTTTATGGAAGACCCTACACATCATCCTATACGAGCAGTTTTCTTCTAATTTCGGGACGAAATTCCCAAAAGTTGGGGAGACTGTAACATCCGCCAAAACGGATCCTGTGAAACCCGACTCATTTCGACTGCCAGATCCGAACCTCAATTAAAAAAAACGACTTTTATAATTATTTATTATTTTAACATTGTCGTGTATTAAATTTAACTAATATATAAATGTTTTCAGGATTTAAAAAAAATGTTAATTATATAAACCAAATACCCACTTAGTGAATGTTAGTTAAGAGTGTTGAATTTATTATTGTTAAATAAATGTTAGTTAAAACATGGGTTAAATTGTATATAAAAAATAACTAGACTCAAAGATTGATTTGTAAATTACTCAATAACCTAGGGTAAAATTCAAAATAAGAATTAATTTTCTTGACTTGTTTTTCACCATCATCTTCAATAGATTTTTCGTTTCCATATTCTCGTAACCGACTAAGCATGAATGCATGATGGAATATTTATTACATTAATAAGTTTTTGGTATGGAAGTCTTTTGATGTTGATAAGCTGCACATAATAAATCTCTTGCTCACAAATTTTAAAGAAACTCCATCGTTTCAATCAGTATCACACGGAAGCCGCATCCGCTGATCGCAACCATAGCACCACACACATCGCTGGCCACACACTCTCTCGTGCGTCTTTGTTTCAAGCTCTGTTGTCGTGAACCGTCATTCGACACCAGCACAAAACCACCGTTCTCTACCACCACCTAAGTCACTGTACCGCCACCGACTTATAGCACTTGGATCCTTGTTGGAATTATTATTCACCGTACTTTGTTTAACCCATGACTGGTACTTGAACCGAAGACCAGGTCGTCGATTTCTCCGGTAGCCGCATATGTTTATTACAATGGTAGCCAAAGATGTTTGTGCATAAATCTATTCCACAATATAAGGTAAACCAATTCTTTCTACAACAGCTCACTGATCATCATTCATTGTAGTAAATTCTATTTTGTTATTTTAAAGGCTACATGTGATATGTGGTCTGCTAACGATCTTTACTTTAAAACTAAACCTTACTTTCTTATTCTATTTTTATGAACCTTGAGTTAAAAATGTCAGTTCATGTTTAAATTCTATGGTTTTTCTTCACAATCAATTGTTTTCTTTTATGGATGGGTCTTTGATGGCATGAAACATTTTATATTTATATATATATATATATATATATATATATATATATATAAGTATTTTTTTATGCTTATAAATCTACAAAGAAGTTTATAAAAACACAATTACTAATTAGAGGTTAACTAAATAAGTAGTTGATTTCTTTGTATATATAATTTGGTTGTGATCTCTGCAACTAAAACTTTATATATTTTTAAGTAAACGTAGGATTTTAATTGCTTCTAATACAATTAACCTTGTATCTTATAACAAATTATTATTCATAACTTTGGTTCCATTGAGAACAATTTTGTCAAATAAGTAGTCGAGTATTATTATAAGTAAATTATAGACTTTACAAAAACAATTGCCATCAATTATATATGAAGTTTGATAAACTTGGGTTTTAATATGTTTACTTATTATTTGAACGCCTATATATGGACTTATGTTTTAGTTATAAGATACCGCTTGAAATATGATAATATATTCATATAAATGTGTTATATTATATTCAAACGAACTTGGATATATATTTTTGGGACAATATATATTGTGTCTTTTAGTCAAAATCATACAACTATATTTATTTCATTGTTATATTAGTATTACATATATTTTATCACTTTCCACACATTAATCACTTTTATTAACTTAAACTAGATCTAGCAACCAGAAATCCCTATTTTTATTGTATTTGTTGTAACCGTTTATTCGCTTTATTTATATTTGTTGTTATTTTAGATTCTATCCATTTCTTTTCGTGCGATAATTCTCGTGGAACAATTCTTCGCAATCTGTGAGTAATTTCTTCCATTTTCCCCTTTTTTAAATCTTTTACAAATTTTGGGGTGCATCACATTACACTTTTCGATTTACTTAACATGCTATGATCAAGTGTTATTATGTGAACGTCTTATGTGTATTCTATTATTCTATATGCTATCTGATATCAAGTCTATTGCATGCTATTATTCTAGTGGATCCACACGGCTGACTAGGTTCCCCACGGCCATGGGTTGTAGCCTAGTATCGTCAACAGTATTAGACTCGCACCTCGGGGCTTGAGCCTAACGCACGCTATTATCAGGAGTCTATTTATTTTGGTTGTTTGTGTTGTTATTGATGGTGTATTCTTGTTTGGTAAATTTGGATTTATGGATATGTTTACTATGTTGATGATATGAGACCATTTACACACTAACCTTGAGGTGCATGTTAAAAATATTTTTTTAAAGAAATAAAGATAAAACGGTTTTCTATAAAACGGAGGAAATTATTCACCAACTTATTTGTTGACCCAAAAATATATTTTTCTAACGTGGTGCAGGTTTTCAAAGTTGATGATCAAGTGATGTGGACACGTAGCATAGGCCTTAGAAAAATAAATTGAAATCTTGATATGTTTGTATTGAACAATGTATGAACAATTTTGATTATTATATGATATGTGACTATTTAAATGGATATGCTTTAAATATTGAAACAATAATTAGTTGTCATGAGCTATGGGCAATCATCATGCCCCGTACCTTTCCGCTGCGGGTTGGGGTGTGACATTTCGCAGGTATTTGCGGGCTTCGGTACAGGACATAAGCTTAAGACCACTGACGGGTTTCTCCCCATGAACTTCTAAGATCTCACCAGTCGAAAGGGGTATACGGACCAACTTCTCAAAACATACCACCTCAGCATGGTACTTCGATAACCAATCCATTCCTACTATAACATCGAAGCTCCCGAGTTGCATCGGTGTGAGATCGATAGGGAAAAGATGGTTATTGAGATTCAACTGGCAATTTCGAAGAACCGAGTCGAGTACAATAGGTTCACCACTAGCTACTTCTACTGTCAAGGGCTTTCCTAGTTTTGTTCTAGTCATCGCAAGCAAAGGCTCAAATGCTAAGGACACAAAACTCTTATCGGCACCCGAATCAAATAGAACAGAAGCATGATGGTTGTTAACAAGGAACGTACCATTCACCACTTCATTATCCGCGCGAGCCTCATTTGCATTAAGATTGAAAGCTCTACCACGAGCTAGGGCTTGATTCACATGTGCCAACCTCGGGCAGTTGTTCCTATAGTGGGTCAGATCCCTACAATTGAAACATGAACCAGGCGGAAAGTGAGGTCGCGCAGGATTCTGGGCAGGGTTTTGTGCATGGTTTTGAGCAGGCTGATTCTGATTAGGAGCAAAACGGCAGGTATTCGCAAGATGACCAGACTTGCCACAATTCGTGCAGATACAGCATTGCATATGTGGCTGGTGGTGGCTGTTACATCTATTGCACAGGGGTGCATTACCAGCATACTATCTCTTGGCAGCCGGTTGTGCAGCCTGATTCTGTGCTGCCTGATTGGTAGCAGCCTGATTAGTCTGAGTAGTGACAGCAAAATTCTTGGAAGCCTTACGCTTCCTCGATTTCTTCGAAGACTCAGCAGCCTTCTTGCCCTTACTCTCCTTGGTGCTATCAGACTGTTTCTGCTTTTTGTCACCTTTCCTGTGGAGTTTACCCTTCTTGATCTGCGATTCAATAAGGGTAGCAGCTAGCTCAATGGCCTGACGGACGGTAGTAGGGTGACTGCCAGTGACAATATCCTGAACAGGATCTGGCAAACCGTCTATATACCTCTCAATTGCCTTAACCAAAGGCGTGACCATTGTCGGACAGAGCAAGCTTAACTCCTCATATCTGTCAGTGTAAGCCCGGTGTTCACCACTGACTTGCTTCAGATCATTGAACTCATCTTCTAGTGCCCTCTGCTCATGTCGAGGACAGAATTCTCTCATCATGAGAGCCCTGAGTTCCTCCCATGTCTGACTCAAAGAAACATCAGCACCTCGGTCTCTCATTACCCCATTCCACCAGGTAAGAGCCCTCTTTTGAAATACACTCGAAGCAAACTCGACCTTACGGTTGTTCGGACACTAAACATGGCGAAATATGCTCTCAAGACTCTCAAACCACTGTAGGAGCCCAGTTGCTCCTTTAGTACCACTAAACTTGAGCGGTTTAGCCGAGTTAAACTGTTTAAAGTTGCACGGGGCAGGTGCATTAACGTTGTTATTGGTGGCTTGGTTTATTTGAGTTATGAGACCAGGTAGCATAGCAGCCATTTGCGGTGCTATAATAGCTGCCAGTTCGGCATCAGGTTGTTGAACATCACGAGTGAGATGGTGATGAAAAATGTGATATTAATAAAATTGACAAAAAGCAAGGAAGGTGGTCGTTTGTTTGTTACCACAAAGCAAACAAACAACACACGGCGACAAATCAAAGTAAATGAGTCATAATAATGTATCACCGAAGACATGCTCGCCTATAAGTGAACACTCACCCCAAGAGTTCCCAGGTAAGAGTGAGTGGTCCGATACTGCGGATTTGTACGAACACTCTAGCCTTAGACAGAAAACTCAGGGTACAGGTATTCACTCTTCCAGTTTGCACGTGTTCACATTATTTAGACCCAAAACTTTGACAATATTTTGAAAATTTGGAAGGCACACAGCCAAAAGAAATCATCTAAGGATAGATGATTGATTTCAATATCATTTTGGAATATTGTGTTCAAGTTTTGGTAATCACCTAAGGATAGGTGACACGTATTGTTTTAAGATCTAAACACAAGTAAACTTGTGTTAGGGTCCTAGAAAGTTATAGTCTAGGTCAAAGCATTGCTAATAACCTAATTCCCTATAACCATTGGCTCTGATACCAACTCTTCTGTCACACCCTGGCCGCGGTAAAACAACGAAAGCCGCGGCGGAAACGCCAGGGAGTGAGGTGACAGAATTATTGTTTCAACAACCATGGCAAATTAAGTTATGTATTATTGAATAAGAAGTTACATTGACTTTGAGTTCAAACTAAACTAACATATTAACTGTCTTTTAAGTCACTAAGGCCCAGTCCGCCTAAGTGAAGCACAAGCATCATCATGCATTAGAACCTGAAACACATGTAAAAATAGGTACGTCAGCATAAAAATGCCTGTGAGATACATAGGTTTTGTTTATGCAGATTCATGACTTGCATTTGAAAGAAGTGTTTAATAAAATGTAGTCATGAATCTTGTAAAATGTTTTCCTTGGTAAAACCATGTGAAAATCAATGAAAAACCAAATGATGATAAAATGATAATGCATGGTTAATGAATAACCAAGTGAAAATGAATTTGGATAAAATGTGTACTTTGTAAACAATGTCTTGTTCTTGTATAAAATTGTTTCATGTCTTGCCCAAGTGGTTTATATAACGCAACAATGTATAATACAATAAAAACACTTATATATAGGAAGTACCAACGGCGTATCCACCATGCTTTTATCATATAACACATAGCCCCGTTACATAAGTCACTTATCGATAACCAACCAAAATGTCTTGTTCAATGTCAAAAATGTGTATGTGTAAACAATGTACAATGTGAAATGTTTCATATATAACCAAATGAAATGCATAGCAAGTAGGAAATCATCTACTTAAACTATGTGATGATGTCAATGTATAAACTGTGTCATGTATGGTGAATAACTAGGAGCTACTCAACCCCATAGAAAATGTACAAAACAATGTTTTTGAATAAACCTATGTTTAAATCAAATGTTATGTTTTGCAGAAAAACAATGCTTTATGATTACAAACATTTATGCAGTAATGTTAATCGCATACATTCAAGCCTTGCGACTGTGGCGACAAACCCTTAAATGAATTAAAGGTTCATCTAAAGTTATGTAGTCGGATTTTGTCATCCCCAACATCCAAACAAACCCAGGAAGTCGGAAACGGGAGTTGTCAATTCCTATGGTACCATTACATAAGTCCGAGCGGCGTGATCAATGTTAATGAATGTATTATTGTCCCGATTTAACATACCAAACGTCATAACCAATGTAGCATGTGAAAACCATGTACTAGGAATGCTAAGTAAACATGCCTAGTAGAAATGTTCATGTAAAACAATGTGCTAGCATGCTCAGTAAACATACATAGCAGAAATGTCATGTAAAACAAGGTGTACATATGCTAAGTAAACATATGTAACAAATGTGTAATAAATCAATGTGCTAGCATGCATAACATACATAGCAAAACATAATTGAAATCATGTACTAGATATGTACTAGGTGAAACTAGCATGTTTATGTCATAAAAGCATTAAATGCACGAAAGTATCACGTATGTACATGTGTATCACCCCAAAATATTTGAAAACGGTAAAAGAGGGGAACTATGTACTCACTTGGGATTGCTAATTAGTCTTGAGAATAAGACCAATTTAAGCTCCAAGTATCACGGAATCAACCGGCACCTAGTATAGGTAACTATGTTAATAAATCGGCTCCTAAATCGGGAGATAGGATAGAATGAGGTTCTATAAATCAAATGAGTAATTGAACTCATATGGTATGATTTAATAGGCCCTACATTCTGATTGGAAGGCCTACCTAAGTGCTTTTGACCCGTTTTAACACATTATGGTAACATAAGCTACTATAAGGCGTCGTTAGCGTAAAACTATGTCCGGGTGGTTATCTATGTGCTATGTCAAGTCTTACATGCCCAATTATCCCTAAACATGTTACTAAATCAGATTACATGTCAAAAATATGTTTACATAGGCAAAATACGGATTTTAGCTTCAAAAGGGCATTTTGGTCATTTCCTATGGGCATACAAGCTAACAAGCATATGACTAACCAATCCTATGTGATCATAAGGTATAACCTCAGTGGTTATTGCCTAAGCAACTATGATCACTAACTAAGCTTGGTCGGATCCTAAAGATCGACCAAACGGGTTGGGTTCGAAAATGTAAGCGGTTGTTTAGACCGCTTGACTTACGACCCTAAACAAGCACAAACTAATAGTGTCGAGTTAGACATGTCAAAACATGTCTAACCTACTGATGTAGTATCAAAACAAAGTGTTTTGATACCTAAAGTAGTTTCGAGGCAAAATGCATGCTAAAACGCATTTTGACCGAAACTTTGACTCGACACTACAACTAGCTAACGTGGTAATCAGCGGCTATAATCACGAAGGATTATAACTTTCGTGATTACAATCACGTTTCAAAGTTCAATTGAACTTTGACTTGACCAATTGATGGTCAAAACCAAAAGTCAAACTGTTGGCCAAACGTTTGACTTTCTGCACTACATAAGGAAAAAGCCATAAAAAGAAATGAAAGAAGGCTCACAATAGTCCTTGCTATCTTTTCTACAAAGAAGACAAGTCCCAAATGAGAAAGCTCCAAAGCAGATGTGAAGAAGAGAAAATGAGAATGAGCAAGGAAATGAGGAGGAATGGATGGCTATTTATAGTTATTGTGAAGTAACAAGATCATCACAAGTGTTTTAATTAGCCATTAAGCAATGAATCATGGCCCTCCATTTGTTACCAACTGATTAGAAGCCTTGGTGATCACACAAACTTGCTCAACATTCCAAGAAATTGCACAAACGACCCCTGAAGTTGCAACAGTTTGCTAAAAATCAATTTCTGGAACTGGGCATGCTGACGCGGCCCGCGTAAGAAATGGGAGAGGGCTTACGCGGCCCGCCTGGGCTCCCCAGATCAGCAACAGTTTGAAAAATGACAGTTTAGGTCCCTACATGCATTCGAGTCCATTTCAGGCCTTTTTGACCCCCGTTAAGCCATTTTAAAGGCTCTACAAGGTCAATGAAGTTTAGAGGACTCAAAATATGCTTGGAACACTCTCGGATGTCGGCTCGTTTGGGCGTACGGTCGCGTTGTTCGTTAAATTACGACGAAACTCAAACGGACGTAAAAACGAACCAAATTAAGCGACAAATGGAATTTTTGCATGCCGATCACTAAAATAAAAAATATTTTAGTGTGTACAAAAGTTTTGGATGTCCAGATGTGGTCAGAACGTAAGATATGCGCGAAAATGCAAACTTACGCCGTTTTTGACACTTTTAGCCCCTGTAAGATCATATAAGCATGTTTTCGCACACCGAACCTATCAAAGCTTATTTCTATGCCATGTTTAGGTTATTTATGGTATGTTTAACTTATGATCAAGTTTCGGACTGTACGTTGCCTTACGAAATGGCAGACTTTTGCAAGTTGACGCAATTAGTCCCTGAGAGCGAATAAACTTGTTTTTGCCATACCAAAGCCTTTAAAACTTATTTCTAAGTTATGTAAAGGTTATTTAAGGTATGTTAAGTTTATGATGATGTTCCAGAGTGTTTGTCGCATTAAACTGACTGCATTTACGCACCAGTTCGCGTATAACTTCCTAGAAAGCGATATAGAGTTTGAAATCGATCAAAAATCAATATGAGCATCAAATCAAACATAAATGACAAACATTTGGAATCAAAACACACTGTTTTATTAATATTGTATTGTTCAGAGTTTGTAAAATGATATCAGAAGCACGGATGTCACAAAACATTATGTTTTGGTCGCTGAAATTAAAGAGGAAAACAAAGAAAAAGACACAGCTGAAATCAAAGAGAAAACCAGAGAAGAGATTTTGAGTGAGAAAACTTATCGTGAAAGAAACATTCCTTTGAACAAAATGGATGACATGCAAGAAGAATATGAGAGTGCTGTCAGCATTAAGAGATGGGACAAGAAGAGAGAATGCTATTTCAACAGAGAAAGAGAACCTGTCGTTCCCAAGAAAGACATAATTTTTGAAGATGTTCTTCTCATAATTCCTTCGTTGGCCGAATACTATAGAAATGTGTTGAAAGATGACACATATGCAAAAAGGCATGAAAAGGAGATAAGATATGCCATGATATCGTGCTTGAGGAAGAGGGATGAAGAGAGAATGAAGAAGAATGTTGAAGAAATGGTGAACAATTTGAAGAAAGTTGCTGAAGAGGTTAAAGTTGAAGCTGTTGAAGTTGAGTTCGTGACGAAAGTCGAAGTTATTAAAGAGGAAGATTTGAAGGTTGCTGAGAAAGAAAAGATTGAAGAAAAAGTTGAGGTAAATGAAGAGGTTGAGAAAGTTGTTACTGATGAACAGCAGGTTGTAGAAAATTGTAGGACCGGTTTTGACGCCGTTCGATTGCGTAACGAACGTTTCACGCGCGGAATCCGTGAACGAACGTGACCGAACACACGATAACGTACTACTAATGTGATTCCATTGCTAAATTTGACGTGTACGGTACAAGAATCACAAATACACAACTTTCTCTCTCTACTTTCTCTCTCTAGAAAGTCTTCTCCAAGTCTTCTCCAAATCTTTATCAAGAACTAACTAAAACTATGACATAACACCCTATTTATATGGTCAAGGCTTTTAATGAAAGTTCACATTAATTACAAGTTTGCCACCTTGCCATTTCTAACTACATATGACGTTATGCACTTGATTCCTTCCGGCTTTTCACTATGACTCGGATTGACGAAGGCGATAAACAAAATATGCATCAACAATCTCCCCCTTGGATATTGCCGTAGTCAATCTCGTAGTGAAACTCGTAACGACTTGTCTTTCTCTCTCTCTCTAAGACTCGAACTAAGGTGTAGTCGACAGACAACTGCACAGCACCTCAATCTTGTTCGAACTTCTTCAGGAACTCAGCCTGGAATAATATCTTCTTCAGGAATTCCTTCCTGGAATCATATGCCTGGATCATTCTCTGGCTCTAACTTTCATCAGACTCCCCCTATCATCATGCTGGGATCTCTGTCTGGAAATCGTTATCACCATTGAAATCAACTTCTGGCTTTCTCTGTTTAAGCTCTCCTCTGGTTCTGATGTATCTCCTGGCTATTCGTAGCAACAGAATCAGAAACCTGCAAAACTCAACCATACTATTACAAACTAATACAATTTGCAATTCAACTTAATGAATCAGCAAATCATATAAGAAAAATTATGAAGATCAAACTGTAGGTTACCATTCAACTTATTCATCAAGTTAATGAACCAAATTTGCATTTCAAATCTTCACAATTTAACACTCTCTCTCAAACCACAAGTTCAACATGTTTAGCACTTGAAATGTCAAATATCAGTTCTTCACACTCTGTTGTCGAAAATCTTTTTGTAGTTTTCAAATATCAAACTAAAATACAATATTTTTGGATTTTTGAATTTTGAACAATACAGAAATGAACACTATTTTTGAGAGATTGTGCAAGAGGATCATATCGGTTTTTGAGACATATCACCAACACCGTTGATCTTGATTAATCAGCAAATGTTAAAAACAAATTTACTTCTGATTATCAGTATTGTTGTCCACTTAAACCTCTACACAATTTTTCAATTGATTCAAGATACGTATTTAATGTTTTAGAACTTAGACTTATTTGAGTGTCCCACCTCTTGAATATACTCCCGTATCCAGATCCCAATATTCTGATCTACAGGTAAGTATAACTACAAATGATATCTGTATATAAATTAGGGGAAAAATGCGAGAACTGAGGGATCTCAGGTCAGAACTTCCGTTCAGCAGAGAGATATCAGCTTCGACTTAGCAGTGGGTCCCCTTTAGAGGATCTTTTCAGCTACAACAACTGATCATCAATTTTATTGTCTAATCAGCTGAGGGCTTTATGCTATGTTTCAAGCATATGAAGAAAGTATTAGCCAGGGACTAGGTCAGAACTACCGTTCAGCAGAAGTCCCGGAATAATACCCCAGACATCAATTGAGTACAAGAACCTAGTATTCCAGAATAAGAAACCTTTCAAACGAGATTTCAGGGGTTACCTATATATCCAAGTAGTGTTCCCCACAAAATAAGTAAGTTTTGATTTTATGTTTATATCTCGAATACAATTTACTAACTGTGTGAAGCCTACTGACACATCATTAGTAAGACTTGTTTAAAAACAATTTTGTCTTTACAAATCTCTAGCATGCTGTGATAGTCCACCGATGTACTATCATCTCCTCTTTTTGCAACAAAACTCATTTTCATTTTTTTCAATTTTTAAAATTTTTCAAAATTTTCTTACTCCCCCTAAAATCAAAATATATTTCAATTTTGATTTTCTGAGAAAAAAATTGAAAACAAACTATACAAGAAATATGACAACATTATGTGAATTACCTCAATTCACCATTCTCGTGCAAAAACAATCAGAACTCCCCCTCGCAACAAACTATTTTCCCATAATGATTTCAAAACACTTAAGTTTGTTTCAATCAAAATGGTTTTTCCGGAAAAATTAGTTTGTGTTCCAACCATTTGTAGATTTGGGGTTATCTCTTCATCTTGTTTTCTTCGAACATATAAAGATTTATCATTTCCAGTTTGATCATAAACCATCAGTAGAAAATCAAGTACAAATTAATGTCCCTGATTTACCACATGTAAATCGAAAAATCACCAACGTGAAATTTCTCAAGAAATGTGCCGATTCATGATCCACGATACCATCTTGGGATCTCCGGCAAGTCAGGTTTTTCTATTTAAACAATTTCACCCAAGCCTGACTGACCTTGGGTGATTTTGAATTCTTGCTCAACAATGGTGGAAAATTTGCATCATCCATTGCTAAACTAGAATTCTCAACTTTTACCTCAACCAATGGCTCCTCTGGTTTTACCATACCAGAATCATTGCCTGCAGGTGGCTTGTCCGACTTTGATCTGTCAGATTCATCGCCGACCTTTTCTTTCTTCTTCTCTCTCTGTTCTGTCCTCAGATTTGTATCTGATGAATTCGTCTTGCTTGTTTTTGCAACTGAAGGAGTCGATTCATCAGAACTTTTATTCTGTTTATCCTGTGAACCTGAGGACAAAATCTTCTCGAGATATTCTCTCGCTTTCTTTCTCTTCTTCCTCAGTCTGTCTTTCTGCCCCTGAGAAAGTTTAACTTTCGT
Organism: Helianthus annuus; assembly: GCF_002127325.2. Classification (NCBI taxonomy): domain Eukaryota; kingdom Viridiplantae; phylum Streptophyta; class Magnoliopsida; order Asterales; family Asteraceae; genus Helianthus; species Helianthus annuus. The sequence continues at coordinate 36,162,596 of NC_035446.2, read as the reverse complement.
CTCTAGAACTTTCGGTTGTTGAACTTTTGGTTCTCGAACTTTTAGTTCTTCGGGCTTGACCTTGACTGGAATTCTTGCCACTTTCTGAGACATAACCCTTGATCTTCCCATTGATCTCCTCGGGCAATCTCGGGCAATGTGACCTTTGATATTGCAGTTATAGCACCTCCTGGTCTCATAACTCCAGTATTGGCAATTAACAGCAATGTGTCCATGATAGCCGCAGCTGTAACACATTTTGTTATCGTACCAGTTATCACCGTTGTACCAAACACTCAAGTCGTAACACTGTTTGGCCTGGTGATATTCCTTCCTCAACTTTGATGGATTTGACGCTTTAGCACTGTGGTCTGACCTGCACCACTTATTACCAATATTTTTTGAGTTTACATTTTTTATTTTTTGTAAATTTTGTTTTTGATTGGATGATCGATCCGATGAACTTTTATTATCTTTTTGTTTCTGTTCTGCTTTCTTCTTCAAAGGCTTTTGCTTAGAACATTCACCTTTTTCGGTCGATTGCAAAACAGTTTTCTGAAATTTTTCTTTCAAATTTAAAAACAATTTTTGTTTTTTTTCTTTTTTAATATTTTCATCATCGGATGCATCATCACAATCTTCAACTTTGACAGAGTCAAAGTTTGTGACACAGTCACTTATTGGAACTGAATTGATCGGTTTTGGACAAGGAATATTCAACTTGTCAGATTTAGTCGCAAAACTGATCAATTTCTTTTCAAGTTCATCAATCTTGATCCTTGAACTCTTAGCTTCGTCTTCAAGCTTAGATATTCTTTCAAGATGAGACTTGATTGAATTTTCATTATCATTTTTCAAATTTTCAAGAACCGATTTTTCATTTTCCAAAACATTTATCTGTTCTTGAAGTTTCACTTCATTAGCTTTAAGATTTTTGTTCTCCAATTTTATCCAGAAATCTTCATTTTCTGATGATTTCTGTTTGCTTTCGAAGACCTTTTCATTTTCTTTGAAACCTTTGTTCTCTAATGTCAAACTGTTCACACTACCCAACAGTTTGACATTTTCGACTTTCAACTTCTCACAAATACCCTGTAAGTCTAGAATCTGTTTTTCATCAGCTTTCTTCTTATTGTTCAACTTCTTGATCTCCAATGCTAAACTTTCTGCATCCTTCACAAGTTTGGCATTGACTGTCTTGAAGTTGTGACAATTTGAGCATACTGATGCAGACCTTGACAATTCATTCTTTACAGATTCTTTGACTTTTACAGCTTTTTCTTTCCTTTTCTCATCCTTGATCACCATCTGTTCTTCAATCCTTTTAATGAGTGGAGTAATTGTCAGTTGAGAAAATTCTCTAGAACTTTTCAAGTTCAAGACATAATCTTCCCATTCTTCTTTCGGTAAAGCACTGATAAATTTTTCAACCCACTCTTCTGGTTCTTTTGTAATATCTAAATCAGACATTGAACTAACAAGATGGATATATCTCTTAATGATACTCTTTGTATTTTCTCCTGGAAACCTTGAAAACGAATCAAATTCTGTCTCTAATTCCCTTATTTTATCCATTTTTTCTTGAGTCATATTAAACACATTGAAACCCATGATTTCTTAACTCGGTTTTTCAAACTGCCAAATAAGCGATCCAACCGATGTTCGAATACGCGATTCAAAGAATTTGTCTGAAAAAGCGATCCAAAACAATCCGAATAAGCGGTCCAGATTAATACTAGGAGTGAGCAGTGAATTAATATCAGCTAATGGGGCGGCTGAAGTGGGCCTTGATAAGAGCAATTAATATAAATGGGGCGGTGAAATGTGATGAGGTTGGGCTTTAGTGATTGGGTAAGTGGGGCGGTGGGCTTAGAAATGGACGGTGCTTTGTAATAGAAAATGGCGGTGGGTTGGGATTGGCTATGATTGCGGCAAATAGTGATTGGCTATTTGGGCGGTAAACTAATAGGCCAAAACAACAACGAGATTGGGTCTTTGGGCGGTTTGGGCGGTGTAACTGTGGTCAACTTTTGGAGTGATGCAACAATTACGTCACATGGGCTTCACATGAGACTGGATCCACCTTTCAATTTTTACCCTTGCGATTGGGTCACAAAAATCATCCAATTGGCTTTAACTGCAGATAATAACAAAAACCTTTGATTGGGCCTCAATGCAAAGTGGTGGGCGGTTGAGTTTTAAAATTTGAGCGGTGGCAACAATCAACAACAGTCTACATCAACCTGCCTTCAATTGTGGGCTTCACATGGGTCGGTGAACATTTAATCAAACAATGCAACTTGTAGTGGGGCGGTGACACAATACACAACCGACAAACAACCTGTAAGATCAGTCAGTCACGTGAAGAAGATGGTTCATAAGCGATCCATACTGACACAATGAGCGATTCAAGACTTTGACGTATGAGCGGTTCCAACGAAGGTCAGAAAAGCGATTCACACATGTAACTATGAGCGATTCAACTTAAAACCGAATGAGCGATCCAACCACAATTGATTTCGAGCGATTCACACATGTAACTTTGGAGCGGTTCCAGACCTGAAATACGAGCGGTTCCAGACCTGAAATTACGAGCGGTTCCAGACCTGAAATGTGACGCGAATTCGGTTCGAAAAATTGCGATTTCTCCAAAACGGCTTTGAATTTCGAGCTGAAACTTGGTAGGGTTTTAGATCGGGTCTAAACGCACAACATATCCAAAAATCAGACGATTTGGACCGTATTTACCTGTTCAATTTGACGTTTTTCAGAAAAAAAAAACGTAAGAAACAAGTAGAATATGAAGAAATCGACGAAATCGGATCTGAATCGGCTCTGAATCGGCTGAAATCTGTACGAGAACGACGTGTTTGATCAAGCAATCGAGCTCCTAGCTCTGATACCACTTGTAGGACCGGTTTTGACGCCGTTCGATTGCGTAACGAACGTTTCACGTGCGGAATCCGTGAACGAACGTGACCGAACACACGATAACGTACTACTAATGTGATTCCATTGCTAAATTTGACGTGTACGGTATAAGAATCACAAATACACAACTTTCTCTCTCTACTTTCTCTCTCTAGAAAGTCTTCTCCAAATCTTTATCAAGAACTAACTAAAACTATGACATAACACCCTATTTATATGGTCAAGGCTTTTAATGAAAGTTCACATTAATTACAAGTTTGCCACCTTGCCATTTCTAACTAAATATGACGTTATGCACTTGATTCCTTCCGGCTTTTCCCTATGACTCGGATTGACGAAGGCGATAAACAAAATATGCATCAACAAAAATGAAAGGAAAGCTGAAAGTTCAATTGAAGTGAAGAATGAGATTTTGAAGGTTGCTAGTGATGCTGGTGATGAAGTTGGTGTTGAAGGAAAGAAGGAAAAGCTGAAGCAGACAGATGCTGTGACACCCCAGAAAAATCAGGAAAGCAACGCAACTTAACTAGCTTCCTCAGTAACCACGCACTAAATTTCGGGACGAAATTCTCTTAACAGGGGGAGAATGTGACAACCCTCAAAATCCCATGTATTCCGTACAAATTATTAATGATAATCAAAGTGTCTGACGACTGTGTGGAATCACTTACCTGCTTTCTGATATCGGTGTTATGCTTACACGTATTTGTTAATATCCTAAGGAATATGCTAAGGAATATCCTAAGGAATATGCTAAGGAATATGCTAAGGAATATGCTAAGGAATATCTTAAGAAATATGCTAGGAATATGCTAGGAATATGCTAGGAATATGCTAAGGAATATGCTAAGGAATATGCTAAGGAATATGCTAAGGAATATGCTAAGGAATATGCTAGGAATATGCTAGGAATATGCTAGGAATATGCTTGGAATATGCTAGGAATATGCTATATGGAAGATCCTATAAATACCACCATTCCACCAAAACTCTCTTTCTCTCCTCTCCTCCCTAGCTCACGGCCGAACACCCCCTTGCCACTACATCCATTTTCGGCTCTTGATCTCCTCATTCTAAGCATACACAAGTCTTTCGGGTCACGCATAAGGAGTCTTGGAGCTAACGGAAGGCGAAGGACCTCGTTATCTTGCTTTTATCCACCACTTTTACGCCTTTGATCTTCCCTAGCCTTGTGCTAGTTGTAAGTGCTTCTAATCAACTTCTTGTTCATGTTTGATGTGGTTAATAAGAGATTAGTCGGTTAAAAATTATGAATATTCAAGATCCAAATCTAAAAGTCTACTAAAATGATGAACAAGGTGGTTAATGAATGAATATTAGTGTAAAGCATGTAGATCTTGTGTGATTATGATTATTGGTTGATGATCTGAAGTATTGCTGGATAATATTAATTTTTGATGTTGTTGTGAATACTAAACTTGTTAACGGTATCGATCGAACACGTTTTAGAAGGTTAAACACTAAAAATCAGAATCTGTCCAAGTTTTACAGCCAACTTCAGTTGGCTGTAAACAGGTCATAAACCTAACGAAAAACAGATATTTTAAGTCTACAATGTGATATTTTGAAATACGGTTCTAATGGCACCGGAATCGTAATTTTTGGACTTCGTTTACTATTTTTAAAGTGTTAATTTGTAACAGCAACTTAAGCTGAATTTTGACAGCAATAAATGGGTGTCGTACTTTCAGTCATAACCTGAGTTTTGTGATGAATCGGACCATGAAATTTGTACAGTAGAGGAAAACCGATGCATGTGTAATTACCCCACTGGAATTTCGTAAATCGGACACTCGATGAATTTTTAATAAATTGTTCCGTGGACTGTGGTTAGAAATTCATAAATCTGAGTTCAGTCCGGAATATGATTTTTTTATAAAATATTGGTAGTGAACCGGACCTCGATATTTTTACACAATAAAATATGGAACGTTTAAGTCATCTTGTAAAAATTTGGGAATTTTTGGAATGATTTAACTATTTTATTAAAACGTCCGAAAACAGCCGGTTTTGAATATTAATGCTGAATTGATATAAGTTGTGACTTGCGTGTCTAAATGTCAAGTATGCTATCCGTGAATGATCTAACATGTTATATATGTTATGTGCATTATCGTATGTTTGATTTTGAGTGGGGAATGGATGGGAAATTTAGATGGGCATAAACCGTTAAAACGATGCATGTTGTGTGATAGATACATGTAAGAACTTGGTGTTCTATTTGAAAGCCACTAAATGACTAACTGGTAAATTATATTAGGACGTGATTGACCGACCTTGACTGTTAGCTATATTGAGAATCTAACCGAGCAAACCAAGGTGAGTTCACACACTTTCTAAGGCATGGGATTCCCGGTGGTTTGGGAATGAGTTAAAGAATTAAAACGGAATCTACATATCTTACATAAGTAGGATATGTACGGCCATCCTCCTCGGGTAGGATGCCAGTATTAATCCTGCGTATTCTCTTTGAGAGAACTACGTACGTTCATCCTCCTTGGGTAGGACAACAACCTTAAAACTTACTAGACAAAACTCTATCATAAGTCCCTCATTTTATATCGACTTAATCGCCGAGGCCAATGGCGAGCGGGTCATTAGTTAATAGCGCTATTAGGTTTAACAAACCTCACACCGTGCCAGTCGGACGGGCGTGTACTAATGGACTATGGCAAACCATGATAGACACTGATGTAGAGCACAACTTACTTGCGTAGTAGTCGATACCATACGGTCTAGTGGTTCACATGGGGAAGCCCCCACTAATCATGAACAGGGTATGGGTAATAAAGAATGAACTGGTTAAACTTTCTTTCAACTACGGGGTAACCCCCAAGGCAATTACGCCAACGAAAGACAAACCACGTTTTCGGAAAACAACTTAAAACTAAACAACCAAACGTGAACTCACTCAACTTTGTTGTTGACTCGTTGTTACATGCCTTACAGGTCGCTAAACGTTTGGAGCTTGCATATGGAGGTGGTCGTTGTGGGATGCGAACTGACATGTCCCGCATTTAATAAATAAACTTTATGAACTTTTTAAATCTACGTTTTGGACTTTAAACTTATGAACTATGGACTATGTTTTGAACTTATGTTTTATGCTTCCGCTGTTAAACTAAAATCGGTTTACTTCCTTTTGGTCACCAATCGTATTGTGTATTATTTACTTAATTATGTTGTTCGATATGATTGGTGGCTCGATCCTGGTCACGTCACGCCTCCAAGCAGTGGTACTCCACATGGGGGATTTTGGGGGTGTGACAGATTGGTATCAGAGCCATTGGTTATAGTGAACTTGCTTTTAGAATGGGAAAAGATTTTTGATAAAACCAGACTATAACCTGTACAGTGCTCAACGATCCACAACGACGCTTCGCTCCACGTGCAAGACTCGACACCATAAGTGGTATGATTTATGTTATATTGTCGGTTAGATAGCTCACACTGTGCATTAGTTAACGTGATAACTTCTACTTGAACCTTGTGTGCTTACTCTCTACTGTCGTCCCACACTTACGCACTTTCACGACACTTTTCTCACTTACGTTGCTTCGTGATGAAGATCATGAGCGGACGCGGAGGACGTATCAACCTCACTCAAGCCCAGTTGACGGCTCTGATCAACGAACGAGTTGCTGAGGCACTCGCAGCTATTCCTGCAGGAGGTATAACCTGCTACTCCGACCTATCTTAGGAAGTTTAGATCTTACCTTCGCAAATCAACCCTCGTGCTTAACCTTGTCATTTATTCTCGCACCATAGGTCAACATGCTCAGCCTCCTGTGTGTACGTTCAAAACCTTCATGGATTGCCGACCAAGCACTTTCAGCGGCACAGAAGGTGCTGTAGGCCTTCTTCACTGGTTCGAGAAGCTTGAGTCTGTTTTCGAGATGTGTGATTGCCCGGAAGATCGTAAGGTGAAGTATGCTACTGGAACACTCGAAGGAGCTGCGTTAACCTGGTGGAAAGCACAGGTCCAATTGCTTGGGTTGGCGGTTGCTAATGCCACCCCATGGAACGGCTTCAAAGAACTGATTAGAGAAGAGTATTGCAGTCGTGACGACATCCACAAGCTAGAGGTGGAATTTTTCAACCTGAAGATGACGGGGTCTGAGATTGAGGCGTATACTAAGAGGTCAAACGAACTGGCCATCCTGTGTCCTACTATGGTGGACCCTCCTTACAAACGTATTGAGCTGTACCTTAAGGGCTTGGTGCCGGAAATTCAAAGCCACGTTACCTCAGCTAACCTTGGCACTATACAGCAAATCGTCAAGTTGGCTCATCGTCTCACTGATCAGGCGGTTGAGCAGAACAAGCTACCCAAACGTATTAGCGCCACTACTTCTGATGCTCCCAACGACAATAAGCGCAAGTGGGATGGAAATCTGGGCAAGGGTTCTACTTCAGCTCAATCTCAGCAACGAAAGACAGATGAGTACAAGAGCCCCAGTCAGCAGTCATCTGGAAATCAAGGTCAGGGTGGGTACAAGGGAAATCACCCTAAGTGCAATCGATGTAATCTGCACCACAGCGGCCAGTGCAACAAGGGTCGTTGTCAGAGGTGTCACAAGCTGGGTCATGAAGCTAAGGATTGCAGGAGCCCACGTCCTGTGAATCAGAATCGCCAACAACAGCAACAAGCTCCGCAGAACCACCAACAGCAGCATCAGCAGGGCAATAAGGGATGCTTTCAGTGTGGCGCCGAGGGCCACTTTAAGAGGAACTGCCCCCAGCTGAACCAAAACCAGAACAATACCCAAAGAAACGGGAACCACAATGGAAACAACAACGGAGGCAACAATGGAGGTAACAATAATGGAAATGGCGCCCAAGGTCGTGTGTTCGTGATTGGTCAGGGAGAAGCAAGGAACGATCCCAACGTTGTGATGGGTAAGTTTCTTCTGGACGACTTCTTTGTTACTGTTTTGTTCGATTCGGGTGCCGATACTAGTTATGTGTCCGTAAAAGTTAGCCAAATGCTTAAGCGCACTCCAACACTTCTGAACACCAAACACACGGTAGAACTAGCTAACGGTAAAAGTCTAGAAGCCACCCACGTAGTTAAAGGTTGTAACCTCGTCTTAGCTGGTCAAACTTTCTCTATCGATCTTATTCCTATCACAGTGGGTAGTTTCGACGTCGTTATTGGGATGGATTGGCTATCTCATCATCGAGCGGAGATTGTTTGTAAGGAGAAAATCGTCCGCATTCCTCGTTCTGATGACAAACCTCTCATGATTCGTGGCGACAAGAGTGGTGCTGTCGAAGGCATCATCTCATTCCTTAAGGCCCAGAAGTGTTTGCGAAAGGGCCACACTGCCATTTTAGCACTCGTTACTGACACATCAACGGAAGAGAAGAGAATTGAAGACATTCCTATTGTACACGACTTTCCCGAGGTATTTCCTGAGGAATTACCTGGCCTTCCGCCTCATCGACAAGTCGAGTTTCACATCGAGCTAGCTCCTGGAGCAGCACCAATAGCTCATGCGCCTTATTGACTTGCCCCATCAGAACTCGAAGAACTGTCTACGCAACTACAAGAACTTCTGGAAAAGGGTTTTATACGTCCTAGCTCTTCGCCATGGGGAGCTCCAGTCTTGTTCGTAAAGAAGAAAGACGGTACCTTCAGGATGTGTATTGACTATCGCGAACTCAACAAGGTGACCGTGAAGAATCGTTATCCTCTTCCACGCATCGATGACTTATTCGATCAATTGCAAGGGTCGAGTTTCTATTCTAAGATTGACCTAAGGTCAGGCTACCATCAGCTGAGAGTCCGAGAGGAGGACGTCTCCAAAACAGCATTCAGAACTCGTTACAGCCATTATGAGTTTCTGGTTATGCCTTTCGGATTGACGAATGCACCAGCGGTCTTCATGGATCTCATGAACCGAGTATGCAAGCCTTACCTAGATAAGTTCGTTATTGTGTTCATCGACGACATCCTGATCTATTCTAAGAGTCAGGAGGAACACGAGCAACACCTGAGACTTATTCTGGAACTACTTCGTAAAGAGCAGCTGTATGCCAAATTTTCGAAATGTGACTTCTGGCTTCGCGAAGTCCATTTTCTGGGCCATGTGGTAAACAAGGATGGGATTCATGTTGATCCATCCAAGGTTGACTCGATCAAGAACTGGCCTGCACCCCGCACACCAACAGAGATCCGCCAATTCTTAGGTCTGGCAGGGTATTACAGAAGGTTTATCAAAGATTTCTCCAAGATTGCGCAACCTCTCACTTCACTGACTCAGAAGGGTGTCACCTATCGTTGGGGTGATGCACAGGAGTCCGCATTTCAGCACTTGAAGGATAGACTTTGTAGCGCACCTATCCTCTCATTGCCTGAAGGCACAAACGATTTTGTGGTTTACTGCGATGCTTCCATCCAAGTCCTTGGTTGTGTGTTGATGCAACGTGACAAGGTCATTGCCTACGCATCACGCCAACTTAAAGTTCACGAAAGGAACTACACTACTCACGATCTGGAACTGGGAGCAGTTGTTTTCGCGCTTAAGATATGGAGACATTACTTGTACGGTACCAAGTGCACCATTTACACTGATCACAGGAGTCTCGAGCATATCTTCAAGCAAAAGGAGTTAAACATGCGTCAACGTCGATGGATCGAACTCCTGAATGACTACGAATGCGCGATCAAGTATCATCCGGGCAAAGCCAATGTTGTGGCCGACGCCCTCAGTCGAAAGGATACTGTACCTAGGCGTGTACGTGCATTACAGCTTACCATCCAATCTAACCTTCCCGCTCAGATTCGCGATGCTCAAGTTGAAGCATTGAAGGCAGAGAACATCAGGGCTGAGTCCTTACGAGGATCGAGGCAACGACTAGAACGAAAAGAAAACGGCGCCTACTATGTTAACGGACGCATCTGGGTTCCGCTGTATGGAGACTTGCGCGAGCTTGTGATGGATGAAGCGCATAAGTCTCGTTACTCAGTACATCCTGGTTCGGACAAGATGTACCATGATCTCAAGACTACATACTGGTGGCCTGGTATGAAAGCCAGCATAGCAACCTACATCGGTAAATGCTTGACTTGTGCTAGGGTCAAGGTCGAATACCAGAAACCATCAGGCCCACTCCAACAACCAGAGATACCTAAATGGAAATGGGAGCAAATTTCCATGGATTTCGTTACTGGCCTGCCCAGATCTCAACGCGGAAACGATACCATCTGGGTGATCGTAGATCGACTGACCAAGTCTGCACATTTTCTGCCTATCAAAGAAACGGATAAGTTTTCTACTCTAGCAGACATCTACTTAAAAGAAGTGGTATCAAGGCACGGAGTGCCAACCTCCATCATTTCTGATCGTGACGCGCGTTTCACCTCTGAACTGTGGCAAGCTATGCATAAGTCTTTTGGCTCACGTTTAGATATGAGCACCGCTTATCATCCACAGACGGATGGGCAATCTGAACGCACCATCCAAACCCTTGAAGACATGCTTAGGGCATGCGTAATCGACTTCGGCAATGGCTGGGAAAAACACCTCCCGCTAGTGGAGTTTTCATATAACAACAGTTACCACATCAGCATCCAGGTCGCTCCGTTCGAGGCATTGTATGGACGCAAGTGCCGATCACCTCTTTGTTGGGCAGAAGTTGGTGACAGTCAAATCACTGGTCCAGAACTCGTAGTAGATACAACCGAGAAGATTGCTCAGATACGACAACGCATGGCGGCAGCCCGTGACCGTCAGAAGAGCTACGCCGATAAGCGAAGAAAGCCACTCGAGTTCCAGGTTGGGGATCGAGTGCTGCTCAAAGTCTCACCTTGGAAAGGTGTAGTTCGCTTTGGCAAACGAGGCAAACTCAACCCGCGTTATGTCGGACCGTTCGAGATCATTGAGAGAATTGGCAAAGTCGCTTACAGGCTAAACCTACCTGAAGAACTCAGCGGAGTTCACAATGTTTTCCATGTGTCAAATCTGAAGAAGTGTCTGTCAGATGAGACCCTCATAGTTCCTCTCAGAGAGCTCACAATCGACGACAAGCTGCGATTCGTTGAGGAACCCGTAGAGATTACGGATCAAGACGTTAAGATTCTCAAGCACACCAGAATACCTCTCGTCGAGTTCGTTGGAATTCCCGTCGTGGCCCAGAGTATACCTAGGAACGAGAAGACCAAATGAAACTCAAGTATCCCCAGCTGTTTAAGAAAAATGCAATCACTACTGAGACTGAAGCTACCGCAGAATTTCGGGACGAAATTCCAAATCAACGGGGGGATGATGTGACACCCCAGGAAAATCAGGAAAGCAACGCAACTTGACTAGCTTCCTCAGTAACCACGCACTAAATTTCGGGACGAAATTCTCTTAACAGGGGGAGAATGTGACAACACTCAAAATCCCATGTATTCCGTACAAATTATTAATGATAATTAAAGTGTCTGACGACTGTGTGGAATCACTTAACTGCTTTCTGATATCTGTGTTATGCTTACACGTATTTGTTAATATCCTAAGGAATATGCTAAGGAATATCCTAAGGAATATGCTAAGGAATATGCTAAGGAATATGCTAAGGAATATCTTAAGGAATATGCTAGCAATATGCTAGGAATATGCTAGGAATATGCTAAGGAATATGCTAAGGAATATGCTAAGGAATATGCTAAGGAATATGCTAAGGAATATCCTAAGGAATATGCTAGGAATATGCTAGGAATATGCTAGGAATATGCTAGGAATATGCTTGGAATATGCTAGGAATATGCTATATGGAAGATCTTATAAATACCACCATTCCACCAAAACTCTCTTTCTCTCCTCTCCTCCCTAGCTCACGGCCGAACACCCCCTTGCCACTACATCCATTTTCGGCTCTTGATCTCCTCATTCCAAGCATACACAAGTCTTTCGGGTCACGCATAAGGAGTCTTGGAGCTAACGGAAGGCGAAGGACCTCGTTATCTTGCTTTTATCCACCACTTTTACGCCTTTGATCTTCCCTAGCCTTGTGCTAGTTGTAAGTGCTTCTAATCAACTTCTTGTTCATGTTTGATGTGGTTAATATGAGATTAGTCGGTTAAAAATTATGAACATACAAGATCCAAATCTAAAAGTCTACTAAAATGATGAACAAGGTGGTTAATGAATGAATATTAGTGTAAAGCATGTAGATCTTGTGTGATTATGATTATTGGTTGATGATCTGAAGTATTGCTGGATAATATTAATGTTTGATGTTGTTGTGAATACTAAACTTGTTAACGGTATCGATCGAACACGATTTAGAAGGTTAAACACTAAAAATCAGAATCTGTCCAAGTTTTACAGCCAACTTTAGTTGGCTGTAAACAGGTCATAAACCTAACGAAAAACTGATATTTTAAGTCTACAATGTGATATTATGAAATACGGTTCTAATGGCACCGGAATCGTAATTTTTGGACTTGGTTTACTATTTTTAAAGTGTTAATTTGTAACAGCAACTTAAGCTGAATTTTGACAGCAATAAATGGGTGTCGTACTTTCAGTCATAACCTGAGTTTTGTGATGAATCGGACCATGAAATTTGTACAGTAGAGGAAAACCGATGCATGTGTAATTACCCCACTGGAATTTCGCAAATCGGACACTCGATGAATTTTTAATAAATTGTTCCGTGGACTGTGGTCAGAAATTCATAAATCTGAGTTCAGTCCGGAATATGATTTTTTTATAAAATATTGGTAGTGAACCGGACCCCGATATTTTTACACAATAAAATATGGAACGTTTAAGTCATCTTGTAAAAATTTGGGAATTTTTGGAATGATTTAACTATTTTATTAAAATGTCCGAAAACAGCCGGTTTTGAATATTAATGCTGAATTGATATAAGTTGTGACTTGCGTGTCTAAATGTCAAGTATGCTATCCGTGAATGATCTAACATGTTATATATGTTATGTGCATTATCGTATGTTTGATTTTGAGTGGGGAATGGATGGGAAATTTAGATGGGCATAAACCGTTAAAACGATGCATGTTGTGTGATAGATACATGTAAGAACTTGGTGTTCTATTTGGAAGCCACTAAATGACTAACTGGTAAATTATATTAGGACGTGATTGACCGACCTTGACTGTTAGCTATATTGAGAATCTAACCGAGCAAACCAAGGTGAGTTCACACACTTTCTAAGGCATGGGATTCCCGGTGGTTTGGGAATGGGTTAAAGAATTAAAACGGAATCTACATATCTTACATAAGTAGGATATGTACGGCCATCCTCCTCGGGTAGGATGCCAGTATTAATCCTGCGTATTCTCTTTGAGAGAACTACGTACGTTCGTCCTCCTTGGGTAGGACAACAACCTTAAAACTTACTAGACAAAACTTTATCATAATTCCCTCATTTTATATCGACTTAATCGCCGAGGCCAATGGCGAGCGGGTCATTAGTTAATAGCGCTATTAGGTTTAACAAACCTCACACCGTGCCAGTCGGACGGGCATGTACTAATGGACTATCGCAAACCATCAGTGATGATAGACACTGATGTAGGGCACAACTTACTTGCGTAGTAGTCGATACCATACGGTCTAGTGGTTCACATGGGTAAGCCCCCACTAATCATGAACAGGGTATGGGTAATAAAGAATGAACTGGTTAAACTTTCTTTCAACTACGGGGTAACCCCCACGGCAATTACGCCAACGAAAGACAAACCACGTTTTCGGAAAATAACTTAAAACTAAACAACCAAACGTGAACTCACTCAACTTTGTTGTTGACTCGTTGTTACATGCCTTACAGGTCGCTAAACGTTTGGAGCTTGCATATGGAGGTGGTCGTTGTGGGATGCGAACTGACATGTCCCGCATTTAATAAATTAACCTTATGAACTTTTTAAATCTACGTTTTGGACTTTAAACTTATGAACTATGGACTATGTTTTGAACTTATGTTTTATGCTTCCGCTGTTAAACTAAAATCGGTTTACTTCCTTTTGGTCACCAATCGTATTGTGTATTATTTACTTAATTATGTTGTTCGATATGATTGGTGGCTCGATCCTGGTCACGTCACGCCTCCAAGCGGTGGTACTCCGCATGGTGGATTTTGGGGGTGTGACAGATGCAGCTGAAAACACCGAAGTGCCAATCACTGAGGTAAATTCTGATTCTAAAATCTTAGAAACGACTGAACAGTGTAAGAAATGTATGGAACCATGCAGTGCTTGTACTGAAAAAGATGAAGTGTTCAGAATAAGAAGTCTTGAATTCAGAAGAGTTGAAGAAGTTTTCAAAAATTAATGCAAAGAGATGTTAGAAAACGAAAAAGTTTTAAAAGAAAATAATGAAACACTTTTAGAAAAATAAAAAAATTCGAAAAAGAAAATGAAATTTTGAAAGAAATTGTTTTGAAAAAGACAGAATAATGTGATCAAAAAGAAAATGTTTGTCAAGAAATGAAGAAAGAATATGATTCAATGAAATTAGCATATCACATTACCAAAGAGTCATATGAAAAGGTGAAGGGTGAAATGAAATTTGTTCAATCAAGATTGAATTACTGTTCTGAAACATCAAAGGAGCTAAAACGAATGTATGAAATAAAACAAGGTGCTGTAAATTCATATATTGAAGATGTTGCTAAGCTAAAACGTCAGATTGTTGATTTAGAACAGGATAACAACAAATTAAAAAGTTACCATGCGTTGTCATATGTGCTTGAACGTATTTTCAACATAAAACCGGATGGAAAAGATTCTGAGCAAAACAAGAAAGGTATTGGCTCAGAGTTTCATCAAGTTCCACCACCGGAAAAGTTTGTATTTTATGATGATGAAAAGGTCAAAAAAGCTTTCAACATGGTAGATCAATTACCAGACAACATTGACGTAACCTATTCCAAATCTGATGATTCTAGTGATTCAGAGGTGGTAGGTAAGGTCATTGAAAGTGTGTTGAAAGAAGAGTTAGTTGATACAGGTAATTCTGAATTACAAGATGAAAATGAAGGTAATTTTCATGATGGATATCTGAAAAACACAAAATCCGAGAAAAATTTGAATGATGATTCAAAAGGATTGGTTTATACCATGATTGGATCGAACAAATTATTCTTAGATGTTGTTTTCCCGATTCAGAATGTGATTTCAGAAAAGATTGACAAAGTTTTCAAAATGGTTGAAATTGAAAAATTTGAAATATCAAAGTTTGCTAGAAAAGGTCACAAAACTTTTTATAACAAACCTGGTTTCAAAAGAAAAACATGAAGGCTGGGTTGGGTTATAAGAAGAAACAAAATTGGAAGAAAAATGAAACACCAAATTTTCAGGCAAAAATGAATTTTGTTCATGGAACAACGTCAGAAGAAGAAAAAGAACTAAAATTTAGACGACAGTCTGATGACGAGTTCTTAGCTCAAAAGAAAAAGCAACAACCACAGGTCAAAGATGTGTCCAAGAGAACATGTTTCAAATGTGATCAAATTGGACATCTTGCATGCAAGTGTCCAAATCTGAAACCTGTTGTTGTTGACAAAAAGAAGTCTGGAAATGTTGAGAAACAAAAATTTGAGAATGTGAAACAAAGGTCAACCAAATTTGATTCGAAACAAACTTGGAGGTACAATACAAACAAGTTTGCTTCCAATCAAAACTGGAAATCAAACCCGAACAGGTTCGATTCAAGACAGACCTGGAATTCTCACACACCCAGATTAAGAACAACACAAAGTTGGAAAACATCTGTTGATATGACAAAACCCCAACAGTCTTGGAAATCAAAAGTTGTTGTTCAAAATCAAAATATTCAAAAAGACTCACATTTTTACAAAAGGGGTGCTTCAAAAGGTCAAACGTGGTCAGTTAAGAAATCATTGATTTCAAAAGTTGATGAAAAAGATGAAGTGAAAATTGATAAGGTCTTTGTGAATGATGACAAAGAATTTCCGACATTGAATGAAGTTTATTGTGTTGGAATGCCTAACGTCAAACAGACCCGGGCTAAGTTGTTCAACTAATTGAATACTGTGAATGTGCAGGTGCTCAACAAAACCACAGATGGTGAGAATGGAAGTTGGAGCATCCTGACACAACGAGGAGAGGAGGCTGCTGGACCATGTGTTTGTTAAAAGAGGGAGTTTATTTGTTTTTTGTAAATAAATAAACAATATTTCAAAAACCTTAAAATTGAAATTTAAAAACCAAAAAGATGTTTTTATTTTGTCAAAAATTTGAAAAATCAAAAATATGTTTGTTTTTAAATTTGTTAAAAAAAATTAAAAAAAAAAACACAAAAATATGTTGATTGAATATGCCGAAACCCTCACGGCGGAACAAACATGATTAGTTTCACAAGTTTGAAAAATAGTTTTCAAATTGTAAAAATCAATGGGTTGTAAATCATGGGGGTATGTTAATTTCTGTAAATCAGTACACGAGAAGCAGAAAATGGATGGCTAGACAAAGCTATCAGTATCAGTTTGTCAGATTTTCTTTTAATGATTTTGCATTTTAGGCGGCGAAAAATTGTCAGAAAATCCAAAAACATTTGAAAATTTGAAAAAGCCAAAAACATGATAAATTCAAAAATGAGTTTTTGTGTAAATAGAGGAAATGATAGTACATCAATAGACAATCACAGTACGCTAAAGAATTGTAATGCTATAATGTGATAAACGGTCTCACTGGATGATGTGCCAGTAGATTTTTACACGCTTAGTAGATTGTGTTCGAGATATAAACCTAAATTTCAAGATTTACTTATTTCGTGGGGAACATCTCTTGGATATATAGGTAACCCCTGAAATCTTGTTTGAAAGGCTTTCTATTTCTGACATACTAGGTCTTTGTGCGTAGTGATATCTGGGGTATCATACATGGACTTCTGATTTTACGGAAGCAATAGCCTAGTCCTCGTATAATGCTTTGCAAAAGCTTTAATTTTTAAAGCAACCCCTCTGCTAAAAAATTGAGAAATATCGAAAGATATGTATCAATGGCAGTTGAAGAAAAGATCCCCAAACGGGACACACCTGAAAGTCGAGCCGTCATCTCTTTGCTGAACGGATGTTCTAACCTGAGCTCTCACGGTTTCGCATAACCCGTTTACAGATATCATTAGTGTACATTCACCTGTAAGACTGAATATAGGAGTCTGGATACGGGAGTATATTCTGAGGTGGGACACACGAATAAGATTAAGTCCTTAAAACATTAATTTCGTATCTCGAATCAGTTGAACTTTGTGTGAAAATTTAAGTGGACAAGTATACTGACAATCTAAGTGAATCATTTAGAAGTGAAAGTGTTTAAAAGCTCAACGGTACTAGTGATTTGTCATAAACTGATATGATCCTCTGACACGAACTCAAACAAAAATATTGTCTGTAAATATGTTTTTAAATATTTCTTTACTGCTTTATGTTTCAGAAAAATACAAAAAGATTTTGATTTCTGCATTATTTTAGACAACCGATGTCTGGATGCTAAGTTTCAAAATCTAAGTATGCTGATTGTGTTTCTGAAAATAAAACAAGTTCATTAATTTGAAACTTGAATTTTTTAAAAACAAAAATCAAAAACAGTTTGTGATATCTCCAAGGTCATTAAATTGGACTTGGATGATTAACTATGAAGGATTTGGATGCTTATATTGTTAAAGAGCCATTTTCCGATCCGATTCGTTGAAACTGCCAAATTTTGAAAGTTTGTTGATAGGGGGAGTGGTTTAGAGTGTTTGATTTGAAAACATTGTATTTATAGATGTTTGAGGATTGCAGGTATTCTAGATTACGATCCCGACAGCTGAGTCTAAGGGGGAGTCTAAAG
Source organism: Helianthus annuus (assembly GCF_002127325.2). Lineage (NCBI taxonomy): Eukaryota > Viridiplantae > Streptophyta > Magnoliopsida > Asterales > Asteraceae > Helianthus > Helianthus annuus. Next base: position 36,144,856 of record NC_035446.2, on the reverse strand, counting down.
ACAAGCTTAAAGCAAGGGGGAGCTTGTAGTTGGAAAGAAAGGTGTCGATCCCAAAAGCACGGAAGCTTGACGAAAGGGGGAGCCTGAAGAAGTTTTAATGAGAGAGCTAGAGACAGATTCTGGTATAACATTCAAGATGAAAGAAGATAAAGATTGATGGATGCTTACAGTGTAAGATAATTTGGAAAGAGCCAAAAGACTGATCAAGACTGAAGATGTGTCATGCTAAAGATTAGACACTGAAGACTTCGTTAGCATCCAAGGGGGAGTCTGTTAGTGCACTATGTCTGTTGACTTCGTCTTGTATCATGTCATGTAATAGAATAGATAGATCAGGGCTCATAGTTCGAGAAATTAGGTTTTAGGAAGTTTGGGGTAATTCCGCACGAAATTACCATTCTGGTAATTTCGCTTGGAATGGGTAATTCCGCTTGAGAGTTAATTCCGCTTGGAGTTTAACAGGTTAATTTCGCGGAATTAGCTTTAGCTAATTCCGCTTGAACCAAACCATGTTAATTCCACACGGAATTACTTACCTATATATACCCTTGTTTCCGTTTCATTTGGCACGGAATTAACTTTGTGTAACGAAGTGCTGCCAAATTGTGTCCAGGTGCTATAAGACTATTAAATCAATAATAGTGACATATTAAAGAGTATCAAGCTGTTTCCACGTCCGTTTCACTGATTCCGCCTTTGATTCGGATCCAAAACTCTTCTGGTTGGCTAGTTCGGGTCAAACAACGATCCTACAAAAGGAAACTCTGGCGAAATTTTCTAAAAATTCCAACACTTAGAAAATATTTTCTAACAAGTGTTTACAAGTATGTTTTTAACTTTGTTTTTCAATATAAACTTTGCCATAAGTTTTGTTACAAAAATACAAAGTATTGGAGGTTGGTTTTTGTAAATAAAAATGGATAAATATATATTTAGAATATATATTTTATGTTAAGACACTTGTGTGAATATTTGTTTACTTTGTGGAATAGTTATATTATTTTAGGGTAAAATAATAAAACTTACAAATTACCATAACTTTTACAACTTCAAAATAATACCAAAAATCACAAGGAATAAATATTTAAGTTACACACTTGATATTGTGAAACCAAACGCAAAAACGTAACTTATGAGATATTCCGGAATATACTGTTACAATATATTTTTTGTAAACATTATTTTGGAAATCAAAAAGATGAAAATTTGATTTTTGTACATATTACCAAGTATATCATATTTTCGACAAGAAGAAAATATATTATTTTTGGGAAATAAAAATATATTTTCCTAGTATATTTAGAAGATATATAATTTTTGGGAAAAATATATATTTTCTTGGGAATGAATGATTTTTGACAATAAGTTATATATATTTTCTAAGTGGGACTTAAAAATAAATTAATTCGGAACTACAAGTATACATGTATGAAATACCCTCATCCTTGGGAAGGAAATACGGAGTTAAAATACTTGTGAAGTATTAATACAAAAATATGCATTAAACAATTTGTGACAAATGGCAAATCACCGGTGATTCCGTACAAGCTAATCACTATTTTATTTACATAATCTCATGCATTTAGCGTAATTTAATTACGTAACCGTGTCGTTTATTAGATAAAAGTGTTAGGACAAGAAAACAATGCTAAAACATATGCTGGTTTTCGTCGTATTTCGAAACCAGTCAAACAATGTCCTAAAAGTGTTGGTAGAAAGTGTTGCGCGCACTATTCACGGTTACACTATTAATGCCAGCAAAACCGTGAAAACAGAACGAAACACTGAAAACGACACACAGATAACATAACTGAGTCCATTCTTATAAGAAAACACTAATACGAAAACATATCTTGCAAAGATACAAGACTTTCCGGTATGACGCCCTCATTACTAAAATGTCCGTTTCGGCTAATATAAAATTTTTAACGCGTCCGAATCCGCAATATAACATTTCCGGGACTCCGAAATTTTGTCAATTGATGAAAAACACGCTAAAACATTTTAAGGATATCAACGGGATGTCCGAAATCACAAGCTTCCGGTATTACATCGCTATGCATTAAACTAGTTCGTTAGCGAACCGACGAACTAGCAAGCGATATTTTCGCAACTATAACAACCAAACGAAGAGCCTAGCGAACTAGTTAAGCTTAATTTGGAACTCGAAATCACTTCATACATTACTTGGTTGCGGGATAACAACTTGTGGCAAACCTTCGTCAGTACGAAATGAAAGTACCGGTAATTAGCCGACGCCTAAACGGAAAGCATTTAAGGTATCAAAATACAACTAACACTAGTCTAGCAAACTAGTTAACCATATTTTGGCCTCGTAAACACCTTACATAAATGCCAAAGCAACAATGGTATATTAAAACCATCTTTCCCGGTACTATATTACATCTTAAATATATCACCCGTTATCGAACCGACAAACGAACTAGTTGTATTTTTACCATCCAAAATGTGACAACTGTGCTCTTTAATCGATGAACAATGCGAAACAATGTTAATTATTTATAATACAATGTGTTTTGGTGTTATTATATGTGTTTTATGTGTTCGATGATTTTACAATTCGATCCGATTCGATTTCAAGCTTTAAATCGCTTTCTGGAAAGTTATACGCAAACTGGTGTGTGAACGCAGTCAGTTAAACGCGACAAACACTCCGGGATAGTGAAACAGGCTTAACATACCTTAAATAACCTTCACATAACTTAGTAATAAGTTTTGGATGGTTTGGTGTGTCGAAAACAAGTCTGTTCGATCGTAGGGACTATATGTGTCAAACTACGAAACTATACCGATTCGTATGATGTCCAACAGTCCGGAACTTGATCATAAGCTAAACATACCATAAATAACCTAAACATAGCTTACAAATAAGCTTTCAAGGGTTCGGTGTGCGAAAACATGCTTATTTGATCTTTCAGGGACTAAAAGCGTCAAAAAGTGCACAAGTTTGCATTTTCGCGCATATCTTACGTTCTGAATATATCCGGACATCCAAAAACTTATGTAATCATTAAAATATTTTATTTTAGTGATTGGCATGCAAAAATTCCATTCGTCGCTTAATTTGGATCATTTTTGCGTTCATTACGACTTCCGTCGTAATTAACCGAACAACGCGATCGTACGACCAAACGAACCGACATCCGAGATGTTTTTTAGCATGTTTTGAGTTCCCAATACTTTAACATCATTTTAGAGCCTTGAAATGAGGTTAACGGGGCTTAAACCTGTCAAAAATGTGCCGAAACGCAAGTTCTAAGCTGCAGGGACCAATTGTGACAATCTGCCAAAGTGGGCCAGGCGGCCCGCCTGAGCCTTGGCCTTATTCTTACGCGGGCCGCATGGGCATGCCAGACAGAAGCATTGAATCTGGTCATTTTGCACGAATTTGATGGTTTTGTTGGGTGGTTTTCATTACTAGGGGTTGGTTTGTGTGCTCTCCAAGTCCCCCAATCACTCTATGACACTTGTATGGCTTGGATCATTGCCTCCTCTCCAAGGAATGATCCTAACGGTTGCGAAAAACTATATATAGGCCATCCATTCTTTGTTTTCTTTGCTCATTCCCTTCTTCTCTTCTCTAGAATCTGTTTCGGGAGCTCTCTCAACTGATTGGAACTTGGTTTTCTTGTAGAAAAGATAGCAAGGACCTTTAGTGAGCATTCTTTCATTCTTTTTATTGTTTTCCTAGTTTGAAAGTCAAATATAGTTTGACTTTCAGCTTTGACCACGAGAATGTCAACGAGAAGTTCGTTTGAACTTCGCAACGTGAGCGTAATCACGTTGGTTATAGTCCTTAGTGACTATACCCACTGATTACCACATTAACTAGGTGTAGTGACGAGTCTAAGTTTCGGTCAAAATGGGTTTTAGCACGCATTTTGCAATGGAACTACTATTAGGTATCAAACACTTTGTTTTGATACCAAATTAGTAGGTTAAACATGCTTTGACATGTTTATCTCGTCACTAATAGTTAGTGCTTGTTTAGAGTCGTAAGTCGAGCGGTCTAAACCACCGCTTAGACTTTCGAACTCGACCCGTTTGGTCGATCCTTAGGATCCGACCAAGCATGTTTATTGACCATAGTTGCATAGGGAATAACCTTCCGAGGTTATACCTTATGGTCACCGAGTTTAAGTAGTTGTATGATAGGCGAATTATATGCCTTAGGTAAATTACCAAAATGCCCTTTTCATGCATAATTGGACTTAAAGCATATGTAACCTAACTTTTGTCACCTAAACTAATTATGCAACTTATTTAAACATGTTTAGGCATATAATACTTGTCATAGAACTAGTTAGACGTCTCGAACGCGCGTTTGCGCGCACGACGCGTTAAAGTGGCGTAAGCTACCTTAATGGGTCCAATGGGTCGAAAGCAGTTAGGTTAGGTTCCGATTTAGAATTTAGGCTTTGTTAAACCATATCACATGAGTTCCTACACTCATTTGGTTTACAAGACCTCATTCTTTCCGATCTTCCGATTTAGGCGTCTTGTGTTTGACTAGTGATCCGATTACTAGGTGCTGCTTGAGTTTCCTTGGTTTGATTGAGCTTATTGAGTTCTCTAGATTGAGGATACTTTGCACTTCAATGTGAGTACATAGTTCCCCTATTTTATTGTTTTCAATTGTTTTGGGGTGATTCATATGTACAAAACGAATTTCAAGGTTTAAACGATAATTTCAAAAACGATGGTTTATACTAAACTAATAACGATTTCAATAAGGTGAACAAGACTTGTTGGTTGTGATTACATAACGAATGACATTCATTAGCTTTGGCCGAGCCGACCAGTATTAGGTTATGGTACCATAGGATCTGACAAATCTCGTTATCAGACTACACCCATGGTTATGTGTGGGGGTTATATAGGTAACGACCGAACCTGATGATTGTTAACTTACCCTTTGTTGGTTTGTTAATACGAAACGAGAAACGAGTTGACGAGTCACGAAGGTTTGAATGTTGTTAACGAGACGACCAAAAGTAGTTTCACTATTAAAAAGAATACGATTTTGGGACGAGTTAAACGATTTGAAACGAGATACACGATTTGAAACGAGTTAAACGAATTAAACGATTGGTTTTGGATAGTGATTAGATAATGGGACGGGTGTAGTATGATAGAATCATGGTAGATACGCCGCTGGTACATCTTATATATAACTGCTTCTATCATATTACATTGCGTGTCATTATTTAGTTCACTGGGGAAACGATTTTGAAACGAAGTCACACAACGAGGTTTTTGAAACAATATAAACCATACGAGTTTTATTAACGAGTTTTTACGAGATGTTTACAAGTTGTTATACTAAAACAAATATTTTTGAGTTAAGAGTCATGGCTACGAGATTTTATAAACTATAACCAATTTGATTTGAGTTGGTTAATTATGTTGCAATACACTTTTCAAAACGAGGTTTGTATTTTGACTCTTGTAGTCTAACGAAGTACTGCAACATATAAACGAGCCATGAATCCGATACTCCCATAAAACCTATATACTCGCCAGTATTTCTTTGCTGACTTTATTTTTACATATGTTTTAGGTGGTATTGCTTGACGTTGATTGCTAGGAAGTGAGTTTACTTAGGATCTGGACAAGGCCTTAGTGACTTAAAAACAATTATAAACAATATGTAGTTTGTTTGTTTGGTTTAATGAAAATGAACATTGCATGATATTTCAATAAAACAAAACTTTTAACTACCATGGTTGTGGAACAATAATTTTGTCGCCTCACTCCCCGGCGTTTCCGCCGCGGTTTGTTGTTTTAACGCGGCCGGGGTGTGACAGAAGAGTTGGTATCAGAGCCAATGGTTATAGGGAATTAGGTTATTAGCAATGCTTTGACCTAGACTATAACTTTAGGACGCCAACGCAAGTTTACTTGTGTTTAGATTTTAAAACAATACCGTCACCTATCCTTAGGTGATAACCACAACGAGAACACAATGACGAATCCGCTTTGAAAATTAATCATCTATCCTTGGATGATTGATTGCTAGGTTTTGAACCTTCTGTTACTAGGTTTTGAACCCTTTGTTATATGGTTTTGAACCCTTCTGGTTTGATTCATTTTGGCTTAGTGCCTTTTGAGTTTTCCAAATCCCGTCAAAGTTTGGGTCTAAATAATGTGAACACGTGCAAACTGGAAGAGTGAATGCCTGTACCCTGAGTTTTCTGTCTAAGGCTAGAGTGTTCATACAAATCCGCATTATCGGACCAGTCACTCTTACCTGGGAACTCTTGGGGTGAGTGTTCACTTATAGGCGAGCATGTCTTCGGTGATACATTATTATGACCCATTTACTTTGATTTGTCACTGCGTGTCGTTTGTTTGTTCGAGGTAACGAACGAATGATCGCCTTCCTTATGTTTTGTCAATGTTTTCAATGCCTCTTTTGTTCCTCCAATTGTCGACCTCACTCGTTTCCCATGTTTCCTTTTTTAGACAATGCCTCCTCGACGTGATGCTCAAACTTTTACTGCTGAGGAAGTTGCAGCCCTTGTCTCTCAGCAAATGGCTGCTGTACTTCCAGGCATTGTGACCCAAATCCACGGGTTATACAACAATAACAATAATAACAACAACAATGCACCGTGTAATTTCAATAATTTCAATTCTGCGAAGCCACTTAAGTTTTCTGGGTCACCAGGAGCAACCGCGCTCCTGCAGTGGTTTGAGAGTATCGAGAGCACATTCAAACATGTGCAGTGTCCGAATGCGCGCAAAGTTGAGTTTGCTTCAAGTGTGTTCGAGAAGCGAGCTCTTACATGGTGGAACGGAGTGATGCGTGATAGGGGTGCCGAAGTAGCACTAGCACAAACTTGGGAAGAGCTCCGAGCTCTCATGATGAGAGAGTTCTGTCCCCGTCACGAGATTCGAGTGTTGGAACGAGAATTTGACGATTTGAAACAAGTCGGGGGAGAACACCGTGCTTATACGGATCGATTTGAGGAGCTTAGTTTGTTGTGTCCCACGATGGTTACCCCGTTGGATAAGGCAATCGAGAGGTATATCGATGGTTTACCCGATTCCATTCAGGACATTTTGACTGGCGTTAATCCTACTACCGTTCGTCAAGCGATTGAGTTGTCTGCTACCCTGACTGAGTCTCAAGTCAGGAAGAGTAAACTCACCCGCAAGGGTGATAAAAAGAAGTCAACTGATTCTGATAAGGAAAAGGGTAAATGTAAGCAGCAGGGTGAGTCTTCGAAGAAGTCAAGGAAGCACAAGGCTTCCTAAAACTTTGCTGTCACCAACCAGACTGCTCAGAACCCACCGACTCAACCTCCTGCAAAGAAAGCGTATGCTGGTACCGCACCTCACTGCACTCGATGTAATGGTCACCATGTTGCCCAACAGGCCTGTAAACAGTGCGCTACGTGTGGTAGGCTTGGGCATTTGGCCAATACTTGTCGTTTTGGTCAAAATCAGGCTGCCCAGGTTCCAGCACAAGCTCAAGGGAATGCTGCGAGATTTCCACCTGGTTCGTGTTTCAATTGCGGAGAAATGGGTCATTTCCGCAACAATTGCCCGAGATTGGTAAATGCGAATGCGAATGTTAACCCAAATCCGAACGCGAACGTGAATGTGAATCCCGCTCGTGGACGAGTGTTTAACATCAACGAGGCGATCGATGACGCAGCTATAAACAATTAGTATTTTGTATTTCTTTTGGTTGTTATCTTTTAACATTTAAAGACAATGTGGTTGTTATATAAATAAAATTTGTGATTTTATTTTAAACTACTGCAATTGTATGAATGTTTGATGCAACTTTGTAATGTCAACACAAAGACAAACTACTCGAGTGGTTTTGTCATTTCCATGATCACTTGTGATCTTCCCTAAAAACCTTAAAAGATCTTTTCGAATGTGTATCAATTATCATGAGCTTGATAAGCTTACCATCAAGAATCGATATCCCCTACCTCGAATCGATGATCTCTTTGATCAGCTGCAAGTTGCTACCTGTGTTTCCAAGATCAATCTGCGTTCTGGGTATCATCAACATCGTGTATACGAAGAAGATATTCCCAAAACTGCATTCCACACGAGATATGGACACTATGAGTTTACTGTCATGCCTTTGGTTTGACAAATGCTCCAGCTATCTTTATGGACTTAATGAATAGGGTCTGTAAACCTTATTTAGACAAGTTCATCATTGTGTTCATCGATGATATTCTTATTTATTCGAAGTCTCGAACCGACCACGAGCAACACCTTCGTTTGACTTTCGAACTCCTAAAGAAGGAACAACTTTTTGCTAAATTCTCCAAGTGTGAATTCTGGCTTAAAAAAGTTCAGTTCTTGGGACATATAGTCAACAAGCAGGGTATTCATCCAAAATTGCAACAATTAAGGATTGGAATACACCTACGACACCCACAGAAGTTCGTTCTTTTCTTGGTCTCGCTGGTTTTTATCGTCAGTTCATTACGAACTTCTCTAAATTTGTGATTCACGAGGATCTATCTGCTGATAAAATTGCAAAGATTTATGTTGATGAGATTGTATCACGACATGGTGTTCCTTTGGATATCATTTCCGATCGTGATGCTCGATTTTCATCTCATTTTCGAGAACCATGCAATCTGCTATGGGAACCCAACAAAATCTAAGCACTGCTTATCATCCCCAAACAGATGGACAATCCGAGAGGACGATTCAAACTTTGGAGGATACGCTTAGAGCTTGCGTGATCGACTTTGGTGGTAATAGAGATTCTCATCTGCCATTGATCGAGTTCTCTTACAACAATAGTTATCATGCTAGCATTATTATGGCACCATTCGAAGCTCTTTACAATCGAAAATGTCGTTCACCTGTTTGTTGGAATGAGATCGGTGAGGTTCAGCTTACTGGACCTGAGCTCATTCTGGAAACGATAGACAAAATCAAGAAAATTCGCGATAATCTTGTGACAGCTTGAAGCCGTCAAAAGAGTTATGTGAATTTATGACGCAAGTCCTTAGAGTTTCAAGTCGGAGACCATGTCCTACTCAAGGTGTCACCTTGAAAGGGAGTGGTGAGATTTGGAAGGAAAGGAACACTTGCACCACGATACGTTGGACCATTTAAGATTGTTGAAAGAGTTGGAAAGGTTGCCTATCGACTAGAGCTACCTCCGGAGCTTGGAAATATTCATCAGACTTTTCACGTGTCCAATTTGCGAAAGTATTTAGCTGACACTGATCTTCACATTCCTCTCGACAAGATCCAAATCGATGAAACGATACACTTTGTCGAGAAACCTATGGAGATAATGGACTATACATTCGAACAGTTGAAGAACATACGGATTAAATTAGTCAATGTTCATTGGGAGTCCAAACGTGGCCCAGAGTTTACTTGGGAACGTGAGGACCAAATGAAGACGAAATATCCGCAATTGTTCTCACAAGTTTACTTTAGTAAAAATTTCGGGACGAAATTTCCTAAAGTAGGGGAGACTGTGACAACTGTGCTCTTTAATCGATGAACAATGCAAAACAATGTTAATTATTTATAATACAATGTGTTTTGGTGTTATTATATGTGTTTTATGTGCTTGATGATTTTACAATTCGATCCGATTCGATGTCAAGCTTTAAATCGCTTTCTGGAAAGTTATACGCAAACTGGTGTGTGAACGCAATTAGTTAAACGCGACAAACACTCCGGGATAGTGAAACATGCTTAACATACCTTAAATAACCTTCACATAACTTAGAAATAAGTTTTGGATGGTTTGGTGTGTCGAAAACAAGTCTGTTCGATCGCAGGGACTATTTATGTCAAACTGCGAAACTATACCGATTCGTATGATGTCGAACAGTCCGGAACTTGATCATAAGCTAAACATACCATAAATAACCTAAACATAGCTTAGAAATAAGCTTTGAAGGGTTCGGTGTGCGAAAACATGCTTATTTGATCTTTCAGGGACTAAAAGCGTCAAAAAGTGCACAAGTTTGCATTTTCGCGCATATCTTACGTTCTGAATATATCCGGACATCCAAAAATTTATGTAATCATTAAAATATTTTATTTTAGTGATTGGCATGCAAAAATTCCATTCATCGCTTAATTTGGATCATTTTTGCGTTCATTACGACTTCCGTCGTAATTAACCGAACAACGCGATCGTACGACCAAACGAACCGACATCCGAGATGTTTTTGAGCATGTTTTGAGTTCCCAATACTTTAACATCATTTTAGAGCCTTGAAATGAGGTTAGCGGAGCTTAAACGTGTCAAAAATAGGCCGAAACGCAAGTTCTAAGCTGAAGGGACCAATTGTGACAATCTGCCAAAGTTAGCCAGGTGGCCCGCCTGAGCCTTGGCCTTATTCTTACGCGGGCCGCATGGTCATGCCAGACAGAAGCATTGAATCTGGTCATTTTGCACGAATTTGATGGTTTTGTTGGGTGGTTTTCATTACTAGGGGCTGGTTTGTGTGCTCTCCAAGTCCTCCAATCACTCTATGACACTTGTATGGCTTGGATCATTGCCTCCTCTCCAAGGAATGATCCTAACGGTTGCGAAAAACTATATATAGGCCATCCATTCTTTGTTTTCTTTGCTCATTCCCTTCTTCTCTTCTCTACAATCTGGTTTGGGAGCTCTCTCATTTGATTGGAACTTGGTTTTCTTGTAGAAAAGATAGCAAGGACCTTTAGTGAGCATTCTTTCATTCTTTTTATTGTTTTCCTAGTTTGAAAGTCAAATATAGTTTGACTTTCAGCTTTGACCACGAGATGGTCAACGAGAAGTTCGTTTGAACTTCGCAACGTGAGCGTAATCACGTTGGTTATAGTCCTTAGTGACTATACCCACTGATTACCACGTTAACTAGGTGTAGTGACGAGTCTAAGTTTCGGTCAAAATGCGTTTTAGCACGCATTTTGCAATGGAACTACTATTAGGTATCAAACACTTTGTTTTGATACCAAATTAGTAGGTTAAACATGATTTGACATGTTTAACTCGTCACTAATAGTTAGTGCTTGTTTAGAGTCGTAAGTCGAGCGGTCTAAACCACCGTTTAGACTTTCGAACTCGACCCGTTTGGTCGATCTTTAGGATCCGACCAAGCATGTTTAGTGACCACAGTTGCATAGGGAATAACCTTCCGAGGTTATACCTTATGGTCACCGAGTTTAAGTAGTTGTATGATAGGCGAATTATATGCCTTAGGTAAATTACCAAAATGCCCTTTTCATGCATAATTGGACTTAAAGCATATGTAACCTAACTTTTCTCACCTAAACTAATTATGCAACTTATTTAAACATGTTTAGGCATATAATACTTGTCATTGGACTAGTTAGACGTCTCGAACGCGCGTTTGCGCGTACGACGCGTTAAAGTGGCGTAAGCTACCTTAATGGGTCGCGATGGGTCGAAAGCACTTAGGTTAGGTTCCGATTTAGAATGTAGGCTTTGTTAAACAATATCACATGAGTTCCTACACTCATTTGGTTTACAAGACCTCATTCTTTCCGATCTTCCGATTTAGGCGTCTTGTGTTTGACTAGTGATCCGATTACTAGGTGCTACTTGAGTTTCCTTGGTTTGATTGAGCTTATTGAGTTCTCTAGATTGAGGATACTTTGCACTTCAATGTGAGTACATAGTTCCCCTATTTTACTGTTTTCAATTGTTTTGGGGTGATTCATATGTACAAAACGAATTTCAAGGTTTAAACGATAATTTCAAAAACGATGGTTTATACTAAACTAATAACGATTTCAATAAGGTGAACAAGACTTGTTGGTTGTGATTACATAACGAATGACATTCATTAGCTTTGGCCGAGCCGACCTGTCACACCCCGACCGCGTATAACATGCAACCGCGGCGGAAAACGTCGGGGAGTGTCGTGGACAGAATTAATTGTTATACAACCATGGAATTAAAGTTACATTTTATTTATCAAACACGGGTGTTGCATTGTCTTAAAAGGAAGTACAGAATTCAAAACATAGTTATACTAGTTCTATCTTCACTTTTAGTCTATAAGGCACAGGTCCGCCCTAGTATCGTGATCACATCTTATGGAACAGCTCCTGAAAACACATGTGAAAGTAGGTACGTCAGCATAAAAATGCCTGTGAGAAACATAGGTTTTGTGTAAGTGGGATTCATGACTTGAGTTTTAAAGAAATGTTTAATAACAGTCAGTCATGAACCTGGTAATTTGTCTCGCTTTGTAAACCATTTGAAAAACGATAATATCAGATGATATGTATAGATAAACGTAAGGTTAAATGAATAACCTAGTAAAATGAGTTGAATAAGATAAGTTGTTTTGTAAGACAATGTTTTATGAAAAGTATGTTAATTGTATAAAATGTTATATGTCTAAACTGAAATGATTTAGATAACGCTAAGATATGTAATATTATACAAACATTTATATATAGGAAGTACCAGCAGCGTATCCACCATGTTTGCATCATATTACATACTCCACGTTACTCAAACCATTTACCCAAACCATCCACCATGTAAGATTGTTCTTGTATAACTCAATTGTCAAGTGTTATTGTGTAAACCATGTCAAATGTCTATGTTCAATGTAAACCACCAAATGTGTATGTCAATGTCAACGTGTTTATGTTCAATGTAAATCATGTAATGTGTATCCCAAAATGTATCATGTACGGTAAGCCAAATGTATCAACTTAAACCATATGTAAAATGCACAAAACAAGTCGTTGAAGTAAAACGTGGTTTAAATCAACGTTATGTTCTGTGGAAAAATGCATGCTCTATTGATATTAACATTTATGCGGTATTGTGAAATATGCATACATCCAAGCCTTGAGACTGTGGCGATAAACCCTTAAACAAATTAAAGGTTTATCTAAGTTATGTATATCGAATTCGGTCATTCCTTACAATCCTATCAAACCCAGGATTTCAGGAACGGGAGTTGTCAATTCCTATGGTACCACTACCTACTAAGGAACGGCGTGATCAATGTTAATGAATGCATTGTCCCATGTTAAACAACCCAAATGTCATAACAAAATGAAGGCATGTGATGTAAACAATTGTACTAAGTATGCTAAGTAAACATACGAAGCAGAAATGTTCATGTAAATCAATGTGCCCATATGCTGAGTAAACATATGCAGCAGAAATGTTCATGTAAATCAATGTGTCCATATGCTGAGTAAACATATGCAACAGAAATGTTCATGTAAATCAATGTGTCCATATGCTGAGTAAACATATGCAACAGAAATGTTCATGTAAATCAATGTGTCCATATGCTGAGTAAACATATGCAACAGAAATGTTCATGTAAATCAATGTGTCCATGTGCTGAGTAAACATATGCAACAGAAATGTTATGTAAATCAATGTACTAAGTACGCACACAATGGGCATACATAGCATGAAATGTAATGAAATCGTGTACTATAATGTACTAACAACATAGCAGGCATATGATGTGAAAACATGGAAAGCATGAATGTAACAGATAGGCACATGTGTTTCACCCCAAAACAGTTTGGAAAACAGTAAAAGAGGGGTTCAATGTACTCACCTGAGATTGCTTTGGAGTTCTTGTATAATAACCAAATAATGCTAGAGATCACGGGATATCAAACGGCACCTAATAGGTAGCTATATTAATATACCGGACCAAGATCGGAAGGATCGGATAGTATGGGGGTTCGTAAACCAAACGAGCATGGAGACCCGTGTAATATGGTTTAACAAAGCCTACATACTAAAATGAAACCTAACCTAAGTGCTTGCGACCCATTACGACCCGTTTAGGTAGCTTATGCTACCCTAACGCGTCGTTCGCGTAGAACGCGTTCGGAACGCCTAACATTGCGACCACAAGGTATAACCTCGGAAGGTTATAGCTATGGTCACCTAATGTGTTTGGTCGGATCCTAATGATCGACCAAATGGGTCGGGTTCGAAAGTATAAGCGATGGTTTAGATCGCTTACCTTACGACCCTATATAAGCACTAAACTAAAAGTGACGAGCTAAGCATGTTAGAACATGCTTAACTAAGTTTAGAAAACAGGTTTGGCATCAAAACAAACGGCTTGGATGCTTAGTTTGGTTACAGAATACGCAAGAATGCGAATTTTGGCCGAAACTACGACTCGCCACTGAGCCTAGATAATGTGGTAATCAGTAGGTATAGTCACTACGGGCTATAACCATCGTGATCATGCTCACGTTATGAAGTTCCACGAACTTCTTGTTAACCATAGGCTGGTCAATGCAGAAAGTCAACAAAACGTTGACTTTCGGACTCGAAAAGCGAATAAAAGAACGAAAGAATACTTACGGAGGGTCCCCGAATGCTAATCTAGATCAACGAGCTCAGGTATGAAGCAATGGCATAATGGCATCAACTTAGAGCATTTTGATCAGATTGTGTGAGTTTTTAGCAAAAGGGGGGGATATTTATAGGAAAAGTAGAGCCGTTAGGATCGTTTCTTGATTTTCGTGCCACGATCCTAAGCGTCCACTTGTCAAAATGTTGTGGTTACTGAAAATGGCCCTTGGCTCTTGATTGGGTGAAAGGGCATTGCCCCTTGAACGAACGAAAGGCCAACTGCAAGTGGATTCAAACATTGAATCTGGTCTGTTAGTCCCACGCGGCCCGCGTCAATGTGCAGGCCAAACTTACGCGGGCCGCCTGGCCCCGTCTGATCTGCACCACTTGCAGAATTTACAGTTTAGGTCCCTGTTGCGTGTTTAAGCCATTTCCGACACTTCTAAGGCCCGTAAAGCCAACTTTAAGGCCCTAAAATGATGCCTAAACATTGTGGACATGAAACATGCTCAAAAATGTGTCGGATGTTGGTTCGTTTGGCCGTACGATCGCGATGTTCGCTTAATTACGACGGAATGCGCATAAGCGCGAAAGACGATCCAAATGACGCGACGAATGGATTTTTCTCATGCCAAACACTAAGGCAAAATATCAGGATGCTTACATAAATTTTTGGATGTCCAGATGTATTCAGAACGTAAGTTATGGGCGAAAGTGCAAACTTGTGCACTTTTTGACACTTTTAGTCCCTGAATGATCCAAAAGTTTGTTTTAGCATACCAAACCTCTCAAAGCCTATTTCTAAGCTATGTAAAGGATATTTATGGTATGTTTAACTCATGGACATGTTCCGGAATGTTCGTTACAGTTCGAATTGACATACTTTCGCAGTTTGTCAAGTTTAGTCCCTGTAAGCGAATTAACTTGTTTTTGCCATACCAAAGCCTTCAAAACTTATTTCTAAGTTATGTAAAGGTTATTTAAGGTATGTTGAGTATATGTTGATGTTCCAGAGTATTTTTCGCATTAAACTGAGCACGTTTAAGCACCAGTTAGCGTATAACTCTCTAGAAAGCGATGTAGAGTTTGAAATTGAACAAAAGTCAAAACATGAAAAATGTAAAACACAACCAAACAAACAGTGGGATAAAATAACATTGTTTTATTGATAATAGAACTGTTCACAATGATTACAAGCACAAATGTTACACGACCAGTATTAGGTTATGGTGTGACAACCCGCACTAAACCAGGTATCCGTACGACTTAATTACTGATTAATTACTGCCTAATTACTGTGCTTGCTTGAACTAGCTAATGAACTGCTACTTGAATACTGATACATGAACTTACTTGCATCATACTTTATTTACTGTCACTACATTATTTACATACTGGACTCTAGTGACAAACATGATGCACAAAAGCACAGTAGCACCATGAGCGGATAACCTATTGAACATGCTGATAAAGCCAGCATCAGGCAGATACTGCCTCTAAGGCCTGAATGAGCCAGAAATATTTTACTACACCCGTAGTGAGTGTAGGGATACAAGGGTTGTAGAACTGCGTCTCTAGGAATAAGTTATAGTGACCGGATGTGCCTAAAACGTACTCTAAGTACAAAACACAGCACTTTAATAAATAACCCAGCTTCTAGCTGACTAGTAAAGTGCCAGAACATGAGAAAAATAACACTAGACGCTTTCCAAAGTGTCAGAAATGAAATGTGTCACTAAAAATGTTAATAACGACACTTTAAAGCGTTACAAAAGGCTTTAACAGATTACTGTCCAACCGAACACCCGGACTTTACCCGGAACATGAAAATATTAGTATTTTCACTATTTATATTTTTCTAAGCCAGTCAGGGTCTCTGATTACCCTAACACCCGCCATAACGTGTAACATACAACTAACGGAGTTTAACGCTTAACTTAACTTGGTTTAATAAAACTAAACTCCTAATTACTAGTTACAATCGAACCAGCCCCCCCCCCCACCATCATAACCGTCCCCTAACCTTGGGAGACACACATGGTACTTAGTGGATTTGATTGGTGATTTTTGTCTAATATGTTGGGGGCATACTAACCGTTGGTTAACAACATCTAAATTGTTTATAAATAATACCCACTAACACTTGAGAGTTTATCACTAACAACACCACAAAAATTACCCTTCTCTCTTGCCCACCCACTCTCAGCCGAACCCCCTTACAAGCACCCACCCATTTTCGGTTCTTATTCACCCCATTCCAAGATCATTCAAGCTTCACGGGTCACGTATAAGGAGCCTTGGAGCACTCGGAACGCGAAGGACTTCTACCGTTAGCTTTTATCCACGCGATTTTCATCAAGATTCTTCCCTAGCCTTGAGCTAGAGGTATATTGTTTAAAACTCATATGTAAGCATATCTAAAGTGGTTAAAAGGAAGTTTGTCGGTTAAATATCAAAAACATACGTTCTGACGCTTTAAAAGTCTAGTAAAAACACCAAAGTGGTGGTTAATGACATATAACTTGTGTGAAAGTCGTAGGACTTAAAATATGTGTTTATTGAGACCCGATCTATGATGTGGTAGCTCGGAGCATCGTTTAACCCGACTTTGCAAGATCATGTATCTTCACATAAGCTCGTTTTTGACTAAATACAAGGGTTAAAGGTGAAACTCTACCACACTTAAAGCATAAACTTGTGTAAAAATATTTTACTTGTGTAAAAGCGATTTGACATGTACAAAGGTGTTTAAAACTAGCGGATCTACGTATCCGCAAGTGGTATCTTTGAAGGACCACACTTTAAAAGAATCGTATTTTCTAAAGGATAGATTTTGTACTAATAAACATGATTTTTCAAACCACAAGTGCGTAAGCACTTGTGAAATGAAAAGATCCGACAAGAAGCTAGTTTTGTCAAATGTGACTAGAAGTTGTAAAGACAAGTTTCTCTAGAAACGGGGTTTTTACTAAAACGGATTATTTACACACAAGATTCACCAAAAAGTAAAGGGATTTACTACTTGTTTTTAGACAAACCACAAGTTTGTGTATTTTTACGATTATGTCCATATTTGACTAGTTAACATGTAAGAAGGTTGTTTGAAATTGTTGAGAACAATTGTTGATTTGATTATTAAAAGAAAATGATACGCTTAAAAGCGTGGCCACCTCCAGTTACAGAGGAAACTCTGGCGAAATTTTCCTAAAATCTAACACTTAGAATTATTTACAAGTGTTAGACTACTTTGACATGTTTTCAAATATATTTCGCCACAACTTTATTTACAAATACTCGGAGGTGGGGTTTTCACAAAACTAAACGTGATAAATATATATTCGGTAAATATATTTTGTCACCTCACTGTTTATGATTATTTTGTGAAAATGTAATAAATATTATTTTTAGAGTAAAAATAATATTTACTAACTTGTCAAACCCAAAATAATACAAACGCTTATACGACAAGCATAAAAGTTACAACGGTAATTTCTATTACCACCTAATCATTAAAACGTAACTTACGCATTACGCGGAAATATTCACCAACACGTATGTTGTCAACGTATTATTTTGGAAAGTATTGTGCAAAGAGAAAATATATTATTTTTGAGAAAAATAATTATATCTTGGAATGAGAAATAAAAATATATTAAGTGGGACTTAATGAGATAGTATAAATACACATGTATTTAAATCCCCCATCCTTGGGAAGGAAAATAACTACCAAGTTTATACAAAATGTAACACGAAATAGTTGTCTAACTATTTCCCGCGAACATAAACTGTAAAGCTAAAGCACGGCCGTCCGTCTAATAGAATTAGCACTTGTAGGTCGTTGCACAGCTTACTGTATTGGAGACGCTTGGTAGAGATACGCATTCACTGTGAGTTCATGTCCCCCTCTTCTCTAACTGTTTTCAGTTTACTTAACTGCGGGGGTGAAATACATGTTACTATGATTTACGAGTACTTTACAACGGTATGTTTAACGTAAGGAGGTGTTATACGATCATGTGAGTGGATAGGAACAACATGGGGCCATTAGTCCTCACGGAGGGACCGAGGGACAGGAGCGGTAGATCTATCTGGGTGTAGCGAGCCCAGCCCCCGGCCAAACTAGAAACGGACCGTGGGGTGACTTTGTCCACATACTTTGCCGTGGCGAAATCTGCTAGGTTTGAGTCTCCCTATTTGCACTTCACATATGTCAGTGGCCTTGCAAACCATTGATGATCACAAGTCCTCTTACACTGCTACATACCATAACTATTTTTATACTCACAAATGTTTTACATACTCACCTACACGTGAACTCGCTCAACATTATTGTTGATTTTTTAACTCACATGTATTTCAGGAAATTAAACGGATCTGGCACGGTATGGAACGTATTCCGCTGCACTGGTCATGAAGTCATCAGGGTTTAGGGTTGTGTCTCTTACCTGGACAAGACACAATCCCTAACTCACGTTTATGTTTTGTTATAAGTTGTAATGTTACTGAACAAAGTTATGGTTGCATGTTAAAAACAATGGTATTGTATGATGTTTTCAAAAACTTAATGGATGACTTGCATGGTTTTTAAATTCATATAGCTTTGTTATGATTAAGCTATGGTATTAAGAAGTCACACAAATTAACCACGCTTCCGCAAAGCCAGGGTGTGACAGCTTGGTATCAGAGCTCTGATCATAGCGAACTAGGATTCCTTCTCGAGTCTAGACTATGATCACTAGGGCTCTCACGAAAACATTTTCTGCATACCACTTAAGTCCAGATCCACAAACTTTTTTTTTTTTTACAAACAAATGTTGAGCACATTTTATTCATTATTCTAGGCTCAGTCTGGGAGGCTGAGGTTCGGACTAGTGGGACTAGGAGTGTTGGCTAGTGGGACTAGGAGTGTTGACTAGTGGGACTAGGAAGGACAGTCTGGGAGGCTGGGAGGCTAGTGGGACTAGGAGTGTTGGCTAGTGAGACTAGGAAGGACAGTCTGGGAGGCTGGGAGGCTAGTGGGACTAGGTGGATTATGTGATTATTATCTGGTAACTTATGTGACTATTTGATTCACTGATTTTGTGCTTATTCTGTGTTATGTTACAGACCCATGGATTCACCAGCTACAGGTGGATCAGATACCACTGGACCTCTACCGTTAGTGTCAGACGATGTTATGTCTTCGGAGCATGAGGTGCACACCTCAGACTATACTAGCACCGACGATGACGACTTCCAGCCGTTCGCGTTACCCGACGGCGCCGATGAGCACACTGATGACTCCTTACCCTTCGCTTTACCCGAGGGTGCCTATGAGCCTATTGATGGCGATCCTGCTGAGTACCTCCCTATTGTTGCGATTCCGGCACCGATTCCTCTTGCTTCTTACCCTGCGTATGAGCTTTTACCAGACGCCGATGCCGACGGCGACATCGAGCTTTACGAGGACGAGCCAATTGAGGACGAGGATCCTGACGTAGCTCCTCTACCTGCTGGCGGTCTCTTGATGATAGCTGACGTTCCAGCTGGAGACTCGCCCATTCACTCACCAGTCCCAGACTCTTTTGAGTCTGTGGCTTCTGCTCCGTCTCACGAGGTGAGCATTCAGCATTTTATTCATGACTCGGACCCTGATCAGGCATCTTCTGCCGCCCCTATTCCGAGTTTCGCTTTCGAGCACGATGATATCGAGGATTCTGACCCTGTTTTCCCTCCTGGATTTGATCCTGACCATGATATCGAGTATATTCCTATGGATGAGCATATGGAGGACCCTGATGATCCTATCGGTCCCATTGATCCAGATTTTGACTTTGACATGGCGTTCGACGACCCTGAGCCTGCCATAGCCCCAGAGCAGGCAGCTGCTTTTGACCCTTTACCTGAGCATGACCCTGTTCATGCTGATTTTCCTCTTGAGCCTGTTGATGCTGATCCCCCTGTAGATGTTCCTGTGATCGAGGGCGATCATGTTGCTGCTGATCCCATTGTTCCTTTACCCATTGGTGACATACCTGCTGATCCTGTTATTGATCCTGTCGATCCTGATATTGCACCTGTTGACCCCGTTATTGCTCCTATCGATCCTTTACCCATCGAGCCCGAGCACGCTCTTTTTGCTGAGCACATGGATCCTCCAGATGAGGAGGCACAGCACGGGTGGATACCGGCGGACGAGGATGTTCCACCGTTTCCCCCACATCACACTGGCACACATCATACTGATTTCTCATTTCAGATCCCATCATTTATTCCTCCAGCGGGGCCTGGAGAGGGCTCTTCAGCCCACCCTTTCGGTCATGTACCGACGACCATGCCATTCATGCCTCAGATAGCATCTATCCCATCTTCTGTTGCACCTATCGATCTTACCAGCACGCCATTACTTTGGTCATCTTCCTCACCGATGCCACCCACTGATCCATATCATCCATTTTATTTGGGCCATACTATTGAGGATCTTTTGATGTCGTTTGTACACCAGCACGAGTCTCATTCACAGCGACTCCAGGAGCTCGAGAGAGCTCAGTTGTCTTTTGGTCCATATCTTGGTCAGACATCTTCATCTTTTCAGCCTTTTTGATCATTTCCTCCTGACATTGCTGCCCGACTTTCGACCTTGGAGCAGCAGGTTGCGTCCGTGATCCGTACTCAGCAGGCGATGGAGGAGGACTGGTATCACTTACGCCGCTTACTTTACGCTCACTTTCCCCCTCCTCCACCCCCATCCGCATAGGGCTCATTGGTACCGTAGTGGTAGGCGATGGTGAGACGACCGCGATTGTGACTGCACAGCCTTTTGGAGACCATCTGACGATACAGATTTTTGTTGTTATTTGTTGATGTACTGGTTGTATGTGACACTGATGTGATGTTGTTTTTGACAGGGGTGATGTAGCCCCTATTTGATTTGTGATTGTATGATACAGTGACGTGCTGACACACTTGCTACACTTTATGGTCTCGATATATATAACAATCGCTGTATTCTCACCATATCTGATTCACTTGATTGCTTATTTATGTTTTGTGACATGGGATGTTGTATGTATGATATTTGCAACATGGGATGTTGGGACATGGGATGTTGTATGTATGATATTTGCAACATGGGATGTTGGGACATGGGATGTTGTGTGTGTGATATATTGATAACATGAGATGTTGTATGCTATTACTATTACTATATACGTATGTTTACTTTGGCCTAATCGACGTACGCATCTTTAGAAGATGGCACCAAGACGTCAACCGCAGCCGATGCCCACTACTCCTGAAGAACTACAGCAAGTTATTGCTGCCGCCATTGCTCAGTATGCTGCCTCGCAAGGAGGACCAAGCGGAAGTAACTCGAACATCAACGGCAACCAAAATCCTCCTCATGGTAAACCTAAGTCATTAAGACATACCATGGCATAAATGGATTCCTTTAGCAAATGCTAATGCCGTTCCTATGATATGATGTATGTGCAGGGTGCACCTACAAACAATTCTTGGACTGTAAGCCCCTCAACTTCGACGGCACAGGTGGTGCTGTTGCTTTCGTTCGCTGGGCAGAGAAGACTGATTCCACCATCCGCATGAGCAAATGTGCGCTCGACCAGCAGGTCACTTACATCTCAGGGCTGTTTCTAGACGGAGCCCTATCTTGGTGGAACTTACAAGTGCAAACACTAGGCGAAGCTGCCGCCTACGCCCTGACTTGGGCCGAATTGAAAGAGCTTATGCGCAAGAAGTACTGTTCCCGCGCAGAAATTCAAAGGTTGGAGACTGAATTTTGGCACCTAAAGATGGATGGACCAAAGGTTGCAGAATACGTCCAGAGGTTTCATGACCTATCTCAAGTGGTTCCTTATATGGTCACGCCTGAATACAAGCGAATTGAGCGCTTCATTTGGGGATTAGCTCCCCAAATCATTAGCATGGTGACCTCCGCCAGACCGGCAACTATTACGGAAGCCATTGATTTGAGCGTGGCTCTCACTGAGGAGGCAATTCGTTTAAACAAGTTTGATGAAGTCAAGGCGAAGAAGACAGAGACTCACGTTGAGTCCTCAGGAGATAACAAAAGGAAGTTTTCAAACTTCAAACAAGGCGTCAGTATGGCAGTAAAGAAAGGAAAATCAGCTGGTAGTACCAAGAAAGGGAAAGGGTACCAGGGCACCCAGCCCAAATGCAACAACTGCCAACGCCACCATACTGGCAAATGTAACGTGAAAGTTTGTGAATCTTGTGGAAAACTGGGCCACTCAAAGGAATCATGTTGGGCTAGTACAGGCCGGGGAGGCCAGGGAGGATATATGAATAGAAACGATAATCGTGGTGGTTTGGGAAATCGCCCACAAGGGAATAATCGAGGCTACAATGCAAATCAAGCCGGAACTGCCAATCAAAACAACCCGCCAGCTGGGGACGGTGCGGGAAGTGGAAAAAGACTAGGATGTTTTCATTGCGGTGACGTTGGGCACTTCAAGAAGGATTGCCCGGGATTGAACCAAGCCCGTGGAAGGGTGTTCCAGATCGGTGCACGGGAAGCACGCAAGGATCCCAACGTTGTCACTGGTACGTTCCCTGTAAATCAACGCTATGCATCTGTTCTGTTTGATACTGGTGCCGACTATAGCTTCATATCACTAGAATTTAAGAATATACTTGGGCTAGCCGCTAATAAGTTAGACATTCCCTACGCAATCGAATTGGCTAATGGAAGGTTGGTAGAAGCCAATGATGTGATCAGAGGCTGTGTGATTGAATTAGGAGAGCGTGAGTTTGCTCTCGATCTACTACCAGTCCAGTTGGGAAGCTTCGACGTGGTAGTAGGGATGGATTGGTTATCGAGTAACAAGGCAGAGATAGTTTGTCACGAGAAGATTATTCGTATCCCGACCGATGATGGTGAGACCATTGTTGTTCATGGGGAGAAGCGTGAGACACCGTTAAGGATGATTAGTTGCCTGAAA
Source organism: Helianthus annuus (assembly GCF_002127325.2). Lineage (NCBI taxonomy): Eukaryota > Viridiplantae > Streptophyta > Magnoliopsida > Asterales > Asteraceae > Helianthus > Helianthus annuus. The sequence goes on along the minus strand of NC_035446.2, from coordinate 36,121,555 downwards.
GCAAGAAAGTGTCTGAAGAAAGGATGTGTTGCTTTTCTAGCACACATTGTGGATAAGAAGGCTGCTGAGCCGAAGATCGAAGACATCCCTGTCGTGAGGGAATACCCAGAAGTCTTTCCAGAAGACTTGCCTGGCTTGCCACCTCAAAGGCAAGTGGAGTTTCGCATCGACTTAGTTCCAGGTGCTGCGCCTGTGGCTAAGGCACCATACAGGCTTGCTCCGTCTGAGATGCAGGAATTGTCGACGCAACTTCAAGAGTTGTTAGATAAGGGTTTTATCCGACCAAGCTTCTCACCTTGGGGAGCTCCAGTCTTATTTGTCAAGAAGAAGGACGGAAGTTTCCGCATGTGTATTGACTACAGAGAATTGAACAAGCTAACAATCAAGAATAGGTATCCCCTGCCAAGAATCGATGATCTGTTTGACCAGCTTCAAGGTTCAAGCTTCTATTCAAAGATCGATCTTCGATCCGGATACCATCAGCTACGGATACAGGAGGAAAGCATCCCGAAGACAGCTTTCAGAACTCGATATGGGCACTATGAGTTTCTAGTTATGCCGTTTGGTTTAACAAACGCACCTGCAGTGTTCATGGATTTTATGAACCGGGTTTGTAAGCCATACTTGGATAAGTTCGTGATTGTATTCATCGATGATATTCTAATTTATTCCAAGTCAAAGGCTGAACACGAGCAGCATCTTAGAGCCATTCTGGAGCTGCTAAAGAAGGAACAGTTGTACGCCAAGTTCTCTAAGTGTGAGTTTTGGCTACGAGAAGTGCAATTCCTTGGGCACGTGGTGAACGGAGATGGAATCCACGTGGATCCAACCAAGATCGAGGCGATTAAAGATTGGGAAACGCCTACAACGCCAACCGAGATTCGACAATTCTTGGGTTTGGCTGGCTACTATCGAAGGTTCATCGAGGACTTCTCGAAAATCGCTCAACCTTTGACGCTCCTCACGCAGAGGGACAAGACGTTTGATTGGGGAATCAAGCAGGATGAAGCATTTCAGATATTGAAGGATAAGCTTTGTAACGCGCCAATCTTAGCTCTACCAGGAGGTACCGACGATTTTGTGGTATATTGCGACGCATCGCGTCAAGGATTGGGTTGTGTGTTGATGCAACGTCAAAAGGTCATCGCTTACGCATCACGCCAACTGAAGGTGCACGAAAAGAACTATACCACTCATGATTTGGAGCTAGGCGCAGTGGTTTTTGCACTAAAGATCTGGAGACACTACCTGTATGGTACGAAGTGCACAATCTTCACAGATCACAAAAGCCTAGAGCATATATTCAACCAGAAGGAGTTGAATATGAGGCAAAGACGATGGGTTGAATTATTGAACGATTACGACTGCGAGATAAAGTATCACCCAGGGAAGGCGAATGTAGTCGCCGATGCCTTAAGTCGTAAGGAAAGGATCAAGCCCCTAAGGGTTAGGGCTATGGAAATGATAATCCAAACCGATCTCTCCTCGCGCGTTCGTGCAGCGCAGAAAGAAGCTCTCAAGGAGGAGAACCTTGAGAAAGAGTATCTCCGTGGGATGGAGAAGATATTGGTGCCAAACGAGGAAGGAACGTTATGTTTTGGGAAAAGGATTTGGGTTCCTCTATTTGGTGGATTAAGGGAAGTTATTTTCGATGAAGCGCACAAGTCACGGTACTCTATCCACCCTGGATCGGATAAGATGTACCAAGATCTCAAAAATTACTATTGGTGGCCTAGGATGAAAGGCGACGTTGCTATTTATGTGAGCAAATGTTTAACGTGCGCTAAGGTCAAGGCGGAATACCAGAAGCCCTCGGGACTTCTGCAACAACCTGAGATTCCCAAGTGGAAATGGGAACAAATCTCAATGGATTTTGTTACAAAACTGCCAAGAACGCCAAGAGGCCATGATATGATTTGGGTGATTGTTGACCGCCTAACAAAGTCCGCACACTTTCTGCCAATCAAGGAGAAAGACAGTACTAGTAAACTTGCGGAAATTTACTTGAGAGAAATCGTAGCACGACATGGAGTACCCCTCTCGATCATCTCTGATAGAGACGGAAGGTTTGTGTCGAGGATGTGGCAATCCTTCCAAGAAGCTTTTGGCTCACATTTGAATCTGAGCACTGCGTTCCATCCGCAAACTGACGGCCAGAGCGAGCGAACGATACAGACTTTGGAAGACATGCTGAGAGCATGTGCTATGGATTTGGGCGGTAGCTGGGATAAACACTTACCTTTGGTCGAATTCTCATACAACAACAGCTACCACACCAGTATTGGTGTCGCACCTTTTGAAGCCCTATACGGACGCAAGTGTCGATCACCACTATGTTGGGCTGACGCAGGTGATAGGCAGCTTGCCGGTCCCGAAATCGTCCAAGAGACGACGGACAAGATTGCGCAGATTCTTAAACGCATCGAAGCCGCTCGCCACAGACAAAAGGCCTATGCGGATCCAAACCGAAAACATATGGATTTTCAAGTTGGAGAGATGGTGTTATTGAAGGTATCACACTGGAAAGGGGTGGCACGCTTTGGGAAGCGTGGGAAGTTAAATCCACGCTACATTGGTCCTTTCAGAATTCTAGACAGAATTGGAACCGTAGCATACAAGTTGGACCTACCTGCTGAACTAAAGGGTGTTCACGATACATTTCATGTATCCAATTTAAAGAAAAGTCCAACTCAAGTTGACGTTGCCATTCCTATCGACGAGATCCATGTTGACGACACGCTCCACTTCGTAGAAGCACCTGTCGAGGTCACAGATTGGAAAGTTAACAGGACCCGCCGGAGCAGTGTCAAACTCGTCAAGGTTCGCTGGAATGCCAGACATGGTCCTGAATACACCTGGGAGCGTGAGGACCGGATGAAAGAGAAATACCCCCACTTATTTCCTAAGAACTCTGCATCTACAAGCAGAACTTAAATTTCGGGACGAAATTTATTTAACGGGGGGAGAATGTGACAACCCGCACTAAACCAGGTATCCGTACGACTTAATTACTGATTAATTACTGCCTAATTACTGTGCTTGCTTGAACTAGCTAATGAACTGCTACTTGAATACTGATACATGAACTTACTTGCATCATACTTTATTTACTGTCACTACATTATTTACATACTGGACTCTAGTGACAAACATGATGCACAAAAGCACAGTAGCACCATGAGCGGATAACCTATTGAACATGCTGATAAAGCCAGCATCAGGCAGATACTGCCTCTAAGGCCTGAATGAGCCAGAAATATTTTACTACACCCGTAGTGAGTGTAGGGATACAAGGGTTGTAGAACTGCGTCTCTAGGAATAAGTTATAGTGACCGGATGTGCCTAAAACGTACTCTAAGTACAAAACACAGCACTTTAATAAATAACCCAGCTTCTAGCTGACTAGTAAAGTGCCAGAACATGAGAAAAATAACACTAGACGCTTTCCAAAGTGTCAGAAATGAAATGTGTCACTAAAAATGTTAATAACGACACTTTAAAGCGTTACAAAAGGCTTTAACAGATTACTGTCCAACCGAACACCCGGACTTTACCCGGAACATGAAAATATTAGTATTTTCACTATTTATATTTTTCTAAGCCAGTCAGGGTCTCTGATTACCCTAACACCCGCCATAACGTGTAACATACAACTAACGGAGTTTAACGCTTAACTTAACTTGGTTTAATAAAACTAAACTCCTAATTACTAGTTACAATCGAACCAGCCCCCCCCCCCCCCCACCATCATAACCGTCCCCTAACCTTGGGAGACACACATGGTACTTAGTGGATTTGATTGGTGATTTTTGTCTAATATGTTGGGGGCATACTAACCGTTGGTTAACAACATCTAAATTGTTTATAAATAATACCCACTAACACTTGAGAGTTTATCACTAACAACACCACAAAAATTACCCTTCTCTCTTGCCCACCCACTCTCGGCCGAACCCCCTTACAAGCACCCACCCATTTTCGGTTCTTATTCACCCCATTCCAAGATCATTCAAGCTTCACGGGTCACGTATAAGGAGCCTTGGAGCACTCGAAACGCGAAGGACTTCTACCGTTAGCTTTTATCCACGCGATTTTCATCAAGATTCTTCCCTAGCCTTGAGCTAGAGGTATATTGTTTAAAACTCATATGTAAGCATATCTAAAGTGGTTAAAAGGAAGTTTGTCGGTTAAATATCAAAAACATACGTTCTGGCGCTTTAAAAGTCTAGTAAAAACACCAAAGTGGTGGTTAATGACATATAACTTGTGTGAAAGTCGTAGGACTTAAAATATGTGTTTATTGAGACCCGATCTATGATGTGGTAGCTCGGAGCATCGTTTAACCCGACTTTGCAAGATCATGTATCTTCACATAAGCTCGTTTTTGACTAAATACAAGGGTTAAAGGTGAAACTCTACCACACTTAAAGCATAAACTTGTGTAAAAATATTTTACTTGTGTAAAAGCGATTTGACATGTACAAAGGTGTTTAAAACTAGCGGATCTACGTATCCGCAAGTGGTATCTTTGAAGGACCACACTTTAAAAGAATCGTATTTTCTAAAGGATAGATTTTGTACTAATAAACATGATTTTTCAAACCACAAGTGCGTAAGCACTTGTGAAATGAAAAGATCCGACAAGAAGCTAGTTTTGTCAAATGTGACTAGAAGTTGTAAAGACAAGTTTCTCTAGAAACGGGGTTTTTACTAAAACGGATTATTTACACACAAGATTCACCAAAAAGTAAAGGGATTTACTACTTGTTTTTAGACAAACCACAAGTTTGTGTATTTTTACGATTATGTCCATATTTGACTAGTTAACATGTAAGAAGGTTGTTTGAAATTGTTGAGAACAATTGTTGATTTGATTATTAAAAGAAAATGATACGCTTAAAAGCGTGGCCACCTCCAGTTACAGAGGAAACTCTGGCGAAATTTTCCTAAAATCTAACACTTAGAATTATTTACAAGTGTTAGACTACTTTGACATGTTTTCAAATATATTTCGCCACAACTTTATTTACAAATACTCGGAGGTGGGGTTTTCACAAAACTAAACGTGATAAATATATATTCGGTAAATATATTTTGTCACCTCACTGTTTATGATTATTTTGTGAAAATGTATAAATATTATTTTTAGAGTAAAAATAATATTTACTAACTTGTCAAACCCAAAATAATACAAACGCTTATACGACAAGCATAAAAGTTACAACGGTAATTTCTATTACCACCTAATCATTAAAACGTAACTTACGCATTACGCGGAAATATTCACCAACACGTATGTTGTCAACGTATTATTTTGGAAAGTATTGTGCAAAGAGAAAATATATTATTTTTGAGAAAAATAATTATATCTTGGAATGAGAAATAAAAATATATTAAGTGGGACTTAATGAGATAGTATAAATACACATGTATTTAAATCCCCCATCCTTGGGAAGGAAAATAACTACCAAGTTTATACAAAATGTAACACGAAATAGTTGTCTAACTATTTCCCGCGAACATAAACTGTAAAGCTAAAGCACGGCCGTCCGTCTAATAGAATTAGCACTTGTAGGTCGTTGCACAGCTTACTGTATTGGAGACGCTTGGTAGAGATACGCATTCACTGTGAGTTCATGTCCCCCTCTTCTCTAACTGTTTTCAGTTTACTTAACTGCGGGGGTGAAATACATGTTACTATGATTTACGAGTACTTTACAACGGTATGTTTAACGTAAGGAGGTGTTATACGATCATGTGAGTGGATAGGAACAACATGGGGCCATTAGTCCTCACGGAGGGACCGAGGGACAGGAGCGGTAGATCTATCTGGGTGTAGCGAGCCCAGCCCCCGGCCAAACTAGAAACGGACCGTGGGGTGACTTTGTCCACATACTTTGCCGTGGCGAAATCTGCTAGGTTTGAGTCTCCCTATTTGCACTTCACATATGTCAGTGGCCTTGCAAACCATTGATGATCACAAGTCCTCTTACACTGCTACATACCATAACTATTTTTATACTCACAAATGTTTTACATACTCACCTACACGTGAACTCGCTCAACATTATTGTTGATTTTTCAACTCACATGTATTTCAGGAAATTAAACGGATCTGGCACGGTATGGAACGTATTCCGCTGCACAGGTCATGAAGTCATCAGGGTTTAGGGTTGTGTCTCTTACCTGGACAAGACACAATCCCTAACTCACGTTTATGTTTTGTTATAAGTTGTAATGTTACTGAACAAAGTTATGGTTGCATGTTAAAAACAATGGTATTGTATGATGTTTTCAAAAACTTAATGGATGACTTGCATGGTTTTTAAATTCATATAGCTTTGTTATGATTAAGCTATGGTATTAAGAAGTCACACAAATTAACCACGCTTCCGCAAAGCCAGGGTGTGACATATGGTACCATAGGATCTGACAAATCCCGTTATCAGACTACACCCATGGTTATGTGTGGGGGTTATGTAGGTAACGACCGAACCTGATGATTGTTAACTTACCCTTTGGTGGTTTGTTAATACGAAACGAGAAACGAGTTGACGAGTCACGAAGGTTTAAATGTTGTTAACGAGACGACCAAAAGTAGTTTCACTATTAAAACGAATACCATTTTGGGACGAGTTAAACGATTTGAAACGAGATACACGATTTGAAACGAGTTAAACGAATTAAACGATTGGTTTTGGATAGTGATTAGTTAATGGGACGGGTGTAGTATGATAGAATCATGGTAGATACGCCGCTGGTACATCTTATATATAAGTGCTTCTATCATATTACATTGCGTGTCATTATTTAGTTCACTGGGGAAACGATTTTGAAACGAAGTCACACAACGAGGTTTTTGAAACAATATAAACCATACGAGTTTTATTAACGAGTTTTTACGAGATGTTTACAAGTTGTTATACTAAAACAAATATTTTTGAGTTAAGAGTCATGGCTACGAGATTTTATAAACTATAACCAATTTGATTTGAGTTGGTTAATTATGTTGCAATACACTTTTCAAAACGAGGTTTGTATTTTGACTCTTGTAGTCTAACGAAGTACTGCAACATATAAACGAGCCATGAATCCGATACTCCCATAAAACCTATGTACTCGCCAGCATTTCTTTGCTGACTTTATTTTTACATATGTTTCAGGTGGTATTGCTTGATTTTGATTGCTAGGAAGCGAGTTTACTTAGGATCTAGACAAGGCCTTAGTGACTTAAAAACAATTATAAACAATATGTAGTTTGTTTGTTTGTTTGGTTTAATGAAAATGAACATTGCATAATATTTCAATAAAACAAAACTTTTAACTACCATGGTTGTGGAACAATAATTCTGTCGCCTCACTCCCCGGCGTTTCCGCCGCGGTTTGTTGTTTTAACGCGGCCGGGGTGTGACACAAAACCAATACCAACTACACTAGTGAACAAGTTAATATCACTTAGCATCTTAAACCCTTAATTACCCCTTAATGATGCAAGACAATCCCAAATTATTATACTTAATTAAACACCTAAATACCTATATAGTTAACACCTTTTATAAAAAAAAAATTCATTTTATTTCTCCCCTTGCCAAGTTCGGCCATACCAAGGGCCCCACAAGACTTTTCAACTTAGATTAGGAATGATGGAATATGGATAAAATGGTAAGGTGTTTTAGATTTTGAGAAGACTTTTAATGATCGTCAATGAATAAAGAGATTACACAACCATATCATTATTCACACTCAAAAAAATTCACCAACATACCTCTTCTTGTTCTTCCATTTTCGGCAGCCCCTAAGCCACTTTACATCACTCTTTTCATCTTCCCAAGTTCACAAAATAATCCCCACAAATCCACACTATGATGAACTAAAGGTATTACAACCATGGAAGCATTGTAGGAGCCTATTTCTCATCATTTGGAGCTTATCTTTTTCATAATATTCTTATTTGGCTTGTGAAAATTTGTAAGCTCTCAAACCATCATATTTATGCTTGTTATTACTAGTATTTATTAGATGTACAAGTTGATCATCTTAAAAATAAATAAAAAAACATAAACAAAACCCTAATCTCAAAGCTAAATCTAACTATATTATGTGTTGATATGTGTAGATTAGTGTAGTTAATTTGTATGATGATGTTGTTTATGTTGATCTTGTTAATATTAGTGATTTAAAGCTTATGTTTATGATGATCTTGTGAGTAGAATAATGTAGTGTTCAAGATTTGTGTTCATCTTACCATAATGAACATAAAAATGTGATTTAAACATGGTTATGTTTAAATCATGAAAGATCATCATCCTCACTTTCATGAACTAAACATATAATTTAGAGTTTTCATAAAGAAACAAGTGTTTAAAGGGATTTAACACTTAATTTTGGAAGTTTGGTAAACCTTGTTCTTACAAGAATAAGTTAAATAGCTTGCTTGTTATAAAAATTCACCATAAAAAAGTCTAACTTTTTATGTGTAAAAAAAAGTTTATGTATGCAAGTTCATGAAATGTGGGAGTTATGCTATTAACTATACATGTTTGAAAGAAACCTGATGGATAATGGTGATTTGGAAATTGATTATTGATTTAAACGCGTTTTTATAACGTGGGAAACGTCATAGTTTTAGAGGAAACTATGGCGAATTTTTCTAAAAATCTAATCGCGATTAAAGAGGGGATTAAAGGGTGATTAACAATGTTAAACGTGATTAGTGGTCTTAAACGTCATTATGGAAACTTTGATGGGAATATTTAAAGTTTAAATATTCGAGAGGTTCTTATGAACTTAAACTTATTTTTACAAAAATAAATGGGTGAAAAAATAACAATGTGTAAATATAATTTCTGGTAAGAAAAACTATATATTTTCGGAAACTAGCTAAGTGCTTGCAATGTGTGCTATGTATGTGTATGTATTAGATACCTATAGGGTGATCAAAATAAATACACGTACATGTTCCTACATGGTCCAAGAAATGCTAGTAAATCGGACAACTAAATAAAATGGCCGAAATGGAAATACATAACACTTGAAGACAACAGATTGGGCGTATCGATATCGTGAACAAGTTACTACAAAGTCGAGTCTAAAATAACATATTTTAGACATTAAAACTAGCACATATCTAAACGATCAATAACAAGAATCTGGAAAGTCGAAAGCTATACAAATTTCCAAGTATTTTTCATAGGAAAAATGAACTTATTAAAGTTTACTACTTAGTAACATTTTGGTAAAAATTGCAAGATCATGTTAATGGACCCATAAAGTTAGAATTGGGCTTATCAAAGGTAGTAATGAGCTAGGCCCAAATTCCTTAATACGTGGGCTATGGCCCAATGACAATATAACATGGGCTCGGCCCAATAACAATAAAACATGGGTTAGGCCCAATAACATAGATAACATGGGCTCGGCCCAGTGACATGGGCTCGGCCCAATAACATCAAAACATGGTTTAGATACGGTAACATAGATGACATGGGCTCGGCCCAATGGCATGAGCAAGGGCTCAATTACACGTGTGCGCGGCACGAAGACATATGAAGGGTGAAGCCCGTTCACCTATAATTCAATACGTATAGAATACATGTATGTACATAACAATCGAGCGAGTAAACTATCAACGCTCTAAAATACAAAGTTGTTCCAAAGATGACAAATGAGAACATAATAAAGAATTCAAGATGAACAACTTGTACGAGGTCCGAAAGACCTAGTGTCTAACGAGAGTAGTACACATGTAGGTTATTGACACGTACGGACGCTCACTTCGATATCATAGTACACGGAACGCAAACTTGTGAGTTCATGTCCCCCTTTTCTCTTAACTGTTTTCGAATTTATAACTCTCGGGGGTGAAATACATGTTACATATGTTTCAATGGTATGATTTGGCTATGAAATGAACTATTAGATCATGTGAGCATAGGCTGAAACTGAAATGCCAATAACTCTCATAAGAAACATGGACAAAGGTTAGATCTAACGGGTACGGCCAAGCCCCACTCATGGTCCATTTGTGACTACTTAGAGTGCTTTTGTGTCCCAGTCGAGGTGATTCGACAACGGTCAAGGGGATTTGACACAGTCAAGGTGATTGGACACAGTCAAGGTGATTCGACACAGTCGAGGGGATTCGACACTAATAATAGCCCACTCAGGTTGGGTACTCCCTATGTTTTCACATATATTAATGTCCTTGCAAAACATTAATTGATCTATTCATAGACGCTTTACATACTTGTTTTCAAAGGAATCTCTCAAATGTTTACAAATTTATTGGAACTCATACAAAACGCATGAACTCGCTTAACTTTTGTTGACTTTTTAAAACTACATGTATTTCAGGAAACAAGTCTTGAGTCAGTGATACATGATTGGATGCAATGATTACCTTTCTTACGTCACACGCAACACGCTTCCGCAACTAGAAGGGTGTGACAGATTGGTATCAGAGCTCCGATTGTAGTGAACCGGGGAAAAACTTTTATTAAAGTTTGGTCTACAATCACTATGGGCTCTCACATGAAAACAAACTTGATAACATTACAAAAAAGATTTCAAAAGTATGACAAAATGACAAAAGGTTTTCATTGTGTGACGATAACATGAGGATCTATCACGCGAGCTCAATCATAAGTAACGGATATGGATCAATACATGGTTTGTCTATAAGGATTAGACTCGAAACATTAGGAAGTACATGTGAAACATGAGAACAAAAATAGCATGAGATTTAGTGATTGTATATATCTATACATATGTGTTGTACGGAATATTTTGCCATGAACGAAAATACCCTCGACTATGAATTCTACTATTACACTTGACTCACGTGATGAGAATGATGACCTCGCGTCTATTACGAAGCTTATGGCGGACGTGGTCCCTAAGCGAGACCCTAAAGCATTGATCCTGTGGAAGATGGTTGTTTTCCCTCGGATGGTTACAAGTCTGGCTTCAGTAGTGGTGACGAGAAGGAGGTGGCGGCCTTGGACAACAACTCTACTAGTGGGACGTGGCCCCTGAGGCTCATACTAATCGTGATTGATGACACTCTCATCCAGACATGGAAGATGAAGTACTCATCTTAAAGGTACCCCTCCAGTTGCTATTGTTGCGGATTCTCTATATTTCTATTCCGTCTAACGTTGTGCCCTTTCACGAATAATGATTACGGGTGTTAGCATGTGGACTATCACGACGGTCCCTTCTATGTTGAAGGTATAAAGACAATAGTGTCCTCTCTCTGACTGATCGTCTGCTTGAACGAGAGAATGCAAGGGTGACCATGCAAGATAATTTATTATTACGGGGGCCCACGTAATAACAACTTGTAGTGCATGGGGAATCCTGGTGGGCTCTGTGGGTCAAGCTAGCGATCACTATCCATTCGAAATTCTTAAGTTGTTCAAGTTTCTATCTAGTAGAACGCTAACCGGACTGGTTACTATAACACTCTATGATGCAGGAAGACCATACGTATTTTTCATACTTAACATTTGATCTATAACACGAGTCGTTTGATACTAGTCATCGAGAGCAAACAAAGCTTGTTAGCTACTCATGGAGGATTTTCCTCAACATTCTCGGAATTCTTGAACATGGGTTGGTTCCTTGGTGTCTATGACACCTTACCTTATCTTAGTTATCGGAGATGATTACATTAAACTCTGTCGTTTGATATTTGTCTTATTCCAAGGGACACTACGGCATGAGCCAAGCTACAACCCCTTCATTGTATTATTCGACATCTATGGAAATTATAACAATTTTGTCGAAGCTCGTGGAGCTCAAGGAGTATCAACGTATTCGTCACACGGGCTAGTGCGGCGAAGGATTTTTCCTACTTTGGGCGACCGAGATCCAGGAAGTATGGGATACACATTGTAAAAATTGGAGACGACCATTTGGTTTCTCCTCCTCAACAAATTACTTCTTTTCCTATTTAGGCACATGGCTAATACACTCAAGAGGTACTATGCATTTTGGAATGCATTTATTCATGAATATCATTGTTCAAACATACCGAAGCAACGCTGTGTTGAGGTTTCCATGACCAATCACATTCTTAATTCTTTGGCGCATGATACGCTATATCTGTCCAAATAAAAGCCTAGACCCAATGATACTATGTATCGGAAACAACGTGGCGTCCACAAGCAAATCTACGCCTAGAAGAGGGTCAGTTAATCAGTGCCCTACAATTAAAGTTGAACTAGAGGTCATATGGAACAACATGAGGTTGTCGAGTCGACAATAGTGATGGTACTGATGTTACCGGTAGTTCAAGTGGTTCAAATCCCAATGGGACGAGAATGAGTGGCAATGCCACACGTGGAGATGCAATCACACCAGATTTTAATCCTAAGGCTTTTCCGGATTATAAGCCGCGAGACCTCATTGATACAGAAGGTGCGGTGAATTATATCCGCTAGATAAAGACAAGGAAGTCAGTTAACCTTGCTAATAAATGTACTCCTAAGTAAACGTTTTGGTAAACGAATAGCCTTCTGTTGAATGAGGCGTTAACTTGGTGGAATCTCCAAGTGCAAACAATAGGGAGTAATACAACAAAGAGGTTATTGTGGGAAGAACTCAAGAATCTTAAGCGAGAAGAGTATTGCTCGCTAGTGGAAAAATTCCAAGTTTGGGAACCGAGCTCTAGAACTCGATCATGATTAGAGCTAATGTTGTTAGTTACCCCGACGCCTCTACAATCTGTCAAGGATTGATTGCATATTGAATAACACTCGAATCCAAACACACTGAGCGCTACATTTGGGGTTTAGCCCTAATATCCGAATCATGATGACATCATGTTACCCTACCTAGTTTATTTTCAAGTAACTCTCTCAGTTAGTCTCACCAAGGATGTGGTGAGGATGGGGGACTGCCCAAGGAGGGTGTTAAGAGAAAGAGAAATCCCGTGACAAGCAAAGCGAAGGAGATTACTGCCATAATCGATGCTCGCATTAAGAAGTATGCTACTAACTTGTCAAAATTCGGAATGAGATAGGTGAAACTTTCATCATGAAGGCACTTCCAAAAGTGACAAAAGTAGCAATGTGGTGAGACTTGGCACAAAACAGAAACTAATGAGTTAGCTATATTTAAGAATGAACGAGATGGTTTTTACTGTGGCAAGGAGGTCACTACGAGCATGGATGGTTAAGGATGAATCAAGCTAGTGAGTAAGCAAGTCTAGGGGTATGCTCTACTCTACAACCATCATGTATCAATTCTTTGGATACCAACGTCGGCTTAACTTAGTGTCTTTAGATACTAAGCATATACACGAATTAGAGTCATGTAGGTTAAACATGTCTTGCTCTATCAAGTTAGCTAATGAGGAATTAGCGAAGTCATGTGAAGTCATTAAGGGTCACCGATACGTTCCCATCAACCGACCCGTTGCATCCGTGTTGTTTAACACCGGTGTCGGTATTAGCTGCATCCCCATAAAATTCAAAGTACGCTTGGCCGAGTCAAGTAAACAAAACGTCCTCTCATTCAATAGGATCGACCAATGGTAAATTAGTCAAGTCAAGAAAGACATCAAAGGATGCACACTCAAACTTGGAGCACGAAAATTTAGTAACGACTTTTCACTCATTCAATTAGGTTGTTACAACTTAACTTCTGGCATAGACTGGTTGGCTGACAACCGAGCAGAAGTAGTTGTGCTGCAAAAAGTATTATTCTTTTCCCCCCTCTCTGACGAGAGAACATCTTTTGGTGCACAGAGAGAAACACGACACACGGCTGCTGACCAACAACTGTATGAAGGCTCGGAAGAGTCTGAGAATAGGATGCATCGCTTGTCCATGTGGTCGACAAGAAGGACGAGTAGCGCAAGGTAGAGGACATCCCTGTGGTAATGGAATACCCCGAAGTCTTTCCAGAAGACTTGCCGGGACTACCTCTGCAGCGACAAGTCGAATTCAGTATCGATCTTGTGCTAGGAGCTGCACCGGTGGCGAAAGCTTCATATAGACTCGCAACCTCGGAGATGCAGGAATTATTTATTCCGTTTCAGGAATTGTTTGACAAAGGATTTAATAGACCGAGTTTCTCACCTTGGGGAGCTCTGGTGCTATTTGTCAAGAAGAAAGACGGAACCTTTCGAATGTGTATAGATTACCGAGAACTGAACAAGTTAACCATAAAGAACCGGTATCCTTTACCAAGGATTGACGACTTGTTCGATCAGTTACAAGGTTCTAGCTTCTATTCCAAAATTGATCTAAGATCCGAACACCATCAGCTGAGGATCCAAGAGGAAAGCATTCCTATGATAGCGTTCAGGACTCGCTATGGGCATTACTAGTTCCTTGTTATGCCCTTTGGCTTAACAAATGCTCCCGCCGTATTCATGGATTTGATGAATCGGGTATCTAAGCCATATCTCGACAAGTTCGTGATCGTATTCATTAATGACATTTTAATATACTCATGAACCAAGGCGGAACATGAGCAACACTTGAGAACTATTCTAGAGCTACTTAAGAAAGAACACTTGTATGCTAAATTCTCAAAATGCGAATTTTGGATTCGCGAGGTCCAATTTCTCGATCATGTCGTGAACGAGAATGGAATTCATGTGGACCCAGCTAAGATAGAAGCTATAAAGAGCTGGAGCGTTCCAAAGACCCCAACGGAAGTAAGACAATTTCTGGGTTTAGCGGGATACTATCGAAGATTCATCGAGAAATTTCTTAAAAATTTCTCAACTGCTAACCTCACTCACTCAAAAGGATAAAAAGTTCGATTGGGGTGAAAAACAAGTAGTGGCATTTCAAACACTCAAGGATAAACTATGCCAAGCACCAACCTTATCACTCCCTGACGGTACTGATGACTTTGTGGTGTATTGTGATGCATCGCACCAAGGTTTGGGTTGTGTTCTAATGCAACGTGAAAAAGTCATCGCGTACGCGTCACGACAATTGAAAGTTCATGAAAAGAATTATACCACTCACAACCTGAAGTTGGGCGCAGTGGTATTCGCTTTAAAGATTTGGCGTCACTATTTCTATGGTACTATGTGTACCATATTCGCAGACCATAAAAGTCTTCAACATATATTCAATCAAAAAGAATTAAACATGCGCCAGCGGCGATGGGTAGAATTGTTGAATGACTATGACTGTGAAATAAAGTACCATCCGGGCAAAGCAAATGTTGTGGCAGATACTTTGAGCCGGAAAGAGCGAGTCAAAACTTTACGAGTAGGAGCTTTAGAGTTAACCATTCAGATGAACTTCACTACTCGTGTGCGCGATGCACAACTAGAAGCTCTAAAGCCGGAGAACATTCAAGCAGAATCCTTGCGAGGATTAGAGAAACGACTGGAAGAGATCAAAGATGGCACAAGGTACTTCATGGGAAGAATCTGGATTCCTTACTTTGGCTGATTGCTAGACTTAGTGTAGGATGAAGCATATAAGTCAAAATATTCAATATATCCCGGATCTGATAAGATGTATCAGGATGTAAAGGAATATTACTGGTGGCCTAATCTCAAAGGAGATAGTGCGACCTACGTTGGGAAATGCCTAACTTGTGCAAAGGTCAAGGCTGAGTATCAAAAGCCATCTGGACTATTACAACAACCCGAGATTCCCGATTGGAAATGGGAACATATATCAATGGATTTCATTACAGGACTCCCACGGACCTCTCGAGGTTATGACATGATTTGGGTTATCGTCTATCGATTAACCAAGTCAGCTCACTTCTTGCCAACTCGCGAGAAAGACAGTACATAGAAGTTAGTTGAGCTTTATCTCAAAGAAATAATAGCACGTCAAGGAGTACCTATTTCAATAATCTCGGATCGCGATGGTCGCTTTGTGTCAAGAATATGGCAATCATTTCAGGAATCACTTGTATCTCGTCTGGATCTAAGCACATCATTTCATCCGCAAACCGATGGACAAAGCGAACGAACCATCCAAACGTTGGAGGACATGCTTCGCGCCTGTGTGATGGTTTGGGCGGAAACTGGGATACTCATTTACCGCTGGTGGAGTTCTCATATAATAACAGTTATCAACAAGCATCAAAGCCGCCCCAAACAAAGCACTATACGGACGGAAGTGCCGATCACCGCTGTGTTGGGCGGAAGTCCAAGACAAACAACTCATTGGCCCTGAACTGGTCCAAGAGACTACTGATAAGATAGCAAAGATACGAGACCATATCAAAGCGGCTCGTGACAGACAAAAGAGCTACGCGAATAGAAGACGTAAACCATTATCCTTCGAGGTTGGAGACAAAGTCTTACTAAAAGTCTCGGCTTGGAAAGGCGTAGCTAGATTCGGGAAATGCGGAAAACTAAACCCGAGATACATTGGGCCATTTGAGATTCTAGAAAAGATCGGTACCGTCACGTATAAGTTGAAACTGCCAGAAGAACTCAGTAACGTACATGACACATTTCATGTGTCGAATCTCAAGAAATGTCCGACCGTCGAGACAGTTATCATCCCAGGGATGAAATTCATGTAGACGACAGACTCCAGTTTACTAAAGAACCTGTTGTGGTTATGGATTGGAAAGTCCATAAGACAAGGAGAAGTTGTATTAAACTAGTAAAGATCCGCTGGAACTGCGTCACGGACCCGAGTATACATGGGAACGTGAAGATCAAATCAAGACAAAGTATCCCTACCTGTTTGAGAAGTTTCCTGCAGAGGATAACTCAACATGAATTTCGGGACGAAATTCTTTTTAACAGGGGGAGAATGTGACAAATGGCAAATCACCGGTGATTCCGTACAAGCTAATCACTATTTTATTTACATAATCTCATGCATTTAGCGTAATTTGATTACGTAACTGTGTCGTTTATTAGATAAAAGTGTTAGGACAAGAAAACAATGCTAAAACATATGCTGGTTTTCGTCGTATTTCGAAACCAGTCAAACAATGTCCTAAAAGTGTTGGTAGAAAGTGCTGCGCGCACTATTCACGGTTACACTATTAATGCCAGCAAAACCGTGAAAACAGAACAAAACACTGAAAAACGACACACAGATAACATAATTGAGTCCATTCTTATAAGAAAACACTAATACGAAAACATATCTTGCAAAGATACAAGACTTTCCGGTATGATGCCCTCATTACTAAAATGTCCGTTTCGGCTAATATAACATTTTTAACGCGTCCGAATCCGCAATATAGCATTTCCGGGACTCCGAAATTATGTCTATTGATGAAAAACACGCTAAAACATTTTAAGGATATCAACGGGATGTCCAAAATCACAAGCTTCCGGTATTACATCGCTATGCATTAAACTAGTTCGTTAGCGAATCGATGAACTAGCAAGCGATATTTTCGCCACTATAACAACCAAACGAAGAGCCTAGCGAACTAGTTAAGCTTAATTTGGAACTCGAAATCACTTCATACATTATTTGGTTGTGGGATAACAACTTGCAGCAAACCTTCGTCAGTACGAAATGAAAGTACCGGTAATTAGCCGACGCCTAAACGGAAAGCATTTAAGGTATCAAAATACAACTTACACTGCAGCAAACCTTCGTCAGTACGAAATGAAAGTACCGGTAATTAGCCGACGCCTAAACGGAAAGCATTTAAGGTATCAAAATACAACTTACACTAGTCTAGCAAACTAGTTAACCATATTTTGGCCTGGTAAACACCTTACATAAATGCCATAGCGACAATGGTATATTAAAACCATCTTTCCCGGTCCAATATTACATCTTAAATATATTACCCGTTATCGAACCGACAAATGAACTAGTGGTATTTTTACCATCCAAAACCAATACCAACTACACTAGTGAACAAGTTAATATCACTTAGCATCTTAAACCCTTAATTACCCCTTAATGATGCAAGACAATCCCAAATTATTATACTTAATTAAACACCTAAATACATATATAGTTAACACCTTTTATAAAAAAAAATCATTTTATTTCTCCCCTTGCCAAGTTCGGTCATACCAAGGGCCCCCCAAGACTTTTCAACTTAGATTAGGAATGATGGAATATGGATAAAATGGTAAGGTGTTTTAGATTTTGAGAAGACTTTTAATGATCGTCAATGAATAAAGAGATTACACAACCATATCATTATTCACATTCAAAAAAATTCACCAACATACCTCTTCTTGTTCTTCCATTTTCGGCAGCCCCTAAGCCACTTTACATCACTCTTTTCATCTTCCCAAGTTCACAAAATAATTCCCACAAATCCACACTATGATGAACTAAAGGTATTGCAACCATGGAAGCATTGTAGGAACCTATTTCTCATCATTTGGAGCTTATCTTTTTCATAATATTCTTATTTGGCTTGTGCAAATTTGTAAGCTCTCAAACCATCATATTTATGCTTCTTATTACTAGTATTTATTAGATGTACAAGTTGATCATCTTAAAAATAAATAAAAAAACATAAACAAAACCCTAATCTCAAAGCTAAATCTAACTATATTATGTGTTGATATGTGTAGATTAGTGTAGTTAATTTGTATGATGATGTTGTTTATGTTGATCTTGTTAATATTAGTGATTTAAAGCTTATGTTTATGATGATCTTGTGAGTAGAATAATGTAGTGTTCAAGATTTGTGTTCATCTTACCATAATGAACATAAAAATGTGATTTAAACATGGTTATGTTTAAATCATGAAAGATCATCATCCTCACTTTCATGAACTAAACATATAATTTAGAGTTTTCATAAAGAAACAAGTGTTTAAAGGGATTTAACACTTAATTTTGGAAGTTTGGTAAACCTTGTTCTTACAAGAATAAGTTAAATAACTTGCTTGTTATAAAAATTCACCATAAAAAAGTCTAACTTTTTATGTGTAAAAAAAAAGTTTATGTATGCAAGTTCATGAAATGTGGGAGTTATGCTATTAACTATACATGTTTGAAAGAAACCTGAGGGATAATGGTGATTTGGAAATTGATTATTGATTTAAACACGTTTTTATAACGTGGGAAACGTCATAGTTTTAGGGGAAACTATGGCGAATTTTTCTAAAAATCTAAACGCGATTAAAGAGGGGATTAAAGGGTGATTAACAATGTTAAACGCGATTAGTGGTCTTAAACGTCATTATGGAAACTTTGATGGGAATATTTAATGTTTAAATATTCGAGAGGTTCTTATGAACTTAAACTTATTTTTACAAAATAAAAATGGGTGAAAATATAACAATGTGTAAATATAATTTCTGGTAAGAAAAACTATATATTTTCGGAAACATGCTAAGTGCTTGCAATGTGTGCTATGTATGTGTATGTATTAGATACCTATAGGGTGATCAAAATAAATACACGTACATGTTCCTACATGGTCCAAGAAATGCTAGTAAATCGGACAACTAAATAAAATGGCCGAAATGGAAATACATAACACTTGAAGACAACAGATTGGGCGTATCGATATCGTGAACAAGCTACTACAAAGTCGAGTCTAAAATAACATATTTTAGACATTAAAACGAGCACATATCTAAACGATCAATAAAAAGAATCTGGAAAGTCGAAAGCTATACAAATTTCCAAGTATTTTTCATAGGAAAAATGAACTTATTAAAGTTTACTACTTGGTAACATTTTGGTAAAAATTGCAAGATCATGTTAATGGACCCATAAAGTTAGAATTGGGCTTATCAAAGCTAGTAATGAGCTAGGCCCAAATTCCTTAATACGTGGGCTATGGCCCAATGGCAATATAACATGGGCTCGGCCCAATAAGAATAAAACATCGGTTAGGCCCAATAACATAGATAACATGGGCTCGGCCCAATAACATTAAAACATGGTTTAGATACGGTAACATAGATGACATGGGCTCGGCCCAATGGCATGAGCAAGGGCTCAATTACACGTGTGCGCGGCACGAAGACATATGAAGGGTGAAGCCCGTTCACCTATAATTCAATACGTATAAAGTACATGTATGTACATAACAATCGAGCGAGTAAACTATCAACGCTCTAAAATACAAAGTTGTTCCAAAGAGGACAAACGAGAACATAATAAAGAATTCAAGATGAACAACTTGTACGAGGTCCGAAAGACCTAGTGTCTAACGAGATTAGTAAACATGTAGGTTATTGTCACGTACGGACGATCACTTCGATATCATAGTACACGGAACGCAAACTTGTGAGTTCATGTCCCCCTTTTCTCTTAACTGTTTTCGAATTTATAACTCTCGGGGGTGAAATACATGTTACATATGTTTCAATGGTATGATTTGGCTATGAAGTGAACTATTAGATCATGTGAGCATAGGCTGAAACTGAAATCCCAATAACTCTCATAAGAAACATGGACAAAGGTTAGATCTAAAGGTACGGCCGAGCCCCACTCATGGTCCATTTGTGACTACTTAGAGTGCTTTTGTGTCCCAGTCGAGGTGATTCGACAACGGTCAAGGGGATTTGACACAGTCAAGGTGATTTGACACAATCAAGGTGATTCGACACAGTCGAGGGGATTCGACACAGTCGAGGGGATTCGACACTAATAATAGCCCACTCGGGTTGGGTACTCCCTATATTTTCACATATATTAATGTCCTTGCAAAACATTAATTGATCTATTCATAGACGCTTTACATACTTGTTTTCAAAGGAATCTCTCAAATGTTTACAAGTTTATTGGAACTCATACAAAACGCATGAACTCGCTCAACTTTTGTTGACTTTTTAAAACTACATGTATTTCAGGAAACAAGTCTTGAGTCGGTGATACATGATTGGATGCAATGATTACCTTTCTTTCGTCACACGCAACACGCTTCCGCAACTAGCAGGGTGTGACACAATTATTCCAAAATTAAATATAATTTATGTGACAACCGGTAATTTACGCGCTTAATTACGTGATTAACAGGCAATTAATGCATATAATAAATAGTGTTTACGACGCTAATTAACTTAACTAGGTCTTTGGAGGGCCTAGGAACGTCTATCCGACTTTACAGTGCGAACGGTGATTTGCGGAGGAGCAAGCTAAACGTTAAGCGATAACGAAACGAAACCGAACGAAATACTGACAACACCGACAAATATGGATGTTACACGAAAATTTTTATGCTTATGGAATTAGGGTGCAATATGGGGTCTCGTAGGAATTACGGGCCACTTACACGTGAGATGGACTTGTGGGCCCTGGGCCCAAGCCCAAAACCCACAAGCCTAAACCCGCGCATAATATATTAGAATCTTGTCAAAATCTTGCAAGATTTGCAAGATCTTACCAAATCTTACGGAATCCCTACAAATCTTTGCCTAAATTTTCATAAGATCCTTGTAGATCTTTATTCACCGAACCAAGCTAAACCCCATTAGTCATTACTCACATAAATTACTATAAAACCCATGCCCACCCAAAGCCAAGCACCCATCCTCACTCTTTGTCGGTAACTTATATCACACACACAAAAGGGTCCCTCTCTCTCTCACAAAATTACTTACACACACAAATCAAAGTCACCCCCCCTCTCTCGAGTTCATCACAGCAGACCCCCAACACCTCCATTTTCCCCTCTCGATCTCCATTTTCGGCGAGACACCCCCCCCCCTCCGATCTTCATGATTTCCGACAACCGGAGGTCACCGGCCGGCCACCACCAACCGGTGGTGGTGTGCGGCGGCTTAACACAGAAGAGAGAGAGAGAGACGGGGAGAGAGAGAGAGGCGAGATAGAGAGAGAGAGGCCGAAGAGAGAGAAAGAACGGCGGCAGACGGAGCTTCTGGTCCGACAAGCTTCTGGTAACACTCCCGCACCCTGTTCTTTTTATATTTTTTTTGACGGATGATGATGGATGTTTCCTGTTGATGAGATAATGATGATGAAGACGGTGGTGGCCGGCAACGGCACGGCCACCGGTGCTCCGAGACGGCGGCGGTGACCTTGAGTTACCCCATTGGTTCACGTTTGATGATGATAATATGCTGTAAATGTTCGATTCAGTTTTTTTTGAAGTCTCGGGTTCGGTTTTGTCAGGCGGATCGGTTGACTCAGTCAGCGAGTCAACCCAGTAAACGAGTCAACTCAGTTCGGGTCCGGGTCAACAGAGTCAAGGACAGTCAACAGGAAGGCTCGGGTCAGTTTTGAATGCGGTTAAGTCAACTCAGCGAACCGACTCGGTCAACTCAGTTGACCCGGTCAACTCAGTCAGCTCACCCGACATTCTAACGGAAGATTTGGTAAAATTAACCATGCGTTCATTCCGTTATATTTATAGTTTTATTAATTTCGTGAACGAGCTCGAACCGATTCGTGTTAGTGTTTAGTTTTTATTTTGTCGTTTCTACGAAAATTATATATATTGGTACTTGAATTTTGGTTGATTATTGTTGAATTTTGACGAAATAACGACAACCTGTATTGTCAGGGGCGTCCAAAAACAGAGGAAACTCTGTCCGTTTTTCGAGAAAACCCGTAAAATACAACATGTTTTATTAAAAAGCGACTTTTATTAGTACTAATATAAATATGTATATCACTTTGACGACGCTTTATCACATACGAAAACGACAATTCTTTTATAAAATAAATATATTTTATATATTTATTCAAGCGTCAAACAACTCGTATTCGTTTTACAAAATAAATATAGTTATTATATTTATTTTTAGACTTCGAAAACTCGACGAATTATTTTACGAAAGTAAATATAGTTTACTTCAAACGTCAAACAAACTCGACGATTCTTCTATTAAAATAAATATAGTGTATAAATTTATTTTAATTATCGAACCACACAAATCCTTTTTCGAAAATAAATATAGATTATATAAATTTATTTCATAAAACGACTCGTGTTCATCTATAAAATAAATATAGTTGTATGTTTATTTTAAACACCTAAACAACGTACTATAGATACCAACGTACGATTTCACGGGACGACTCACTATCCTATCTATATATTCATATTTTGTATAAATGTTTGTACATTCGAATTTCTTAAAAACTAAGTACTTTCTAGACTTAGTAAACAAAACTTAACGAGTATAACTTAATTGTTCTTATTAAGTTAACAACATATCAACGGAATTGTTCGATTAGCGATTCGGTAGAGCTCGGTAACACGTAGATTTGTTACCACAAAAATTAGAAACTTATTAGATATTCCATGTTAGGAATATTGTAGAATGCACGCTAGCGAGTCTCGTCTTGGAAACGACATCGCGAAGTCGTATTTAGCTAGCTTTGCACAGGAATATTTAGGTGAGTTCATAACCCCACCTTTTTACAGTTTTACATTTTTCTAAATGTTTTCGGCGTGGAAAGACATGCACTTTTTGCAAAGCATACAAGAATTATATATTTTTAAACCATGTTACAAAGAACACAAATGGTTTACGAAAAGCTTCTGATTTATACCGGTTTTCCAAACAAGCGTATTTTTCTGAAAATACAAATACAAGAGTTTAAAAATACGTGAGTTATGGTATGAAAATATAAAAATATAAGAAACGCACTTGGTGAGGACAAGAACCAAGTAGGATGCGTTATGAGAAATGATAACAAGAAACGCACTTGGTGAGGACGAGAACCAAGTAGGATGCGTTATGAGAAATAGTGTCACGAATAGGGTACAGAAGCACCATTAATCAACAATATACCTAGACCGCAGAACAAAAGGTTAGATCTAACGGGTGCCTGGCAGCCACACTCTCGGTGAGGGCGAGAATCGAGTAGTGCTTTTGTGTCTCAGAATATACCAATCAAATGCCTTAGGTTTGGTGGCTTCCTATGTCGTGTCACATGTTAATGGCTTTGCAACCCATTAACAATCCTGTTATTTACAGGAATATTTTAATTACATGAAATTCATACCATACTAAAATTTGATTAATACTTGAAGTACGTGGGGTACTCAAGAAAATTAGAATTATACTTGAAGTACGTGGGGTACTCAAGAAAACGGGAATTATATTTGAAGTACGTGGGGTACTCAAGAAAAACTTGAATTATACATGAGTACGTGGGGTGCACATGAAAACTCGATTTATATACAAAAATGATTTTAAATTCGTTTTCACAACAATACTTCAAAACCGGTTATTCAAAGAGATTTATTTCAAATCTTTTACAAACAAACTATGAACTCGCTCAACTTTATGTTGATTTTTCGCATGTTTCTTTCTCAGGTTGCATTTTAAGACAAGGCACGGTTGGAATAGGAGGACCATGAAGAGTCGAGTACTTAGTGGCGTTCATTTTCTAAAAGACTTAGAATGTTTGCTTCCACTGTGCAATGAAGATACCAGTCCAGTCACGCCAATGCTCTGATAATTTCGGGGTGTGACAGATTGGTATCAGAGCTATAGGTTACAACGAACAGGGTTTTCTGTAGGAATACCTAGGCTCTAACCTCACCATCCTCTGGGAACTTAGAATATTAAAACCTGAATGCATAACGCATAGTACTCGAATATGGTCTCCAACCGTTGCCGAAAAACAAACAGTCAAGATTTTGTTTTCAAACATACGCTAAGGTGGTGTTTTACACACGGTACACAAAACAGTCGCATACAGTACACAAAACTCTGAGAATTTAGAAAACATGCATTTAAGACCTTCGGAAACTCATGTAGAAGTTCATTAAAGGTCACCACGTAGGTACCACGTTTATTAACTCGGACAAACGTCATTTTTATGTCATATATGCTATTTAGCCGAGCAGGTAACCTACGCAAAACGAAGCACGAGCGTGCAAAAGTACACGAAAACTCGATCAACGGAGGTTGAAGTATGTCACATACGACTATCAAGGCGATGCCTTAGAAAGGACACGATGGCGCAATTCAGCAACGACGCTAGATCCTGTCAGCACGAAAACTATCGATCAGGAAGCGGCGGTTTGGCACGCGGTCCTGCAAAACGACACGAGTCATGCTAAGGAAAAGACGCAAGTCACCGTATCCCCCCTATCCGAATAATGACAAGTACGCTATGTTTGACATTCCATGGTAATGTCACCTAACAACTGGTTATCACATGCAACCCCAGGTAAAGTCCTTAAATTTCATTTATTGAAATTTCGACTTTCACATTTACTGAGTAGATTTTCGCATCTCTACTCCTCTTAATGGTCATTGCATCACAATAACTTCTTCATCATAGCGAATGTTCATTTGCTTCATTTCTTGAAAATTCATATGTTACGCATGCATCTTTTGTCACGCATGTGGTTTCGTTTTGAATAAAGCGTTTCATTGAAGCTCAAATATTGTTTCGCTAAATCTAATTGTTGATTTGTGATTCGAATGACCTGCATTATTGTAATTGTTGGCTTCTTCATTATCAGGTCAACACATTTTCTTTAAATCCCTTTCTTTTCAAGTTACATACATGGTTTTCGTTGTGACCATGCCGAAGGTTTTCATGTCGATACATGCAATTATTGTCGGCTTGCGCCGAAGTCAAATTCAATTGTTTAAACTTGTTCATTTCACATATTCAATTCAAGACACCATATGATGTATTGAAAACATCATATTCGAATTCATTTTAACAAGCGTTTCATTGTTCTGAGTCGTGGTAGATTTGCTTGGTCTACGGCTCCATTAAGCCATTTGTCGATTTCGACACCTTGAGGTGACATTTTCACTAAATTGAAGCTTGTGCTAATCTCATGCACGGATTTAATTATTTATTTATTTATTTAGATTAAATCCGCTCCGATTTCTTATCGCGCTTTCATTTGACTTCAAACACAAGTGATCCTTGTTTGATCACCACTATTGTTGAAATATTCTTGACCACTACGACACCTTGTGGCGTCGGTAGAATTTGCAGCTTGGGCTGATCATGATCGAGCGTTTCATGCAAACTGTTACATTTGAGCTTGTTGACTCTACGTTCATTTAATGGATGCGATCATTTTTAGAATTCATTTGCGTCTTGTGACACGTCCTTGAATTCACATCATTCGAATAAGTCTTGATTCGATTTCATGATCGTTGACTTTGGTACTATCCATATTTTCTACGCATAACGTAACTCTAGGGAGTTAACGTAGTCTAAATTTCGAGGACGAAATTTTATTAACAGGGGGAGACTGTGACAACCGGTAATTTACGTGCTTAATTACGTGATTAACAGGCAATTAACGCATATAATAAATAGTGTTTACGACGCTAATTAACTTAACTAGGTCTTTGGAGGGCCTAGGAACGTCTATCTGAGTTTACAGTGCGCGAACGGTGATTTGCGGAGGAGCAAGCTAAACGTTAAGCGATAACGAAACGAAACCGAACGAAATACTGACAACACCGACAAATATGGATGTTACACGAAAATTTTTATGCTTATGGAATTAGGGTGCAATATGGGGTCTCGTAGGAATTACGGGCCACTTACACGTGAGATGGACTTGTGGGCCCTGGGCCCAAGCCCAAAACCCACAAGCCTAAACCCGCGCATAATATATTAGAATCTTGTCAAAATCTTGCAAGATTTGCAAGATCTTACGAAATCTTACGGAATGCCTACAAATCTTTGCCTAAATTTTCATAAGATCCTTGTAAATCTTTATTCACCGAACCAAGCTATACCCCATTAGTCATTACTCACATAAATTACTATAAAACCCATGCCCACCCAAAGCCAAGCACCCATCCTCACTCTTTGTCGGTAACTTATATCACACACACAAAAGGGTCCCTCTCTCTCTCACAAAATTACTTACACACACAAATCAAAGTCACCCCCCCTCTCTCGAGTTCATCACAGCAGACCCCTAACACCTCCATTTTCCCCTCTCGATCTCCATTTCCGGCGAGACACCCCCCCTCCAATCTTCATGATTTCCGAAAACCGGAGGTCACCGGCCGGCCACCACCAACCGGTGGTGGTGTGCGGCGGCTTAACACAGAAGAGAGAGAGAGAGAGAGACGGGGAGAGAGAGAGAGGCGAGATAGAGAGAGAGGCCGAAGAGAGAGAAAGAATGGCGGCAGACGGAGCGGAGCCACCGCTCACGGCGGCGACAATGGCGGCGTGGTGGTGGTCCTTCTGGTCCGACAAGCTTCTGGTAACACTCCCGCACCCTGTTCTTTTTATATTTTTTTTACGGATGATGATGGATGTTTCCTGTTGATGAGATAATGATGATGAAGACGGTGGTGGCCGGCAACGGCACGACCACCGGTGCTCCGAGACGGCGGCGGTGACCTTGAGTTACCGATTGGTTCACGTTTGATGATGATAATATGCTGTAAATGTTCGATTCAGTTTTTTTTGAAGTCTCGGGTTCGGTTTTGTCAAGCGGATCGGTTGACTCAGTCAGCGAGTCAACCCAGTAAACGAGTCAACTCAGTTCGGGTCCGGGTCAACAGAGTCAAGGACAGTCAACAGGAAGGCTCGGGTCAGTTTTGAATGCGGTTCAGTCAACTCAGTGAACCGACTCGGTCAACTCAGTTGACCCGGTCAACTCAGTCAGCTCACCCGACATTCTGACGGAAGATTTGGTAAAATTAACGATGCGTTCATTCCGTTATATTTACAGTTTTATTAATTTCGAGAACGAGCTCGAACCGATTCGTATTAGTGTTTAGTTTTTATTTTGTCGTTTCTACGAAAATTATATATATTGGTACTTGAATTTTGGTTGATTATTGTTGAATTTTGACGAAATAACGACAACCTGTATTGTCAGGGGCGTCCAAAAACAGAGGAAACTCTGTCCGTTTTTCGAGAAAACCCGTAAAATACAACATGTTTTATTAAAAATCGACTTTTATTGGGACTAATATAAATATGTATATCACTTTGACGACGCTTTATCACATACGAAAACGACAATTCTTTTATAAAATAAATATATTTTATATATTTATTCAAGCGTCAAACAACTTGTATTCGTTTTACAATATAAATATAGTTATTATATTTATTTTTAGACTTCGAAAACTCGACGAATTATTTTACGAAAGTAAATATAGTTTACTTCAAACGTCAAACAAACTCGACGATTCTTCTATTAAAATAAATATAGTGTATAAATTTATTTTAATTATCGAACCACACAAATCCTTTTTCGAAAATATATATAGATTATATATATTTATTTCATAAAACGACTCGTGGTCATCTATAAAATAAATGTAGTTGTATGTTTATTTTAAACACCTAAACAACGTACTATAGATACCAACGTACGATTTCACGGGACGACTCACTATCCTATCTATATATTCATATTTTGTATAAATGTTTATACATTCGAATTTCTCAAAAACTAAGTACTTTCTAGACTTAGTAAACGAAACTTAACGAGTATAACTTAATTGTTCTTATTAAGTTAACAACATATCAACGGAATTGTTCGATTAGCGATTCGGTAGAGCTTGGTAACACGTAGATTTGTTACCACAAAAATTTGAAACTTATTAGATATTCCATGTTAGGAATGTTGTAGAATGCACGCTAGCGAGTCTCGTCTTGGAAACGACATCGCGAAGTCGTATTTAGCTAGCTTTGCACAGGAATATTCAGGTGAGTTCATAACCCCACCTTTTTACAGTTTTACATTTTTCTAAATGTTTTCGGGGTGGAAAGACATGCACTTTTTGCAAAGCATACAAGAATTATATATTTTTAAACCATGTTACAAAGAACACAAATGGTTTACGAAAAGCTTATGATTTATACCGGTTTTCCAAACAAGCGTATTTTTTTGAAAATACAAATACAAGAGTTTAAAAATACGTGAGTTATGGTATGAAAATATAAAAATATAAGAAACGCACTTGGTGAGGACGAGAACCAAGTAGGATGCGTTATGAGAAATGATAACAAGAAACGCACTTGGTGAGGACGAGAACCAAGTAGGATGCGTTATGAGAAATAGTGTCACGAATAGGGTACAGAAGCACCATTAATCAACAATATACCTAGACCGCAGAACAAAAGGTTAGATCTAACGGGTGCCTGGCAGCCACACTCTCGGTGAGGGCGAGAATTGAGTAGTGCTTTTGTGTCTCAGAATATACCAATCAAATGCCTTAGGTTTGGTGGCTTCCTATGTCGTGTCACATGTTAATGGCTTTGCAACCCATTAACAATCCTGTTATTTACAGGAATATTTTAATTACATGAAATTCATACCATACTAAAATTTGATTAATACTTGAAGTACGTGGGGTACTCAAGAAAATTAGAATTATACTTGAAGTACGTGGGGTACTCAAGAAGAAAACGGGAATTATATTTGAAGTACGTGGGGTACTCAAGAAAAACTTGAATTATACATGAGTACGTGGGGTGCACATGAAAACTCGATTTATATATGAAAATGATTTTAAATTCGTTTTCACAACAATACTTCAAAACCGGTTATTCAAAGAGATTTATTTCAAATCTTTTACAAACAAACTATGAACTCGCTCAACTTTATGTTGATTTTTCGCATGTTTCTTTCTCAGGTTGCATTTTAAGACAAGGCACGGTTGGAATAGGAGGACCATGAAGAGTCGAGTACTTAGTGGCGTTCATTTTCTAAAAGACTTAGATTGTTTGCTTCCACTATGCAATGAAGATACCAGTCCAGTCACGCCAATGCTCTGATAATTTCGGGGTGTGACAATTTAAAGTTAAAATAATCTTTATTTTAACAAATAATTATAACTTGGATTAATGTTGGAATAACATAAGAAACGCAACTCAAAACGTTAAACTCTTAGCCAAGGCACGGCCCGTTCGTCTAATAGACGTTAGTAGAGCGAGTTAAAAGGTTGGAGGATAGTGTCAACCTTATGAAGGAGAGAACGGGAGATCGTAAAGGGTGCTCATATAAAGAATTTATGGCGTGCAAACCGCCAATCTATAACGGGGAAGTTGACCCGATAATCTGCCAAAGATGAATAAGTGACGTCGAAGGAGTGTTTGAA
Organism: Helianthus annuus; assembly: GCF_002127325.2. NCBI lineage: Eukaryota > Viridiplantae > Streptophyta > Magnoliopsida > Asterales > Asteraceae > Helianthus > Helianthus annuus. Next base: position 36,091,635 of record NC_035446.2, on the reverse strand, counting down.
CGAACTCACTGTGACGTAGGTGACTTTGTTGCTTACGGAACGGGTCAATTGAGAAATCAAGCCAAGGATTGGTGGGAGAATAAAAAGAAGGAAATGGGAGCCGAAGCGGCAAGGGTCATGACTTGGGATGAGTTTAAGGTACCGTTCCTTAAACACCATAGTCCCAAAGCAGTTATCAACAGGATCAAAGAGGAATTTATCCAGTTAAGACAAAATGGAGAATCAATTGATAAGATCACGGGCATCTTCATGGATAAGATGAGATTTTGTGAAGAGTTAGTCACCACTGAAGAGCAGAAGATATACTATTATTACAACATGCTGAGTGCTGAATACCGGGAGTTTATGACTCCCTCAAAATATGAAACTCTCACAGAAATCATTAACACCGCCCGGGAACGGGAAATCGAGTTAAAGAAGCAAGTTGTGAGGGGTGAGCGAAGGGCAAAAGATGTGAATCCAAGCCCTACAAAGAAAGCTAGAACTGCTGAATCGGGGAAGAAAGTGGAAGCTAAAGGCGGGTCGCCAAGTTGCAGAGTGTGTGGAAAGGGGCACAAAGGGGAGTGCCGCTTCAAAACAAGCCGTGTCCGGTATGTGGGAAGACGGGACACACTGCATCGCTATGTCCCGGAAAAGTTTCCGTTTGTTACAAATGTTATCAACCCGGCCACAAAAAGTCTGAATGTCCCGAGTTGGTTGGAAAGAGAAACACAAAAGAGTCTCCAGCAGAAGCTCCCAAAGCGAAGGCTAGGTCCTTCCAACTTACAGTGGCTGAAGCAAAAACAGAACCCGATGTGGTCTCAGGTATATTCACAATTAACTCAATTCCAGCACGTGTACTGTTTGATACGGGTGCGAATAAATCCTTCATTTCACATGGATTTATTCGACATCCTTGTTTTATATTAACAAAGTTATTTGTGCCCTTAGAAGTTGAAATAGGGGACAACAAAAGTTTTATAGTTTGTGATGTTTGTCGAGGCTGCAAATTAAGCATTGACGATGAAGAATACTTGATAGACCTAATCCCGATGTCAATGGGGGAATTTCAAGTAGTCATTGGGATGGATTGGCTATCTCAGCACCACGCGAAGGTCGTGTGTTTTCGTAACGAGATAAAGTTAATATCTCCGAGCGGGAAACACGTCACTATCTATGGTGAAAAAGGAGGCAACCCCATAGTATGCTCAATGTTGAAAGCTCACAAGCTTATGAAGCGAGGATGCAAGGCATTCATGATATACGCAAATGAACCCGAGAAAGAATCACAGAAGATTAAAGATGTACCGATAGTACAAGACTATGAAGATGTGTTTTCGGAGGATTTACCAGGGATACCGCCTAAACGGGAAGTAGAGTTCGGGATCGATTGATTCCGGGCGCAAAACCCGTAGCAAAAGCACCATACCGACTCGCACCATCGGAATTACAAGAGTTGATGTCCCAGATTCAAGACCTGCTTGACAAAGGATTCATAAGGCCGAGTGTGTCTCCTTGGGGCGCACCGGTGCTATTCGTGAAAAAGAAAGACGGAAGCATGCGCATGTGTATCGATTACCAGGAGTTAAACAAACTCAGGGTAAAGAATCGATACCCGCTTCTGAGGATAGATGATTTATTTGACCAATTACAAGGTGCGAACTGGTTTTCAAAAATTGACCTTAGATCGGGGTATCACCAACTAAAGGTCAAGGAGGAAGATGTGCCGAAGACGACTTTCCGCACGAGATACGGACATTACGAATTCCTCGTGATGTCATTCGGGCTAACAAATGCACCCGCGGCTTTCATGGACCTCATGAACCGGGTTTGCAAGCCAATGTTGGATAAGTCAGTCATCGTGTTTATCGATGATATTTTGGTGTATTCAAAAAGTGAAGCTGAACATGCACACTACTTACAAGAGGTGTTAGAAACACTTAGACGAGAAAGGTTGTATGCGAAATTCTCTAAGTGTACCTTTTGTTTACGAGAGGTACAATTTCTTGGCCACATCATAAGTGCCGACGGAGTATTGGTGGATCCGTCAAAGATCGAGGCTGTGTCAAAATGGAATCCCCAAAGAACCCTTCGGAAATTAGAAGCTTTTTGGGGCTTGCGGGATACTATAGGAGATTCATTCAAGATTTCTCCAAAATTGCGTCACCGCTAACAAAACTAACCCGGAAGGAAGAAAAGTTCATTTGGGGTGTAGATCAAGAAAAAGCGTTTCAAACGATAAAAGAGAAGTTGACTTAAGTTCCGGTACTGACATTACTGGACGGGGTCGAAGACTTGGTGGTTTATTCGGATGCTTCACTGTCGGGACTCGGATGCGTTTTGATGCAACGGGGCAAGGTTATAGCTTATGCCTCGAGGCAATTGAAGATACACGAGAAGAAATATCCCACGCACAATCTCGAATTAGCTGCAGTGGTATTTGCATTAAAAATATGGAGGCACTATTTATATGGGGTAAAGTGCACCATATTCACCGATCACAAGAGCTTAAAATACTTCTTCGATCAGAAGGAGTTAAATATGCGACAAAGGCGATGGTTAGAAACGGTGAAAGATTTCGACTGCGAAATACACAATCACTCCAGAAAGGCAAATGTGGTGGCGGATGCTCTGAGCAGAAAAGCGGACTATATCCCAATACGAGTAAGATCGATGCAGCTGGTGGTGACCTCGGGTATACTTGAACGTATCTGAGAGGCGCAATCAGAAGCAGTGAAAGAGGAGAATTGGAAGAAAGAAAGAATAATCGGCCAGTTGAAAGATTTGTCGGATGGAAATAACGGGTTGAAGACTCGATCCGGAAGGATATGGGTTCCAAATACTTGTGGGGTGAAGATGCTTCTACTTGATGAAGCTCATAAATCCCGATATTCAATCCATCCGGGGGCGACCAAGATGTATAATGATTTAAAACAAAACTATTGGTGGCCCATGATAAAAAGAGATATTTTGAAACATCTGGAGAAGTGTTTAACTTGCTTGCAAGTCAAAACGGAGCACCAGAAACCATATGGTAAGTTGCAGCCATTGGATATCCCAGTTTGGAAATGGGAACAGATCACCATGGATTTGTTGACCAAATTGCCCAAAACCAACCGCGGGTTTGATGCTATATGGGTAGTCGTAGATAGATTGACGAAAAGTGCTCACTTATTCCGATTCGTGAGACTTATACATCAGAGAAGATGTCAGAGGTGTACACCAATGAAATCATAGTGCGTCATGGGGTACCGATATCTATTGTGTCAGACAGAGATACTCGGTTTACTTTGAAATTTTGGCGTGAATTCCAAGAATAAATGGGAACTAAACTGTTCATTAGTACTGCGTACCATCCACAAACGGATGGGCAGAGTGAAAGAACAATACAAACGCTGGAGGATATGCTGCGAGCTTGCATTATTGACTTCGGGGGTAGTTGGGATGTCTATCTACCCTTGGTCGAATTTTCATATAACAATATCTATCACGCGAGCATTAAGATGGCCGCGTATGAAATGTTATATGGTAGGAAGTGTCTAACTCCGGTATGTTGGGGAGAAGTGGGTCCACGAGGACTAGCGCCTACTGATATAATCCGAACTACGAATGAGAAAATCGACATGGTCCGAACTCACTTAAAAGCGGCTCAGGATCAACAAAAGTCATATGCGGATAAACGAAACAGGCCTATTGAATTTCAAGTGGGCGATAAAGTAATGCTGAAAGTATCGCCGTGGAAAGGAGTAATACGGTTCAGAAAAAGAGGAAAGTTGAGCCCAAGATTTATTGGGCCATTCAGAATCACCGAGCGGGTTGGCAAAGTGGCGTATCGTCTCGAATTACCCGAGGAGCTGAGTGGGATTCATAGCACATTCCATGTGTCACATCTCCGGAAATGTTTAGCGGACGAAACTGCTCGTATCCACTACGATGATATCAAGGTGGATAACAACCTCAACTATGCGGTAAAACCAATTGCGATTTTAGATCGTAAAGAGAAGAGTTTGAGAAACAAAGTAATTAAGCAAGTCAAGGTCAAATGGGAGCATAGGAAAGGTTCGGACACTACGTGGGAGTCCGAAGAGGAGATGCGACGTCTCCACCCTACATTATTTGGTACGTACTTTGGTTTCGGGGACGAAACCCTTTTAAGGGGGGTGGACTTGTAACAACCCGAAAATATAAAACTTTATATTAGAATTATAAAGTATAATAAACAAGAATTTACTAACTAGGAGTTCTAACCTAGTTAGCTAATAGTCTAGAAATAACTTATAATAGGGTTAAAAAACAACCAAAACTATAAGTTATACAAAAGGGGAAGGGTTAATCTTGTAAAAACTGAAACTAGAATTTATTAAAACAAAATAAACAAAAACCAAACACACAATTAGTGTGTCTGGTCGATCAAGAACGCAGGGGAGCGATCAAAGCTTCTCACCAAACCCTAACTTCACAAAATTGATCAATTGAAGGCTGATTTTTGTCCCAAATCGAAATCTGAACATAGATTCGTGATCCTCATCACAAGGGGGTTGTGAGGTATGTAAAATTCTATGAAAATTCTCTGTTTGAAATTCTTATGAATTTGGGAGATTCAAAGTTTGATGATGCATGTTTGTGATTTGGTTAGATTAGGGATAATATAGTGTCAAGAAGTAAAACCTAGACAACTACATGTGAAATCATGTCCAAATTCAGGAAATTCCATGAACACATTGAAGGTGGGTTATGGGTTTTGCAAGATGATGATGAACACTAGGGTTTAGAATGATTATTCTAGTGTAATTTGATCATAGAAAGTGATTTCAGAAAAAGTATGATGTTTAAATGCTATATGAAAGCTTTAGTGATGTTAAGTTTAGCTAAATAGCAAGCTATGAATTGAATGTGAATAACATAAAATTCTGCCCTTATAGTGTTTGTGGAAATGTCTCAAAGAAGGCTTAAAACTGAAATTCAAAGTCGAAACGCATAATTTTGATAATTTGACAAATTATGCGATATATGATTGAAATGGAGTTCTAAATACAATGTGATTGAACTCTATAGGAAAGGAAGCCGGAGCTACGAGCGGACAAGCCGGTGTAGACGCACGACTAAAGGGTGCGCTTTGAAGGTATGTAACTTGACCCGTTACATTAAACGAATTTTGATAATTATCATATATGTAGTTGGATTGTGTATTAAAAGTTGAGTTGGATTAAAGCGATGATATTCGCTATGTCGAATAATAAGCCAAGAATCTGGTTAGACCTCGTTGGTAGTCATCAAAACGGAGGATTCCTTAGATGAGCCAAACGGGTCGAATAACCAAGTAAGGCATGCCAGTACATCGTAGTATGGATACTCGGTCTCTTGTTATTATTGATAAATGACATGTTGGAATACGAGGACTAAACATGTTGGTTTGTATGATTGGAAGCCGAGAACTTGATTCAAGTAAACAAACAAATCAAACCAAACATAACTTTCCAGCGTCTACCGTAAATTATGGTATATACCGTAATTTACGGTAGAGACCAAAAGGTTACGGTGGGTTTCATCTGTGTTACGGTGGAACCAGAACTTCCCAGAAGCTACCGTAACTTACGGTGTCTACCGTAAGTTACGGTAGAGCTTAGAAATAAATGATAAATTTTGTATTTCTTGGTTAAATCGAATCCGTTTTAAGCACAATTTTCATTATGTAATGTTTCTAAGAACACTAACATTAATGTTTAATGTAAACATTTCAGTTTCTAGGTGTTGCAAATCTACGGATGGCGATCAAGCAACTTGTTGAAGAACCGAACACTACTTTTGAAGCTTCCGCATAAATTAACTTTGTTTAAACAATGTTATGATGTAAACCGTTTGCTAAATAACTTATGGATGTTTTAATTAGTCAGTAGATAACTAATGTTTGTTACCTTAGAACTTGGTTCTTGAAACTAAGGCTTTAATTTGGACATCTTTTGTATAAAATCTTATGTATTATTACTAAATTCAAGTAGAAATTTTAAGGGTGTTACAATAGACCGTTATATAATCTTCTGAAATAGACCACTTAAAGGGATCTTTTCAATTATATCATCACATGATATTCCTAACCAGATTTTCAAATCAATCTGTTTAACTAGACCACTCAAGGGGTCCAATTATAGAATAGTACTTTATAACCCAAGGGACTTAACTACAACGTAGAAGTCCATTAAGGATTTAAGATAGTACCTTTGGATATCCTACTTTGAATCCCTCATATGGAGATATGGAAGATTCTATGAGGATTTGGATAACGAGTATTCAGATTACACAAAAACACAAGACATAAAAGGAATCGCATAAGCACATATAATCACATAATTTGTTTAACTTGATTTTTAAGTTGTTATATTTGGACACGGGTATTAAAGCATGCTAGGAATCCAATCCGTGGATTTCATTTGGCACTTTAAACATCTTCAAGAATCTAACTATGGAGATAGAAAGATCTTAACGGGAATTCGGATTTGTCCTTATTGAATTGTAATATACGTATTAAGGCATACGAACAATTCAATTAAGGGCTCCGATTTGAGCTATATTTATCCACAAGGATCTAATTATGAGGATAGAAAGATCCTATTTTGGATTTTGGAATTTGTGTAACGAGAGGTGTTTCGAAACCTTGCACTAAACATGCTTAAGTCGATACACAAGGTAGAAGGTTCAAGAGGTTGAGGTACTAGATATGCCAAGGCGACATATGAAGCAGAATTTGGAGTTTGAGCAGCGACAGGATTTGCAACAGCTTTGTTTTGGATAGCAAAGCGACACATGTTAACCAGATGTCTCCATCGTCCACCGTGGGTACATTTGAAACAGGGTATTTGATTTGGATGTTGACGGTGGCATCGATTGCATCAAAGAGCAGTTCCCTTGTAAAGCTTCATCCCTGAGGCGAGTCATGGTGATAGCTAAATCAACGGTCTTCTGGAGTACGACGCCTATTTGTTGAGTGATTGTGGCACCTAGTTCGGACATTGTTGCTGTGAGGAAGAGGCATCATGAAGATGATGAAAGATATGGGAGGAAACAAGTGAAATGAAAACAGAATGACAACGCATAAAAATTGTGATCATTTGTTTGTTACCTAAGGCAAATAAATGAGATGGTGACTAAATAAAGTAAGTGGGTCATATTAATGTATCGCGAAGACATGCTTTAGCCTATAAGTGGACACTCACCCCAAGAGTTCCCAGGTAAGAGTGACTGGTCCGATTATGTGGATTTGTACGAACACTCTAGCCTTAGACAGAAAGCTCGAGTACAGGCATCCACCCTTCCAGATTGCACGTGTTCACATTATAAGACCCAACTTTGACAGGATTTTGAAAACTTAGAGGATTCAAAACCTTATAATAAATCATCCTAGAACAGATGATTGGTTTTCAAAGCGGATTCAAATTTTGTGTTCTTATTGTGGTTGTCACCTAATGATAAGTGACGGTATTGTTTTTAGACTAAACATGAGATAACTCGCGTTAGGGTCCTAGGAAGGTTATAGTCTAGGTCAAAGCATTACTAATAACCTAATTCTCTATAACCATTGGCTCTGATACCAACTTTTCTGTCACACCCCGACCACGAAAACAACAAAACGTGGCGGAAACGTGGGGAGTGTTGTAACAGAATCATTGTTTCACAACAATGGAATAAATAATTTCGTTTTATTGAATAATTGAACTCTTTGTTCTATTACAAATCAGATAAATACAAATATTATCTTTCAAGTTTTAAAGTCGCTAAGGCATGAGTCCATCCTAAGTGTAGCATGTATCAACAATCATCACAAAGCAGCACCTGAAACATATGTAAAATAGGTACGTCAGCATAAAAATACATGTGAGTTACATAGGTTTTATTGATTTAGGATTCATGACTTGTAAGTTTAAAAGAATGTTTTATGAAAAATAGTCATGATCCTTGTAAAATGTTTTCTTTGATAAATCATATAATAAGTGATAAGAAAACAGATAATTATAGAAGAAAGATGTATAAATAAATAAGTAAGTAAAAGGAGTTTGTATATACTATATTGTTTGAAAAACAATATTTTGATAAATAGGTTTGTAGTATATATAAAAATATACTTTGGTTTTAAGAAGGTCGAATAAGTAATATATTAAAATATATTTCAGTTCCAAAATCGTTAAACAAATCGTATCTTAAATATACTTTGGTTGTCAAATAATAATTTTCGGTAGTATATCAAAAGTATACTTTGGTTTAATTAATAACATATCAAAATATGTTTTGGTTTTATGAATAACATATTAAACTATGTTTTGGTAATAAATAACGTATCAAAATATGCTTTGGTTTTATGAATAACATATTAAACTATGTTTTGGTTATTAACAAAATATATGTTGGTTTTGTACAATATCACATATGAGAGCATATCAAACTATACTTTTGGGAGTATAACTAAACATACAAAAATAATGTGATTTAAGAATTCATTCAGACCTAGTGCATCAAACTACACCTTTGAGACTATAGGAATACCACAAAGGCAATCCCTATTTGGATAAAAATAAATTGGTTTTAGACATTCCATGACAACAGGAATGGGGTGTCAAATCCTATAGCGTTATATCATACTACCAATCGGTCTGGTGAACATAAAATAAGTACAATTCAACAATTAATTTTATAATCTTTGAAAAATCAGTGCTTAAACCATAAATAATCATTCAGTTTGTCAAAAGATAAGTACTAATATGTATAATCAATTATACTTTGAAATCATGAACATAACAAATAGGTACACATGCTTCACCCCAAAACATTGAAAACAGTAAAAGAGGGGACTATGTACTCACTTGAGGATGCTTAGAAGTCTTGACTAACTACCAAGCAATGCTAGAGGGATCACGGAAATCAAACGGCACCTAATATAGGTAGCTAAGTTAATAAACAGACCTAAATCGGAAGATTGGATAGTATGAGGTTTCGTAAACCAAATGAGTATTGGAACTCATATGATATAGTCTAACAAAGCCTACATACTAAAATGAAACCTAACCTAAGTGCTTACGACCCATTACGACCCGTTTAGGTAGCTTACGCTACTTTAACGCGTTGTTTGTGTAAAACGCGTTCGGACCGCCTAACTAGTCCTATGACAAGTAATATATGCCTTAACATGTCTAATAATGTTACCTAATCAGTTTAGATGTCAAAATTTAGGTTACATAGGCTTAAAATGAATTTATGCGTAAAAAGGGCATTTTGGTCATTAACCTAAGGCATATAAACTACCTATCATACAATTACTTAAACGAAGTGACCATAAGGTATAATCTCAGAAGGTTATTCCCTATACAACTATGGTCACTAAACATGTTTGGTTGGCTCCTAATGATCGACCAAACGGGTCTAGTTCGAAAGTCTAAGCGGTTGTTTAGACAGCTTGACTTAGGACTCTACACAAGCACTAAACCTAAAGTGACGAGCTAAACGTGTTAAAACATGTTTATCGAAGTTAGAAAACTGGTTTGGTATCAAAACAAACGGTTTTGATACCTAAAAGGAGTTTGGTTACAAAATACGCAAGAATACGCATTTTGGCCGAAACTACGACTCGCCACTATGCCTAGATAACGTGGTAATCAGTAGGTATAGTCATAAGAGACTAAAACCATCATCATTACACTCACATTATGAAGTTCAAACGAACTTCGTATTGACCATAAACTGGTCAATGTAGAAAGTCAAACGAAGTTTGACTTTCACGCTAAAAATGCATAAAAGAACGAAAGAGGACTTACAAAAGGTCCAAGGAGGTTTGATTAAATTTATTCCCAGGTATGAAGTGCAAGACTTCAACTTAGAGAATGAAAATCAGATCAAATGTGAGTTTGAGAGCAAAGGGGGTGGGGTTTATATAGTTTTTGCACAACCGTTAAGATCGTTCATCGTAAAACGAGCTTCGATCTCATCTGTACACATGTGCCCATGGTTTTGTGAAACCATGGGAGCCCCTAGTTTCATTAAAACCATGTGCAAATGAGGGGAAAAGCTGGAACAAGCTAGAATTTAGATTTTTCATTTTGGTCCCTTCCTAAGATAACTATGGCAGAATGTCAATTTTTGTCCCTGAATGTGCAAAACATGGTTTTTGATGCATTTTTGACACGTTTAAGCCCCGTTAATCCCATTTCAAGGCTCTAAAATGAAGTTAAAGTATAGGGAACATGAAACATGCTCAAAAATATCTCGGATGTCGGTTCGTTTGGTCGTACGGTTGCGTTGTTCGGTTAATTACGACGAAACACGAACAAATGCGAAAAACGATCCAAATTACGCGACGAATGGAATTTTATCATGCCAATCACTAAAATAAAATATTTTAATGATTACATAAATTTTTTAATGTCCAGATGTATTCAGAACGTAAGATATGCGCGAAAATGCAAACTTATGCACTTTTTGACGCTTTTAGTCCCTGAATGACCAAAAAGTTCATTTTAGCACACCGAACCCCTCAAGGCCTATTTCTAAGCTATGTAAAGGATATTTAGGGTAAGTTTAACTTATGGTCATGTTCCGGAATGTTTGTTACAATACAAATCGGCATACTTTCATAGTTTGTCGAAATTAGTCCATGTAAGCGAATAAGCTTGATTTCGCCACACCAAACCCTTCAAAACTTATTTCTAAGTTATGTAAAGGTTACTTAAGGTATGTTAAGCCTATTTCACTATTCCGGAGTGTTCTTTGCATTAAACTGGTTATATTTGCGCATCCGTACGCGTACAACCTTCTAGAAAGCGATTTAAAGCTTGAAAGCGAACAAGAATTGATATGTGCAAAAGATACACATATTTATACAAATACCAAGTATGAAATACAATATTTCATTGGTTTGGTATTTTTTTGATGACTGAAGTGACACAGGTGTCACAATATATATTTTTCCTAAAAATCATAGATTTTCCAAATATTCAAGAAAATATATTCTTACTTCCAAAAATAATATATTTTCTCTTTGTCGAAAATACAATATTACTTTTGTAATATTTACAAAAATCATATTTTCATGTCTTGTATATCCAAAATAATATTTACCAAAAATATTTATAACGGTATTTTCCGGAATATTTTGTAAGTTACGTTCTTGCGTTCGGTTTCACAATATGAAGTGTGTAACTTATATACATTCCTTATGATTTTTGATATTATTTTGGATTGCAAATTCATGGTATTTTGTAAGTTATATTACCTTAATCCTAAAATAATATAACTAATACACAAAATATACAAATAATCACACGCAATGTGTCTTCTAAGTATATATCTTTCAAATACATATTTAGTTATTTTTATTTACAAAAACCAACCTCCAATACTTGTATTTTTTGTAACAAAATCTACGGCAAAGTTTATATTGAAAACCATAGTTAAAACTCACTTGTAAATATTTGTTTAGAAAATATTTTTCTAAGTGTTTATATTTTAAGAAAATTTTGCCATAGTTTCCCCTAAAAATGGAGGTGTCCATGCTATTAAAGCATATCATTTTCTTTTCGAAATCATCACCAACAATCAACAATCAATCTTAAATAACTTATACTTACCAAGTGCCAAAATATTGCTATCTACATAATAATCATGAACTTGAACTTTCATAAAAACTTGTAGTAACTTGGTAGTGTGTTTAGCAGACTTAGTTACCCTCCAAAATGTATTTATTTCTTTATAAACCTCACTCTTGAAAGATTTAGGTGTTTACAACTTACTAGATGATTTTTCCAAAAATCATTCTCTTGAATTTTTCTTGTAAACAATGTATTCTTATACATGTTTCATCACTAGAAACATGATTAGTTTCTTTAAAAACAATGTTCATGTAAATCTTGTTATTTAACTTGGTTTCTTTGGAAAACTATTTTTGAAAACATTCAAATTTATGTCTAGTAATCATGTTACATGTTTCATCATTCATATAATCATATTCATTTTTCAAGTTCATGAAAACATAGAGCATGATGATCTTGATCTTTCACAAGATCATCACCTTAACTTACTAGATCATGTGTTTAATCACAATCTAGTAGGTTTCTTATGATGTCTAACATCACTAACACTAATAATCAATCATCAAGAAGCAAATAAACACAAATCAACAAGTATTCATATGTTATTAAGCTTATGTTCATGTTTCAAGATTATCTTCTTTAGTGTTCATCAAGACTAACAATGTTCATCATCTATTATTCATCAAAATATGAAGTAGGATCAAGTGATATGAAGCTTACTACTAGCACAAAGGCTACGGAAGAACACAAGAAGTTGATGATGGCAAATGTGATGGATAAAAGCTATTGGGAGAGGTCCTTCAAGCTCCAAGACCACCAAGCTTCATTAAACACCTTCTAACACTTTTGAATGAACTTGGAAATGGATGGAACTTGATGACTGATGATGATGATGATGTTGTTGTTGCTCACGGCCGAGAGCCAAGGGAGAGGGAGAGAGATGAGTAGTGTTAAGTGTGTGAGAGAATGAGAGCTTTAGTCCTTCATATAACCATCTAATTCTTTTATCCAAAGGGTCTTATGTTCCTTAAGTACAAGGCATATCAAGATCATAATCTTAATCAATCTTAGTGGATCTTAGGAGATCATGGGGTGGGGCCACCCACATACCCGTCCACAAGAATGGGGGGGGGGTCTTGGTTAGAGTTGAATGATAAGTTAAGTGATTAAGTTAGAATTCAAGTGTAAAGTTTAGTGTTTATGCATATCATGTGTTATATAGTGTGTTAGGGTGTTCGGGGATCATAACTAGCTCAGAAACATAGAAACAATGCTTCTAGTGTAATTTTGGTGTTTCAGGTAGTGTCCGGTTGTTCAGTTAGATACCGGTTCGTTAAAGTGTCAAACTATTCCGTTTAGTGATCTTTAAGTATCCTTTTGTGACACTTTTAATTCCCGACACTTAGGAAAGCATTCAGGACCATTTAGCCATATTTTTGCATGTTACAAACTTGTTAAAATGCTGAATTTTGCTGAAAAATGCTGAATTCAGCACTTTAAGTGGGTTTTAGGCACTTTCCGGCACTTAAACTATCACCTGGTGAAGCAGTTTTTGATCCTTACTTTCCTACACACTATACTAGTGTGAAACTTAGTCTCTAGCCCATACAGGGTCTCAAAACACTATTTGTCTATGTACTGACATCGTCAACATTTTTCTGAGTTATCTGCTAACTGTGCTAGCTGTGCTTTGTGCATCATTTATGTCACTAAGAGTTTGTATGTAAAGATGATGTGACAGTATGAAATGTGATGTACATGTAAGTATGATACAATAATCAGAAAGCAATCATTTGTAATTCACCACAGTCATTAAGCACTAATCAAGGTTAATTAAATTGTACGGATACCTGGATTTTTGACGGTTTTCACAGAGTATAGGAAAGACCTTGAAAACTCAGGTTGTCACATATATAATGCATGTTAACTGTGTGACAACTATCAAAATTCCAGGTATCCTTACAATTATTAAACAATGATTAATGCTTAATGACTGTGCTGATTTACAATTTATGACATGAATTGCTTTCTGATTATTGTTATCATACATACATGTGCATCACATATTGCTTAATGTCATATCATTATTGCATGAGAACTTTATTGATTCAAATGATGCACGAAACAAAGGTAGCACAGTTATCAGACAAATCAGAAAAATGCTGACGGAGTTCATGTCAGAAAAATGCCCGTATCGAGTGCGGAATGCTGTTTTGGGAATATCCTCTTCATGCACACGAAGTTGATGATACCCAGAACGAAGATCAATCTTCGAAAAGCAAGTAGCACCCTGTAACTGGTCAAAGAGATCATCAATGCGAGGTAGGGGATATCGATTCTTGATGGTGAGCTTATTCAGCTCACGATAATCGATACACATTCTGAAGGATCCATCCTTCTTCTTGACAAAAAGAACGGGAGCACCCCAAGGTGAAAAGCTAGGACGGATAAAACCTTTGTCAGAAAGCTCCTGAAGCTGCTTAGATAGCTCTTGCATCTCAGACGGTGCAAGACGATATGGAGCTCTGGCAATAGGATTTTCACCAGGCACGAGATCGATACGGAACTCGACTTGGCGTGCTGGGGGTAGTCCAGGTAATTCTTCAGGAAACAGCTCCTGATAATCCCGAACAACAGGGATATCTTGAATAGACTTACCTTGGTCTTTATCTGCCGTAACATGTGCCAAGAAGGCCACATAGTTCTTTCGCAGATACTTCCGGGCTTTAAAACAAGACATAAGCTTGAGGCTACTAACAGGTTTCTCACCACGAACCTGTAGGATCTCACCTGACGGGAGCAGCACACGAACGATCTTTTCGAAACAAACTACCTCGGCGTGATGTTTGGCTAACCAATCCATACCCACAATAATGTCGAAGCTTCCAAGATGCATAGGGGTGAGGTCAATAGGAAAAAGATGGTCGCTAAGATTCAATTGACAGTTGCGAAGAACGGAATTAAGAACAATGGGTTCACCATTCGCAACTTCAACAGTCAAAGGCTTACCTAGTTTCGTTCTAGACACGCGAAGCAAAGGTTCAAAAGATAACGACACAAAACTCTTATCGGCCCCTAAATCAAAAAGAACAGACGCAGGTTGATCATTAACAAAGAACGTACTGTTCACCACCTCGTTGTCTGCTTGCGCCTCGACAACATTCATATTAAAAACTCGTCCACGAGCCTGAGCCTGAACTGGATTTGCATTAACCAGCCTTGGACACTGGTTTCGATAATGGGTCAGGTCTCCACAATTAAAGCACGAACCAGGAGGATAGTGAGGTCGTGCAGCTTGCTGTTGAACAGGTGGTTGAGCTCCCTGCCGAGCTGGATTTCTAGCAGAACGACAAACCTCTGCAAGATGACCTGATTTTCCACAGATGGTACAGAAACGACACGGGAGTTGTTGTTGATGATGACTATTGCACCTATTGCACAAAGGTGCATTCCCTTCATACCGCTTCTTTGCTGGAGGCTGTGCTGGCTGATTGGGAGCTGCCTGGTTCTGTTGGGCAGTGATGGCAAAATTTTGGGAAGCCTTTCGCTTCCTAGAGCCCTTTGATGAGCCAGAATCCTTCCCCTTCTTACCTTTCTTGCTATCCTTCTTGTCAGAATCCTGCTTCTTACCCTTGTCACCCTTCCTATGCAATTTACCCTTTCTGATCTGCGATTCTGTCAACATTGCAGATAGTTCGATTGCCTGACGAACAGTGGTAGGTTTACTACCAGTAACGATGTCTTGCACAGAGTCAGGTAGACCATCGATGTATCTCTCGATAGCCTTGTCAAGTGGGGTAACCATCGTTGTGCATAACAAACTCAACTCTTCGAACCTGTCAGTATACGCTCGGTGCTCACCACTTACTTGTTTCAGATCATCGAACTCCCTCTCCAACGCTCGCAGTTCATGACGAGGACAGAACTCACTCTTCATGAGAGTCCTTAACTCAGCCCATGTTTGTGCTAAAGCGACTTCAGCACCACGATCTCTCATAACCCCGTTCCACCATGTTAACGCCCTCTTCTGAAGAACACTAGAAGCAAACTCGACCTTGCGATTATCAGGACACTGAACATGACAAAAAGTATTCTCAATGCTCTCAAACCATTGAAGGAGCCCAGTTGCCCCCTCAGTACCACTGAACTTGAGTGGTTTAGCCGAATTGAAGCTCTTGAAGTTACAAGGAGCGTTCTGATTGATGTTGGCTTGGTTAAACTGAGCAATAAGATTTGGGAACGCCGCAGCCATATGCTGTGCGATGATTTCTGCCAGTTCGGCATTCGGTAGCTGATTTTCGCGTCGAGGAGGCATGCTAAAAAGAGGAAACATGAGAGGAAACGAGTGAGATGATTAGATGAAAAGAACGAGATGAAACAAAATCAACAAAGCAAGGATGGTGGTCATTCGTCCGTATCACAAAGCAAAGAAATGACGCACAGTGACTAATCAAAGTAAATGGGTCCATAAACAATGCTTAGCGAAGACATGCTCGCCTATAAGTGAACACTCACCCCAAGAGTTCCCAGGTAAGAGTGACTGCTCCGATTATGTGGATTTGTACGAACACTCTAGCCTTAGACAGAAAACCCAGGGTACAGGCATTCACTCTTCCAGTTTGCACGTGTTCACATCATTTAGACCCAAACTTTGACGGGATTTTGAAAACTCGAAAGGCACTAAGCCAAATATGAGTTAAACTGGAAGGGTTAAAAACAATAAAATAAATCATTTGAAAAAAATAGAGGATTGTTTTTCAAAAATCGTTTTAGAAAACTGGGTTCTTGTTTTGGTGATCACCTAAGGATAGGTGCAGTGCATGTTTTAAAATCTAAACACAAGGCAACTTGTGTTGGGGTCCTAGAAAGGTTATAGTCTAGGTCAAAGCATTACTAATAACCTAATTCCCTATAACCATTGGCTCTGATACCAACTCTTCTGTCACACCCCGACCACGTAAAACATCAAATCGTGGCGGAAACGTCGGGAAGTGTTGTGGCAGAATTATTGTTTCACAACCATGGCATTTAAAGTTATATTTTATTTATCAATAAAAGAGGTACATTGTCTTAAAACAACTGAAACATAGAGTACATAACATGTTTTAACAACTCTAGCTTCATTTTTATAGTCACTAAGGCCCAAGTCCACCCTAGCGTATCACGATCAAGCTATGCATTAGCTCCTGAAACACATGTGAGGTACGTCAGCATAAAAATGCCTGTGAGTAACATAGGTTTTTGTGAAAATAGGATTCATGACTTAGGTTTTAGAAAAGGGTTGTTTAACAAAGTCAGTCATGATCCTTGAAACATGTTTTGTTTTATAAATCATTTGAAAAGCGATGATAAAGTAGATGATATGTGAAAGAGTAATGTAAGGTTAAATGAATAACTAAGTAAAATGAGTTTGTATATAACGAAGAATTTTGTAGAACAATGTCTTGTGAAAAATATGTTATTTGTAAAAATGTATAAGTCCACATTGAATGATTTAAATAACGCTACGACATGTAATATAATACAAGCACTTATATATATAGGAAATACCAGCGGCGTATCCACCATGCTTGTATCACATTACACACGTCTCGTTACTTAAATCACTTACCCAAACAAACCACCAATGTAAGTTGCCCATGTCTAAACCATTTGTCCAATGTTATTGTGAAAACCATGTCAAAATGTGTATATCAATATCAAAAATGTCTATGTCAAATATCAATCATGTAATGTGTAATCAAAATGTCATGTATGGTTAGTGAAATATGTATCAACTAAATCATAGACAAAAATGCACAAAACAATGTATTGAAGTAAAACATGGTTTAAATCAACGCTATGTTTTGTGGGAAATGCATGCTATAATGAATACAGACATTTATGCGGTATTGTGAAAATGCATACATCCAAGCCTTGCAACTGTGGTGATAAACCTTTTAACAAATTAAAGGTCTATTTGTCTAAATGTTTTAATCGAATTCGGTCATTCCTTCCATCCAAACATACCCAGGATGTCAGGAACGGGAGTTGTCAATTCCTATGGTACCATTACCTACTAACGAGCGGCGTGATCAAAGTTAATGAATGTATATGGTCCCATTTAAACAAACCAAATGTCATACCCGAGATGTAAGCATGTGAAAACAATGCACTAAGTATGATGAACATACATACCGTGAAAATGTCATGTAAAATAAATGCACTAAATATGATGAACATACATAGCGTGAAAATGTCATGTAAAATAAATGCACTAAGTATGATGAACATACATAGCATGAAAATGTCATGTAAAATAAATTCACTAAGTATGATGAACATACATAGCGTAAAATGTCATGTAAAACTAATGTACTAAGTATGATGAACATACATAGCATGAAGATGTCATGTAAAACAATGTACTAAGTATGATGAACATACATAGCATGAATATGATATAAAAGCATGAAATCATGAAAGTAACAAGTAGGCACATGTGTTTCACCCCAAAATGTTTGAAAAACAGTAAAAGAGGGGTCTATGTACTCACAGTAGTGCGTCTTGAATCGAATCTCAAACCCTGTCCGCTACACGACAACCTACAACGTACTAATGTCTATTAGACGAGCGGGTCGTGCCTTGGCTTAGAGTTTAGTGTTTTGATTTGCGTTACTTAGGTATTATTTTGTTAAAACAATAATAATTATTTTAACTTAACTATCGATATTAGAAAAATAGTTAGACAACTATTTCGTACCTACTTTCTCTAATATTTTACTAAGTGTTCGGAGGATTCTCGGAAAATTTCGTTGGGTATCCTCTGTAAATAGAGGTGTCCATGCTTTAATAGCATATCATTTTCTTTTATATAAAACCAATAGTTCATTTTCAATCACCAAATTGACATATCGACAAACAAAACGTTGCATACTTCATTTCAGCTTTATAACTCGAAACCGGACTGTTTTCGAGGATTTTTATAAAATAGTTAACCTTTTCTAAAAATCTCCAAATTTTTACAGAATATGACATATGTTCCAAAATTTATTGTGTAAAAATATCAAAGTCCAATTAGTTACCCATATTTTATAAAAAATCATTTTCTAGACTGCAATCAGATTTGTTACCATTCTGATCGCAGTTTACGGAAATATTCACTAAAAATCAACCGTAAGTCCGTTTGACGAAATTCCAGTTGGAGGGTCGTCCTGACAACGGTGTCCATCTACTGTAAAAATTTCATGGGTTGATTTTATTCAGGTTTTAAGTTGTGACTCCGAAAATGTCATACTTTTTCTGCAATAAAAATGCAGCTTGAGCTGCTGTCCAAAAATAACCTTTTAAAAATAGTAAACGGTCTCGAAAAATTATGATTCCAGTGCCATTTGCTTAGTTATTCCAAAACACTCATTTTAGGCTATAGAAATTCCGTTTTTCGACTTAAAATGACCCCGTTACAGCCTGTTGAAGTTGGCTGGAAATCCAACTCAGCAAGCTGTTTGAGTTTTTGTGTGTGAAAAACAATCAACAATCGAACAAGAATCGAAGTGAGACAAGAGTATGAATGGACTTACTACTAGCACAAGGCTAGGGTAGAAATTCTAGTGAAGATGATGGTGAGAAAGATGATGAACAAGACTAGAACAAAGCTCCTTTGAATGCCCTTCAACTTGCAACCTCCATGGATCACCTTCAAAGCTTTGAATGAAGAACAAGTCTTGAAGATTTGAAGGTAGAGAGAGAGAGATGGGGGACGATTGAAGGAGGAGAGAGAGAGTTAGGGTTGAGTGAATGATCTTGGTTAGATTGTGAAGATATATGTAGGAGATTTTGTAGAGATATGGACATGGCATGCACTAACACTTGGCAATACAAAGATCAAAGGAGATATTGCCATATCTTGCAAAATTTGGTGGGTCCCCATATATATATATAACCGTAAGATGTATGGGGGGAGGGGGGTGAAGTGTAAGTTTTTATATAAACATGCCATACGTACGCTAAAACGAGTGTTTAACTGGATACCGGGTATTTTATCTAGCGTTTAAATCCCGGTTATGGCGTTCTAAAATATTTTTATTATACTATAAAAATAAACTCGCCAAAATATTACTGGAATTTCAGTTGCCAAGACTGGCTGCATTGTCTGCGTTTTGCAGTATAAGCACTGTGTCGCGCGGAAACACGTGTTACGAGCTTACACTTGAAAAATAACGCTTTTAGGCGTTTCAATTTATTTTTCAACACAGACCTGTTTAAAAAAAAAAATAAATTTCAATCATAACAGAATATCTTCTGGATTTAATTATTATCCGGGCGGTTACCAACGTTCGTTTCGCAGTTTTGTCGTAATTAGTTCTTTAGTTCAAATAGTCATGTTTTTTGCCATACCGAATCCTTCAAAACTTATTTCTAAGTTATGTATAGGATATTTAGGGTATGTTTAGCTTATGTCACGGTTCCGGAGTGTACGTTGCGTTAAACTGATTGCATTTAAGCACCAGTTTGCGTATAACCTTCCAGAAGGTGATCTAAAGCTTGAAATCGGAATCGAATCAAATTGTAAAATTGTCAAACACAAATACACATATATTAACACTAAAACACATAATAACACCAAAGCATATTGTTTTATTGATAACGGGCATTGTTTTACATAATACGATGATTACAGATCACAGTTCAGTACTCAGACAGACATTGTGTGGAGACACAGAATGAGCCAGAAACCAAGAGTTACACTAGTATAGTGTGTAGGGAAGTAAGGATCATAAAACTGCCTTCCTAAGTGATAGTTTAAGTGTCAGGAATCAAAACAGTCATAAAAGGTAACATAAAGCACAGTAAACTGCATAGTTTAGCAACTTAATGAACCGGTAACCAACCGAACAACCGGACACTATCCGAAAACTAGAAGTATTGTTTTAACATTACCAAGCTAGTTATGGTCCCCGAACATCATAACACACTATATAAACACCTAATAACTAAATAACCTAACTAAACACTTAGATTTCAACCATAACCTAACTATAACAATACATTGAACTCTACACCCCCCCCCCACCTACGGCCCCAACAAGGGTGGCCCACCATAGATTTTATTTAGATTATTTATTAGATCTTGTTATAACTTTACTAAACATAATAACCTATGGATACTTATTTGTTGGAGGTTTTTATAAATTAACCTCAAGATCATACCATTTCATTCTCACACTTAACACCACACTTGAACTTCTCCTTCCCCTCTTCCTCATTCCCGGCTGAACACACTCCACCATACATCCATCATCTTCCATCCATTCTACATATACACAAAGGTGTAAGAAGGTGTATAAGGAAGCTTGGAGCTCTTGGAGATTGAAGGACCACCCATACAAGCTTTTATCCACCACATTTTCATCTTGAGATCATCCAGCCTTGAGCTAGTAGTAAGATCATTCTACTCTTCATTTTACATCTTGTTTTGGTGGTTAAAAGAAGATACAAGTTGTTAATCAGGAAGAACACTATGAATCTTGAACATGAAACTTGAACATAAGACTAAATGCATAGTAAAACAAGTTGTTTAAGTGTTGTTATGATTGTTGATTGTTGTTTGCTTATGTTACGGATGTTGATCATCATATGATCTTGCTAGATAGTGATTAAAGACATAATCTAGCAAGATGAGAGGGTGATTATGTTAAGATCAAAGTGATCATCCTCATGTAAATCATGAACTTGAAAGTATAAGTTGTTTTTCTTGTTAAGTGATGATCAAAGTGTTAGTGCAGTTGTCTGTTGACTACATCTTTGTTCGAGTTTTAGAGAGAGAGAAAGTCAAGTCGCTACGAGTTTCACTAGAAATGGCAAGGTGGCAAACTTGTAATTAATGTGAACTTTCATTAAAAGCCTTGACCATATAAATAGGGTGTTATGTCATAGTTTTAGTTAGATTTTGAGAGTTCTTGAAGAGATTTTGATAGAAGTTTAGGAGGAGACTTGGAGGAGAAGACTTTCTAGAGAGAGAAAGTAGAGAGAGAAAGTATTGTATTTGTGATTCTTGTACCGTACACGTCAAGTTTAGCAATGGAATCACATTAGTAGTACGTTATCGTGTGTTCGGTCACGTTCGTTCACGGATTCCGCACGTGAAACGTTTGTTACGCAATCGAACGGTCGAAAAACCGGTCCTACAAGTGGTATCAGAGCTAGGAGCTCGATTTCTTGATCAAACACATCGTATTCGTACCAGATTTGAGCCGATTCAGATCCGATTTCTCCTATTTCTTCATCTTCTACTTGTTTCTTACGTTTTTTTTCTGAAAAACGTCAAATTGAATAGGTAAATACGGTCCAAATCGTCTGATTTTTGGATATGTTGTGCGTTTAGACCCGATCTACAATCCTACCAAATTTCAGCTCGAAACTCCAAGCCGTTTTGGAGAAATCTCGATTTTTCGGTCCGAATTCGCAGCTGTGGATCGCCTTTTTGAACATTTCAGGACCGCTTATTTGGTTTTCATTGTGGTTCGCTCATAATCAATGTGTTGAACCGCTCAAAAGGTGTGAAATTGTTCTGGATCGCTGATAAGTCACTTATGAACCGCTTATAGATTCTACGTTTGAACCGCTTATTAGACAGACTTGGGCTCGCTTTTAAGAAAAACTCAGAACCGCTTTTGTGTCAGATTGTGTTTCGCTTATGTGTCGTCTTCTTCACGTGAGATCTTGTTGGTGCAGTTGTCTGTCGACTACATCTTAGTTCGAGTCTTAGGACAGGGTTGATCGTATTGTATATGTGTTTAGAGTATTAGGACCGCTTATAGGGTAAATGAGTTGGACCGCTTTTGTGGCATTTAAGTGGACCGCCCATCTGTCAATTAGTTGGTTCGCTCATATGGACATGTCCATATGAGCGGTTCCTGACTCCTATATATAGGTGTCATATGGGCGGTTCCAGAAGATAGAGTAGTGAAGTGTGTGTTTTCTAAGGTGTAAAGGCGAAACCCTGTCCGTTTGTCTCCACGAGCTTGTAATTTGACAATTGATCAATAAAGGAGACGTTAAATAGTGAAATCAAGCTTTACGAAGACTAATTCAATGAATTCCGCCTCTGGATTAGTCTAAGTGCTCTTCTGAACGACTCATCGGGTCAGCAAACGATCCTACATGTGGTATCAGAGCTCAGGAGGAAGAGTTCTTGCTGTTTAGCTCGATTTTCGCTCGAAATTCTCACTTCTACACCTTCTTTTTCTGATTCGGAAAGATTTCACGGTCGGAATTTGATCAAAATCGCAGGGATTGTGTGAAATAGTACCGTGACTAACCCTGGAAAGTTTCAGATTAAAATTCGAAGTTTTAGTGGATCAAATTGATGTTTGAAATGGGATCGCGTTTCTGAACGTCTGGAACCGCTCGAAATTTTGGTCTGGAACCGCTCGAAATTACGTTTGGAACCGCTCATCCGGACGGAACTTGAACCGCTCTTTCGGTCGAATTGTCCTTGGATCGCCCATTCAGACATAGTTGGACCGCTAATTCGAACAGTTCTGAACCGCTCATCCATACATTGTTGGATCGCTTTTTCGATCAATTGACTTTGGACCGTTCCAACTTCACTGTGTGAACCGCTCATAAGGACGAATCTTGGACCGCTTATTTGGTTTAGTGGTGGGAATAGCTCATTCAGACAACGTCTTGGATCGCTCGAACGAAATATTTTTGGACCGCCTATACGAACATTCTTGAATCGCTTATTCGGACCAACTTGAACCGTTCGAACAGACTTTGTTTAGACCGCTTATTCAAACAAAGTCTGGACCGCTTATTTGGGCTGATTGTGAACCGCTTATTCGACAAACTTGTCTGGGCCGCTTATCTGACAAATTGTTGATTCGCTTTTGTGATCACTAAAGATTTGTCGGAATTTTCGGTAAAATGACTATGAGGTTTGATGTGCAGGAAAACAATGATCTTGAGAGAATGAATAGTTGGTATCGAGGATATTTTAGTAGTTCTTATCAGAAAATATCAAAAGATATTTGGTATGAACGTTTCAAAGGCTTTTTGAGTAAGAAAGATGAAAAATTGGATGATCTGGAGAAACGTTTTGATCGGTTGATAGACTATTTGAAGGAAAATCAAATAGTGATATCAGAAGCTGAGATGATATCAAAGTTCGCTAATGGTTTATCAGTTGAATGGGATGATGTTTTGAAAAATTTGAAAGAAAATTCTAATTTTTCAAAATTAACTTTACATAAATTCATCGGCGAACTTAAAAATCACGATTATGAGAATTATCAAAAGAAGAGAGAATTATTGGATAAGATAAAAATAAATTTGGAAGATTTGAGTTTAGAAGTGATAAAAGAAATGAACAAAAGAATCAATTTTTGTTTGGGAACAAAAAGGAAGTCGGTTTATGATATGAAAAGAGGCTGTTATATCGATGATAATAGAAATCCTCTTGATCTTGTTACAATCTTTGGTGCAGGTACATACAAGATAGAGAAAGAACAAGTGCCGAAGGTTGAAGAATCTGTGAAAACAGTATGCTTCGAATGCGACAACTTTAAGACTGATAATGACAAACTTGTCAAAGATGCGGAAAGTTTGGCATTGGAAATCAAGAAGTTGAGAGAAGAGAAGCAGGATGATGAAAAACAGATTCTTATGATTCAAGAAAGTTGTGAGAAGTTGAAGGCAGAAAATGACAAACTGTTGGGTGGTTTGGACAGTTTGACATTTGAAAATAGGAAGTTGAAAGAAAATATAAAGGTTTTTGAAAACAAACAGAAATCGTCAGAAGATGAGGATTTCTGGATCAAGCTTGAAAACAAAAACCTGAAAGCCAGTGAATCAAAATTTCAGGAACAGATAAAAATTTTGGAAAATGAAAAGACTGTTCTTGAAAATTTGAAAAATGAACATGAAAATTCAATCAAGTCTCATCTTGAAAGAATATCTAAGCTTGAAGACGAAGCTAAGAGTTCAAGGATCAAGATTGATGAACTTGAAAAGAAATTGATCAGTTTTGCGACTAAATCTGACAAGTTGATTATTCCTTGTCCAAAACCGATCAATTCAGTTCCAATAAGTGACTGTGTCACAAACTTTGATTCTGTCAAAGTTAAAGATTGTGATGAAAAATCTGATGATAAAAAGGAAAAATTTCAGAAAACTGTTCTGCAATCAACTGAAAAGGGTGAATGCTCGAAGCAAAAACCTTTGAAGAAGAAAGCAGAACAGAATCAAAAGATTACAAATGAGAAAATTGTTCAAAAAGATAGAAAAAATTCATCAGATCGTTCATTCAATCAAAAGAAAAAATTAAAAAATTTAAAAAATGAAAATTCTAAAATTGTTGGTAATAAGTGGCGCAGGTTGGACCACAGTGCTTCAAAGCCAAATCCAGCAAAGTTGAGAAAGGAATATCACCAAGCCAAACAATGCTTTGACTTGAGCGTTTGGACTAAAAATGGTGATTGGTACGATAACAGGGTGTGCTACAGCTGCGGCTATCAGGGGCATATTGCTGTTAACTGCCAGTATTGGAGCTTTGAGACCAGGAGATGCTTTAATTGCAATATTAAAGGTCACATTGCCAGAGATTGCCCAAGGAAATCTAGCGAAAGATTGAGGGCTAATTCTCAGAAAATGGCAAAAATTCCAGTCAAAGTCAAGCCCCAGGAGCAAAAGGTTCTGAAACCTAAAGTTCCAGTACAGTCAATTCAGGAAAAGAAAGTTAAACTTTCACAGGGACAGAAAGACCGACTGAGGAAGAAGAGGGAGAAAGCGAGAGAATATCTCGAGAAGATTTTGTCCTCGGGTTCACCAGACAGAAAGAATAAAAGTTCTGATGAATTGACTCCCTCAATTGCAAAGTCAAGCAAGATAGATTCATCAGATACAAATTTGAGGACTAAAGAGGAAAAGAAGAAGAAGAAAATGGTCGGCGATGAATCTGACAAGTCAAAGTCAGACAAGCCACCTGTAGGCAATGATTCTGGTTCGTTAAAACCAGAGGAGCCTTTGGTTGAGGTAAAAAAGGAGAATTCAGGTTTAGCAATGGATGATGCAAATTTTCCACCATTGTTGAACAAGAATTCGAAATCACCCAAGGACCGTCAGGCTTGGGTGAATCTGTTTAAATGAAAAACCTGACTTGCCGGAGATCCCAAGATGGTATCGTGGATCATGAATCGGCACATTTCTTGAGAAAATTCACTTTGGTGATTTTTCGATTTACATGTGGTAAATCAGGAACATTAATTTGTACTTGATTTTCTACTGATGGTTTATGATCAAACTGGAAATGATAAATCTTTAAAAGGTTTGAAGAAAACAAGATGATGAGATAACCCCAAATCTACCAATGGTTGGAACATAAACTAATTTTTCCGGAAAAACCATTTTGATTGAAACAAACTTAAGTGTTTTGAAATCATTATGGGAAAATAGTTTGTTGTGAGGGGGAGTTCTGATTGTTTTTGCACGAGAATGGTGAATTGAGGTAATTCACATGATGTTGTCAAACTTCTTGTATAGTTTGTTTTCAATTTTTTTTGTCCTCGGAAAATCAAAATTGAAACATATTTTGATTTTAGGGGGAGTAAGAAAATTTTGAAAAATTTAAAAAATTGAAAAATGAAAATGAGTTTTGTTGCAAAAAGAGGAGATGATAGTACGTCGGTGGACTATCACAGCATGCTAGAGATTTGTAAAGACAAAATTGTTTTTAAACAAGTCTTACTAATGATGTGTCAGTAGGCTTCACACAGTTAGTAAATTGTATTCGAGATATAAACATAAAATCAAAACTTACTTATTTTGTGGGGAACACTACTTGGATATATAGGTAACCCCTGAAATCTCGTCTGAAAGGTTTCTTATTCTGGAATACTAGATTCTTGTACTCAATTGATGTCTGGGGTATTATTCCGGGACTTCTGCTGAACGGTAGTTCTGACCTAGTCCCTGGCTAATACTTTCTTCATATGCTTGAAACATAGCATAAAGCCCTCAGCTGATTAGACAATAAAATTGATGATCAGTTGTTGTAGCTGAAAAGATCCTCTAAAGGGGACCCACTGCTAAGTCGAAGCTGATATCTCTCTGCTGAACGGAAGTTCTGACCTGAGATCCCTCAGTTCTCGCATTTTTCCCCTAATTTATATACAGATATCATTTGTAGTTATACTTACCTGTAAATCAGAATATTGGGATCTGGATACGGGAGTATATTCAAGAGGTGGGACACTCAAATAAGTTTAAGTGCTAATACATTAAATACGTATCTTGAATCCATTGAAAATTTGTGTAGAGGTTTAAGTGGACAACAATACTGACAATCAGAAGTAAATTTGTTTTTGACATTTGCTGATTAATCAAGATCAACGGTGTTAGTGATATGTCTAAAAACCGATATGATCCTCTTGCACAATCTCTCAAAAATAGTGTTCATTTCTGTTTTTCTATAAATTCAAAAATCCAAAAATATTGTATTTTTGTTTGATATTTGAAAACTTCAAAAAGATTTTCAACAACAGGGTGTGAAGAACTGATTTTCGACATTTCAAGTGCTAAACATGTTGAACTTGTGGTTTGGGAGAGAGTGTTAAATTGTGAAGATTTGAAATGCAAAATTGGTTCATTAACTTGATGACTAAGTTGAATGTTAACCTACAGTTTGATCTTCATGGTTTTTCTTATACGATTAGTTAATTCATTAAGTTGAATTACAAATTATTTTGGTTTGTGATAGTGTGTTTGAGTTTTGCAGGCTTCTGATCCTGTTGCTACAGAGAAAGCCAGGAGTTGATTTCAATGGTGATAACGATTTCCAGACAGAGATCCCAGCATGATGATAGGGGGAGTCTGACGAAAGTTAAAACCAGAGAAAGACCCAGGCATATGATTTCAGGAAGAAGTTTCTGTAGAAGATTTGATTCCAGGCTGAGTTCCTGAAGAAGACCGAACAAGAGTGAAGAGCTGGAAATGATTGAAGACTCTCACTGAAGATTCCGTCAACATTCAAGGGGGAGTCTGTTGGTGCAGTTGTCTGTTGGAAAAAAAAAAGACACCGTCAATCATGAGGCCCAATCAATTGTTTTAATTCACTGCATATTTCAAACAGTAGAAGACTACTAAGTTGTGCCGCCCACTTGTTTAAAATTCTGCTCAATCCAGTTTAGTGTTACCGCCATTATCTTTTCAACCCACCGCCCACTAAACTTGTGGCCAATAGCAGTTCTAGACACCGCCCAACCCATTAATACACTGTCCATAATTGATAATTGCCGACCCATGTGAAGACTAAACCCACCGCCCCATTAATTCATCAAGGCCCAATCCAGTTATTGTTTGTTCACTGATCATTAATATCCACCGCCCAAACCGCACAAAAGACCCAATCTCGTTTTGTTTTAGTCATATCGGCCCAATTATTGATTAGTGTAGTGGACTGGAGGTGCTGCCATTTGAAGGTAAACACGTGTCGGGTTTGTTTCTGCGAAAAATGGCAAAGGTGTTTGATGAACAGGAGAACTATTATTTCGAAAGATTTAATGATTGGCATCACGGATATCTAGATGAGGGTTATAGAAAAGTGAGCAAAGATGGATGGGCAAAAAGGTTTAAATATTTCGTGTGTTTAAAAGACGAAACGTTGGATGATCTTAAAGACCGATATAGTGTTTTACTGAATTATCTGAAAGATCATGAGATATATCCGTCAAATGTTGAAAAATTGGAGAAATTTGCAGATGCATTACCGATTGAATGGAGTGAATGTTTGAAAAATTTAAGAGAGGACTCAAATTTTTCAAAACTACCTCTAAATCAATTCATCAGCAAACTTAAAGCTCATGAACTTGAAGTTAGGAAGAAAACGAAAGAAATGATCAAGGTTTTGGAGAATAATGTGCTAGATCTGAGTTCAGATGTGATTGAAGAGATGCACAAAAGGGTTGCTAAATGTGTCAGGGCAAAACATGTGCTGAAATACGATTTCAAACGAGGTTGTTATATTGATAATAATGGAAATCCTCTTGATTTCGTTAAAATGTTTTGTGCAGGTACATTCATAGCAAAGGAAGAAGAAACTCCAAAAGCTGAAGAATCGGTGAAGAATGAAACAATGTGCTCAAGATGCGATAACGTCAAGACTGATAATGACAAACTTGTGAAAGATATAGCAAGATTGGCATCTGAAGTCAAAAAGTTGAAAGACGAGAAGCACGCTGCTGAAAACCAGATTCTTTGGTTACATGAAAATTGTGAGAAACTAAAAACAGAAAATGAAAAATTGTTAAATGACTTTAACAGTTTAACTTTGAAAAATCAAGAATGTGAAAAGCAAATGAAAATTCTTGAAGATGGGAGAAATGTGTTTAGTAAAAACAACATTGAAAAACAGAAAATGATAAATTCCCATCTTCAGAAAATTATCATACTTGAAAAAGAAGGTGAATGTGCTCAAATGAAAATTAAAGAGTTGGAAAAAGAGATTGAAAGTAAACAGAAATCATCAGAAGATGAAGATTTCTGGATCAAGTTGGAAAACAAGAACTTGAAAGCGAATGAATCAAAATTTCAAGAACAGATAAAAGTTCTGGAAAATAAAACATCTGTTCTTGAAAATTTGAAGATTGAGAATGAAAATTCTATCCAGTCTCATCTTGAGAGAATATCTCAGCTTGAGGAAGAAGCTAAGAATTCCAGGATCAAGATAGATGAACTTGAGAAGAAATTGATCAGTTTTGCGACTAAATCTGACAAGTTGAATATTCCTTGTCCAAAACCGATCAATTCAGTTCCAATAAGTGACAATGTCACAAACTTTGACAAAGTCAAAGTTGAAGATTGCGATGAAAAATCTGATGATGTAAATGAAAAATTAGAAAAACAAAAATTGTTTTTAAAATTAAAAGAAAAATTTCAGAAAACTGTTCTACAATCGACTGAAAAAGGTGAGTGTTCTAAACAAAGACGTTTGAAGAAGAAAGTGGAACAGAAACAAAAAGAGAATAAAAGTTCATCAGATCGATCATCCAATCAAAATAAAAAATTACAAAAAGTAAAAAATGAAAACTCAAAAACTGTTGGTAATAAGTGGTGCAGGTTTGACCACAGTGCTCAAGAGACAAATCCAACAATCAAGAGGAGAAAGGAATATCACCAAGCCAAACAGTGCTTTGATCTGAGCGTTTGGTATGACAATGGTGATTGGTATGATAACAGAGTGTGCTACAAATGTGGCTATCAAGGACACATTGCTGTTAACTGCCAGAGACAGAGATTTGAGACGAGAAGATGCTTTAACTGTCAAATCAAAGGTCACATTGCAAGAGATTGCCCAAGGAGATCGCATGAAAGATTGAGGGCCAATTCTCAGAAAATGGCAAAGAAGATACCAGTCGTTGTCAAGCCCAAAGAATTGAAAGCTTCGGGTCAGAAAGTCAAAGAACAGAAGGTCCAAGAACCAAAAGTTCAAGAAAAGAAAGTAAAGCTTTCTCAGGGGCAAAAAGACAAACTGAGAAAGAAGAGGAAAAAGGCGAGAGAGTATCTCGAGAAGATTTTGTCCTCGGGTTCACCTGACAGATCGAAGAAGAGTGCTGATGAATCAACTTCCTCAACTGCAAAGTCAAGCAAGTCGAATTCATCAGATGCAAATCTGAGGACAAAAGAGGAGAAAAAGAAGAAAGTGAAGTTTTCACTTCCTGGCGATGAATCTGTTTCTTCGAAAACAAAGGAGCCACATGTCGGCGATGAATCTGACTCATTAAAGTCAGACAAGCCACATTCAGGCAATGATTCTGGTATGGTAAAACTAGAAGAGCCATGTGTTGAGGTAAAGGTCGAGAATTCTAGTTTAACAATGGATGAGAAAAATTTTCCACCATTGTTGAATAAGAATTCAAAATCACCCAAGGCTGGTCAGGCTTGGGTGAAACTTTTCAAATAGAAAAACCTGACTTGCCGGAGCTCCCAGGTTTGTAAGAGTGGAGCATGAATCAGCATCTTTTTAAATCTGTGTTTGAAGATTTTGCAGGAATTGCCGGAGATCCCAAGATGGTATCGTGGATCATGAATCGACATCTTTCTTGAATTTTATTCGGTAACGTCAATCATGCAAACGGTAAAGAGGTTTGGTTGTGTTTGTGAATGTTTTACAAGTGGTACAGAGGATTCTGGACTGCATATGGTAAATCAAGGACATTAACTTGTACTTGGATTTTCCTACTTTTGTTTAGAAAACAAGATGATGAAGTAACCCCGTACCTAAACTGTTTGGTAAACAAACTAAGTTTTCCGGAAAAGCCATTTTGATTAAAACAAACTTAAGTGTTTTGAAATCACAATGGGAAAATAGTTTGTTGTGAGGGGGAGTTCTGATTGTTTACGCCAAAGTGGATGGAGAATTGAAGTGATTCTCATCATGTTGTCAAGTTTGTACAGTTTGTTTCAAATTTTCTCAGAAAATCAAAATTGAAACATATTTTGATTTTAGGGGGAGAAAAATTTTAAAAAAATAGAAAATTTGAAAATGTCAAAAACATTGAAAAAGTCAAAACGAGTTTTGTTGTGAAAAAGAGGAAATGATAGTAAATCAGTGGACTATCACAGCATGCTAAAGAAATGTAATGTAAAATGTGATAAACGGTCTCACTGATGATGTGACGATAGGTTTTTGTACATTTAGTAGATTTGTTCGGGATATAAACCTAAAATTTCAAACTTGTGAAATTCGTGGGGAACACTACTTGGATATATAGGTAACCCCTGAAATCTCGTTTGAAAGGTCTCGTATTGTGATATACTAGGTG
Source organism: Helianthus annuus (assembly GCF_002127325.2). Taxonomy (NCBI): domain Eukaryota; kingdom Viridiplantae; phylum Streptophyta; class Magnoliopsida; order Asterales; family Asteraceae; genus Helianthus; species Helianthus annuus. Next base: position 36,060,284 of record NC_035446.2, on the reverse strand, counting down.
TTTATACTCTATGATGTCTGGGGTATTATTCCGGGACTTCTGCTGAACGGTAGTTCTGACCTAGTCCTTGGCTAATACTTTCCACAAAATGCTTGAAACATAGCATAAAGCCCTCAGTTGATTAGACAATAAAATTGATAATCATCTGTTGTAGCTGAAAAGATCCTCTAAAGGGGACACACTGCTAAGTCGAAGCTGATATCTCTCTGCTGAACGGAAGTTCTGACCTGAGATCCCTCAGTTCTCGCATCTTTCCCCTAATTTATGTACAGACATCATTGTAGTGTTCATACCTGTAAGACTGAATATTGGGATTCTGGATACGGGAGTATATTCAAGAGGTGGGACACATGAATTGAACTAAGTTCATAAAATACCTAAATAGTATCCTGAATAGATTGAAAATTGTATGAAAATTTAAGAGGACAACTATATCGTCAATCTACGTGAATCGTTTAGAACTTAAAACGATTAAAAGCTTAACGGTGCTTGTGTTATGTCTCAAAAACTGATATGATCCTCTTGCACAAACTGACAAAAATATGTTTGTTTTGCATTTAAATTTCTATCTTTGCATTTATGTTTCATATTTTCAAAAATCCAAAGGCTAAACTTGATGAACATACAGGTTGGTTAAGACATTTGAAATGTTTAAAATGATTCATTAGGTTGAATCAGAAATTGGAATGTTTCAAATTTGTGATCAGTGTTTAATTTGTAAAAATTCTCAAATGATTTGTTGATTCATTAAGTTGAATCACAACTTTATTTGTTTGTGATAGAGAATTTGAGATGTATGCAGATGATGCAGATGATGAGCTGAACAGAGAGAAGCCAGGAGATAATTTCTATGGTGGTAACAAATCCCAGACGACTATCCTAGCAGGGTGATAGGGGGAGTCTGATGAAAGTTATAGCCAAAGAAAGAAAGATCCAGGCAGAATTTCTGAAGAAGACCAAGCTATATCCGAGAATGTCATGTTGAAGACTCTCACTAAAGATTCCGTCAACATTCAATCTGTTGATACGCAAAGCCAGGTGTCGATCCCAAAAGCACGGAAGCTTGACGCAAGGGGGAGCCTGAAGAATCTGAAGAAAGAGAACAACGGAAGCTGAAGACAGATCCACCGGGATTCTGTTTGAGCTAGAGTAGTTGAAGACTCTCACTAAAGATTCCGTCAACATCCAAGGGGGAGTTTGTTAGTGCAGTTGTCTGTTGACTACATCTTTGTTCGAGTTTTAGAGAGAGAGAAAGTCAAGTCGCTACGAGTTTCACTACGAGATTGACTACGGCAATATCCAAGGGGGAGATTGTTGATGTATATTTTGTCTATCGCCTTCGTCAATCCGAGTCGTAGTGAAAAGCCGGAAGGAATCAAGCACATAATGTCATATTTAGTTAGAAATGGCAAGGTGGCAAACTTGTAATTAATGTGAACTTTCATTAAAAGCCTTGACCATATAAATAGGGTGTTATGTCATAGTTTTAGTTAGATTTTGAGAGATTTGGAAAGAGATTTTGATAGAAGTTTAGGAGGAGACTTGGAGGAGAAGACTTTCTAGAGAGAGAAAGTAGAGAGAGAAAGTATTGTATTTGTGATTCTTGTACCGTACACGTCAAATTTAGCAATGGAATCACATTAGTAGTACGTTATCGTGTGTTCGGTCACGTTCGTTCACGGATTCCGCACGTGAAACGTTCGTTACGCAATCGAACGGTGTCAAAACCGGTCCTACACAAAGTAAACATAAAGTCTTGTAAATCTATGATTTCAAGAATGATTTTTCAAGATATCAAGTTAAAAATACAAAGTTTATTGAATCTTGGTAATTAAAGAAATTAACCATATTTTAGGTGGTTAAACAAGTGTAGAAATATATATGTAACAAGAAAAACTCAAAAAGAAACATTTTTAGAAAAATGATTTACAAGTTGTAAAGTACTAATTGCTTTAAAAATGATGTTCTTAAATTAACAATCACACTTTAAAGGGTAACTAAGCTTACTAAACACACTAGTAAGTTACTATAAATTTTTGTAAATTTTCAAGTTCATGAAGTAGTAATTTATGCTTGATTTTGGCAAGTTGGTAAGTGTTGATTGGTTTATTGTTGACTGTGGTGATTTATAAAAGAAAATGATATGCTTTGAAAGCATGGAAACCTCCATTTTTAGGGGAAACTATGGCAAAATTTTTCTAAACATTAAACACTTAGAAAAATATTTTTAAACAAATATTTACAAGTATATTTTAAACCATGGGTTTTCACATAAGGTTTGCAATAATTTTTGTTACAAAAATTATAAACATTGGAGGTTGGTTTTTGTAAATAAAAGTGACTAAATATGTATTTAGGAAATATATATTTAGATGTCACGTTATGTGTGTTTATTTGTATATTAGTTATATTATTTTAGGACTTGGAATAATATAACTCACCAAAATACCAAAAATTTCAATCCAAAATATTACCAAAATTCCAAGAATTAAATACACAAATTATACCCAAAATATTGGAGAAACCGAACAAGGAATATAACTTACAAAAATATTCTGGAATTTAATTCATAAGTATATTTTGGTAAATAGTATTTTAGAGACAAGAGAACAAAAATAAGATTTCCAATTATTACAAAGATATATCATATTTTTGACAGAGAGAAAATATATTATTTTTGGGTAGATAAAAATATATATTTTCATGAAATTAATAGAAGATATATTATTTTCGGGAGAAAATATATATTTTCTTGAATAAAACATGAAATATATTATTTTTGGGTGAAAAATAAGTCTATATATATTTTCCATGTTAAACTTGAAAATATATTATTTTTGAGACTTATATGAAATTTATAAATACTTTTGCCAAGGGAAAAATTATAAGTAATTTTTCTATGTAATATTTCTAAAAATATATATTGGGAATATATATTGATGTACTTTTATTAGAAATATTATTTCAGAAAAGTTAATACAAAAATCAAGTATAAATTACTTAATAAACACAATAAAATATGTATTTTCGTACGTATAAATACACACCGGAATACGCCACCGACACTTGGCAAAAATACACAAGGTTGAGAATACAAATATACATACCCCCATCCTTGGGAAGTTATACATGTACAAGTACATAAACATGTCAACTTAAAATATATTATTTTAACTAATATTCCAAAGTTCATAAATATAATTGAAGTTAAAATATTTATTATTTTAACAAATAATTATATAACTTGGAATAATATTAAAGACACAATGAAACGTAACTCAAAGATACTAACTAATACTAAGTCAAGGCACGACCTGCTCGTCTAATAGACCGTAGTACGTTTGTAGGAAGTCGTGTGAACGAGTATCAGCTGTTAGTTATGTTGGATTGAAGAACGCAAAACTGTGAGTTCATGTCCCCCTTTTCTTTTAACTGTTTTTGTTTTATAACTTCGGGGGTGAAGTACATGTTACAAATTGTTTACAAACGTTTATACATGGTATGGTTAGCTAAGGAAAGGTACTGCTAGATCATGTGAGTGGTGGGTACAACGTTTAAGACCGTTAATCCTCGTAGTAGGACCGAGGGACATGAGTGATAGATCTATTTGGGTGTAGCGAGCCCACACCCATGTGGACCGGTTTGGCCCATGAGGTGACTATGTCTTCAAACTGAAGCCCGGTGCAAAATCTGCTAGGTTTGAGCCTTCCTGCATCATGTCACACATATTAATGGCTTTGCAAACCATTAATGATTTGTTTTCCTTATTGCTTTCATACCAGGGTTTACAAATACATACTTACTTATATTGTTTAAAAAGTTTATTCGAGCTCACACACTAACCACATGAACTCACTCAACTTTTGTTGATGTTTTCAAAATACATGTATTTCAGGAAACTAAGTATGGATCTGGCAGGCGTTGAAGTTTTCAAGTGTTGTTTGGAATAAAAGATGTCATCCATAGTCCAATGGTTGGGAGTGTGTATCCTATCCTGGATAGGATACATATTTCAAAGCCTAGTTTTCATTAGTGTCTTTTGTAAAGTCCATATGGAACTTAAAACTTGTTGGTGTTGTATTCTGAATGTGTAGCCTGTGTTTTGGGATTTAAAACAAGGTTGCATGTAATGTTTTTAAAACTTAATCTAAGGACGAACATCTTGGTTTTATCATATAGTTGTTTGTTATGGTTGAATGCAATGATATTAAGCAAGTCACGCATAATCACGCTTCCGCAAAAGTCGGGGTGTGACAAACTGCCTAGAAGGGGGTTAGAAGGGTGGTTTGGGTAAAGTTCTTGCCTCGTTCAGTGTATAGATCCTGCGAGGACCTGATTCAACCTTATTAAGACTTCCCTTGAGGCAGATAACATCAAATTGGGGGAAGTAAGAACGGCTTGTAATCCCTTATAAACAAACTACTATTAAAACTTTAAACCGGCCTTGCGGGACTGTATCCCTGCTGACTCAGACCAATATGGCCGAGGGTAGCATTGCCTCCAAGAGAGGGACATGCCACATTTTGCATTAATAACTTACTTAGTTATCTTTCAATAATCCGGCCTTGCAGGACTGTATCACTGCTGACTCAGACCAATATGGCCGAGGGTAGCGTTGCCTCCAAAAGAGGGACATGCCACTATAACTAAGATAATCTCTTAAAAAACCCAAAATGCAGAAATCATCAAATGATACATAAAAGATGAGTCGGAACCAAGTGATTCTTTCTTGTTATTTGTTTCTTTCATATATTTTATTTTCTTTCTTCATTTTACATGCTTAAAAACCTTTTTCTCGAAATTTGGATCGATTAGACATTGACGATAAACCGGAATTAAAAGCTCTTGTGTCCTTGGACGACTTTGGTATCTTACCATCACTATACTACGCCAACGATGGGTGCACTTGCCCTAGCGTGTTGTAGAGAGTGATAATTTTAAACCGTGTTTTATAATTTTAAAGCTTGATTAAAGGGTAAAAAGGTACTAAAAATATATTAAAAAAATCCGTACACGCTCCGACACGTCAATCTAAACCAAAATAACCTAAATTTCTTCAAGTTTTCTACAAGAAACTTCATTTGAACACATCAAACAACTTCATTTCGATCCATAAATCAGAAACATACTTCAAAACCAACAAAATCTGTAGAAACTTCATGTCTTCATGATGTTTGGTGGAAACAAACATGAAATCAAGAGCAATGGTGATTCGGAAGGCGGTTAGGCCATTCCGAATAGGTAACTGTGACAACTGTGCCTACAGTTATCATTAACCAATCCGGAACAATTTCATAAGCAATGAAACCTTGTGTTTCATTTATTGGATTGTCTAATTATCCAAGATATTTGCACGTTTTCAATCTTTGTTCAATTTTGAGCTCTTTAACATTTTCTAGAAAGCTACGTAAACTGTTACGTAAACCTAAACAGTTTAATGCGACGTACATTCCAGAACAGTGACATAAGCTAAACATACCCTAGATATCCTTTACATAGCTTAGAAGTAAGTTTTGAAGGGTTCGGTATGGCTAAAATATGTTGCATTCAGACCATATACGCACATCCAAAAATTTTTGTAATCAATAAAATATTGTATTTTAATGACGACAATGCAAAAATGTCCTTCGTTGCGTAATTTGGATCGTTTTCGCGTCCGTTCGAATTTTCGTCGTAATTAAGCGCAAAACGCGACCGTACGACCGAACGAACCGACATCCACGATATTTCCAAGCATTTTTCAAGTCCCCTATTTTAAAACATCCTTAAAATACCTTAATTTGAGGTTAACGGGGTTTATACACGTCAAAAACCATCAAAACATGCTGCATGGACTGAAACTGTCAAAAAATGAAACTTTTAACAAACTGGCTTCCCTCACGCCACGCGAGGGAGACAGAGTACTCTGGCGCGACATGCGACAGAGTCCTGTTTTCAGAACTTACCAAACAGCTTCCCAGCTATTGCAAACTGATTTCTAAGATGGTTTTTGGATTCTTGTGGGCAAGATAAGTGTCCTCCAAGGCTTTAAACCTGGTCCACACACTTGTAGGGATAAGATTAAGCCTTGGGCATTACACAAACACAGATCAAGATCTTGTGATTCCTAGAACACTATAAATACCCAAGCCATTTCACTTCACAACTTGCTCAATTCTTTTCTTCTTCCTCATCTGCTCTAATTGGAGGCTACCACATTGTTGGAGGCTTCCTAACTGAGTTTCCTTCTTCCTAGAACACAAGTGAGTGTTCTAACTAGTCTTGTTTAATTATTTTTTAGCTATTTCAAGCTAAAAGTCAAAAAGTGTTTTACTTTCGGCTTTGACCATTAATTGGTCAAGATAAAGTTCAATTGAACTTTGTAACGTAATCGTAATCACGATGGTTATAATCCCTTGCGATTATACCTACTGATTACCACGTTTACTAGTTGTAGTGATGAGTCAAGTGTTTTGGTACCAAATCCGTTTTCTAACTTAGTTAAACATGTTTTAACATGTTTAACTCATCACTTCTAGTTTAGTGATTATTTAGGGTCGTAAGTCGAGCGGTCTTGACCACCGCTTAGACTTTCGAACCTGACCCGTTTGGTCGATCATTAGGATCCGACCAAAAACATTTTGTGACCATAGTTAATTTATAGAATGTTAAGTCTACTCAGAATGTTAAGTCTATTAAATCATGCCATATGAGTTCCAATACTCACTTGATTTATAGAACTTCATTCTATCTGATCCACCGGTTTAGGACTCGATTATTAACATAGTTATTGATACTAGGTGCCACTTGATTCCTTGATTCCACGAGCTTGTTAATTCACTTGATTCAAGGATACTTTGCAATCCTAAGTGAGTACACAGTCCCCTCTTTTACTTTTTGCAAATATTTTGGGGTGAAACACTTGTGCCTATATGTTACTTTCATGCTTTCATGCTTTTCATGACATATACTTGCTATGTTCATCTAGTACACATATAGTACATGATTTCAATTATACTTTGCTATGTATGTTGACTGAGCATGCTAGAACATTGATTTCAAGGATACTTTTGCGGCATATGTTGACTTAGCGTATAAGCACATTGATTTCAAGGACCCATTTTGCTTCATATGTTGTCTTAGCATATGAGCACATTGATTTACATTACGTTTTGCGGCATATGTTGACTTAGCATATGAGCACATTGATTTACATTACATTTTTCATCGTATGTTTACTTAGCATACCTAGCACATTGATTTCAAGGACCCATTTTTCTTTATATATTGACTTAGCATATCTAGCACCTTGATTTCATGAACACCCTACTAAGTATGTTGACTTAGCATACTTAGTACATGGTTTACAAAGACATTTTACATGACGTGCTCACATTGATTATCACATTTTGGTATGTTAAACGAGACTAGATACATTCATTAACATTATCCCGCCAACCGGTAGTATGTATGGTTTACCATATGTTTGATAACCTCATTCCCGCTTCCTAGTTTGTTTGGAAGTAACCACCTGGGGAATGACAGAACCCGATGAACATTGATAAACCTTTGTCTTTGTAAGGGTTTATCTGACAGACGACAAGGCATGAATGTATTCGTTAACAAACCATATAAATGTTCATATTGATAAAAGCATTGGTTTCCAAAACATAACTTTTGACATAAACTTTTGTTTATTTAAAGACATTGTTTTATACATGATATTTGGTTACACAAGACATTGGTGATACATGACATTATTACATGTGGTTTGAGTAAAGACTTTTTACTTACCATACAAGACATTTGTTGTTACTTGACATTTGTTATACTAAACATGGTTTATACTTGACATTAGACATTGTTATACATGACATTTGACATTGGTTAAACAAGACATTTTTTGGTTGTTTATTGGTAAGTAATTTAAATAACGAAACGTGGATGTGATAAAAGCATGGTGGATACGCCGCTGGTACTTCCTATATATAAGTGCTTTTATTACATTACATATCGTGGCATTATTTAAACTACTTCGACAAAGACAAGACACGACATTTTTAGACAAGACATGACATTTTTATACAAGATACGACATCTTTTACACAAGACATGATACTTTATTTCAAGACATCACATATTTTACACAATTCATTTCATTTGGTTATTTATTTAACCATGCATTATTTCTTTTAAATCATTTGATTTTCACATTGATTTTCATATCATTTTACAAAAGAAAACATTTTTACAAAGGTTCATGGCTACTTTTCAGTTAAACATTTCTTTTAACAAAATCAAAGCCATGAATCCTCAACAACAAAACCTATGTTACTCATAGGCATTTTTATGCTGAGGTACCTATTTTCACATGTGTTTCAGGTGCTTATGTTTGACTTTTAGTATGCTTCACTGTAACACCTCGTAAAATCACGTCTAATGAGGTATTGACACGTGTAATGAACCCTAATAAAGTCAAACGTTGAATTTGAGGGACTAATTTTGCGAAAAATCAAAAACTTTGATTTTAGAAGGACTGGAAATGTTAACATGCTTATTATAAGCCTCTGAATAACGTTACACGGTAATCATGCTCACAAATGAGCCACTTGTTGATCAAGAGTAGCCGTTTGCGTAATTAATTGAAAGTTTGCGCGATAAAGGGTTAAAAGCGTCAACATGTTAATTCTTACCTCTGAGTGACCTTTTAACAAACTGAGAGCTTCATGATTATTGATTATACTCTCGGGAATGCCTAATATTGGCCATTAAGGGCTTTTATGCCTATAAGTGAAGTTACGCGCAACTTTGCAAGTTAGAGGGACTAAGAGTGTCAATATGTTTAATTATACCTCCGAATGACCTTTTTACGAACCCAAAGCATTGTGATGTTTAATAATACTCTTAAGAATGCCTAACATGGATTAGATAAGGCTTCGATGCTATTAAACGATGATATGCGCAAGTTTGCGCATTAGAAGGACCAAAAGCGTCAACTTTTGAATCTACGCCTTTTGGTGACCATTTAAGTGAACGAGAGCATAGTAATATTTAAACACATGCTTGGGAACACCCATTATGGGCCATGGAAGGCTTGGACATCATTAAACGGCATTTCGCGCTACTTTGTGCGATTAAAGGACTATTTGCGTCAAACTGCGAAAGTATACCGATTCGTATGGTATCGAACCTTCCGGAATATTTTTATAAGTTAATCATGCCCTAAATATCCTTTACATAGCTTAGAAATAGGATTAGAGGTGTTTGGTGCGCAAAAATAAATTTATTTGATCGATAGGGACTAAAAGCGTCAAAAAGTGCATAAATTTGCATTTTCGCGCATATCTTACGTTCTGAATATATCCAGACATCCAAAAATTTATGTAATCACTAAAATATTTTATTTTAGTGTTTGGCATGATAAAATTCCCTTCGTCGCGTAATTTGGATCGTTTTTCGTGCCCGTTCGTGTTTCGTCGTAATTAGTCAAACAACGTGACCGTACGGCCAAACGAACCGACATCCGGCATATTTTTGAGCATGTTTTGTGTTCCATATATTTAGGCATCTTTGTAGAGCCTTAAACATGGCTTAACAGGCCTTAAAGGTTTCGAAAATAGCATTTAACATATACAGGGACTGATTATGTAAATGTGCCAAACTTTGAATCAGAACCAGAAGCCAGGCGGGCCGCGTAAAGCCCCTGGGATTCCTACGTGGGGCGCGAGGCCCATCAGACCTGCTGAAAACTAGTTTTGCACTTACCACAGCTGGTTTCTGGTGTTGTACATTGTTTTATCAAACTAGGAGCTGGTTTTTGGGCACCCATAGATTGCTAAATCAGTTGCTAAATCAGTGGGTATTACATGTACGGTCCCGATCAAAGCTCGTTTATCGAGGAACGATCTTAACGGTCTTGAAAAATCTATATACACCCTTCCCCACTTCCATTGCAACTCACATTTCTTGCATTTCTGCTCTTGCTCTCTGATTTGAGAGGACCCTAACCATCTTGGGAACCTCCTTCAGTCCTAAGGACCACTCGTAAGTGTTCCTTTCGTGTTTAGTTCAATCTTTTGGCGTTTATAGCCGAAAAGCCAAGCGTTTACGATAAACGCTTTGACTTTTAATTAGTCAAGTCGTTGTTCACAACGAACATGGCTACGTGATCGTAATTAGGTAGGTATTAAACCCTCAAAAGGGAACCTCCTGATTACCACGTTTGCTTAGTTAATTGTCGGGTCGAAGTAATTAAAATAAAAGTCAAGCGACTCGGTATTTAAACAAAATTCATAACTAATGATGTAAAGGCAATAAAATCAGTTTTGTCACTTTAATAACTTGGTAAGTATTAATTGAACATGTCTAGGCATGTTCAACCCAACAATTCTGAGTTTAGGCTCGGTTCGGAACCGAAAGTCGCAAAAGTAGACTTTTGCTTTGACTTTCAGTTCTGACCCAATTTAGCTTAGTTTAGATATGCCTTAGGATTCCTTTAGGACCATATTATAGGTTAATATAACCCTCTGAGGTTATACAACTTGGTTCCATAGAAATCCTAGTTCATTGCATGTTTCCGATAAATGCCTAAATGTTGACCATAATGCTCTTTTTATATTAAAACAAGATTTTTGAAAATGTGAGAGGACAAAAACCTTTATTACTGATTTATAAACATATCCTAAAATTTGACATCAATTTGTGGTCTAAAATGTGAGTTATGCTCAATATCGTCAATTAAAGCGTTTTTATTAATTAAACGGCAATTTCGGCATAAAACCTATTTAAACTCAAATTTTGACACCAAACCTTTTACCAACTGATGTAATATAATATTTTGGGATTTTTGGAAATTTGTATAAAATTTTTAACTGATCATAACATAGAGTTATCGCATAGACTCGGTAATTGACGTAATGCCTTTTTCGCTAATAAAATGAGTTTTACACATCCTTTACATACCAAACCTTTTTCTACTAATTTTATATATTAAATAAGTTATTTTTAGCAGTAATGGCTGATCAAAATATCAGATTTCCTTAATCAACCCGAATATCGTCAAATACCGACTTTTATGCAATTTAGGCGCATAGTATGGTTCAAAACCATATTAGGCACCTAAAGCTTGATACCTACTGATGTTATGAATGAATTTTTACACTTTAACAATAAATCAAATTTTTGAACTCAGACTTCCAAAATTAACCCTTAAAGCACATGTGAAATGACAAAAATGCCCTACGGTGCATAGTTTGGCCATAAATGTAGGACCGGTTTTGACGCTGTTTGATTGCGTAACGAACGTTTCACATGCGGAATCCGTGAACGTACGTAACCGAACACACAATAACGTACTACTAACGTGATTCCATTGAGAAATACGACTTGAACGGTACAAGAATCATGATTACACCACTTTCTCTCTCTACACTTTCTCTCTCTAGAAAGTCTTCTACTTCTTCTACTAAACTCTTTTCTACTAAACTCTTTTCCACCAAATCTTACTAAAATCATGACATAACCTCCTATTTATATGGTCAAGGCAACTTAATGAAAGTTCTCATTAATTACAAGTTTGCCACCTTGCCATTTCTAACTAAATATGACATTATGTGCTTGATTTCTTCCGGCTTCTCACTACGACTCGGATTGACGAAGGCGATAGACAATAAATGCATCAACAATCTCCCCCTTGGATATTGCCGTAGTCAATCTCGTAGTGAAACTCGTAGCGACTTTTCTTTCTCTCTCTAAAACTCGAACGAAGATGTAGTCGACAGACAACTGCACTAACAAACTCCCCCTTGAATGTTGACGGAATCTTTAGTGAGAGTCTTCAACTACTCTAGCTCGAACAGAATCCCGGTGGATCTGTCTTCAGCTTCCGTTGCTCTTTCTTCAGATTCTTCAGGCTCCCCCTGTCGTCAAGCTTCCGTGCTTTTGGGATCGACGCCTGGCTTTTCCGTATCAACAAATCAGAAACCTGCATATCTCAAACACACAATTATAACAAACAATATTGTGATTCAACTAAATGAATCAACTAAACATTTGAGAATTTTCATATTTTAAAACTTATCACAAATTTTACACATTCCAATTTCTGATTCAAATTAATGAATCATCTTAAACATTTCAACCCAATTAACCAACCTGTCTGTTCATCAAGTTTAGCCTTTGAGATTTTGAATGTCAGCTTTTCAACATCAGTTGTCGAAAATCTTTTTGGATTTTTCAAAATTATGAAACATAAATGCAAAGACAGAAATTAAATGCAGAAATGAAATATGTACAAACATATTTTTGTGAGTTTGTGCAAGAGGATCATATCAGTTTTTGAGACACATCACAAGCACCGTTAAGCTTTTAGACATTTTAAGTTCTAAACGATTCACGTTGATTGACGATATAGTTGTCCTCTTAAATTTTCATACAATTTTCAATCTATTCAGGATACTATTTAAGTGTTTTATGAACTTAGTTCGATTCATGTGTCCCACCTCTTGAATATACTCCCGTATCCAGAATCCCAATATTCAGTCTTACAGGCAAGAATACTACAATGATATCTGTACATAAATTAGGGGTTAAATGCGAGAACTGAGGGATCTCAGGTCAGAACTTCCGTTCAGCAGAGAGATATCAGCTTCGACTTAGCAGTGTGTCCCCTTTAGAGGATCTTTTCAGCTACAACAGATGATTATCAATTTTATTGTCTAATCAGCTGAGGCCTTTATGCTATGTTTCAAGCATTTTGCGGAAAGTATTAGCCAAGGACTAGGTCAGAACTACCGTTCAGCAGAAGTCCCGGAATAATACCCCAGACATCATAGAGTATAAACACCTAGTATATCAGAATACGAGACCTTTCAAACGAGATTTCAGGGGTTACCTATATATCCAAGTAGTGTTCCCCACGAATTTCACAAGTTTGAAATTTTAGGTTTATATCCCGAATAAATCTACTAAATGTACAAAAACCTATCGTCACATCATCAGTGAGACCGTTTATTACATTTGACATTACATTTCTTTAGCGTGCTGTGATAGTCCACTGATTTACAATCATTTCCTCTTTTTCACAACAAAACTCATTTTTAAATTTTTAATGCTTTTTTTTGACATTTTCAAATTTTCTAATTTTTTTTTAAAATTTTTCTCCCCCTAAAATCAAAATATGTTTCAATTTTGATTTTCTGAGAAAATTTGAAACAAACTGTACAAACTTACAACTTGATGAGAATCACTTCAATTCTCTATCCACCTGGCATAAACAATCAGAACTCCCCTTCACAACAAACTATTTTCCCATTATGATTTCAAAACACTTAAGTTTGTTTTAATCAAAATGGTTTTTCCGGAAAATTAGTTTTGTGTGACATTTCATAAACACGGGGTTTCATCACCTTGTTTTTCAAATTATCACTTATAGGAAAGATGAATCAAGTACAACTTAATGTCCTTAAGTTATCTTTTGAAAGACGAAAAAATCACCAGAGTGAAATTTCTCAAGAAATGTGCCGATTCATGTTCCACGCTTACCAACCTGGGAACTCCGGCAAGTCAGGTTTTTCTATTTGAAAAGTTTCACCCAAGCCTGACTGTCCTTGGGTGATTTTGAATTCTTGTTCAACAATGGTGGAAAGTTTGTATCATCCATTGTTAAACCTGAATTCTCAGATTTTACCTCAATAACTGGCTCTTCTGGTTTTGACGAACCAGAATCATTGCCTGAAAGTGGCTTGTCTGACTTTATTGAGTCAGATTCATCGCCGACATGTGGCTCCTTTGTTTCCGAAGAAAAAGATTCATCGCCACAAAATGTTACCTTCTTCTTTTCCTTTTTCGTCCTCAGATTTGTATCTGATGAATTCATCTTGCTTGACTTTGCAATCGAGGAAGTTGATTCATCAGAACTCTTATTCGATCTGTCCGGTGAACCCGAGGACAAAATCTTTTCGAGATATTCTCTCGCTTTCTTTCTCTTTTTCCTCAGTCGGTCTTTCTGCCCCTGAGAAAGCTTCACTTTTGTTTCTTGAACTTTAGGTTCTTTGACTTTCTGTTCTTTGACGTTTTGGCCCGAAGCTTTCAATACTTTGGGCTTGACAACGACTGGTATCTTCTTTGCCATTTTCTGAGAATTAGCCCTCAATCTGTCATTCGATCTTCTTGGGCAATCTCTGGCAATGTGACCTTTGATGTTGCAGTTAAAGCACCTCCTGGTCTCATATCTCCAATACTGGCAGTTAACAGCAATGTGTCTGTGATATCCGCAACTGTAACACACTCTGTTATCGTACCAATCACCATTTTGAGTCCAAACGCTCAGATCAAAGCATTGTTTGGCTTGGTGATATTCTTTCCTCAAATTTGCTGGATTTGGCTTTGAAGCACTGTGGTCCGACCTGCACCACTTATTGCCAACAATTTTTGAGTTTTCGTTTTTTAATTTTTGTGATTTTTGATTGCGATTGGATGATCGATCTGATGAACTTTTATTATCTTTTTGAACAATTTTCAAATTTTTACCTTTTTGTTTTTGTTCTACACTCTTCTTAACAGGTTTCTGCTTTGAGCATTCACCTATTTCAGTAGATTGCAAAACAGTATTTTTGAATTTTTCTTTTAATTCTAAAAACAATTTTTGTTTTTCAAATTTTTTATTTTCATCATCAGATTTCTCATCACAATCTTCAACTTTGACATTGTCAAAGTTTGTGACATCGTCACTTATTGGAATTGAATTGATCGGTTTTGGACACGAAATATTCACATACGCTGAGGAAATCACAAAACCTTTCAATTTATTTTCAAGCTCGTTGATTTTCTTTCGAGCTTGCTCACTTTCCTTTTCAAGTTGGATAATCTTCTGAAGATGAGAATTTATCATTTTTTGCTTTTCGATGTTATTTTTACTAAATACATTTCTCCCATCTTCAAGAATCTTTATTTGACTTTGAAAATCTTTTTCAATTTTTACTTTTTCATTTTCTAAATTTTTTATTTGATTTTTCAAAACATTTTCTGAATTTTTAAGATTTTTGTTTTCTAATGTCAAACTCTCTAAATCCCTCAAGAGTTTGGCATTTTCGGATTTCAGATTTTTACAGTTTGAGCACTTCTCAATCATATCTACAGTTTCAGCTTTCTTCTCCACCTTGATAGCTGAAATTTCTTTAACCTGCTCCTCTACCTCTTGAACGATTGCCTCAGATTTTAATTTTGCTTCATCAGCTGCTTCTGCATTACTAATCTTTTGAATTTCAAGTTCTCGCTCTTTAATCTTCTCGATAAACAAGCTCAAATTCACGTCTAAGTATATCTTCTTCAAATCTGACAAATACGTTCTCCATCTATCATCCGGTAAAGCATTTGCTAACTTGTTAACCCATTCCTCATTGGTCTTGGTTATACCGTTTGATCAATTCTTCAATTGATTCTCCATTGATACCTGAAAAATTATTGAACTTGTTCAGTGCAATAAACATTTCAGAATCCATGTCTTGGTAATGAGAAATACACAGCAACAGATTTTCAATCAATGAAAAAGATTTCACACAAACAAAAATCTAATGAATATCTGATTGATGAAAATCCGGTGACAACTAATCACTTCGATTTACCTGCAAACACACAAATAAACAATCAGTTTAAACTGAACTGAATCCGTAAAAGTGTGTGTTGATGAAATTGATCTAGAACTCGTGTCGAAGATCCGTGAACACGTTCCAATGAATGTACACTGTTAATTCAAATGCCCCCAATTCTTTATAGAAAATAATGGTTTTTTTTATTTTTGTTTTGTTTGTTTGTTTTTTTTATTATTAATTTTTTATAACAACAATAACAGAAAAAAAAACGGTGTAATAATGGGCTATTAATTGAGCCTTTCAAAAAATAATGGGCAGTGAAACACAAGTTTTGTGGCTGTTAATGTTGGGCGGCAACTGTGGGCCTTCACTATTAATGGCGACAACAGTAACAACAATTGTGTGACACCCCAGGGAAAACCAGTGAATAATACAGCTTACCTAGCTTCCTCAGTGAGTGCGTACCAAATTTCGGGACGAAATTTCTTTCAAGTTGGGGATAATGTGACAACTCGAGTTTCTGACTTTCACTTTCGCATTAAATGCGCGTTGACTTTGACTGTCTAGCTGTTTGAATTATGGATTTGTAATTGTACTCGTTGTGTTTTAGTGAGACATATAGTCATTGTGCCTATATGTGATGACTTGCTGTGGTAGAATATAATATTAGATTTATTATTAAAAACACTTAGTCTAGATCACGAAGCATGGCACACAGTTCGAAGGATCTCGAAACATATCCTTCGACTCGAAGGATCAGCTTCCGGTTCGAAGGATCTCGAAACATATCCTTCGACCAAAGACTCCATCCTTCGACATCTTTCGGCCCAGCCTTTCTAATGGGCTTGGCCCATTTCTGTAATACGTTTAAATACGTGATGCATGTAACCGGCAGTGAGTTTCTAAAAACCCTAATACCTTTCCCTCTCTCTCGAAGTCTTGGAGTCGGCTGAAAGTTCTTGTGCACCCGAAACCCCACTAGTTTCAATCCCCTAATCCGGTTAGTGTTTCACTATCATCGTTGATGACATGATGTTATTATTATTACATGCTTTGATTAAGAACGACTCGAATTGATTGTATGTTGAATGATAGGAATCGTATAAAGATGATCTTGTAGTTGTATGGCATGATAATAAGTTTAAATCGATTCAATGGTGCTTGTTATGTTACTGTGACGATGTATGCTCCGGATTGATAACTTGTTGATATATTAGTGAAATCGGGTTATTATGAAATCAGTTTACATGAGGTTGTTATGTCTTGATAGTAATCCGAATGAATATGGTTATTGTTCATGATTTCGGTTAGGGTTCTTGAGATTGAATATATGAAATGTGCTTGTTAATGATGATGACGGCTGTAGATGATTAGGGTTTCTGTTTCTGTAATTGACTGCATGATATCCGTAACTGATTGTGATCAAACGTAACTGTTAATTGTCGAAAGATATTGCTACTCGAAACATAGTTGTGGTCGATAGATGCTTGTTAGTCGAACCATAGTAGTGTTGACCGAAGGATAGCTTTGACCGAACCATAGGAGCATTGACCGAAGGATAGCATTGACCGAAACATAATTAAGTTGACCGAAAGATGACAGTTGGTCGAAAGATGGCATTGGTTCGAAACATAACTTTCGGTCCGAAGGATAACTGTGATAACTGTGTATCGAAAGATCACTAATGTACCGAAAGATAAGGGTGGATCGAAAGATATATAATTATGAACATATTTTAATGTTGGAATGTATGTTTGATTTATTTGGCATGCCATGATTAGTGATGAATGTTAACATTGGTATTCGTGTACACTAGCTGATGGTTTGATGTGAAACAATACGTGTTGTGCCGATATGCAAATTGACTGCTATGTGAACCAATTAATTGCATGCGTAACATTTCGAGCATGAACTGATTTGCTATACGTGTATACATAGGACGTGATTAATTAACTGTGAGCACTTATTTAGCATACCGAGCAAACCAAGGTGAGTTCACACTCTTACCAAGGCATGGGGTTCCCGGGGTGTTGGGAATGGGATTGAAAGGTTGATTAGATACTCTATTGACACTATGACTAGACTACCACATCACTATCCTCGGTTGTGAAGGATACCTATAGCTACGAGTAGTCTAGTGGTTAGGAAAACGTGGAACACCACCACAGGAAAACGTGGAACACCACCACAGGAAAACGTGGAACACCACCACAGGAAAACGTGGAACACCACCACAGGAAAACGTGGAACACCACCACAGGAAAACGTGGAACACCACCACAGGAAAACGTGGAACACCACCACAGGAAAACGTGGAACACCACCACAGTAAAATATACAAACGGCCCAGTAGAGCCACCTATTACAAATGAACTTACTATTACGCATTTTCTTTATGTGAACTCGCTCAACTAGTTTGTTGATCATTCTGTTACATGCCTTGCAGATCGTTAGGTACTTGGAGCTTGCACACGGAGGAGCTGGTCGTTGTGGGGCTTGGATCGTGATCACCTTGTTAAACACTTTTGTTGTTTGATACTTATTTGCTTTGGGTTTTACAATAATACGCTTCCGCTAAACAATGTTAACTTACTTATGTTTTGGAAACACCTTTCATATGGAAATGGTTTGGATTATAATGTGTTTACTATTACTTTATACAATGTTCTGTATGATTGGTGGCTTGATCCTGGTCAGTCACGCTCCCAAGCGGTGATACTCCGCAGGTGGATTTTGGGGGTGTGACAGATTGGTATCAGAGCCATTGGTTATAGAGAACTTGGTTTTAATATGGAAAAACGTTTTTATTAAAACCAGACTATAACCAGAACAGTGCTCTCAACGATCCACAACGACGCTTCGCTCCACGTGCAAGACTCGACATCCTAGGTAATAAGGTTTATGTTTATTACCTGCTTGCTAGAATTTGCATAGAACTTTGCTCGTAGTATGCTTACATTACCTTGCTCACAACTTGACATTGCATGAGAATACTTATGTGCTTACACTCTTCTGTCATCGCACTATTCGCGAACCTTTCTCACTTATGTTGCCTTTGATGTGAAGATCAATGGCCGCACGAATTACCATGACTCAAGCCCAGCTAGAGGCTCTCGTTGCTGCGGCAGTTGCAGCCGCCCAAGCAGGTAGTATACCCTGCAGTATAGACACTAGGATCTCTAGATCCTACATTAATTCTCGTACCTAACTTTGCCCTATTCGTACACAATAGGTCAACCCGCTCAGCAACAACCTGGGTGCACATTCAAGAATTTCATGGACTGTCGTCCTAGCTCGTTCAGTGGCACGGAGGGGGCAGTTGGACTCCTCCACTGGTTTGAAAAGCTCGAGTCGGTTTTCGAAATGTGTGAATGCCCTGAGGCTCGCAGGGTGAAGTTCGCCACTGGCACACTTGAAGGGATTGCGCTCACTTGGTGGAACGCACAAGTGCAGATTTTAGGGTTGGCAGCTGCTAACGCCACCCCATGGAACGACTTTAAGGAACTCATCAAGCGTGAGTACTGCACGCGTGAAGATATTCATAAGTTGGAGGATGAGCTTTATAATCTGAAGATGGTCGGATCGGAAATTGAAGCGTATACTAAACGGTCGAATGAGTTGGCTGTGTTATGTCCAACTATGGTGGACCCTCCTTACAAGCGTATTGAGTTGTATCTCAAAGGTTTGGTGCCAGAAATACAGAGCCACGTTACCTCGGCTAACCTCAACAATATCCAGGAAATACAGCGTCTCGCTCATCGCATCACCGATCAGGCAGTGGATCAGAATAAACTGCCGAAGCGTATCAGTGCTACCGCTACCGCTACTGCTATTACTACACTTGCCACTCCCAGCGATAGTAAGAGAAAATGGGAGGGGGATTCTAGCAAGGGATCAGCATCGGTACAGTCGCAGTCTCAGCAGCGAAAGACGGACAGCTACCAGAGTCCAAGTCAGCACTCCTCTAGCAGTCATAAACAAGGAGGGTATCGAGGAAACCTTCCAAAGTGTAACACCTGCAACAAACATCACAGTGGCCAGTGCAATAAGGTTCGTTGTCAAAGATGCCTCAAGATGGGTCATGAGGCCAAAGACTGTAGGAGTCTACGGCCTGCAAATCAGAACCAGCAACTCCCACCGCCAGCTCCACAGAACCAGCAGCAGCAACCACAGCGTGGAAACCGGGGATGTTTCCAGTGTGGGGCAGAAGGACACTACAAACGCGATTGTCCTCAGTTGAACCAGAATCAGAACCACAACCATAACCAGGGCAACGGGAACAACGACAACAACGGGGGAAACAACAATAACAATGGCAACGAGGCAAGAGGTCGAGTTTTCATGTTAGGAGGAGGAGACGCAATGAACGCTAATTGAACTTATGACTTCTTTTTGGGGTTTTTCATTATTATGTTTCCGCTATTCGAACAAAGTTTGGTTTGAACATCAAATGTATTGGGTTTTATGAATTATTTCAACTACTATATTTTATGATTGATGTGATAAATGGTTGGATATTATTGAACACACCCGCCGTATTTATGGACATTACGAACAGAGTGTGCAAACCCTACCTAGACAAAATGTTCTTGACTCCATCAACGACATTCTGATCTACTCCAAGAGTCAGGAGGAGCACGAGCAGCATCTTCGTCTTATTTTGGAACTCCTTCGGAAGGAACAGTTGTACGCCAAGCTTTCTAAATGCGACTTCTGGCTTCGTGAAGTCCACTTCTTAGGCCACGTAGTGAACAAGGATGGGATACATGACGATCCATCCAAGGTAGATTCGATCAGAAACTGGCCTGCACCGCGTACACCGACAGAAATACGTCAATTCTTGGGTCTGGCAGGTTACTACAGACGGTTTATTAGAGACTTTTCAAAGATCACGCAACCACTTACGCTACTGACACAGAAGGGTGTTACCTATCGCTGGGGAGAGCCCCAGGAGACTGCTTTTCAGCACCTAAAAGATAGACTTTGCAGTGCACCTATCCTCTCATTGCCAGAGGGCACAGACGACTTCGTGGTTTATTGTGATGCATCCATTCGGGGACTGGGATGTGTGTTAATGCAGCGCGACAAGGTTATCGCTTACGCCTCTCGTCAACTCAAGGTTCACGAGCGCAACTACACGTCGCACGATTTAGAGCTGGGAGCTGTTGTTTTCGCGCTTAAGATATGGCGACACTACCTGTACGGTACCAGGTGCACGATTTACACCGATCACAGGAGTCTCGAGCATATCCTTAAGCAAAAGGATTTGAATATGCGTCAACGCAGATGGGTTGAACTTCTAAACGACTACGAATGCGCCATCAAGTATCATCCAGGCAAAGCCAATGTTGTGGCTGATGCCCTCAGTCGAAAGGACACTTTACCTCGGCGCGTGCGAGCGCTACAGCTTACGATTCAGTCTAGCCTTCCTGCACAGATACGAGCTGCTCAGACAGAAGCACTGAAGCCCGAAAACGTCAAGGCTGAAGCCTTACGCGGCTCACGACAACAAATGGAACAGAAGGCAGACGGCGCCTACTATGTAACGGGGCGTATTTGGATCCCACTTTATGGCGGCTTACGCGAACTTGTGATGGATGAAGCGCACAAGTCTCGCTACTCGGTACATCCAGGGTCGGATAAGATGTACCACGATATCAGAACAACTTATTGGTGGCCAAACATGAAAGCTCTTATCGCAACTTACGTCGGCAAGTGTTTAACTTGTGCAAGGGTTAAAATCGAGTACCAGAAACCATCAGGCCTGCTTCAGCAGCCTAAGATACCGCAATGGAAATGGGAAGAAATTTCCATGGATTTCGTTACGGGCTTACCTAGATCCCAGCGTGGGAATGACACTATTTGGGTGATCGTTGATCGGCTCACAAAGTCTGCTCACTTCTTGGCTATCAAAGAAACGGATAAGTTTTCTACCCTAGCAGACATCTACATGAAAGAAGTTGTTTCGAGGCACGGAGTGCCCACCTCTATTATTTCGGATCGCGATGCACGATTCACGTCAGAGCTATGGCAAGCAATGCATAAATCTTTCGGCTCACGTTTAGACATGAGCACAGCATATCATCCTCAGACGGATGGGCAGTCTGAGCGAACGATTCAAACACTTGAAGACATGCTTAGGGCATGCGTTATCGATTTCGGCAACGGCTGGGAAAAACACCTCCCATTGGTGGAGTTTTCGTACAATAACAGTTACCATACCAGCATTCAAGCCGCTCCATTCGAGGCATTGTACGGACGTAAATGCCGGTCACCTCTCTGTTGGGCAGAGGTGGGGGATAGTCAAATTACGGGTCCAGAGATTGTAGTGGACGCCACAGAAAAGATAGCACAGATACGACAACGCATGGCGGCAGCACGCGACCGTCAGAAAGCCTACGCGGACAAGCGTAGAAAGCCTTTGGAATTTCAGGTCGGGGACCGGGTATTATTGAAAGTCTCACCCTGGAAGGGTGTGGTACGTTTTGGCAAAAGGGGCAAACTGAATCCGCGGTACGTCGGACCATTCGAAATCTTAGAAAACATTGGCAAAGTAGCCTACAAGTTGAACTTACCAGCTGAACTCGGAGCAGTTCACAATGTCTTTCATGTGTCGAACTTAAAGAAGTGCTTATCAGATGAAACCCTCATCATTCCTTTTAAGGAACTCACTATCGACGAGCGGTTGCAGTTCGTCGAGGAACCAGTTGAAAACACGGACCGGGATGTTAAGGTCCTCAAGCACAAGAGAATCCCTCTTGTTCGAGTTCGTTGGAACTCCCAGCGTGGTCCAGAGTATACCTGGGAACGCGAAGACCAGATAAAAGAAAAGTACCCCCAGTTATTCGAAACCAATGCAACCACTACTGAGGCTGAAGCTACTACTACTGAATTTCGGGACGAAATTCCAAATCAACGGGGGGATGATGTGACACCCCAGGGAAAACCAGTGAATAATACAGCTTACCTAGCTTCCTCAGTGAGTGCGTACCAAATTTCGGGACGAAATTTCTTTCAAGTTGGGGATAATGTGACAACTCGAGTTTCTGACTTTCACTTTCGCATTAAATGCGCGTTGACTTTGACTGTCTAGCTGTTTGAATTATGGATTTGTAATTGTACTCGTTGTGTTTTAGTGAGACATATAGTCATTGTGCCTATATGTGATGACTTGCTGTGGTAGAATATAATATTAGATTTATTATTAAAAACACTTAGTCTAGATCACGAAGCATGGCACACAGTTCGAAGGATCTCGAAACATATCCTTCGACTCGAAGGATCAGCTTCCGGTTCGAAGGATCTCGAAACATATCCTTCGACCAAAGACTCCATCCTTCGACATCTTTCGGCCCAGCCTTTCTAATGGGCTTGGCCCATTTCTGTAATACGTTTAAATACGTGATGCATGTAACCGGCAGTGAGTTTCTAAAAACCCTAATACCTTTCCCTCTCTCTCGAAGTCTTGGAGTCGGCTGAAAGTTCTTGTGCACCCGAAACCCCACTAGTTTCAATCCCCTAATCCGGTTAGTGTTTCACTATCATCGTTGATGACATGATGTTATTATTATTACATGCTTTGATTAAGAACGACTCGAATTGATTGTATGTTGAATGATAGGAATCGTATAAAGATGATCTTGTAGTTGTATGGCATGATAATAAGTTTAAATCGATTCAATGGTGCTTGTTATGTTACTGTGACGATGTATGCTCCGGATTGATAACTTGTTGATATATTAGTGAAATCGGGTTATTATGAAATCAGTTTACATGAGGTTGTTATGTCTTGATAGTAATCCGAATGAATATGGTTATTGTTCATGATTTCGGTTAGGGTTCTTGAGATTGAATATATGAAATGTGCTTGTTAATGATGATGACGGCTGTAGATGATTAGGGTTTCTGTTTCTGTAATTGACTGCATGATATCCGTAACTGATTGTGATCAAACGTAACTGTTAATTGTCGAAAGATATTGCTACTCGAAACATAGTTGTGGTCGATAGATGCTTGTTAGTCGAACCATAGTAGTGTTGACCGAAGGATAGCTTTGACCGAACCATAGGAGCATTGACCGAAGGATAGCATTGACCGAAACATAATTAAGTTGACCGAAAGATGACAGTTGGTCGAAAGATGGCATTGGTTCGAAACATAACTTTCGGTCCGAAGGATAACTGTGATAACTGTGTATCGAAAGATCACTAATGTACCGAAAGATAAGGGTGGATCGAAAGATATATAATTATGAACATATTTTAATGTTGGAATGTATGTTTGATTTATTTGGCATGCCATGATTAGTGATGAATGTTAACATTGGTATTCGTGTACACTAGCTGATGGTTTGATGTGAAACAATACGTGTTGTGCCGATATGCAAATTGACTGCTATGTGAACCAATTAATTGCATGCGTAACATTTCGAGCATGAACTGATTTGCTATACGTGTATACATAGGACGTGATTAATTAACTGTGAGCACTTATTTAGCATACCGAGCAAACCAAGGTGAGTTCACACTCTTACCAAGGCATGGGGTTCCCGGGGTGTTGGGAATGGGATTGAAAGGTTGATTAGATACTCTATTGACACTATGACTAGACTACCACATCACTATCCTCGGTTGTGAAGGATACCTATAGCTACGAGTAGTCTAGTGGTTAGGAAAACGTGGAACACCACCACAGGAAAACGTGGAACACCACCACAGGAAAACGTGGAACACCACCACAGGAAAACGTGGAACACCACCACAGGAAAACGTGGAACACCACCACAGGAAAACGTGGAACACCACCACAGGAAAACGTGGAACACCACCACAGTAAAATATACAAACGGCCCAGTAGAGCCACCTATTACAAATGAACTTACTATTACGCATTTTCTTTATGTGAACTCGCTCAACTAGTTTGTTGATCATTCTGTTACATGCCTTGCAGATCGTTAGGTACTTGGAGCTTGCACACGGAGGAGCTGGTCGTTGTGGGGCTTGGATCGTGATCACCTTGTTAAACACTTTTGTTGTTTGATACTTATTTGCTTTGGGTTTTACAATAATACGCTTCCGCTAAACAATGTTAACTTACTTATGTTTTGGAAACACCTTTCATATGGAAATGGTTTGGATTATAATGTGTTTACTATTACTTTATACAATGTTCTGTATGATTGGTGGCTTGATCCTGGTCAGTCACGCTCCCAAGCGGTGATACTCCGCAGGTGGATTTTGGGGGTGTGACAAATTGGGTCTCAGTTTATTGGACCTTCACTTCAAATGGGGCGGTGACATGGGCTTCACAAATTCACAACAACTATGATTGGCTTATAACATGTAGTGGGGCGGTGGGAGTTGGGCTGTTGATTGGTCCGAATGTTTTAATGGGGCGGCACAAACCAACAACAACAATCAACAAATGGGCAATCTTAGTAGGGCAGCAACAGTGATTGGCTCTGAAATCGATTGTCGGCACTTGGTCAACAGCAGTAACTATTAAATGTTTCACAGCTCTGACAAATGATAGTGGGACTGTTTAATGGGCTATATTGATTGTGAATCGATTACAAGCTCCAATACAACCCCTTAATTGGCCGACCACCTGCCAACAACAAAACAATCTGCCGATAACTGTCAGTCACTTGAAGACGATGACATAAGAGCGAACCACATTTC
This sequence comes from Helianthus annuus, assembly GCF_002127325.2. Taxonomy (NCBI): domain Eukaryota; kingdom Viridiplantae; phylum Streptophyta; class Magnoliopsida; order Asterales; family Asteraceae; genus Helianthus; species Helianthus annuus. The sequence continues at coordinate 36,035,035 of NC_035446.2, read as the reverse complement.
TTACAATTGGAGCGGACCTTAATGTCACATAAGCGAACCAAACATTGACGTTTGAGCGGACCTGTTTCTGTTACCCAATAAGCGAACCATAACAATTCATTTCGAGCGGACCTCTTTTATTTCTATGAGCGGACCTGTATGGTTTGACCAAATGAGCGAACCTGTCTGCTGTTTGACGCTAATTCGACCCGAAAAACTGCGATTTCTCCTAAACTACTTGGAATTTCGATCTGAAACTTGGTAGGGTTGTGATTCAATGATGTGCGCACAATATACTAGAAATTCAGCCGAAACGGACCGTGAAATCACGTTCAATTTGACGAATTTCCATAAAAACTGTAAAAAATGAGTAGAAAATGAAGAAATCGATGAATTCGGATCTGAATTACCTCTGAAATCGCTGAAATCTGTACGAGAACGATGTGTTTGATCAAGCAATCGAGCTCCTAGCTCTGATACCAATTGTAGGACCGGTTTTGACGCCGTTCGATTGCGTAACGAACGTTTCACGTGCGGAATCCGTGAACGTACGTGACCGAACACACAATAACGTACTACTAACGTGATTCCATTGAGAAATACGACTTGAACGGTAAAAGAATCACGATTACACCACTTTCTCTCTCTACACTTTCTCTCTCTAGAAAGTCTTCTACTTCTTTTACTAAACTCTTTTCTACTAAACTCTTTTCCACCAAATCTTACTAAAATCATGACATAACCTCCTATTTATATGGTCAAGGCAACTTAATGAAAGTTCTCATTAATTACAAGTTTGCCACCTTGCCATTTCTAACTAAATATGACATTATGCGCTTGATTTCTTCCGGCTTCTCACTACGACTCGGATTGACGAAGGCGATAGACAATAAATGCATCAACAATCTCCCCCTTGGATATTGCCGTAGTCAATCTCGTAGTGAAACTCGTAGCGACTTTTCTTTCTCTCTCTAAAACTCGAACGAAGATGTAGTCGACAGACAACTGCACTAACAAACTCCCCCTTGAATGTTGACGGAATCTTTAGTGAGAGTCTTCAACTACTCTAGCTCGAACAGAATCCCGGTGGATCTGTCTTCAGCTTCCGTTGCTCTTTCTTCAGATTCTTCAGGCTCCCACTGTCGTCAAGCTTCCGTGCTTTTGGGATCGACGCCTGGCTTTTCCGTATCAACAAATCAGAAACTGCATATCTCAAACACACAATTATAACAAACAATATTGTGATTCAACTAAATGAATCAACTAAACATTTGAGAATTTTCATATTTGATAAATTTCACATATGTGAAATATCTTGCTGATATAACTTGGTAAAATAAATACTTTTACTGATCATTTTAGACCAGAACCTCAGATTATCATTTAACCTCTTTTATAATCTTTTAAAATGACCAAAATACCCCTACGGGGCTTAAATTTATTCCAAATTCGTTTTGGGCATAATGAAAGATATCCTACTGAGATCACAACATGTTTAAGGCATATTAACTTGTGGAACATGTTCATGACTCTTTTGGTTACCCGATATGCATTATTCGCGTTCGGAAAGATTTATGTAACTAGTTTGCATAAATTGACCGAAACGGGTCAAACCTTATTATTTTCACTGCAATTCAGAATGTGTTTAGTTTACCCATACTATAAAAGTCTCCATACTTGTCGGGTCTAAATCACATTCTAATCTGGTCTTCGCTTAATCTTGCGTTTTGAGCCGTAAACCTTTCCTTAAAACTAACCGGTCTAAGTTAAGGCTTAAATGAGACCCGTTAGAAATTTAATAGGTTATTAAAACCTTCGTTCCAGATTGTGTAACATTTGTGCTTGTAATCATTGTGAATAGTTCAATTATCAATAAAACAATGTTATTTGATCCCAATGTTTGTTTAGTTGTGTTTTACATTTTTCATGTTTTGACTTTTGTTCAATTTCAAACTCTACATCGTTTTCTAGAGAGTTATACGCAAACTGGTGCGTAAACGTACTCAGTTTAATGCGACAAATACTCCGGAACATCAACATATACTCAACATATCTTAAATAACCTTTACATAACTTAGAAATGAGTTTTGAAGGCTTTGGTATGGCAAAAACAAGTTAATTCGCTTACAGGGACTAAACTTGACAAACTGTGAAAGTATGCCAATTTGAACTGTAACAAACATTCCGAAACATGTCCATAAGTTAAACATACCATAAATATCCTTTACATAGCTTAGAAATAGGCTTTGAGGGGTTTGGTATGCCAAAACAAACTTTTGGATCATTCAGGGGCTAAAAGTGTCAAAAAGTGCACAAGTTTGCACTTTCGCACATAACTTACGTTCTGAATACATCCGGACATCCAAAAATTTATGTAAGCATCCTTATATTATGCCTTAGTGTTTGGCATGAGAAAAATCCATTCGTCGCGTCATTTGGATCATTTTTCACGCTTATGCGCATTCCGTCGTAATTAACCGAACATCGCGATCGTACGGTCAAACGAACCAACATCCGACATATTTTTGAGCATGTTTCATGTCCAAAATGTTTAGGCATCATTTTAGGGCCTTAAAGTTGGCTTTACGGGCCTTAGAAGTACTGAAAATGGCTTAAATACGCGACAGGGACCTAAACTGTAAATTCTGCAAGTGGTGCAGATCAGACAAGGCCAGGCGGGGCGCGTAAGCCCTGCCCAAATCCTTAAGCGGGCCGCGTGACCCCTGCAGATGCAGAAACTTGTTTTTGGCTGAAGATTGGCCTTTCAAACACTCCAAAGGGCAATGCCCTTTCACAATCTTAGGAGTTAAGGGTCATTTTGAGCCACCACAACTTTGTGACAAGTGTACGGCTTGGATCGTGGCACGATATTCAAGAAACGATCCTAACGGTCTTGTTTTTCCTATAAATACCCCCCCCTTTGGCTAAAAACCCACAAAATCTGATCTAAAGCTCTAAGTTGAGGCCTTTGCTTCATACCTGAGCTCTTGGATCGAGATTAGCTTTCGGGGACCCTTCGTAGGTGTTCTTTCGTTCTTTTATTCGGTTTTCGAGTCTGAAAGTCAACGTTTTGTTTGACTTTCTGCGTTGACCAGCCTATGGTCAACACGAAGTTCATTGGAACTTCATAACGTGAGCGTGATCACGATGGTTATGGTCCGTAGTGACTATACCTACTGATTACCACGTTATCTAGTCTCAGTGACGAGTCGTAGTTTCGGCCAAAATGCGCGTTCTTGCGTATTTTGTAACCAAACTACTCGTGAGCATCAAAGCCGTTTGTTTTGATGCCAAACCTGTTTTCTAAACTTAGTTAAGCATGTTCTAACATGCTTAGCTGGTCACTTTTAGTATAGTGCTTATATAGGGTCGTAAGGTAAGCGATCTAAACCATCGCTTATACTTTCAAACCCGACCCATTTGGTCGATCATTAGGATCAGACCAAACATATTAGGTGACCATAGCTGTAACCTTCCGAGGTTATACCTTGTGGTCACGATGTTAGGCGTTCCAAACGCGTTCTACGCGAACGACGCGTTAAGGTAGCATAAGCTACCTAAACGGGTCGTAATGGGTCGCAAGCACTTAGGTTAGGTTTCATTTTAGTATGTAGGCTTTGTTAAACCATATTTCACGAGTCTCCATACTCGTTTGGTTTACGAACCCGCATAATATCCGATCCTTCCGATTTTGGTCCGGTATATTAACATAGCTACCTATTAGGTGTCGTTTGATATTCCGTGATCACTAGCATTGTGTGATTATTACACAAGAACTCCAAAGCAATCTCAGGTGAGTACATTGAACCCCACATTTACTGTATTTCCAAACTGTTTTGGGGTGAAACACATGTGCCTACTTGTTACTTTCATGCTTTCCCTGTTTTCACATCATATACCTGCTATGCTCATTAGTACATTATAGTACATGTTTTCATTACATTTCATGCTATGTATGCCCATTGTGTGCGTGCTTAGTACATTGTTTTACATTACATTTCATGCTATGTATGCCCATTGTGTGCGTACTTAGTACATTGTTTTACATCATATTTCATGCTATGTATGCCCATTGTGTGCGTACTTAGTACATTGTTTTACATTACATTTGATGCTAGGTATGCCCATTGTATGCGTACTTAGTACATTGTTTCACATTACATTTCATGCTATTTATGCCCATTGTGTGCATACTTAGTACAATTGCTTTCATCACTTGCCTACATTTTGGTATGACATTTGGTTTGTTTAACATGGAACAATACATTCATTAACATTGATCACGCCATTCGTTAGTAGGTAGTGGTACCATAGGAATTTACAACTCCCGTTCCTGAAATCCTGGGTTTGTTTGGATTGGAAGGAATGACCGAATTCGATATACATAACTTAGATAAACCTTTAATTTATTTAAGGGTTTATCGCCACAGTCTCAAGGCTTGGATGTATGCATTTTCACAATACCGCATAAATGTTTGTATCAGTATAGCATGCATTGTTCCACAAAACATAACGTTGATTTAAACCTTGTTTTACTTCAATACCTTGTGTGCATTTTACATATGGTTTAGTTGATACATCTCACTTACCATACAAGATATATTTTGGGTACACATTACATGATCTACATTAAACATAAACATTTAGACATTGATATACATACTTGGTGGTTTACATTGAACATAGACATTTCGATATGGTTTACACAATAACACTTGACAATTGGTTTATACATGAACAATTTACATGGTGGTTGGTTTGGGTAAATGGTTTGAGTAACGTGGCGTATGTAATATGGTACAAACATGGTGGATACGCCGCTGGTACTTCCTATATATAAATGCTTGTATGATATTACATACCGTGGTGTTATCTAAAGCATTTCTGTTTAGACATATTACGTTTTACACAAATAACATATTCTTCACAAGACTTATCTTATACAAATTCATTTTACTAGGTTATACATTTAACCTTACACTTTATCTATACGTATCATCTGAACTCATCGTTTTTCAAACGATTTACAAAACAAAACAATTTACAAGGTTCATGACTGTTGGACCGTTCTATGACCTGAAAAGTCAGTCGAAGTAGTTCATCTTCACATACGAAGGCGGAATCAACGTAAGTAAAGTAGCAACAGCTAATCCTTTCAATTCCTTGTGTTTGTATTGCTTTCTAATAAAATTCCAACAGAGTTTCGGCACCTCAGCACATACATACACCGTTACACATTATGAACCGTTCAACCTATTTATAGACAACCTGGGTCGCTTATGTGACAGTCCAATAAGCGATCCAGCACCAGTGTCACATAAGCGATCCACACACATGCCCTAAAAGCGGTTCTAAACTTAACCAAATGACACAAAAGCGGTTCACAACACATACATGACTAATAAGCGATCCTAAGTCTATATCACTCAATATTTACACTTTGAACCCCTTTAGACCAATCTTGACTTCAGACTTCATGTAGACGCAGTCAACAGACATTCCGTGCATCAACAGACTCCCCCTTGGATGTTGACGTAGTCTTTTTAGCATCTTCAGATCCGTAGTCTTTAGTCTTCGTTTTTACACCAACTCTGTCTGTCACCACAAACGTTCTTCACAGGTTCTCGGACTGACTTCTAGCTTTATCTACCATCTTCCCAATAGCTGTTGATCCAGACTCCCCCTCTCACTGACTCCCCCTTTCATTATGCTGGAATCTTGAGATATCTGGTTTAAGCTTTTGCAATTTGCCTCCGTTGGGAATTATCATCCAAACCTGTTTCTCAACTGATAACATTACATTCTATCTTATCAAACAATAAACACAACTTCAATCAGTTTTAGAAATCCACTCAAGTTTTCAAGTTCAAATTAATGACCCTGAATACTTAATTAATCTACCAAGTCCAATTTAATGACCCTGGTTGATCTTGTAACGAAACAAACTGATTTAGTAAAACAATTTTCCAATCTTCTGAAAAAAATAACAAGTATCAACTTAATGAACTTGTTTGAAACTTTTGAAAACAAACATTTTTCAACAATATAAGCTCTCCTTGATCTTCAGCTCAGAATCTCCTGCATCTGCTTCATTTTGCTAGAAACCGACAATCAACTTTCCACTCTGGTTTGTCTAAAATAAAGCAGAAAGAAAATCTTTTTGGATTTTAGGATGTTCTAAACTAAGAAATGAAATAACAGGAAACTTAAATTGTAGAAAACAAACTATTTACCAATCTGTTTTTGGCGAGCGTGTCAGGGAATCATATCAGCTCTTCAGACAGATTACAAGTACCGTTAAGCTATAACACATACTCAGATTTAAACAATTCACCTCGATTGTCGATATACTGATCCATCTTAAATTTTCATACAAACTTCAATCTATTCAGGATACTGTTTAAGTGTTTTAAGAACATAGATCGATTCATGTATCCCACCTCTTGAATATACTCCCGTATCCAGAATCCCAATATTCAGTCTTACAGGCAAAGATACTACAATGATGTCTGTACATAAATTAGGGTATGCGAGAACTGAGGGATCTCAGGTCAGAACTTCCGTTCAGCAGAGAGATATCAGCTTCGACTTTGCAATGTGTTCCCTTTAGAGAATCTTTTAGCTACAACAACTGATTATCAATTTTATTGTCTAATCAGCTGAGGGCTTTATGCTATGTTTCAAGCATTTGGGTGAAAGTATTAGCCAGGGACTAGGTCAGAACCACTGTTCAGCAGAAGTCCCGGAATAATACCCCAGACATCATAGAGTATAACCACCTAGTATATCAGAATACGAGACCTTTCAAACGAGATTTCAGGGGTTACCTATATATCCAAGTAGTGTTCCCCACGAATTTCACTAGTTTGAAATTTTAGGTTTATATCCCGAATAAATCTACTAAATGTACAAAAACCTATCGACACATCATTAGTGAGACTGTTTAACTCATTTTATCTTTCCAAATCTTTAGCATACTGTAATTGTCTAGCTGATGTACTATCATTTTCCCTATATACACAAGCTCTTTTTCAATTTTATCATATTTATGGATTTTTGCATTTTTTACTGTTTTTGTATTTTTCTGAAAATAAAATATGTACAACTATCTATCTCCCCCTAAATACCAAAACAAGTAAAAAATCGACAAACCATCGCAGATTGTTTCTCATCTTCATCCGCAACAGTACTCTCATCAACGCTCACAACCCCATCCGACACCGAAAGCAATTTCATACCATTAAGTTTTAACAAATATTGAAAGCGATTTTTATCAAAAGCTTTGGTATGCAAATCAGCTTTTTGTTCGTCAGTGTGGATTTTCTCAATTCGTATCAACTTTTTCTCGAAGCAATCGCGAATAAAGTGATGACGAATCTCAATATGTTTAGTTTTAGCGTGATGTACTGGATTTTTAGTTATATTAATCGCAGCCTCATTATCAACAAACAGAGTTGTGTTAAGAAACTGCAAACCGTAGTCGCGCATCTGTTGCTGTATCCACAGGATCTGAGAGCAGCAACTGCTAGCAGACACATACTCTGCTTCACATGTAGATAGCGCCACAGACGTTTGTTTCTTACACTGCCAAGTAACCAATCTCGGACCAAAAAACTGGCATCCTGCAGTTGTTGATTTCGCGTTAACTTTGCAGCATCCGAAATCTGAATCGGAAAACCCTTCGAGTGTAAAATCGCCGTTGCGAGGATACCACAACCCCAATGTGGGTGTGCCTTTCAAATAACGTAAAATCCTCTTCACAATAATCATGTGCGATTCTCTCGGGTTAGACTGAAATCTTGCTGCGAGGCACGTTGGGTACATAATGTCAGGACGTGAAGCAGTTAGGTACATCAAAGAACCTATCATGGATCGATAAAGTGTCTCATCAACCCTGTCTCCGGTGAGATCTGGGTGAATACCATGATTTGTCGCAAGTGGGGTAGCAGCTGGAGTAGAACTTGACATTCCAAATTTCTCCAGAATATCATGCACGTACTTCGTTTGATGAATGAAAATCCCTTCAGGAAGTTGTTCAACTTGTAGTCCCAGAAAGAATTTCATCTCCCCCATTGAAGACATTTCAAATTTCTGCTTCATCACCTGTTCGAAATCTTTACATAACTTCTCATTCGTCGACCCAAAAATAATATCGTCTACATAAATTTGTACTATCAGAAGATGACCATCAACGACTTTAGTGAAGAGAGTGGCATCCACTTTTCCACGTATGAACTGGTTAGCGAGTAGGTGTTGAGACAAAGTCTCGTACCAGGCTCTCGGCGCCTGATGTAGACCGTACAACGCTTTGTCCAGCAGATAAACTTTGTTCTTGTGGATTGGGTCAGTAAAGCCCGGCGGCTGACCAACATAAACCTCCTCTTTGACCTTCCCATAAAGAAACGCTGATTTAACATCTAACTGAAATACTTTGAAATTCTTCCAAGACGCAAATGCTAGGAAAATTCTGATAGCCTCTAATCGTGCGACAGGAGCATAGACTTCGGTAAAATCAATCCCCTCCTGTTGACTAAAGCCCTGAACAACGAGTCGAGCTTTGTTCCTTACAACCACTCCTCTGTCATCCCTCTTACATTTGAAAACCCATTTTGTATTGATTTTTCTTTGACCGTCCGGTAAATCAACCAACTTCCACACACCTAACTTCTCAAACTGACTTAATTCTTCTTGCATCGCTATGACCCAAGAGTCTTCAGTAAGCGCCTCTTTGTAAGTCCGCGGTTCGACCTGCGAGATAAAACAACTTAATGAAAATTCAGTTTGTAAAGGTGCTACTGTAGAATAAAAACATCTTCAGTAAGCGCCTCTTCAGTAAGCGCCTCTTTGTAAGTCCGCGGTTCGACCTGCGAGATAAAACAACTTAATGAAAATTCAGTTTGTTTGACTTGACAACTGGATCTGCTCCCCCTCAAGATCTGAATCACCATGATCAAAAACTGGCATGTTTTCAGCTTCTTGATCATCATTCACCTCCGACTGATTACCAGGAGCAACTTCATCATCATGTTCACCAGCGTTACTAGGACCTGCTTCATCATCATTTGAAGTCTCCCGAGGTCTGCTAGAATACTCTGCTGGAAACCTGAGCGACGATTCATATTCTCGTAAAATATCCAGCTCATCAAAGAAATCTTCCTCTTCCTCTGATTCTTCTCTCATGTCAAACGATTCCCAAAGTTTGTCATAATTAAAACGCCATGAATCACCAGGATTCTGAGGCGGCATAGTATAACCTTGACACTCAACATTTGCTGCTTCAATAATACGCTTTTCGCTTGGAACAAAGACACGTCGTGTAGGACCTGAATATCCAACAAATATTCCTTCAAAGTTCTTCGGACTAAGCTTGCCATGTGACTCTATTACCGTACAGGGTGACCCAAACGGTTCTAGATATTTCAAATTTGGCTTGCGTTTATTGATTAACTCAAAACACGTCTTGTTGAACTTTTTCACAGTAAGAACTCTGTTGAGAGTATAGCATGCAGCAGAAACAGCTTCAGCCCAGAAATTGATTGGTAACTTGGAATCTGCAAGCATTGTTCTGGCTGTCTCGATTAACGTCCGGTTCTTGCGTTCTGCAACTCCATTTTGCTGAGGAGTGTACGGAGCACTAAACTCATGCAGTATACCTCTTTCATCACAGTATTCCTCCATCTTACTGTTTTTGAACTCAGTACCATTGTCACTTCGAATTCTACAAATCGGTCTCTGGTACAGATTCTCAATTTTCTTAAACAACACTACCAAACTATCAAAGGTTTCGTCTTTCGTTTTCAAGAACATGACCCACGAAAATCTGGAGTAGTCATCAGTCACAACCAAACAGTAAGAATCTCCTGTTATACTTTTAACATTCACTGGACCGAACAAATCCATGTGAAGTCTTTCCAAAGGCCTCGAAACTGAATTGACTTGTTTTGTAGGGTGTGACTTTTTCTTCTGTTTACCTCTGACACAGCTTATGCACTCCCCTTCCAGATGAAAACCTTTAATATTCACTCCGGTAACCAAGTCGTTATGCACTAAGTGATTCATTTTCCTTAAATGAATATGCCCCATCTTTCTGTGCCATAACCTTGACTCCTTTTCCGTTGCTCTGGACACAAAACAATGAGCCTGACCCGTGGTTGTAGTAGCAACGCTCATGTCCAACACGTACAGATCATTGACTCTTGGTGCCCTCATGATGATCCACTCTTCAGGTATCACAAATCCCGGTTTCAAGATCAAACATTCTTTGTCGGTGAAATGAGTAGTATACATCCTGTCACAGATCTGGGAGATACTCAGCAGGTTGTTCTCCAGCTCAGCGATGTAGTTAACTCTCTCAAACGTGATAATACCATTTGATAATGTTCCTTCACCTATGATCCTGCCTCCTTGATTACCCGCAAAACCCACATAACCACCATTAATGTCATTCACATCATACAGCAATGCGGTCTTCCCTGTCATATGCCTTGAAGCTCCACTATCCATTATCCACCTGGATACAAGTTTTGGAAGATCCTGCACATAACAAATCATCAATTAAGCAACTTCAAGAAAGATGCCGATTCATGCTTCGCAATCCAGGAAGCTCCGGCAATTCAAACTGTTTAGTCAAACATGGTGTCCACCCAGGCCTTATCAGCCTTAGGTGTAACCGTGACTTTAGCAATTTGAATTTTGAAATTCTTAGACTTAAGAGGTGGAAATTGTGCATCATAATCAACCGTAATTGATTCTTCAGCCTTTTTCACCTCAGAAGTTGAAACTTTCTTCTCAACTTTAGGTTCAATTTTAGGTTTCCACACCTGTTGAGCTACTGCAACCCTCTTATAAATTTTATCATTTTGATATACCAGCTTCTTTACGGGTTCAGCTTTTACATTCAAGTTGTCAATTTGAACATTTTTCTTCCCAACAATTTTCTTCTCAACATACATCGGTGTTTTTCCCTTCACATCAACTTTCTTTTGTTGAACTTTCACAGCTTCAGTCTTAGGCTTCACATATGTACACTTTCGTGCAATATGACCAACCTGTTCACATCTAAAACACGTACGAGTATCAGCTTCCCTACTCGTGCCTTCAGACTGAGCCTGTGAAGCTCTCTTTTCAAAAAATTCTTTGTTTGATTTTGTAAAAATTTCTTTTTCTTCATCAGCAAGTGAACTTGAACTATTCACAAACTTTTTCTTTTCAACATACCTTTTGTTTGAAACATTTCTTCTATGAAATGGTTTACCCCCCTGATAACCACCCGACCAATTGTTTCTGTTGTTATTGTAAAAACGTGGTGGATAAACAGCTTTCTTGTTGTAAATCCTTTCTTTCTTTCGACTCAGATTATTCACTGCTGACAACTCGACTTCAACCAGTTTGAAAACATTTGTCAGTTTTTTCAGATTAACATTCTCTAATGGAAACTCAGAATCCGAAAACAACTTATCCGATCCCGACATCTTGTACATGACAAGATCAGATTCATCATATAAGTTGTTTTTGGACTTCTGCTTCGGAATGTATTTATCTAGAAAACACCCATCCTCCTCAGAAGTGTCACAATCCGATTTAAGCACTTTGTCTATCACACTTTTCACCACATCATTTTGGACACCCTCTTCATTGGAAGACGTGAACGTGACATCAATGTTCTCAGGAAGTGTAACATCACTTTCTTCCTCAATTTCCATCAAACTAGACTGCTTTTTTGTGTAGTTGTCTAAAATTGGCGGTGGAACTTTGTGAAACCCTACACCCGTTCCATCAGAAAACACACCCTCACCAGCTTTGTTTTTTCCTATAGGTTTGGGAACGATGTGCTGCAAAACAAAGCTAGCTGAGCTATAACTGTTTAATTTCAACTGAATTCTTTCATTTTCAATCTCAATTTCTTTAACCTTAAGTTTTAAATTTGCAATCTCATCTAGTTGGTCATTAATTGATTTTTCTTTTAATTGCAACACAGCTCTTAGATGTTCATTTTCTTTGAATGTTTTTCCGTTTCGATCATCACTGTCTTTCACAACACTTTTAAGTTTCTCAAATTTTTCGGAGATTTGACGGTTTTCCAGAATTAACTTTTCATTTTCAGTTGTAATTTTGTCACATTTAGCGGTTAATTCATTAAACCGTTCAGTTGAAACTTTTAACTCTGTGTCACGATCAAGAATCTGATCTTCAAAAGTTTTAACTTTTGATTTCAGATTTTTCAATTTCTCATCATTCAAATACGTGACTGTACTACAAAAATTGCATTGTTTGTTGCAATTTTTGCAGTCAACATTTCCATCGACTTTGTTACCTGATCTGGATGTTGACACACTTTGACTGACCTTCTTTTTTGACTCAGAAACAGAAATAGAATCTACCTCAAGTGCTTTCGCAGCTAGCACTTGGTCAGCCACTTTCTCTGAATTCTCCGTATCAACCATCTTTGATCTCTTAGTCTCTGCGTTTTCTTTCTTCTCTCTCTCTTCGTTTTCCTTTCTCTCTTTTTCTTTCTCCTCCTCAATCATCTTCGAAGTTGGTGTTCCCCACCACTTATGCTGCCAGTATTCATCATCTTCTTTGTACTCCTGAATGATGGCTTCAATATCTAGCGTTTTGTCATCAACTGCTACATTACCATACCGATCAAGATAACACTCCCTGTCTGGATCCCAACGATTTGCTCTTCTTGCTTCCAAGTACACACCAGAAAGTCTGATAATCTTTGTTTCAGCAATCAACTTCCTGTATTGGTACTTCTGTTCCTCTGTTCGATCATCCTTCCAAGGAATCGGTTCATCTTGACTTGCCATGAAAGCATAACCAATGGCATCATCTTCCGGCAACACCTCTTTGCTCCAATCGTAACCTTCATCATCATAGATCACAGCTAAAGCCCTTGACTTTTCTCTTTGCTCTTCAGCCTGCTTTAGTCTGGGCGGCTCTGATTTATTTTGATGGTATATAGCTTTCTTATAATAATCGTCACGAAATGGATTTTCAGATTCATCAACATATGCATTCCGACACTCTCGCTTGAAATGGCCCTTTTGCTTGCACTTAAAACACGTCACTTTTGACTTATCGAACCCAAGCTTTGTTGACGGACCACCAATTGATTTCCTCCCGGTAATTTCCATAAAACGTTGCGCACGTCGCACAGCACTCGCCATTGCCCAACGAATGTCAATAAGCTCCATTTCCTCGGGATCTATCTGATCGTAGTCTTCTTTGGTCAAATTTGTATTTCCGATCTTCCCGGCTACCAAACCTTCATAGGACTCTAAAACAGACGCTAGAAAAACCATCTGTTGTCTGGCCGATTCTTCGTCAAAGTTTTGTGCATTCTTCAAATCGATTGCAATGTTGCACGAAAACTTCGCATCAGAACGATTTGTAGAAGACGTAGATCCACTGTGATACCCACTGTGACTTCCACTACTTGAACTGCTTTGACTTTCTTTGTTTGTTGAAGAAACATTCTCAGCAGAAAATGCCGTTTTCGGAGAAGAAGCTTTCGGCATCAAGCTTTTTGGATAATACAAATCCAGATTCTGCTGATAGGATGAATGATTAACTTTGTATGTTTTCTTCAACTCTAGCTCATGACTTTCAAGTTTCTCAATCACAACATCTGGTTTCAATTGGTCAGGAGCAATAGTGTTCTTTAACATCAATGCATAATATCTCCAATCCATCTCATCAGGTAGTGAATCAAACAATTTATCAACTATCTCATCATCAGGATAATTGATCCCATGTCGAACAAGTTCCAGCTTAAGATGACCAAACCGTTCAATCATTTTACCCACTGATTCATTTTTCATACACCCAAACATATCAAATTCTTTCCGAAGAAGTTTCTTCTTATTCTTTACAATTTCCTCGCTTCCAATACATTTTGCTTTCAGTTTTTTCCACAAATCTTGTGCATTTGAGTAATCGATCAAGGAAATGATGTCTTCTCGGACGGATTGGAAAAGCAAGGCTACACATTTTTGTTCTGCCACAAAAGCATCAATTTCTTCAGTTGATCTCAACGCTTCACCATTCTTCTTGCCATTTGCATAGCCATTTTTCATACTTTTCCAGCTCTGAAATGCAAAAGCCATCAGCCAGTCTTCAAATTTGGTAGCCCACCTGCTATAATCCTCTATAGCCATAAGCTTTGGGGGTTTGTTGAAAGTTCCGAAGGCGCTCTCGGACTCCCAAGCTTCTTTCTTCCTTTCCTTAGGCGGACTTTTATCTTTATTGCTTGACGATGTATCATTGTTGTCCGTACTTCCCGAAAAAGCATACATATCACTGAATGGGTTCAAGAAAATATCATCCATATTGATTGTACCTGCAAAATCAAACAACACTTAGAAAAATTTTGGTTTTGAAAAATATCGGTTCACAAAAACGATCCTGTTTAAACAGTTTGACAGAAACGCGGTCCAGAAAATGTTTGTAAAAGCTGATCAGACAATAATGGCTAATTCCTTTCGAACAATCCACAAATTGTCAAATAAGCGACCGAGAGAATGTTCGTTCGAGCGAACCAGAGTATGATCTTTCGAGCGGTTTCAAAATTGTCCGTTCGAGCGGTCCTAGGTATGTCCGTTCGAGCGATTCAAGTACTGTCACAAAAGCGATCCAACTTTCGTTTGTTGGAGCGAACCTGACTTGTTCGTATGAGCGGTCCAAGTATGATCGTTCGAGCGGTTCAACACTGTTGTCCGTTCGAGCGATCAGAAGAGTCAAATTGTCTGGAAAGCGGTCCTAATGTGATCGTATAAGCGGTTCAAGTATGTTAGGTCCAGAAAAGTGATCCTACGTCCGAAAAAGCGATCGACCGATTTTAACCTGTTTTAACCATTTTTAACCCGTATTTTCACCTGAATTTTTCTAGGGTTTATTAAAAGTGTGTTTTACACGTTATATTCAAATTTTAGACAATTTTGACCGTTAGAACCACTGAAAACCAAAAAAATATGAGAGAAAGTGAGTAGAAAAGAGAGATTTCTGCAGATCTATGCTGTCGTAGTATGAACTCCTCGTCCTGAGCTCTGATACCACTTTGTTCGACCGTTCTATGACCTGAAAAGTCAGTCGAAGTAGTTCATCTTCACATACGAAGGCGGAATCAACGTAAGTAAAGTAACAACAGCTAATCCTTTCAATTCCTTGTGTTTGTATTGCTTTCTAATAAAATTCCAGCAGAGTTTCGGCACCTCAGCACATACATACACCGTTACACATTATGAACCGTTCAACCTATTTATAGACAACCTGGGTCGCTTATGTGATAGTCCAATAAGCGATCCAGCACCAGTGTCACATAAGCGATCCACACACATGCCCTAAAAGCGGTTCTAAACTTAACCAAATGACACAAAAGCGGTTCACAACACATACATGACTAATAAGCGATCCTAAGTCTATATCACTCAATATTTACACTTTGAACCCCTTTAGACCAATCTTGACTTCAGACTTCATGTAGACGCAGTCAACAGACATTCCGTGCATCTACAATGACTGACTGTTGTTAAACGTTTCTTTAAACTCAAGCCATGAATCCCATTTTCACAAAACCTATGTATCTCATAGGCATTTTTATGCTGACGTACCTACTTTCACATGTGCTTTCAGGAGCTATCGTGTAGGTTGACAATGGTGACACTAGGGCGGACCTGTGCCTTAGAGACTAAAAATGAAGATAGACTAGCTTAATTATGTTGTGAACTCTTTATTTCTTGTTTGTTATAAACGATGTAACACTCTTGCTGATAAATAAAATGTAAACTTTAATTTCCATGGTTATGAAATAATTAATTCTGTCCAACACTCCCCGGCGTTTCCGCCGCGGTTGCATGTTGTACGCGGCCGGGGTGTGACAGAAGAGTTGGTATCAGAGCCAATGGTTATAGGGAATTAGGTTATTAGTAATGCTTTGACCTAGACTATAACTTTCTAGGACCCTAACAGAAGTTATCTTGTGTATAAGATTTTAAAACATGCGCTTCACCTATCCTTAGGTGATAACCACAACGAGAATTTCGATTCCGAATCCTCTTCGAAAATTAATCATCTGTTCTAGGATGATTGATTACTAGGTTTGAATCCTCTGTTATAAGGTTTTGAACCCCTTTGAATTTTCAAAAATCTCGTCAAGGTTTCCGGGTTTTAATAGTGTAAACACGTGCGAACGGGAAGAGTAAATGCCTGTACCCTGAGTTTTCTGTCTAAGGCTAGAGTGTTCGTACAAATCCACATAATCGGACCAGTCACTCTTACCTGGGAACTCTTGGGGTGAGTGTTCCCTTATAGGCGAACATGTCTTCGCGATACATTATTTTTGACCCATTTACTTTCACTAGACATTGCGTATCGCTTGTTTGCTTTGCGATGCGTAACCACATTCTTTGCTTTTGTTGATTTCGTTTCATTTCATCCTCTTCATCAAATCATCTCACTCGTTTCCTTTCATGTTTTTCCTCTTTTAGAATGCCTCCTCGATGCGAACACCAAATAGCAACTGCCGAGCTGGCAGAAATTATTGCGCAGCAGATGGCTGCTCAATTCACAAATCTCTTTGCTCAATGGAACCAGGCCAACAACAACAACAATGGTACATGCAATTTCAAGAATTTTAACTCGGCTAAACCACTCAAGTTTAGTGGTTCTGAGGGAGCAACTGGGCTTCTTCAATGGTTCGAGAGCATTCAGAATACTTTTCGCCACGTTCAGTGTCCGGATAATCGCAAGGTCGAGTTTTCTTCGAGCGTGTTTCAGAAGAGGGCTCTTACATGGTGGAATGGGGTAATGAGAGACCGTGGTGCAGAAGTTGCTCTAGCACAGACATGGCCTGAACTTAGAGCTCTTATGATGAGGGAGTTTTGTCCTCGTCATGAGCAACGAGCGTTGGAGAAGGAGTTTGATGATTTGAAACAAGATAGTGGCGAGCACAGGGCATATACTGATAGGTCTGAGGAGTTAAGTCTACTTTGTCCGACTGTGGTCGCCCCACTCGACAAGGCTATCGAAAGGTACATCGACGGCCTGCCTGACTCGGTACAAGACATTATTACTGGTAGCAACCCTACCACACTCCGTCAGGCAATCGAGTTATCAGCGACACTGACTGAGTCGCAGATTCGAAAGAATAAATTACACAGGAAGGGTGACAAGGGCAAGAAACAGTCGTCTGACAAGGAAGATAGCAAGAAAGGTCAAAACAAGAATGGAAAGGATTCTGGTTCATCAAAAAGGGAAAAGAAGCGAAAGGCTTCCCAAAACTGTGCTATCACTGCCCAAGCTAACCAGGCAGCTCCCAACCAACCTGCACAGCCTCCAGCAAAGAAACCCTATTCATGAAGTGCACCTTTGTGCAATCGATGCAATAGTCACCATCAGCTGCAACATCAGTGTCGTTTCTGTACTAACTGTGGGAAGTCAGGTCATCTTACCGATGTTTGTCGGTTTGCTCAAAATCGCGCAGTTCAGAACCCTGCTCAACAAGTTGCTCAGCCTCCTGCTCAGCAACAGGGTCAAGCTGCACGACCACAATACCCACCAGGTGCTTGTTATAACTGTGGGGATCTGACCCATTACAGAAACCGGTGGCCAAGACTAGCCAACCAGAACCAGAATGCAAACCAGAATCAGGCTCAGGCTCGAGGGCGAGTCTTCAACATGAATACTCAAGAGGCACAAACAGACAATGAAGTGGTGAACAGTACGTTCTTTATTAATAATCAGCCTGCATCTGTTCTTTTTTATTCGGGTGCCGACAAGAGTTTTGTGTCATTGTCTTTTGAGCCAATGCTTCGCGTGTCTAGAACGAAACTAGGTAAACCTTTGACAGTAGAGGTTGCCAGTGGTGAACCCATTGTTCTTAATTCTGTTCTACGCAACTGCCAGTTGAACCTTAACGACCATATTTTTCCTATTGTCCTCACGCCAATGCAACTTGGAAGCTTCGACGTAATAGTGGGCTTGGATTGGTTATCTAAGCATCGCGCAGAGATAGTTTGTTCTGAGAAGATTGTTCGTGTGCCGCTGTCGACAGGCGAGATCCTACAAGTTCGTGGTGAGAAGCCTGCCAGTGGTCTCAAACTCATGTTTTGTTTTAAAGCACGGAAGTATCGACGGAAGAAGTGTGTGGCTTTCTTAGCACATGTTATAGCAGATAAAGGCAAGGGTAAGTCTATTTCAGTTATTCCTGTCGTTCGGGATTATTCTAAAGTTTTTCCTGAAGAGTTACCTGGTCTACCCCCAGCACGCCAAGTCGAGTTCCGTATTGATCTCATACCTGGTGCGAATCCCATTGCCAGAGCTCCACATCGTCTTGCACCGTCCGAGATGCAAGAGTTGTCTAAACAGCGGCAGGAACTTTCTGACAAAGGTTTCATCCGTCCTAGCTTTTCACCTTGGGGTGCTCCCGTTCTCTTTGTAAAGAAGAAGGATGGATCTTTTAGGATGTGTATCGATTATCGTGAGCTTAACAAGCTTACCATCAAGAATCGATATCCCCTACCTCACATTGATGATCTCTTTGATCAATTGCAAGGCGCTTCTTATTTTTCAAAGATTGATCTGCGATCTGGATATCATCAGCTTCGTGTGCATGAAGAAGATATTCCAAAGACAACGTTCCGTACTCGTTATAGGCATTATGAGTTCACAGTCATGCCATTCGGTTTGACTAATGCTCCTGCTGTTTTCATGGACTTGATGAATAGGGTCTGCAAGCCTTATTTGGATAAGTTCATCATCGTTTTCATTGATGACATTTTAATATATTCTAAGACGCGAGCTGATCATGAGCAACACCTTCGTCTTACTTTGGAACTCCTAAAGAAAGAGCAACTTTTCGCCAAATTCTCCGAGTGTGAATTCTGGCTTAAAGAAGTTCAATTCTTAGGACACATTGTCAACGAACAAGGTATTCATGTAGATCCCTCCAAGACCAGTGCGATTAAGGATTGGGATACGCCTACTACTCCTACTGAAGTTCGTTCTTTTCTTGGTCTAGCGGGTTATTACCGCCGCTTCATTGAGAACTTCTCAAAGATTGTAGTTCCTCTAACTGCTCTAACTCAGAAGAACAAGCCATTTGATTGGGGAGTCAAACAAGAGGAAGCGTTTCTGACTTTGAAACAAAAGCTTTGCGACGCGCCTGTCCTAACATTGCCTGAGGGCAATGATGATTTCGTCATTTATTGCAATGCATCTAAATTGGGCCTTGGCTGCGTCCTGATGCAAAGGAACAAAGTCATAGCATATGCATCGAGGCAGTTGAAGATACATGAGAAGAACTACACCACTCATGATCTTGAGTTGGGTGCAGTTGTCTTCGCTCTTAAGATCTAGAGACACTATTTGTACGGTACAAAATGTGTGGTTTTCACGGACCACAAAAGTCTTCAGCTTATCTTCAATCAGAAATGTGACAACTCGAGTTTCCGACTCTCACTTTCGCAATTATTGCACGTTGACTTTGACTGTTAGTTGTTTGACTTGGTTGACTTGTAACTGTACGCGTTGTGTTTTAATGGAACGTATTATGATTGTCGGATATGTTATGTGCTATATGATGAAAGGTGTTATGTTCGCATGGTTAGGTGTTTGGTTGCATGAATACTTGTAAACTGTGTAAGAATTTAACAACCTGTCGAAACATGTGTGATTCGCCATAAGTTGTCTCGACGAAACAAGAGCTTGTTTCGTCAAACATACCACGACGAAACGGGCGTTTCGTCGGCCCAGTGTCTCGCCGAAGCCCAATTCGGGCCCAGTATGCTGTCTCGTATATCATTACGTGAAACAACATAGGTTTCACAACTTTAGAAACCAGGAAACCCTAGTCTCTTTCTCTGTGTGTGACGGCAATATCCAGATTCCTCGAAACCGTGACTAGCCTCGTGTTATCTGGTTAGTAATTCCATCTTGTGAGTAGATCGACTGCCATGTGATGTTGTTTATGATTGAAATTGATTTGCTGGTTGGGAATCTTTATAATCCGATGTTATGATTGATCATGTGTGCCTGTCATTGAATAACCTGCAGATTTATTAATGATCTTGATCTCACAATGTTTTGATAATTTATAAGGTTGCATGAACCGATCTGGTTGTATTGTTAATTGATAGATGATTTGGTTGACCGAAATTATTACTGATTGTTTGCTTGGCATCCTGTATTGACTGCTATCATGATTGTAGTTGTAATTTCATGTGCATTGTCAGTAGTGAATTTTTGGTTGATGTAATGTGTGCTCATTAGTTGAATTAGTGGCCGGATCAATTGTGGTCCAATCAAAAAAAAATAATACATATGTCATGGCACCTTACATAATCACCACATCAAAAAGTGGCGGCCGTAGGAATTAATAATAAGGAAGGGTCAAGGTCGGTTGAATGGTTTAATCGGTCCAGTTATATCTTGGGCGGCTAGCTTTGTCTTCACTTTATGTACATAGCCAAGCTTTATCATATGTATGTGTTGTATAATTTTCAAACCTACCAAAAGATTTGGTCCAATAACATTTGAGGTGATTTCAAAATTGTCGGCCATGTACATTAAAAATAATAAGACTTTCATGTATTTACTCATGTGGGGGCTTGACTTTTGAATGGATTTGTCAGATCCAATATGTTGAATCGGTCCAATGATAGGGTATGTGGTGGTTTGATTAAGTCAAAGGGGATAACAAGCAAATGGTCGGCCACTTATTGAACACATACTTTGTTTATATGGATTTACTAATATGTGATAGTTGAAAAAGGAAGTGTATTGTGTGATTGTGCATGGTTATGTGTTAATTGTGATAAACTTGTCAAATATGTAAACTTGATGGTGTACATGAAATTGTTATGAGATGGTGTACATGTGTAAAATATGATACTTAGGGAGGTAGAGGGTAAATAGTGAAATCCTAGAGATACTTAACCCTAATCCCTTTTTCACTAATCATTCTCACAAAAATCGAAAACACGTACTTCACATTCTCTGGCAAACATCACCAAATCATTGGCAAGACATTCATCACTTTTGATCCGTTTCTCTAGAATCATTCAAGGTAATTGTTTATTGATTATGTGTTCATGAAAACCCTAATTGATTGCTTGATTATCATCAAATCTTGATTCTTGATCATGTGTTCACAAAAACCCTAGTTCCTCATATTATGTTCTGTGATTTTGATTTGATTCTGGATAATTGTGATTATGATGATGATTAGTTCATACTTGATAGATTATTCTTGTGACGATTGTTGTTGTTAAGCTTTTGATTATTTGTTATGTCTCTGCCGTCAATACGTGTGAAATTAGGGTTTCAGAATATGAATGTAACTGATGATCAATGGAAACGTAACTGTTACGATGATACTGGACGTGTGATTGAATGGTTGTCTGAGTATGTTAGTCAGAGTTTTAGCGAATATAATTGTCTGAGTTTTAAAAGAGCATGCTTAATCTGAGTTTTGAATAACTTATATATGTCTGAGTTCTTTTATTTTGCTTGCTATCCGAGTTTTATTATAATGCAAGGGGTCCGAGTTTGTGACCCATCACCCTTGTCCGACCTTTAATGACCTTAGAAGGTCCGAGTTCTTAATGAGGAGCATGGTCCGAACTTTAATCCCCACCCCCATGGTCCGACTTTTAAAGGTACTTGATGTCCGACTTTTGATATGTTCTTGAGGGTCCGAATATTAAGAACATTGAGCAAGGGTCCGAGTTTATGGAGTAACCATGATCCGAGTTTGGGGATGAAGCTCTAGTCCGACTTTTAGTTGTTTATGCATGTCCGACCTTGTGAAGCTTTAACCCCAATCCAAGTTTTGTCATGGATGGCTGGTCCAACTTTTTGGACAAATAGCAACACTGTCCGAGTTTTTAGCAAGGAAATCCCCCACCCCTTAGTCCGAATTTGTGGTGGGGAGTCCCTCTAGTCCGACTTTTTCACATGTAGTCAGGGTTTCTAAGTCCTTGCCTCCTGTCCGACCTTTTTATGATGCAAAGGAGTCCAAAGTTTGTTAAGTGGATTGTGTTGTCCAAGTTTTGTTGACTTTATATGCTGAATAAGTAAATAAGTGTTCTGTTATGACAAACACCAGTAATTAAGCTTCCTGTATGCTTCTGTATATAGTTTCATGCAACTGTTCATGTTTGCTTATAAATGAATGATTCGATATATGATTTCATGCTTTTGATTGCAACTGCATGATCCTGTACACAATAAACACACACAACACAATCGCTTGGATATCAAAGATGTGTAAACCCTAATTTGATGCAAACACTTACATCGTATCATGTGTAATACAACCTAGGTCGTGTGTAACGGATTTAGACACTTAACAAACCCTAGAAGCAATAACATACCGAGCAAACCAAGGTGAGTTCACACTCTTAGTAAGGCATGGGATTCCCAAGGGCTTGGGAATGGGATTGAAGGAATGAGATTGACTAGATTCGTACATACACTGTTACTAGACTACCATACCATCGTCCTCGGTTGTGCAGGACACATACGCAAAACCTACGTATACTTATGCTACTCGCTATCCTCGGTTGTGAAGGATACTCACGTAAAACCTACGTGAAATTATACTCACTACTGCCTCGGTTGTGTCAGGCACTTATGTAAAACCTACGTATACCCCCGCGTACCCCTATCCTCGGTTGTGAAGGATTACTTACGTAAAACCTACGTAAACTTGTACGTGTTACTGTTCTCGGGATATGTAGAACACTTATGGTTACGAATAGTCTAGTGGATATACAACATGGGAAGCCCCCACCAATAGAACGTACTATCGGCCCAGTAGAGCCACATGTTACCAACGTACTTGCTATTACGTATTTACTTTTTGTGAACTCGCTCAACTAGTTGTTGATCCTCTGTTACATGCCTTGCAGGTCGTTAGGTACATGGAGCTTGCACATGGAGGAGCTGGTCGTTGTGGGCTTGGATCTTAATTATCTTATTAAACACTTATGACATTTCGTACTTAATTATGTTGGGTTTTGATTATACGCTTCCGCTAAACAATGATAACTTACTTATGTTTTGGAACACCTTTCATATGGATTTGGTTTGGTTTAATGGCAATTACTTTTACTATATGTATTGTTCTATATGATTGGTGGCTTGATCCTGGTCAGTCACGCTCCCAAGCGGTGATACTCCGCAGGTGCAATTTGGGGGTGTGACAGATTGGTATCAGAGCCACTGGTTATAGAGAACTTGGTTTTAATATGGGGAAACGTTTTTATTAAAACCAGACTATAACCAGAACAGTGCTCTCAACGATCCACAACGACGCTTCGCTCCACGTGCAAGACTCAACATCCTAGGTAATAAGGTTTATGTTTATTGCCTACATGCTAGAATTGCATAGAACTTTGCTCGTAGTATGCTTACATTACTTTGCTCACTACTTGTTATTGCTTGAGAACACCTATGTGCTTACACTCTTCTGTGATCGCACTATTCGCGAACCTTTCTCACTTATGTTGCCTTTGATGTGAAGATCAATGGCCGGGCGAATTAACATGACACAAGCCTAGTTGACGGCTTTCGTTAATGAACAAGTTGCTGCGGCACTTGCAGCTGCTCAAGCAGGTAGTATACCCTGCAGTTTATTCTCACACTAGGATCTTTAGATCCTACATTAACTCTTGTGTTTAACCTTGTCCTATTCGTACACAATAGGTCAACACGCTCAGCAGCCCGTCTGCACTTTCAAGAACTTCATGGATTGTCGTCCTAGCACATTTAGTGGCACTGAAGGAGCGGTTGGACTCCTCCACTGGTTTGAAAAGCTTGAGTCTGTGTTCGAGATGTGTGAATGCCATGAGGCTCGCAGGGTGAAATACGCCACTGGCACACTTGAAGGGATTGCGCTCACTTGGTGGAACGCACAGGTGCAGATCTTAGGGTTGGCAGCTGCTAACGCCACCCCATTGAATGATTTCAAGGAACTGATAAAAAGGGAATACTGCACTCGGGAAGACATCCACAAGCTGGAGGATGAGTTTTATCATTTGAAAATGACTGGGTCAGAAATCGAAGCTTATACTAAACGGTCAAACGAGCTGGCCGTGCTGTGTCCAACTCTGGTGGACCCTCCATACAAGCGCATCGAGTTGTACCTCAAGGGATTAGCACCAGAAATTAAGAACCATGTGACATCGGCTAATCTTGACAACATTCAGGCTATTCAACGCCTCGCTCAATGCATCACAGATCAGGCAGTGGATCAGAACAGACTGCCTAAACGTATCAGCGCTACCGCTACCGCTACTGCTTCTACTACACTTGCTACTCCCAGTGACAATAAGAGAAAATGGGATGGGGATTCTAGCAAGGGATCAGCTTCAGTGCAGTCACAAGTTCAGGAGCGAAAGACAGACAGTTATCAGAGTCCCAGTCAGCACTCTTCAGGTAGCCACATGCAGGGTGGATATCGAGGGAACCTTCCAAAGTGTAACACCTGCAACAGACACCACAGTGGCCAGTGTAACAAGGGTCGCTGTCAAAGATGCCTCAAGATGGGTCATGAGGCCAAAGATTGTAGAAGCCCTCGACCTGCGAATCAGAATCAGCAGCAACCACCAACACAGCAGAATCAACAACAGGGCAACAAAGGGTGTTTTCATTGCGGCGCAGAGGGTCACTTCAAAAGGCACTGCCCTCAGCTAAACAGGAACCAGAACAACAACAACAATAACAACAATCAGGGAAATGGCAACAACAACAACAACGGTGGGAACAACGGCAATGAAGCAAGGGGTCGTGCGTTTGTGTTGGGGCAGGGTGATGCCAGAAATGATCCCAACGTAGTTATGGGTAAGTTTCTTCTCGACGATATTTATGTTACTGTTTTGTTTGATTCGGGTGCGGATACAAGTTATATGTCTTTGAAAATGAGTAAATTGTTAAAACGTACACCAACACCCCTAAACACCAAACATGTCGTAGAACTAGCAAATGGTAAAAGCGTAGAAGCCACGCATGTAGTCAAGGGTTGTAACATCGTTCTAGCGGGTCAGACTTTCTCCATCGACCTTATTCCTATAGTTCTGGGTAGTTTCGACATCGTCATCGGCATGGATTGGTTATCTAGGCAGCAGGCAGAGATTCTATGTAAGGAGAAGATCATTCGTATTCCTCGTTCGGATAAGGAACCTCTCGAAGTTCAAGGCGACAAGAGTGGTGCAGTGGTTGGCATCATCTCTTTCCTGAAGGCTCAAAAATGTTTACGAAAGCGTCATACGGCTATCTTAGCGCTAGTTACTGATGCAGCTTCGAAAGAGAAAAGAATAGAGGATATTCCAGTTGTACGCGAATTTCCTCAGGTGTTTCCTGAAGATTTACCTGGTCTACCGCCTCATCGCCAGGTCGAGTTTCAAATCGAGCTAGCTCCAGGAGCAGCACCTATAGCTCGTGCGCCGTATCGTTTAGCTCCAACGGAATTGGAAGAACTGTCAAAGCAACTACAAGAGCTCTTGGATAAGGGCTTCATTCGTCCAAGCACTTCGCCTTGGGGAGCTCCAGTACTATTTGTGAAAAAGAAGGATGGCACCTTCAGGATGTGCATCGACTACCGTGAACTGAACAAGGTCACAGTGAAAAACCGTTATCCTCTTCCACGCATTGACGATTTATTCGACCATTTGCAAGGGTCGAGTTACTACTCCAAGATTGATATAAGGTCTGGTTATCATCAGCTGAGAGTCTGGGATGAGGACGTCTCCAAGACAGCATTCAAAACTCGCTACGACCATTACGAGTTTCTTGTCATGCCATTCGGGCTTACAAACGCGCCTGCAGTCGTCATGGATCTTATGAACAGGGTGTGCAAACCTTATCTTGACAAGTTCGTCATTTTCTTCATCGACGACATTCTGATCTACTCCAAGAGTCAGGAGGAACACGAGAAGCACTTACGTCTTATCTTGGAACTTCTTCGAAAGGAGCAACTGTACGCCAAATTTTCTAAATGCGACTTCTGGCTTCGTGAAGTCCACTTCTTAGGCCATGTGGTGAACAGGGATGGGATTCATGTCGATCCATCCAAGGTAGATTCGATCAGGAACTGGCCTGCACCGCGTACACCAACGGAAATACGCCAATTCTTGGGTTTGGCGGGGTATTACAGACGATTCATCAAAGACTTTTCGAAGATCGCACAGCCGCTTACTATGCTGACACAGAAAGGTGTCACCTACCGTTGGGGAGATTCCCAGGAAACCGCTTTTCAGTACTTAAAGGATAGGCTTTGCAGCGCACCTATTCTCTCATTGCCAGAAGGCACGGATGATTTTGTGGTCTATTGTGATGCATCGATACAGGGGCTTGGTTGTGTATTGATGCAGCGTGATAAAGTTATTGCGTACGCTTCGCGGCAACTCAAGGTTCATGAACGGAACTACACGACACATGATTTAGAGCTGGGAGCTGTTGTTTTCGCGCTTAAGATATGGCGCCACTACCTGTACGGTACCAAGTGCACTATTTACACCGATCACAGGAGTCTCGAGCATATCTTCAAGCAGAAGGAATTGAACATGCGTCAACGACGATGGGTCGAACTGCTTAATGATTACGAATGCGCCATCAAGTACCATCCAGGAAAAGCCAATGTTGTGGCTGACGCTCTCAGTCGAAAGGATACTTTACCTAGGCGTGTGCGAGCTTTGCAGCTCACTATTCAGTCTGATCTCCCTGCACAAATACGAGATGCTCAGGTAGAAGCATTGAAACCAGAAAACGTCAAAGCTGAAGCCTTACGCGGCTCAAGGCAACGAATGGAACAAAAGGAAGACGGCGCATACTATGTAACGGGGCGTATTTGGTTCCCACTTTATGGCGGTTTACGAGAGCTTGTGATGGATGAAGCTCATAAGTCTCGCTACTCGATACATCCAGGTTCGGATAAAATGTATCACGACATCAGAACTACATACTTGTGGCCTAGCATGAAAGCCCACATCGCTACTTACGTCGGCAAGTGTTTGACATGTGCGAAGGTCAAAGTGGAGTATCAGAAACCAGCGGGCCTACTGCAACAACCCAGGATACCACAGTGGAAATGGGAAGAAATTTCCATGGACTTTGTTACTGGCCTGCCTAGATCCCAGCGTGGGAATGATACCATCTGGGTGATCGTAGATCGACTCAGAAAGTCTGCTCATTTCCTGGCTATTAAGGAAACAGATAAGTTCTCTACCTTAGCAGACGTCTACTTGAAAGAAGTTGTTTCGAGGCACGGAGTGCCAACCTCTATCATTTCGGATCGGGATGCACGATTCACGTCAGAGCTATGGCAAGCGATGCACAAATCTTTCGGCTAACGGTTAGACATGAGCACAGCATATCATCCTCAGACGGATGGGCAGTCTGAGCGAACGATCCAAACTCTTGAAGACATGCTTCGGGCATGTGTTATCGATTTCGGCAACGGCTGGGAAAAGCACCTCCCGTTAGTGGAGTTTTCGTATAATAACAGTTATCACACTAGCATACAAGCCGCTCCATTCGAGGCATTGTACGGACGTAAATGCCGGTCACCTCTCTGTTGGGCAGAGGTGGGGGATAGTCAGATCACGGGTCCAGAGATTGTAGTGGACGCCACAGAAAAGATTGCACAAATACGACAACGCATGGCGGCAGCACGCGACCGTCAGAAAGCATACGCGGATAAGCGTAGGAAACCGTTGGAATTTCAGGTCGGGGACCGGGTTTTACTAAAGGTCTCACCCTGGAAGGGTGTGGTTCGATTTGGTAAACGAGGCAAGCTCAATCCACGATATGTTGGACCGTTCGAAATCATTGAGAAAATAGGCAAAGTGGCCTACAAGCTAAACCTACCAGCTGAACTCGGTGCAGTTCACAATGTATTTCACGTGTAGAATCTGAAGAAGTGCCTGTCAGATGAGACCCTCATAGTCCCTTTTAAGGAACTCACTATCGACGAACGGTTGCAGTTCGTCGAGGAGCCAGTTGAAATCACGGACCGGGATGTTAAGGTCCTCAAAACAAGAGAATCCCTCTTGTTCGAGTTCGTTGGAACTCTCGACGTGGCCCAGAGTACACCTGGGAATGCGAAGACCAAATGAAAGAAAAGTACCCCCAGTTATTCGGAACCAATGCAACCACTACAGAGGCTGAAGCTACTACTACAGAATTTCGGGACGAAATTCCAAATCAACGGCGGGATGATGTGACACCCCAGGAAAACCAGTAAACGATACAACTTACCTAGCTTCCTCAGTAACCACATGCTAAATTTCGGGACGAAATTTCTTTTAAGTTGGGGATAATGTGACAACTCGAATTTCCAAGATTCTATTTCGCATTTATTGCACGTTCTTGTCTTGTTTAGTTGATTAATTGCACAATTAGTTGCTATGGAATTGTATACGTTTTGGTTACAAGGAAGTGTATTGTGTGATTGTGCATGGTTATATGTTAATTGTGATAAACTTGTCAAATATGTAAACTTGATGGTGTACATGAAATTGTTATGAGATGGTGTACATGTGTAAAATATGATACTTAGGGAGGTAGAGGGTAATTAGTGAAATCCAAGAGATACTTAACCCTAATCCCTTTTTCACTAATCATTCTCACAAAAATCGAAAACACGTACTTCACATTCTCTGGCAATCATCACCAAATCATTGGCAAGACATTCATCACTTTTGATCCATTTCTCTAGAATCATTCAAGGTAATTGTTTATTGATTATGTGTTCATGAAAACCCTAATTGATTGCTTGATTATCATCAAATCTTGATTCTTGATCATGTGTTCACAAAAACCCTAGTTCCTCATATTATGTTCTGTGATTTTGATTTGATTCTGGATAATTGTGATTATGATGATGATTAGTTCATACTTGATAGATTATTCTTGTGACGATTGTTGTTGTTAAGCTTTTGATTATTTGTTATGTCTCTGCCGTCAATACGTGTGAAATTAGGGTTTCAGAATATGAATGTAACTGATGATCAATGGAAACGTAACTGTTACGATGATACTGGACGTGTGATTGAATGGTTGTCTGAGTATGTTAGTCAGAGTTTTAGCGAATATATTGTCTGAGTTTTAAAAGAGCATGCTTAATCTGAGTTTTGAATAACTTATATATGTCCGAGTTCTTTTATTTTGCTTGCTATCCGAGTTTTATTATAATGCAAGGGGTCCGAGTTTGTGACCCATCACCCTTGTCCGACCTTTAATGACCTTAGAAGGTCCGAGTTCTTAATGAGGCGCATGGTCCGAACTTTAATCCCCACCCCCATGGTCCGACTTTTAAAGGTACTTGATGTCCGACTTTTGATATGTTCTTGAGGGTCCGAATGTTAAGAACATTGAGCAAGGGTCCGAGTTTA
The DNA here is from genome assembly GCF_002127325.2 of Helianthus annuus. Lineage (NCBI taxonomy): Eukaryota > Viridiplantae > Streptophyta > Magnoliopsida > Asterales > Asteraceae > Helianthus > Helianthus annuus. The sequence goes on along the minus strand of NC_035446.2, from coordinate 36,005,660 downwards.
TGGAGTAACCATGATCCGAGTTTGGGGATGAAGCTCTAGTCCGACTTTTAGTTGTTTATGCATGTCCGACCTTGTGAAGCTTTAACCCCAATCCGAGTTTTGTCATGGATGGCTGGTCCAACTTTTTGGACAAATAGCAACACTGTCCGAGTTTTTAGCAAGGAAATCCTCCACCCCTTAGTCCGAATTTGTGGTGGGGAGTCCCTCTAATCCGACTTTTTCACATGTAGTCAGGGTTTCTAAGTCCTTGTCTCCTGTCCGACCTTTTTATGATGCAAAGGAGTCCAAAGTTTGTTAAGTGGATTGTGTTGTCCAAGTTTTGTTGACTTTATATGCTGAATAAGTAAATAAGTGTTCTGTTATGACAAACACCAGTAATTAAGCTTCCTGTATGCTTCTGTATATAGTTTCATGCAACTATTCATGTTTGCTTATAACTGAATGATTCGATATATGATTTCATGCTTTTGATTGCAACTGCATGATCCTGTACACAATAAACACACACAACACAATCGCTTGGATATCAAAGATGTGTAAACCCTAATTTGATGCAAACACTTACATCGTATCATGTGTAATATAACCTAGGTCGTGTGTAACGGATTTAGACACTTAACAAACCCTAGAAGCAATAACATACCGAGCAAACCAAGGTGAGTTCACACTCTTACTAAGGCATGGGATTCCCAAGGGCTTGGGAATGGGATTGAAGGAATGAGATTGACTAGATTCGTACATACACTGTTACTAGACTACCATACCATCGTCCTCGGTTGTGCAGGACACATACGTAAAACCTACGTATAGTTATGCTACTCGCTATCCTCGGTTGTGAAGGATACTCACGTAAAACCTACGTGAAATTATACTCACTACTGCCTCGGTTGTGTCAGGCACTTACGTAAAACCTACGTAAACCCCCGTGTACCCCTATCCTCGGTTGTGAAGGATTACTTACGTAAAACCTACGTAAACTTGTACGTGTTACTGTTCTCGGGATATGTAGAACACTTATGGTTACGAATAGTCTAGTGGATATACAACATGGGAAGCCCCCACCAATAGAACGTACTATCGGCCCAGTAGAGCCACATGTTACCAACGTACTTGCTATTACGTATTTACTTTTTGTGAACTCGCTCAACTAGTTGTTGATCCTCTGTTACATGCCTTGCAGGTCGTTAGGTACATGGAGCTTGCACATGGAGGAGCTGGTCGTTGTGGGCTTGGATCGTGATTATCTTATTAAACACTTATGACATTTCGTACTTAATTATGTTGGGTTTTGATTATGCGCTTCCGCTAAACAATGATAACTTACTTATGTTTTGGAACACCTTTCATATGGATTTGGTTTGGTTTAATGGAAATTACTTTTACTATATGTATTGTTCTATATGATTGGTGGCTTGATCCTGGTCAGTCACGCTCCCAAGCGGTGATACTCCGCAGGTGGAATTTGGGGGTGTGACATGCATTGTCAGTAGTGAATTTTTGGTTGATGTAATGTGTGCTCATTAGTTGAATTAGTGGCCGGATCAATTGTGGTCCAATAAAAAAAAATAATACATATGTCATGGCACCTTACATAATCACCACATCAAAAAGTGGCGGCCGTAGGAATTAATAATAAGGAAGGGTCAAGGTCGGTTGAATGGTTTAATCGGTCCAGTTATATCTTGGGCGGCTAGCTTTGTCTTCACTTTATGTACATAGCCAAGCTTTATCATATGTATGTGTTGTATAATTTTCAAACCTACCAAAAGATTTGGTCCAATAACATTTGAGGTGATTTCAAAATTGTCGGCCATGTACATTAAAAATAATAAGACTTTCATGTATTTACTCATGTGGGGGCTTGACTTTTGAATGGATTTGTCAGATCCAATATGTTGAATCGGTCCAATGATAGGGTATGTGGTGGTTTGATTAAGTCAAAGGGGATAACAAGCAAATGGTCGGCCACTTATTGAACACATACTTTGTAACACCCCAAAAATATTTATTATATATAAGTTAAAAAGTAACACTAAAAGGGTAGTGCTAGAATTAAAGTTGTGAAGGAAATACAAGGACTAAAGCTGTAAATACCTAAAAATGAGATTAATTAAAATGATTAATAATAAAAACCCACACACAGTACGTGTGTGGGGTTCTGTACGATCGAACAAGGGCCAAGGGGAGGGAGAAACCCTAGCTTCATCTAATTCACAAGGAAAATCATAAAGATTCAAGCAAATTGAAAGCATAATCAGGAAATTGCAAGCTCTTAACTAATCCTTTGAAAGGGTAAGTTCGATTTTGTGATTTAACAAATTGTAGCAAGTGGGTTTTGATCTAATCTTGAATGCATGGTAGGAAATTTATGAAATTTAGTTAAGGTTATGATGTAGGATCAGGATTATGTCTGAATTTTTGAAAGAAATGTGATTAATAGCCGAAACCCAAGTTGAGGAGAAGTTGCTAGGGGTAAATTGATCAAGATTTGACATGTGTATGTGTGTTGTGAGGAATAACCTTGTTTATGATGAATAATCACTAGATAATCTGATTTAGAGTAAAGCTTTATTGAATGTTATTGAATGATTAAAGAAATTAGCTTACCTATATATGTTAGTTAAATAAGTAAATTCCTCAAAAATGCGAAACCCGCCATGTGTTTGATGAAATGCTTGAATGAACACCTATGTGAAACATTGAATGTAAAGGAATGAAATTCCGGATACTAAACAAATGAACGGATGTGTTAATATAGGTGTAAAGGAAGAGGGCTCGGGTTCTAAGAAGTCGGAAAGCTCGCAAGACAAAGGTATGATCCGTTACATACGAAAGTTTACTTCTTTTTATTAATCGTTAGCAATTATAATGAATAACCCTTGTTATAAGAATCATTCTATGTTTAGTTATTGAAGTGTTAATAATGAATGGTAATCCCTTGTGGATTCGTTTAAGCTAAAAACGGACTATGCTAAGTTATGCAAAACGACCGGTTCTTGCAACTAGGTCGAGTAAGGATATGAAACCATCCGTCTAGAATGGGTGGTCATGCAAGCAAATAACCGTATGCATAAGGTTCAATCCATTAAACGGATAGAACGAAAGATTCTTAAGCTAAAAGTAACTAACCCGATGTTATCGGGTCGAATGCGAGATATTTGAATCTCAACATGAGTTTGTATGCCATACCCATTAAAGTGGGTAATCGAATGCAAGATACTTGAATCTCAATATGAGATTGAATGCCATACTCACTAAAGTGGGTAATCGAATGCGTATGAGAAATGGAAGCATATAGATGATTATAAATACCATATTGGTTTTATGGACTAAATAAATGTCTTTACTAACTTTTAAAAGTTTGATGTTTAATGTAGGTAAATCCTCGATTTAGACGTTTGGACGGCTTGGAACGTGCACACTTGGATTACGCCCGCCTCACGCTTCCGTTATTAAGTCTTTTAAAATGGGTTAAGTTTTGGTCATATGTAACTAGGTTTATGTAGTATGTTGATAACTTCGTTGTTGGGTAAAAACTTGGTAGTCGAAGTCATGTCGTGTCCAATGTAGGCTTTGTTCGTTTTGGGTTTTTGTCAAGAATGTTAAACGTTGAAGTTTGGTATGTATAACAGGGGGTTAATGGTTTTAAACGAATAGGTCATGCCGAATTTTTCCTTAAATTTTCCTATTTATTTTATATGTCGAAATTAGAGAAATGGGGCGTAACAAGTTGGTATCAGAGCCAAGGTTTGAGGGATTCGAGCGAGGATGATAATGCTTGAACTCAAACCTCTGGCTCACGCAAAAGTGTGCTCGCTCCGAGATCGTCAACAAGGTAAAGCTTTGACTATACGTTTAGTATAAGAATGTATAACTTATTCACGGTTAATGTTTTAAGCTATGTATGCTATAAAATAATGTTGGGGTGGAATAAGAGGTCTCGAGACCAGTGCAGCTGGAAAATGGACTCGAGAAAGAGCCAAAATGATAAAACAAAGAGCTGCAGCGAATTAACAAAACGGCTGGCCGTCGCCGACGGCTAGACACCCGTCGCCGACGCCATGCCTTCGTCCGACGCCTTAACACCCTGCCGACGGGTAAAAGTCCCCGACGCCTATTTTATGAGCCCGTCGCCGACGGGCATCCTTGCCGTCGCCGACGGCTTACAAAATGTCGATTTCTGATTTTTTTTTTTGTTTTTCATATTTTGTGGTCCCGGGCTATCCAAGAACTTATCCTACGATTAAATAGAATTCGTTAAAGACTTGCTAGGTGTGTGTGAAATCACAATTAGTGAATTCAACAAGGATGAATTCGTGAAAAGTAGAAAGTGATGAACCGAATAATATGAGGTGGATTAAGTAAATATGGACTAATGAACATTGATATACTAAAAGTCTATGAATTGTACTAAACAAAAATATGCTGTTGTATAGATGGCTGATGCAAGCAACGTTAATGATGGTGATGATACGATTAGACAAGAAGCACTTGAGAGCAAAGTCACGGAAGTAGCTGAAGGGGTTATAGAAGCCAATCTCCCACGATTAGCTCAAGAGGTAGAAAGTAGAGTCTTGGGAATAGTAGATGCTATGATGACAAGTAAGATCGAAGAGTTAAAAGAATTAATGGAAGGGTTTAAAGGAAAGGATAAAGGTCGACGATGTACATATAAAGACTTTATGGCGTGTAAACCCACCACTTACGATGGCAAAATTGATCCGGTAATGTGCCAAAGGTGGATCTTGAGCATGGAGGCGGTATTCAAACGAAGCCGGTGTGATGAGGAGGATCAAGTGATGTTCGCTACGGGGCAACTCACCTTTCAAGCGAAAGACTGGTGGGATGCTTATAGTAAGGATATAGGCGAAGACAAACTTCAGACAATGACTTGGCAAGAATTTAAAGAACCTTTCATGAAGTACCATTGCCCTCAGTCAGCCATCGATAAGATTCAAGAACATTTCCTACGACTCCGACAGAAAAACGAGACGATAAATGAGATATCTAGTATTTTCTTGGATAAAATGAAGTTCTGTACGGAGTTTGTGCAAACCGAAAGAATGAAGATCAATCGCTTTTATGGGATACTGAAGGCAGAATTTAGGGAATTCATCACTCCCTCGAAATGTGAAACCCTTGATGAGCTTATTAATTTGGCGCGGGATAGAGAAATTGAAATTAGAAGGCAAGAAGAACGTGGTGAGAAGAGGCCAAGTGAAAAAGGTATGAGCTCGAGTCCATCAAAAAGGGGAAGGTTTCAAGACCAAGGGAGGAAGGAAAAGTCGAAAGGTGGGATCACTCCTTGCAAGACTTGTGGAAAGCTCCATACTGGGGAGTGTTTATTGGGTAAGAAGGGATGTTACAAATGCGGTAAGGAGGGGCACTCATCTTATCAATGCCCGAGTAGCCCAAAGACTTGCTTTAACTGTTTCGAAAAGGGGCACATCAAGTCTGAGTGCCCGAAACTCCAGCAAGAATCGAAGAAGGAAGATAAGAAACAAGAAGGTTCTAGGGCCAAGGGTAGGATGTTCCAAATTACATCCGAAGAAGCCAAGTCTCACCCGAATGTGATTTCAGGTATCTTTTTACTAAACTCCATACCGGTTTATGTTCTATTCGATACTGGAGCTACTATGTCATTTATTTCGAATGAAATTATACAACATCCGTCCTTTAAGATCGAACGAATGCCAATACCTCTAGAAGTAGAAATAGCCGATAGTAAGATGTATATGTTACATGAGGTTTGTAGAAATTGTAAATTCACTATAGAAGATGAAGAATTTGACATCGACCTTATACCTATGGTTTTGGGGGAATTTAAAATGATCGTGGGGATGGATTGGTTGGCGCGACATCATGTGGAGATCAACTGTGAAAATAAAGTGATGCTTATTCAAGCTCCAAGTGGAAAACAATTAAGTATTCAAGGGGAGAGAAACGTAGAAACTAAGTTGTGTACCTTGGTCCAAGCTTATAAGTACGTACTTAACGGGAGTAGAGCATACTTAGCTTTGTAGGAGATGCCCAACAAACTCTCCCGAAGCTTGAAGACGTTGAGGTCGTGAACGAATTTCCGGATGTATTCCCGGAAGAATTGCCGGGACTTCCTCCCGAAAGGGAGATAGAGTTTCGCATCGAATTAAACCCGGACGCGAAGCCAGTTGCAAAAGCTCCCTATAGACTTGCTCCCACCGAGATGCGAGAACTGATGACACAGTTGCAAGATCTTCTAGATAAAGGCTTTATACGCCCAAGTGTGTCGCCTTGGGGAGCACCCGTCCTTTTTGTTAAAAAGAAAGACGGGTCGATGCGTATGTGCATCGACTATAGAGAATTAAACAAACTGACCATAAAGAACCGCTACCCTTTACCGAGAATCGACGACCTTTTCGATCAATTACAAGGGGCGAGCTGGTTCTCCAAGATAGACCTGCGTTCGGGGTACCATCAAGTTAGAGTACGGGAAGAGGATATTCCAAAGACTGCATTTTGAACCCGTTACGGGCACTATGAATTTCTAGTCATGTCGTTCGGATTGACGAACGCGCCGGCTGCGTTTATGGATCTTATGAACCGGGTGTGCCGACCCATGTTAGACAAATCGGTAATCGTGTTCATAGATGATATCCTAGTCTACTCGCGAAGCAAAGCTGAGCATGCAAGGCATTTGCGTGAAGTACTCGAAATTCTCCGCAAGGAGAAACTTTACGCAAAATTTTCAAAATGCGCCTTCTGGCTCAGGGAAGTGCAGTTTTTAGGCCACGTGATTAATGCGGAAGGTGTTTTAGTGGATCCATCAAAGATTGATGCTGTAGTGAGATGGCTTTCCCCAAAAAGCCCGACTGAAATAAGGAGTTTCCTAGGCCTCGCGGGATACTATAGGCGGTTCATACAGGATTTCTCAAAGATAGCTCTACCCTTAACCAGGCTGACGAGAAAGAAAGAAAAGTTTGTGTGGGGTAAGGAACAGGAAGAGGCCTTTCGTATACTAAAGGAGAGGTTGTCGAGTCCTCCGGTCCTGACATTACCAGATGGAACTGAAGACCTGGTTGTTTATTCAGATGCTTCACACCAGGGGTTAGGTTGTGTTTTGATGCAAAGGGGAAAGGTTATTGCATATGCTTCGCGGCAATTAAAGCCTCACGAGGTAAACTACCCAACACATGATCTGGAATTGGCAGCGGTAGTGTTCGCCTTAAAAGTCTGGAGGCACTACGTATACGGTACGAAATGTACGATTTACTCAGATCATAAAAGCCTCAAATATTTCTTTGAGCAGAAAGATTTGAATATGAGGCAACGAAGATGGCTGGAACTTATCAAAGATTATGATTGTGATATCCTCTATCACCCGGGGAAAGCAAACGTGGTAGCCGATGCGTTAAGCCGAAAAGAGTATCCGTCTCCTCTCCGTGTAAAGTCCATGAAGATGATAGTTACGCCACGATTGTTCGAAACGATACGTGAATCTCAAATAAAGTCTCTTGGAGAAGAAGACTTAAAGAAAGAAAGATTAAAAGGCGTAATTGATAAATTAGAAGAAAATTCGACCGGACTCAAAACGCGATTCGGCCGAATCTGGATACCCCGATTTTGTGAAGTCAAGGCCGCACTACTCGACGAAGCACATAAGTCACGTTATTCGGTCCACCCTAGGGCTACAAAGATGTATCGAGATCTAAAAACCAATTATTGGTGGCCGGGCATGAAACGCGATATCGTTAAGTATGTCGCAAAATGCTTAACGTGCTCTCAAGTGAAGGCGGAACACCAAAAGCCCTACGGGGAATCACAACTCTTGGGGATACCGTTGTGGAAGTGGGAGGAACTAACAATGGATTTGGTAACCAAGCTTCCAAGAACGAAAAAGGGGCATGATACAATATGGGTAATCGTAGATCGACTTACGAAAAGCGCCCATTTCCTACCCATTAAAGAAGCTTATTCTTCCGAAAAGATGGCGGAGGTCTACATGAACGAAGTCGTATCTCGACATGGGGTGCCCGTGTCAATCATCTCGGATCGTGATACTAGATTTACCTCTCGCTACTAGCAAAGATTTCATGAGAGTGTGGGAACGAGGTTGCACATAAGTACCGCCTACCACCCTCAAACTGACGGTCAGTCAGAAAGAACCATCCAAACACTTATCGATATGTTGAGGGCGTGTGCTTTAGATTTTGGAGGAAATTGGGATGACCATTTACCGCTAGTGGAATTTTCTTATAACAATAGTTACCACAGTGGCATTAAAATGGCGCCGTACGAATTACTGTATGGGAGAAAATGTAGAACTCCCGTATGTTGGGGTGAAGTAGGGCAAAGGGAGCTCGCGCCAAATGATTTAATAGCATTGACAAATGAGAAGATTGAATTGATTAGAGCTCGTTTGAAAGCAGCCCAGGATCGGCAAAAAGCTTATGGAGACAAAAGGAAGCGTCCTATTGAATTTCAAGTTGGAGATTTCGTTTTATTGAAGGTGTCACCATGGAAAGGCATAATCCGTTTTCGTAAACGGGGTAAATTAGGCCCTCGGTATATTGGGCCGTTTAAAATCTTGGCTCGTGTTGGAAGGGTTGCATATCGATTAGAATTACCGCCTACTCTAGACGGAATTCACAATACCTTCCACGTGTCGCAATTAAGAAAGTGTCTTGCGGATGAAACCGCGTTAGTACCTCTTGATGACATTGAGTTAGACGAAGGGTTAAATTATGTCGAAAGACCGACGGCCATTAAAGATGTCAAGGTGAAGAAGCTGCGCAACAAGGTTGTCCGACAAGTGTTGGTGCAATGGCAGCACTGAAAAGGGTCGGAGTTTACATGGGAAGCGGAAGACGAGATGAAGAAGCATTACCCGTTCCTTTTTAGTAAGTACACTTTTAAAAATATGTTTGTGTCAGGTTTCGGGGACGAAACCTCTTTTAAGGGGGGTAGACTTGTAACACCCCAAAAATATTTATTATATATAAGTTAAAAAGTAACACTAAAAGGGTAGTGCTAGAATTAAAGTTGTGAAGGAAATACAAGGACTAAAGCTGTAAATACCTAAAAATGAGATTAATTAAAATGATTAATAATAAAAACCCACACACAGTACGTGTGTGGGGTTCTGTACGATCGAACAAGGGCCAAGGGGAGGGAGAAACCCTAGCTTCATCTAATTCACAAGGAAAATCATAAAGATTCAAGCAAATTGAAAGCATAATCAGGAAATTGCAAGCTCTTAACTAATCCTTTGAAAGGGTAAGTTCGATTTTGTGATTTAACAAATTGTAGCAAGTGGGTTTTGATCTAATCTTGAATGCAAGGTAGGAAATTTATGAAATTTAGTTAAGGTTATGATGTAGGATCAGGATTATGTCTGAATTTTTGAAAGAAATGTGATTAATAGCCGAAACCCAAGTTGAGGAGAAGTTGCTAGGGGTAAATTGATCAAGATTTGACATGTGTATGTGTGTTGTGAGGAATAACCTTGTTTATGATGAATAATCACTAGATAATCTGATTTAGAGTAAAGCTTTATTGAATGTTATTGAATGATTAAAGAAATTAGCTTACCTATATATGTTAGTTAAATAAGTAAATTCCTCAAAAATGCGAAACCCGCCATGTGTTTGATGAAATGCTTGAATGAACACCTATGTGAAATATTGAATGTAAAGGAATGAAACTCCGGATAATAAACAAATGAACGGATGTGTTAATATAGGTGTAAAGGAAGAGGGCTCGGGTTCTAAGAAGTCGGAAAGCTCGCAAGACAAAGGTATGATCCGTTACATACGAAAGTTTACTTCTTTTTATTAATCGTTAGCAATAATAATGAATAACCCTTTTTATAAGAATCATTCTATGTTTAGTTATTGAAGTGTTAATAATGAATGGTAATCCCTTGTGGATTCGTTTAAGCTAAAAACGGACTATGCTAAGTTATGCAAAACGACCGGTTCTTGCAACTAGGTCGAGTAAGGATATGAAACCATCCGTCTAGAATGGGTGGTCATGCAAGCAAATAACCGTATGCATAAGGTTCAATCCATTAAACGGATAGAACGAAAGATTCTTAAGCTAAAAGTAATTAACCCGATGTTATCGGGTCGAATGCGAGATATTTGAATCTCAACATGAGTTTGTATGCCATACCCATTAAAGTGGGTAATCGAATGCAAGATACTTGAATCTCAATATGAGATTGAATGCCATACTCACTAAAGTGGGTAATCGAATGCGTATGAGAAATGGAAGCATATAGATGATTATAAATACCATATTGGTTTTATGGACTAAATAAGTGTCTTTACTAACTTTTAAAAGTTTGATGTTTAATGTAGGTAAATCCTCGATTTAGACGTTTGGACGGCTTGGAACGTGCACACTTGGATTACGCTCGCCTCACGCTTCCGTTATTAAGTCTTTTAAAATGGGTTAAGTTTTGGTCATATGTAACTAGGTTTATGTAGTATGTTGATAACTTCGTTGTTGGGTAAAAACTTGGTAGTCGAAGTCATGTCGTGTCCAATGTAGGCTTTGTTCGTTTTGGGTTTTTGTCAAGAATGTTAAACGTTGAAGTTTGGTATGTATAACAGGGGGTTAATGGTTTTAAACGAATAGGTCATGCCGAATTTTTCCTTAAATTTTCCTATTTATTTTATATGTCGAAATTAGAGAAATGGGGCGTAACATACTTTGTTTATATGGATTTACTAATATGTGATAGTTGAAAAATGGGGAATATATTAGGCTGGCATAATAGCGGGCCACATCACAGGCTAATGGATCCGAATTAAGTGTGGGCCGAATATGTTTAATAGTTGGGCCGGTTGGGTTAAAACTTGTGTAATGGGGATTGGGAGGTTGATGTGATAAGGTTAAATGGGTTAGTTATATGTCATTAAATGTAACTCATGTGAATATGCGATTAACTGTTTAATGCTATGAGTCGTTTGTTACTTAATCGATACTGTATGATCATGAATGATACGTGAACTATGTGAATATAAACTGATTGTGAATACATGCATAACTATAGGACTTGATTGGTTACTTGCGAGCACATAGTTTAGCATACCGAGCAAACCAAGGTGAGTTCACACCCTTACTAAGGCATGGGATTCCCAGGGCACGAGAATTGGGATTGAAGGAATGTGATTGAATAGAATCGTACTTACTCTATTGCTAGACTACCATACCATCGTCCTCGGTTGTGCAGGACACATACGTAAAACCTACATATACTTATGCTACTCGCTATCCTCGGTTGTGAAGGATACTCACGTAAAACCTACGTGAAATTATACTCACTACTGCCTCGGTTGTGTCAGGCACTTACGTAAAACCTACGTAAACCCCCGCGTACCCCTATCCTTGGTTGTGAAGGATTACTTACGTAAAACCTACGTAAACCCCCGCGTACCCCTATCCTCGGTTGTGAAGGATTACTTCCGTAAAACCTACGTAAACTTGTACGTGTTACTGTTCTCGGGATATGTAGAACACTTATGGTTACGAATAGTCTAGTGGTTATACAACATGGGAAGCCCCCACCAATAGAACGTACTATCGGCCCAGTAGAGCCACATGTTACAAACGAATATACTATTACGCATTTACTTTCTGTGAACTCGCTCAACTAGTTGTTGATTCTCTGTTACATGCCTTGCAGGTCGTTAGATACATGGAGCTTGCACAGGGAGGAGTTGGTCGTTGTGGGCTTGGATCGTGATTGTCTTGTTAAACACTTATGACATTTGATACTTTATTATGATGGGTTTTATTTATACGCTTCCGCTAAACAGTGATAACTTACCTATGTTTTAGAACACCTTTCATATGGATTTGGTTTGGTTTAATGGCAATTACTTTTACTATATATTGTTCTATATGATTGGTGGCTTGATCCTGGTCAGTCACGCTCCCAAGCGGTGATACTCCGCAGGTGGATTTTGGGGGTGTGACAGAGAGAGCTCAACATGAGGCAACGACGTTGGGTTGAACTTCTAAATGACTATGACTGCGAAATTCGCTACCATCCTGGTAAGGCAAATGTCGTGGCCGATGCTTTGAGTCACAAGGAACGTACTAAGCTTCATTGTGTTCGTGTCCAATCTGTTATTCAAGCTCAATCCGATATCCAAGCCCGTATTTCTCAGGCTCAACAAGCTTGCGTTTCACAAGGCTTGATGGATAAGGAATTTCCTTATCACATAACACCTACTCTTGAACTGAAGAACAATGGATCATATTACTTCATGGACCGCTTGTGGGTCCCAAGCCAAGATAATCTTCGTACCTTGCTTACGGATGAAGCCCATAAGTCTCGTTATTCTATTCATCCTGGCTCAGATAAGATGTATAAGGATCTTCGTATTCAGTATTGGTGGCCTTGTATGAAGAAAGACATTGCCTTATATGTATCAAAATGCCTTACTTGTCTTAAGGTTAAGGCTGAACATCAGCGTCCTTCTGGATTATTGGAGCAACCAGAGATCCCAGTTTGGAAATGGGAAAACATTACTAGGGACCTCATTACTAAACTCCCGCGCACAAAGAAAGGTCACGATGCCATCTGGGTAGTCGTTGATCGTCTTACCAAGTCAGCGCATTTCTTGCCAATCCGTGAGGATTTTTCGACTGACAAACTTGCTCAAATCTACGTGGATGAAATCGTAGCTCGACATGGTGTTCCTTTGAACATCATTTCGGACAGAGATGCTCGTTTCACTTCTCGTTTTTGGAGAACCATGCAATCTGCTATGGGGTCCCAACTCAATCTGAGCACAGCTTATCATCCGCAAACGGATGGTCAATCTGAAAGAACAATCCAGACACTGGAGGATATGCTTAGAGCTTGTGTGATCGATTTTGGTGGTAGTTGGGATTCACATCTTCCATTGATTGAATTCTCCTACAACAACAGTTATCACTCTAGCATCAACATGGCTCCTTTCGAGGCTCTCTATGGTCGAAAATGTCGTTCACCAGTCTGCTGGAATGAGATCGGCGAGGCTCAACTGACTGGACCTGCCCTCATTTTAGAGACAACAGATAAGGTAATGAAAGTTCGTGATAACCTTCAGACAGCTAGAAGCCGTCAAAAGAGTTACGCGGGCCTAAAACGCAAGCCCTTGGATTTCCAAGTCGGTGATCGTGTATTACTTAAGGTCTCACCTTGGAAAGGTGTGATCAGATTCGGAAAGAAAGGAAAACTTGCACCTAGATACGTTGGACCATTCAAGATCGTCGAAAGAATCGGTAAGGTAGCCTACAGACTTGAGTTACCTCCTGAACTTGGAAATGTTCATCCAACCTTTCACGTGTCCAATATCAAGAGGTGTTTAGCTGATGAGAACCTCCACATACCGCTTGACGAAAATCGTGTTGATAAAACACTGAAATTTGTTGAGAAACCGGTGGAAATCATGGAACGTGAAGTCAAGTGGCTTAAACGCAAGCGCATTCCTTTGGTCAAGGTTCACTGGAAATCTAAACGTGGACCCGAGTTTACTTGGGAACGTGAAGATCAAATGAAGGCGAAATATCCGCATCTTTTTCCACGAGTTTCCTCTAAATAAATTTCGGGACGAAATTTCCACAAGTAGGGGAGACTGTAACATTTGTGCTTGTAATCATTGTGAACAGTTAAATTATCAATAAAACAATGTTATTTGATCCCAATGTTTGTTTAGTTGTGTTTTACATTTTTCATGTTTTGACTTTTGTTCAATTTCAAAATCTACATCGTTTTCTGGAGAGTTATACGCAAACTGGTGCGTAAACGTACTCAGTTTAATGGGACAAATACTCTGAAACATCAACATATACTCAACATATCTTAAAGAACCTTGACATAACTTAGAAATGAGTTTTGAAGGCTTTGGTATGGCAAAAACACGTTAATTCGCTTACAGGGACTAAACTTGACAAACTGCAAAAGTATGCCAATTTGAACTGTAACAAACATTCTGGAACATGTCCATAAGTTAAGCATACCATAAATATCCTTTACATAGCTTAGAAATAGGCTTTGAGGGGTTTGGTATGCTAAAACAAACTTTTAGATCATTCAGGGGCTAAAAGTGTCAAAAAGTGCACAAGTTTGCACTTTCGCACATAACTTACGTTCTGAATACATCCGGACATCCAAAAATTTATGTAAGCATCCTTATATTATGCCTTAGTGTTTGGCATGAGAAAAATCCATTCGTCGCGTCATTTGGATCATTTTTCGCGCTTATGCGCATTCCGTCGTAATTAACCAAACATCGCGATCGTACGGTCAAACGAACCAACATCCGACATATTTTTGAGCATGTTTCATGTCCACAATGTTTAGGCATCATTTTAGGGCCTTAAAGTTGGCTTTACGGGCCTTAGAAGTACTGAAAATGGCTTAAATACGCGACAGGGTCCTAAACTGTAAATTCTGCAAGTGGTGTAGATCAGACAAGGCTAGGCGGGGCGCGTAAGCCCTGCCCAAATCCTTACGCGGGCCGTGTGGCCCCTGCAGATGCAGAAACTTGTTTTTGGCTGAAGATTGGCCTTTCAAACACTCCAAAGGGCAATGCCCTTTCACAATCTCAAGAGTTAAGGGTCATTTTGAGCCACCACAACTTTGCGACAAGTGTACGGCTTGGATCGTGGCACGATATTCAAGAAACGATCCTAACGGTCTTGCTTTTCCTATAAATACCCCCCCCCCCTTTTGGCTAAAAACCCACAAAATCTGATCTAAAGCTCTAAGTTGAGGCATTTGCTTCATACCTGAGCTCTTGGATCGAGATTAGCTTTCGGGGACCCTTCGTAAGTGTTCTTTCGTTCTTTTATTCGCTTTTCGAGTCCGAAAGTCAACGTTTTGTTTGACTTTATGCGTTGACCAGCCTATGGTCAACACGAAGTTCATTGGAACTTCATAACGTGAGCGTGATCACGATGGTTATGGTCCGTAGTGACTATACCTACTGATTACCACGTTATCTAGGCTCAGTGACGAGTCGTAGTTTCAGCCAAAATGCGCATTCTTGCGTATTTTGTAACCAAACTACTCGTGAGCATCAAAGCCGTTTGTTTTGATACCAAACCTGTTTTCTAAACTTAGTTAAGCATGTTCTAACATGCTTAGCATGTTCTAACATGCTTAGCTCGTCACTTTTAGTATAGTGCTTATATAGGGTCGTATGGTAAGCGATCTAAACCATCGCTTATACTTTCAAACCCGACCCATTTGGTCGATCATTAGGATCAGACCAAACACATTAGGTGACCATAGCTGTAACCTTACGAGGTTATACCTTGTGGTCACGATGTTAGGCGTTCCAAACGCGTTCTACGCGAACGACGCGTTAAGGTAGCATAAGCTACCTAAACGGGTCGTAATGGGTCACAAGCACTTAGGTTAGGTTTCATTTTAGTATGTAGGCTTTGTTAAATCATATTTCACGAGTCTCCATACTCGTTTGGTTTACGAACCCGCATACTATCCGATCCTTCCGATTTTGATCCGGTATATTAACATAGCTACCTATTAGGTGCCGTTTGATATTCAGTGATCACTAGCATTGTGTGATTATTACACAAGAACTCCAAAGCAATCTCAGGTGAGTACATTGTACCCCACATTTACTGTATTTCCAAACTGTTTTGGGGTGAACACATGTGCCTACTTGTTACTTTCATGCTTTCCCTGTTTTCACATCATATACCTGCTATGCTCATTAGTACATTATAGTACATGTTTTCATTACGTTTCATGCTATGTATGCCCATTGTGTGCGTACTTAGTACATTGTTTTACATTACATTTCATGCTATGTATGCCCACTGTGTGCGTACTTAGTACATTGTTTTACATCACATTTCATGCTATGTATGCCCATTGTGTGCGTACTTAGTACATTGTTTTACATTACATTTCATGCTAGGTATGCCCATTGTATGCGTACTTAGTACATTGTTTCACATTACATTTCATGCTATTTATGCCCATTGTGTGCATACTTAGTACAATTGCTTTCATCACTTGCCTACATTTTGGTATGACATTTGGTTTGTTTAACATGGAACAATACATTCATTAACATTGATCACACCATTCGTTAGTAGGTAGTGTACCATAGGAATTGACAACTCCCGTTCCTGAAATCCTGGGTTTGTTTGGATTGGAAGGAATGACCGAATTTGATATACATAACTTAGATAAACCTTTAATTTGTTTAAGGGTTTATCGCCACAGTCTCAAGGCTTGGATGTATGCATTTTCACAATACCGCATAAATGTTTGTATCAGTATAGCATGCATTGTTCCACAAAACATAACGTTGATTTAAACCATGTTTTACTTCAATACCTTGTTTTGTGCATTTTACATATGGTTTAGTTGATACATCTCCCTTACCATACAAGATATATTTTGGGTACACATTACATGATCTACATTGAACATAAACATTTTGACATTGATATACATACTTGGTGGTTTACATTGAACATAGACATTTCGATATGGTTTACACAATAACACTTGACAATTGATTTATACATGAACAATTTACATGGTGGTTGGTTTGGGTAAATGGTTTGAGTAACGTGGCGTATGTAATATGGTACAAACATGGTGGATACGCCGCTGGTACTTCCTATATATAAATGCTTGTATGATATTACATACCGTGGCGTTATCTAAAGCATTTCTATTTAGACATATTACGTTTTACACAAATAACATATTCTTCACAAGACATTATTTTTTTTAAACAACTTATCTTATACAAATTCATTTTACTAGGTTATACATTTAACCTTACACTTTATCCATACGTATCATCTGAACTCATCGTTTTTCAAAAGATTTACAAAACAAAACAATTTACAAGGTTCATGACTAACTGTTATTAAACGTTTCTTTAAACTCAAGTCATGAATCCCATTTACACAAAACCTATGTATCTCACAGGCATTTTTATGCTGACGTACCTACTTTCACATGTGCTTTCAGGAGCTATCGTGTAGGTTGACAATGGTGCCACTAGGGCGGACCCGTGCCTTAGAGACTAAAAATGAAGATAGACTAGCTTAATTATGTTGTGAAGTCTTTATTTCTTGTTTTGAAACGATGTAACACTCTTGTTGATAAATAAAATGTAAACTTTAATTTCCATTGTTATGAAACAATTAATTCTGTGCCAACACTCCCCGGCGTTTCCGTCGCGGTTGCATGTTGTACGCGGCCGGGGTGTGACAGATTGAGAGCCCCAGTAGAGGTACTTGTGCTTGCTGATTTGAAGATACGGTTGAGAATAAAATTACATTTTAGCTCAGGTAAATACTCTTAACTTATTTTCCCTATACGGGCTTGGGATACGGTATTATAATAATACCGCTTGGTCGGGTATTGAATGTTTAATCGGATTGTGATTAAATTATTGAGGTAACTCGTTTTAATCTGTCTTGTTTGAAATAAAAGCCTTTGGGGGTTAATGACCATGTCCCGGATATCCTTGGCATCATTATAAAGAAATGGCCACGTCTTAAGCACGGGGCGTAGGCATACACCTGATAGTTGTATAAGGAAAACGGTATCTCACTCTCTTGTGGGCCTATACTTGTGGTGTGTCTGTTAATCTTGACTCGGTTTCTAACATCGGACCCTGAATGTATAACAAACATATAATTTTGTATACAAGATTATTTTTATATAATTGTCCGAAGTTATAAAAGGATATTTGTGCCTTGTGCATTTAAATCAATTTTCATAAATGTTTTCAAAAGAGTCAGTTAATTATATTTACCAGTGTAAAAACTAGCGTATTTTCCCAAAATGACTAAGTGACAGGTACTGTACATAATTGGCTCGGAGCTCAGGGCATTAATAGGGAATCTTGCAAGTTCTAGACGTCTCAAATCTGTTGAACAGTGTTCATCTTTCTGTTTTTAAGATCCACCTGTGGATCCATCTTACAATCCGATTGTAATAATTGATGTTACTTTTGAATCGGTTTGTAATATATTTACTTTAGACTTCCGTTGTGCATTGAACTGTGATTATATGAGTATGATGATATCAACTACGTCACGATATTCCCCACCGGGCCCACCGGTAATATGTGGAAATATCGGGGTGAGACAGTTTGGTATCAGAGCCAACATCGGTTTGTAATATATTTACTTTAGACTTCCGTTGTGCATTGAACTGTGATTATATGAGTATGATGATATCAACTACGTCACGATATTCCCCACCGGGCCCACCGGTAATATGTGGAAATATCGGGGTGTGACAGTTTGGTATCAGAGCCAACATTGAGTGAATTAAACACTAGCCTTTTGTGTTTAATCTCAATGACACAGTAGCACATTCCTTAACTTCTGAGTCTAGACATGAACTAGGAATGATCTCATCCCTATTATATGTACACAT
Organism: Helianthus annuus; assembly: GCF_002127325.2. Lineage (NCBI taxonomy): Eukaryota > Viridiplantae > Streptophyta > Magnoliopsida > Asterales > Asteraceae > Helianthus > Helianthus annuus. Next base: position 35,987,242 of record NC_035446.2, on the reverse strand, counting down.
TGTTTTCGATATTTACGCATCTCAGAATCGTGTCGCCGAGCAAAGCTGCCATTTGATGGAATGTTTTAAATTTAAAGTTTTATTTGTCCCTATATGTAGGAATATAACATATAAAATAAATAAAAAATATCATTCCTTTTGTAATTAATCTGCCTTTGAATGTTGAAAGAAAATCTTGAAGGTATAACCTAACCCATATGTCATTTAGACATGGCCTAGACGGTAAAACCTTTCTAAGATTTAAACTCTTGCTAACATCTGAAAACATGTTAGCACTCCTAGCAAATGTGATTCGATGAAATCACACAAGTCATCCTTATATTGGATTGTCACACCCCGACCACGTAAAACAACAAAACGTGGCGGAAACGACAAGTCATCCTTATATTGGATTGTCACACCCCGACCACGTAAAACAACAAAACGTGGCGGAAACGTCGGGGAGTGTTGTAACAGAATCATTGTTTCACAACCATGGATCAAACAGTTTCGTTTTATTGAATTAAATGTATTACATTACGTTGGAATTAGAAACAAAACATGAACAAATAGACTTTCATTGTTATTAAGTCACTAATGCCTTATCTATTCCTTTGTGAGCATATTGTGACAACTGTGTTCTATTAATCATTGTACAATGTAAAAAAATGTTGATTATTAATAAAACAATGTGCTTTGGTGTTATTATATGTGTTTTGGTGTTGTTATGTGTGTATTCGTGTTTGGTGATTTTTTAATTTAATTAGATTCCAATTTCAAACTTTAAATCGCTTTCTAGAAGGTTATACACGCACTGATGCGTAAATACAACCAATTTAATGCAACAAACACTCCGGAATAGTGAAATAGGCTTAACATACCTTAAATAACCTCCACATAACTTAGAAATAAGTTTTGGATGGTTTGGTATGTTGAAATCAAGTTTGTTCGATCGCAGGGACTATTTGTGTCAAACTATGAAACTATACCGGTTTGTATAGTAACGAACATTCCGAAATTTGGTCAAAGCAGAAAGTCAAACACTGTTTGACTTTCACGCTCGAAAAGCAATAAAAGAACGAAAGAAGCTTACAAAGGGTCCAAGCAATGGAGACTTGATTCAATTTGCTCAGGTATGAGGTGTGGAAACCCCAACTTAGAGCTTGGAATGAATTTGGGGTTGGGTATTTATAGGAAATCCACAACTGTCACACCCCCAAAATCCACACGCGGAGTATCACCGCATGGAGGCATGACTGACCAGGACCAAGCCACAAATCATATTGAACATAGTATGTAATTAAAAATAACACCCAACACAATATAATTGGTATCCAAACAAAACGTAGTTTAAGTGGTAAGCGGAAGCATATGTTTAAAACCAAAGTATAAGTTAAAATATATCAAATGTTTAACATGGCATAAGCATATCCATGTCCCACAACGTCCACGCCTCCCCGTGCAAGCTCCAAAAGTACCTAACGACCTGCAAGGCATGTAACAAGGAGTCAACAACAAAGTTTAGCGAGTTCACAGTTGGTTGTTTAGTTATGTTATTTGTTTCGTAAATCATATGTTCGTTTTGTAAACCATGTATCGTATTAATTCGTATCGCGGTCTCCCAGACATGTGTGCGAAGATTAGTGGGGGCTTCCCATGTGTTACTAGACCGTGTGTATCGACTGCTACGAAAATGTAAGAGGTGCCCTAAGTCAATGTCTATCAGCATTGACCCTTTGCCCATAGTCCATTAGTATACGCCCGTTTGAACGACACGGTGTGAGGTTTGTTAAACCTAATAGCGCTATTAACTAACGACCCGCTCGCCATAGGCCTCGGCGATTAAGTCAATATAAAGGAGGGACTTCAATGATAGAGGTTTGGTCCAGTGTGTATATTTGGCATCCTACCCACGGAGGATGGTCGTAATTACCGTTTAGTTCATTTACCCATTCCCAACCCTTGGGAATCCCATGCCTTAGAAAGAGTGTGAACTCACCTTTGCTTTGCTCGGCTTGTTAAGTTACTTGTGTTATGTTGGTCAACCGTATCCTATTATGGTTATCACTTGTTAGGACGGTAAACAAGTAATCACGTATAAGGTACATGTATCTAACACGTATTTGTCAAGTAGTGTACTAGTAACAGTTATGACATAACAATTTAATCATAAATAATCCATTTATAAAACAATTAATACAAAATGTCATGGATCAGTAAGTTGTGTGTGGCCTATAAAAGGTTTGGGCTTTTCTAGTGTGTGGCGCACTAGAATAAGGCCCAATGTATGTCTAATGTGCGGCCCACTTGTCAAGTGTGCGACCCACACGAGAGTGTGTGGTCCATTGACAAGTGTGCGGTCATACGAGTGTGCGACATATATTAAATGGCAAAACAAGTGTGTGACTAATCATGTAGTGTGCGATCCGAAATGTGCGATCCATAATCAAAATACCAAACAGTTGAGTGGAGTCCAGCTAAGTGTGCGATCAGACGTGTACGGTCACAAACATACATTAAATCCACCCTTTTCAAATTATCCAGAAAAAGACAAAACAAATATAAAGATTTTGAATCATTCACATTGCATATCATCTTTTCTAAATATAACAGCATGCATAATTCAGTTATACCTTGCGCATATTAACCTGTACCTCCATGAAAATACAATAACCATTATTCAATCCAACCCAGCTCATCAAACATTATAACCCATATTAACTATTCAAATCTTGAACATCAACGTGATACCGAAGCATTAACATGAATCATCAGTGTCCTTCTCAATAATAAACGTATCATCAAACAATTATATTCGAAACACCAGATCCATTTTATTAAAACAACAGACCTCTAAAAGTAAATCTTGTAGCAACAATCATCCCAACAGTTGTAACAATAATTTGAACCAAACAGCTAATACCCATGCATACATATGCTTAAAATCTGATGCACCTACTCCTATATTCATTTCCTAAATCCCTACAACTCTGTTGGATAACAACTTTGCCTCCATGGTTACACACTATCACAGTGATACATACATGTATAGATCACTCATATACATTCAACTTTTAAAGCTTCTGATACTCTATAACTATCCATGATCAACCAAGCACGTTATACATAACATCACATACGCAATCTCGTAAATCTTCATGTCTACACCAAGCACACCGGTTCATGTATGCGTTCATGTTATTAAACCGAAGTTGAACCGGAACAAGTATTCATGCATTCATTCGCATTCATCCTCTCCGACAAACTTTCATGTGTAACCATAGTCCTATCATCTACGCATATATGTAAATTCATGATATCATCATACACATACATGCATCAACAGGTTTCATATAACCACTTAATTACGACACATAAGCATTCACAGACTTATACACATTAATCAAGTTCGCATAACATAAAAATTTAAGCGCGATACTACGTAACATCAAACACATAGATCGAATGAGTAAGTCTACACGTAAACGTGACTACATAACTCGAACCGAAACCGAAACAATGAAACCTTAATTAGAGACTATGGAGTGATTTGTACTAACCGATTGTGTTTCGACCTCGGGAGCTGACCTCCGTTAACCGCAACGAAGAAAGAAAAGAGATGCAGGGATGTCGCAGGTTTGCTACGGGTATGGTAGGGTTTGAAGTTATGGGGAGAATGATTTGAAATAATACAGATTACCTTATATAAATGGTTTCGTATGGAGGTCGGTTATAATTGTTTGGGCCGCACATTTGGGAGTTTCAATTGGGGAGTTGTAAACAAGTAATATGCATGCGCTCATTGGATTAAAACACAAGATAGTTGGACGTTTTGGTCATCAAAAGGAAGTTAGGCCGATTTTGCAATCCAAATGCAGTTGGGCTGATTATTATTGAAATGGCAATTGGGCTAGGGAATTAAGGGTTGGGCCGCACAAAAGAAAGCAGAACTAGAATTGACGTGGCTGCATCTTTTTTTTATTAATACCATTATGTATTTTATTTTTTTTATGTTTTAAACCCACTAATATTAAGAATATAATTAATTAACTAATATAATGTATAATGATCATGCTCCGGTTCGGGACTTATAAGTTTCAGGTTACAAGAGTTATGCCCAGGTTCAAACGGTTCGAGTCGGTTCAACACGATATGAATATTATATAAATTTTATAAGCACGTATTTAACTCGTCAAATATGATTTGATTTATAAGAGTGAAACAAACGGATTTTTACCTCGAAGATATAGGTTGTCATATCATCCCCAACTTGAAAGAAATTTCGTCCCGAAATTTAGCACGTAGTTACTGAGGAAGCTAGATAGGTTGCGCGGTTTCCCGGTTTTCCTGGGGTGTCACATCATCCCCCCGTTGATTTGGAATTTCGTCCCGAAATTCCGCAGTAGCTTCAGTCTCAGCAGTGGTTGCACTGTTTCCGAACAACTGGGGATACTTGAGTTTCATTTGGTCTTCTCGTTCCCACGTGAACTCCGGGCCACGACGGGAGTTCCAACAAACTCGAACAAGAGAGATTCTGGTGTGCTTGAGAACCTTAACGTCTCTGCATAGAGAAGCGAGAACGTAGCGTCACTGTGGCAAAGGAATGACGGGTTGGTCTATGCCAATAGTAGAAATTAGGCATTGCATCAACCAATAGGCACCGGTTAGTACAAAGGCTAGCGAGAGGTTTACCATAATTAAGGTAACTGTCGTAGAGTCAAAGATGTGACTCTTGTAGTGCAAGGGGAAAAAGAGGTAAGGTGACAACTCAGTACAAGAAATATCCTTAACACAATAAAATAAGAAAATCCATTCAAATTAAACCATATACGTCACTACATCAAATATTCCCAAAAGTTTTAATCACCACGATTGTTTACACGAAAACAACTAAAAGAAAAATAACTAGATAAATGAGTGGAAGACGAGTCAGTCATCCACGTCTCCATCCCCGAGGTCACTACCATCATCATCATCTCCGTCATTATCCGGGACCTCCTCTGGCACTTCTTCCTCCTCTTCCGGCTCTTCCTCCTCCTCTTCGGGCTCTTCTTCCTCCTCTTCCGGCTCTTCATCAGATTCTTCCGCCTCTGGCTCGAGAGGTGCCGGGACTGGGGCTGGCTCGGGTTCAGGTGCGAAGCGGGCTTCCTCCAATTGATGGACCCTCCAATTCATCATACTAGCCTTTCGGCATGCGAGTTAAGCCTTTCATGATCCACTCGATCGTCTCTCATTATCAGAATTTGTACCTCGCGCCCTTTTAGGGCTTCTGCCATCAAATCAGTAGTTCTCCTATTAATTTCCTATATCTGCTTCTCCTGAGCTTCCACTCGCCCTCCTAGGGTAGTAACCTTTTTTTAGTAATTTCTGATTTTGCTCCATTAAGACTTGGTTTTGTTCTATTAAAATCTGGTTATAATCTCGGAGGGCCTTATTCACAGCAAACTCGGCCTGGGCGCTGAGCGAGTTAACTTTTAGTGCATGCGTAGGTCGGGAGGACGACTCCCCACCCTGCGCGAGTCTCTTCCTATAAGCCGCACGCGTCTCCACCTGACGCGGTGGTGAGTGAGTAGCAGCGGGTGCCTTCCCTGGCGCCCGGGATTGGTCGAAAGATGCGGACGGTGCAGACATGCATGTCGAGTTGATGATGTAACGCAAGTTAAACGAAAGAATGCACACTCACAATGTACCAAAAGAGGGTATTGACGCAGAAAGGGAAGAAAAAGAATGATAGAAAAGGGTAAGCACACAAGGTTTCTATCAACAGTTGCTACATTACTATGTGTACCATAAACAATACACTATGCAACAAATAAACAGGCAATATAAGTATAAACCATACCACCTATGGTGTTGAGTCTTGCACGTGGAGCGAAGCGTCGTTGTGGATCATTAAGCACCGTACAGGTTATAGTCTGGTTTTATCAAAAAAAACTTTTCCCTTATTAAAACCAAGTTCACTATAACCAATGGCTCTGATACCAATCCGTCACACCCCCAAAATCCACACGCGGAGTATCGCCGCATGGAGGCATGACTGACCAGGACCAAGCCACCAATCATATTGAACATAGTATTTAATTAAAAATAAAACCCAACACAATAAAATTGGTGTCCAAACAAAACAAAGTTGAGCGAGTTCACAGTTGGTTGTTTAGTTATATTATTCGTTTCGTAAATCATATGTTCATTTTGTAAACCATGTATCGTATTAATTCGTATCGCGGTCTCCCAGACATGTGTGCGAAGATTAGTGGGGGCTTCCCATGTGTTACTAGACCGTGTGTATCGACTGCTACGAAAATGTAAGAGGTGCCCTAAGTCAATGTCTATCAGCATTGACCCTTTGCCCATAGTCCATTAGTACACGCCCGTTCGAACGACACGGTGTGAGGTTTGTTAAACCTAATAGCGCTATTAACTAACGATCCGCTCGCCATAGGCCTCGGGGATTAAGTCGATATAAATGAGGGACTTCAATGATAGAGGTTTGGTCCAGTGTGTATAATTGGCATCTTACCCACGTAGGATGGTCGTAATTACCGTTTAGTTCATTTACCCATTCCCAACCCTTGGGAATCCCATGCCTTGGAAAGAGTGTGAACTCACCTTTGCTTTGCTCTGCTTGTTAAGTTACTTGTGTTATGTTGGTCAACCATATCCTATTATGGTTATCACTTGTTAGGACAGTAAACAAGTAATCACGTATAAGGTACATGTATCTAACACGTATTTGTCAAGTAGTGTACTAGTAACAGTTATGACATAACAATTTAATCATAAATAATCCATTTATAAAACAATTAACACAAAATGTCATGGATCAGTAATTTGTGTGTGGCCTATAAAAGGTTTGGGCTTTTCTAGTGTGTGGCCCGCTAGAATAAGGCCCAATGTATGTCTAATGTGCGGCCCACTTGTCAAGTGTGCGACCCACACGAGAGTGTGCGGTCCATTGACAAGTGTACGGTCATACGAGTGTGTGACATATATTAAATGGCAAAACAAGTGAGCGACTAATCATGTAGTGTGTGATTAGAAATGTGCGATCCATAATCAAAATACCAAACAGTTGAGTGGAGGCCAGCTAAGTGTGCGATCAGACGTGTACGGTCACAAACATACATTAAATCCACCCTTTTCAAATTATCCAGAAAAAGACAAAACAAATATGAAGATTTTGAATCATTCACATTGCATATCATCTTTTCTAAATAAAACAGCATGCATAATTCAGTTATACCTTGCGCATATTAACCTGTACCTCCATGAAAATACAATAACCATTATTCAAACCAACCCAGCTCATCAAACATTATAACCCATAATGACTATTCAAATCTTGAACATCAACGTGATACCGAAGCATTAACATGAATCATCATTGTCCTTCTCAATAAAAAACATATCATCAAACAATTAGATACTCGAAACACCAGATCCATCTTATTAAAACAACAGACCTCTAAAAGTAAATCTTGTAGCAACAATCATCCCAACAGTCGTAACAATAATTTGAACCAAATAGCTAATACCCATGCATACATATGTGTCACACCCCGACCGCGTATAACATGCAACCGCGGCGGAAACGTCGGGGGGTGTTGAGACAGAATTAATTGTTTCACAACTATGGCATACAAAGTTATATTTTATTTATCAACCACGAGTGTTACATTGTTTCTGTCACACCCCGGCCGCGTTAAAACAACAAACCGCGGCGGAAACGCCTGGGAGTGAGGCGACAGAATTATTGTTCCACAACCATGGTAGTTAAAAGTTTTGTTTTATTGAAATATTATGAAATGTTCATTGTCATTAAACCAAACAAACAAACTACATATTGTTTATAATTGTTTTTAAGTCACTAAGGCCTTGTCCAGATCTTAAGTGAACTCGCTTCCTAGCAAGCAACATCAAGCAATACCACCTGAAACATATGTAAAAATAAAGTCAGCAAAGAAATGCTGGCGAGTACATAGGTTTTATGGGAGTATCGGATTCATGGCTCGTTTATATGTTGCAGTATCTCGTTAGACTACAAGAGTCAAAATACAAACCTTGTTTTGAAAAGTGTATTGCAACATAAATAACCAACACAAATCAAATTGGTTATAGTTTATAAAATCTCGTAGCTATGACTCTTAACTCAAAAATATTTGTTTTAGTATAACAACTTGTAAACATCTCGTAAAAACTCGTTAATAAAACTCGTATGGTTTATATCGTTTCGAAAACCTCGTGGTGTGACATCGTTTCAAAATCGTTTCCCCAGTGAACTAAATAATGACACGCAATGTAACATGATAGAAGCACTTATATATAAGATGTACCAGCGGCGTATCTACCATGATTCTATCATACTACACCCGTCCCATTATCTAATCACTACCCAAAACCAATCGTTTAATTCGTTTAACTCGTTTCAAATCGTGTATCTCGTTTCAAATCGTTTAACTCGTCCCAAAATCGTATTCGTTTTAATAGTGAAACTACTTTTGGTTATCTCGTTAACAAAATTCAAACCTTCATGACTCGTCAACTCGTTTCTCGTTTCGTATTAACAAACCACCAAAGGGTAAGTTAACAATCATCAGGTTCGGTCGTTACCTACATAACCCCCACACATAACCATGGGTGTAGTCTGATAACGGGATTTGTCTGATCCTATGGTACCATAGCCTAATACTGGTCGGCTCGGCCAAAGCTAATGAATGTCATTCGTTATGTAATCACAACCAACAAGTCTTGTTCACCTTATTGAAATCGTTATTAGTTTAGTATAAACCATCGTTTTTGAAATTATCGTTTAAACCTTGAAATTCGTTTTGTACATATGAATCACCCCAAAACAATTGAAAACAGTAAAATAGGGGTACTATGTACTCACTTGGGATTGCTAATTAGTCTTGAGAATAAGACCAATTTAAGCTCCAAGGGTCACGGAATCAACCGGCACCTAGTATAGTAACTATGTTAATAAATCGGCTCCTAAATCGGGAGATAGGATAGAATGAGGTTCTATAAATCAAATGAGTAATTGAACTCATATGGTATGATTTAATAGTCCCAACATTCTGATTAGAAATCCTACCTAAGTGCTTTTGACCCGTTTCGACACATTATGGTAACATAAGTCACTATAAGGCGTCATTAGCGTAAAACTATGTTCGGATGGTTAACTATGTGCTATGCCAAGTCTTACATGCCCAATAATCCCTAAACATGTTACTAAATCTGGTTATATGTCAAAATTATGTTCACATAGTCAAAATACGGATTTATGCTTCAAAAGGGCATTTTGGTCATTTCCTATGGGCATACAAGCTAACAAGCATATGACTAACCAATCCTATGTGATCATAAGGTATAACCTCAGTGGTTATTACCTATGTAACCATGATCACTAAGTGTGCTTGGTCGGATCCTAAAGATCGACCAAACGGGTCGGGTTCGAAAGTGTAAGCGGTTGTTTAGACAGCTTACCTTACGACCCTAAACAAGCACAAACTAATAGTGTCGAGTTAAACATGTCAAAACATGTCTAACCTACTGATTTGGTATCAAAACAAAGTGTTTTGATACCCTAAAGTAGTTCCGAGGCAAAATGCGTGCTAAAACGCATTTTGACCGAAACTTTGACTCGACACTACAACTAGCTAACGTGGTAATCAGCAGCTATAACCGCGAAGGATTATAACTATCGTGATTACAATCACGTTTCAAAGTTCAATTGAACTTTGACTTGACCAATTGATGGTCAAAACCGAAAGTCAAACTGTTGGCCAAACTGTTTGACTTTCTGCTTAAACATAAAGAACAAGCATGAAAGAAGACTTACAAAGGGTCCTAGCTATCTTTTCTACAAAGAATAAAGTTCCAAGCAGATTAGAAAGCTCCCAAATCAGATAAGAGATGAGAAATGAGAGGAATGAGCAAAGAATTGAGGAGTTTGGCCAACTATTTATACTTGTTGGTGATCAACAAGATCATGACAAGTGGTTTGTTTAGCCATTAAGCATTGAATCACAACCATACAAGTGTTAGGAGCAGGTGCAAAGCCTTGGAGAGGTGGTAACTTGGCTACCACACAAAGAAATTGCAAGATTGGCCCCTGAATTTACAAACTGATGCTGAAAACAAACTTTCTGCCCAGATGTGATCGTCGCGTAGCGCGACCACAAGGCCTTATGGTCGTCGCGCAGCGCGACGGTGTAGGCTGAACTTTCAAAGTTTGGCAGAAATGGTCCCTGCACGTGTTTAAGCTTGTTTTTGACGTTTTTAACCTCCGTAAAGTCATTTTCAAGGCTCCACAAGGTCGTTAAAGTGTAGGGGACCTGAAATATGCTCTGAAATATCACGGATGTCGGTTCGTTTGGTCGTACGGTCGCGTTGTTCGTTAAATTACGACGAAACTCAAACTGGCGCGTGTACGATCCAAAATGCGCGACGAATGGCGTTTTCGCATCCGAATCACTAAAATAAAAATATTTTAGTGTGTACAAAAATTTTGGATGTCCAGATGTGTCCAGAACGTAAGATATGCGCGAAAATGCAAACTTACGCCGTTTTTGACACTTTTAGTCCCTGGAAGATCATGTAAGCATGTTTTCGCACACCGAACCTATCAAAGCTTATTTCTAAGCTATGTTTAGGTTATTTATGGTATGTTTAGCTTATGATCAAGTTCTGGACTATTCGACATCATACGAATTGGTATCGTTTCGCAGTTTGACACAAATAGTCCCTGCGATCGAACAAACTTGTTTTCGACACACCAAACCATCCAAAACTTATTTCTAAGTTATGTGAAGGTTATTTAAGGTGTGTTAAGCCTATTTCACTATTCCGGAGTGTTTTTCGCGTTTAACTGATTGTGTTCACGCACCAGTTTGCGTATAACTTTCTAGAAAGCGATTTAAAGCTTGAAATCGAATCGGATCGAATTGTAAAATCATCAAACACATAAAACACATATAATAACACCAAAACACATTAATTTATTGATAACTAACATTGTTTCGCATTGTTCATCGATTAAAGAGCACAGTTGTCACAGTCTCCCCTACTTTAGGAAATTTCGTCCCGAAATTTTAACTAGAGGAAACTTGTGAGAACAATTGCGGATATTTCGTCTTTATTTGGTCCTCACATTCCCAAGTAAACTTTGGGCCACGTTTGGATACCCAACGAACTTTGACTAATTTAAATTCGTTTGTTCATCAACTGTTTGAATGTACAGTCCATTATCTCCACAGGTTTCTCGACAAAGTGTATCGTTTCATCGATTTGGATCTCGTCGAGAGGAATGTGAAGATCAGCGTCAGCTGAACACTTTCGCAAATTGGACACGTGAAAAGTCTGATGAATATTTCCAAGCTCTAAAGGTAGCTCAAGTCGATAGGCAACCTTTCCAACTCTTTCAACAATCTTAATTGGTCCAACGTATCGTGGTGCAAGTTTTCCTTTCCTTCCAAATCTCACCACTCCCTTCCAAGGTGACACCTTGAGTAGGACATGGTCTCCGACTTGAAACTCTAAGGACTTGCTGTGACACCCCAGGAAAAACCAGTGAACGATTGAACTTACCTAGCTTCCTCAGTGAGTGCATACCAAATTTCGGGACGAAATTTCCAATTAGTTGGGGATAATGTGACAACTCGAACTTTAGACTTACTTTAATGTAACGTTACGTGTCTATGTGATACCTTGAATTAATGAATGTTACGTGAACCTTGTGAATAATGTGCTATGTATGTTGTGTATATATTGTATGCATGTATGAACTTGAACCGCACAAGCCCACATCACCCGCACAAGGCCGTTTGGGCGGACCATTAGGGCAGCCCATTGAGGGTTCGGCCCACTTTACTTTCACGCGAACAAACACCCGTAAGGGGGTTTTTGTTCTCTCACTTGTTGCAACACATTATCACACACACAAACCCTAGCATCTCTCCTCTCTCTCACGAACCAAAGGCAGCCGAACAATTCCTCTATACTGAAGATCTTTATTCGGATCATTCTCTTCTACTCGTGACCGGTTAGTGTTTGTATTGTTTTGTTTATTGATGATTACATGATCTCATGCTTAGACTAGAACGATTAGGGTTGTTGATTTGATGAAGATATGATCTATGTGTTGATGTCTTGCAAGTAATCGGTTGAATATAAGTTGTTAAATGTTGTTAAGATGATTGTAAATCGCATGCTTGTTAATCGGTTGTATAATTGTATTAATCGGCTGTTGTTGATGATTAGGGATCTAGAACACGAAATTAGACTATATGTTCAAATGTTTGAATATTGCTCATGTTGATGTAGATTAAGGTTCATAAGAGCTCTTGATAAAAACATTTGAATTTTGCTTGTTTGATCGATATTAGGTGAATCGAATGATTGAATGTTGTGTTAATTGATTGGTGTATGTTTGGAAACTGATAAACAAATTGTAACTAAATTGCTTGATTTTTGGGATGATTGAAACAAATCGCACAAGATCAGGTCGTACAAGACCTGATCCGATCACACAAGTGCTAACCGTACAAGCCCGGTCGCACAAACAGACCTGACCGCACAAGAATTACCCAGTCGCACAAGGACCTCTGAATCGCACAAGAGGTTATCCGTTTATAGTTGTTGGGCCGGCCAAGCCCAAGGGCTAATCGCACAAGCCCTAACCTGCCCGCACAACCCGATCGGATGCAAGTTGGGCCGTGTGTACTTCCTGATCACACAAGTCACTTATACACTATTTGGGCAGTTTGTTATTGGGTCACTTATGTTTCTGTTTTGGGCCGAATTATATATTGGGCTGGGTATTCACCGGATCGCACAAGGCACGCATGTATTATTTATTTTGGGCCGGATATGTTAATAGATTTCTTATGTAATTGGGCCGGAAATTGTTGGACTTAGATTTATATCGCACAAGATGGTTGGGCTCGCACAAGCTCAACGGCCCAACCATCCGAGACACACAAGTATGATTATGATATGCTTTGACTGATAAACGTGCTATACGTGTTTGCTATGATTCATACGTGTTTACCATGATCCTTGCATGCTTGCAACGTGTTAACTTATGTGATACATACGTGCGATACTTGAACCAAACCTGACCTGTATGGTAACCCTGATAGGACGCGGTTGACCACCCTTAGTTCAAGAACCTTTTATTGTGTATCTGCCGAGCAACCCAAGGTGAGTTCACACAGCCAAGGCATGGGGTTCCCAGGGTGGGAATGGGATGGAATGAATTATATGTACATACTTAGTTAACGGAACTTAATGATATGAGTCCTCAGGGTGAGGATGGTGAATGATGAGATACGGCTAGACTAGTATACCTACTTGAACAGATCTTCGCACACACGCCAAGGGTTGGCTGCGATAATTATGACTGATCTTCGCACACATGCCTCGGGAAGGCTGCGAACTATACATATTAGAACTTCGCACACATGCCAGGGTGGCCGGCGATACAAATATACATAGTCTAGGATATTTGGGAGTATTAACCCAAATCTTCGCATACATGCCGAAAGGGCCCGCGATGGAAACCAATGCTATACATGAACAACGAACGAATTAATACGATACATGATTAGATGAACGAACGCAATGCTTGCTATAACATTTCTGTTACTGAACTTACTTTCTGTGAACTCGCTCAACTAGTTGTTGACTCTCTGCTGCATGCCTTGCAGGACCTTAGGTACATCATGGAGCTTGCACAGGGAGGAGCAGGTCGTTGTGGGCAAAGGATCGTGAATGCTATTTGAATACTTATGATGTTTCACACATTAATACTTTATGTTTGGGTTTACTTAAATGCTTCCGCTATACTTAACTATATTACATGTTCAATATGACTGGTGGTTAGGATCCTGGTCATGTCACGCTCCCAAGCGGTGGTACTCCGCGTGTGGTGGATTTTGGGGGTGTGACAGATTGGTATCAGAGCCATTGGTTATAGAGAAATCGGTTTTAATATGGGAAAACGTTTTTATTAAAACCAGACTATAACCAGAACAGTGCTCTCAACGATCCACAACGACGCTTCGCTCCACGTGCAAGACTCGACATCCTAGGTAATAAGGTTTATGATTATTGCCTGCTTGCTAGAACTATATAGAACTTTGCTCGCATTACACTTAGATACACATGATACTATTACATGAGAATACCTACGTGTTACGCTTTACTGTCATCGCCCTACTCGCGAACCACTCTCACTTACGTCACTTTTTACTATGAAGATCATGTCTGGACGAATCAACATGACTCAAGCCCAGCTAGAGGCTCGCGTTCAAGCTCAGGTTGCTGCGGCACTTGCAGCTGCTCAAGCAGGTAGTATACCCTGCAGTATAGCACACACTAGGATCTTTAGATCCTACACTCCTAAACTAGCCCTTGTATTTAAACTTTGCCCTATTCGTACACAATAGGTCAACCAACGCAGCAAGTTTGCACCTTTAAGAACTTCATGGACTGTCGTCCAAGTACTTTCAGCGGCACAGAGGGGGCAGTGGGACTCCTCCACTGGTTTGAGAAGCTAGAGTCAGTCTTCGAAATGTGTGAATGCCCTGAGGCTCGCAGGGTGAAATACGCCACTGGCACGCTAGAAGGAATAACGCTAACTTGGTGGAACGCCCAAGTTCAAATCTTAGGGTTGGCAGCTGCTAACGCCACACCCTGGAACGACTTCAAGGAACTCATTAAGAGGGAATACTGCACGCGTGATGACATCCACAAGCTGGAGAACGAGCTTTATCACTTGAAAATGACGGGGTCAGAGATTGAAGCCTATACGAAACGGTCAAACGAACTGGCTATTCTGTGTCCAACTATGGTGGACCCTCCGGTGAAGCGCATTGAGTTGTATCTCCAGGGACTTGCGCCAGAGATCCAGAGCCATGTTACATCGGCAAACCTCGACAACATCCAAGACATCCAGCGTCTTGCTCATCGACTCACAGATCAGGCAGTAGAACAGAACAAGCTGCCCAAACGCGTCAGTGCAACTACTACTCCAGCTGCTACTTCTGCTACACCCAACGACAACAAACGGAAATGGGATGGGGATTCCAGCAGGGGATCAGTTTCCGTTCAGTCTCAAGCACAGCAGCGCAGGACGAATGACTACCAGAATCCGAGTCAGCAATCATCTGGCAGTCAGGAGCAGGGTGGATACCGGGGAGTACACCCACTATGTAACAAGTGTAACAGGCACCACAGTGGAAGGTGTCGCAAGGAACGTTGCCAGAGATGTCTCAAGCTAGGGCACGAAGCCAAAGATTGCAGAAGCTCACGACCAACTAATCAGAACCAGCAACTTCCACCACCAGCTCCTCAGAACCCACAGCAGCAGCAGCCACAGCGTGGAAACCGGGGATGTTTCCAGTGTGGGGCTGAAGGTCACTACAAACGCGATTGCCCTCAGTTGAACCAGAATCAGAACCACAACAATAACCAGGGCAATGGGAACAACAACAACAACAATGGCAACGAGGCAAGAGGTCGAGCTTTCGTGTTAGGACGAGGAGACGCAATGAACGATATTTGAACTTATAACTTGTTTTGGGTTTTCATTATTATGTTTCCGCTACTCAAACAAAGTTTAGTTTGAACATCAATCGTATTGAGTTTTATAAATTATTTTAATTACTATACTTTATGTTTGATATGATGGATGGTTTGATATTATTGAACGCACCTGCCGTATTTAAGGACCTTATGAACAGGGTGTGCAAACCCTACCTAGACAAGTTCGTCATAGTATTTGTGAAGTCCACTTCTTAGGCCACGTAGTGAACAAGGATGGGATCCATGTCGATCCATCCAAGGTAGACTCGATCAGAAACTGGCCTGCACCACGTACGCCAACGGAAATACGCCAATTCTTGGGTTTGGCAGGTTACTACAGACGGTTTATTAAAGACTTTTCAAAGATTGCTCAGCCGCTTACGCTACTGACACAGAAGGGTGTCACCTACCGTTGGGGAGATCCCCAGGAGACTGCTTTTCAGCACCTAAAGGATAGACTTCGCAGTGCACCTATCCTCTCTCTGCCAGATGGCACGGATGACTTCGTGGTTTATTGTGATGCATCCATTCGGGGACTTGGATGTGTGTTAATGCAGCGCGACAAGGTTATTGCTTACGCTTCACGTCAACTCAAGATTCACGAACGAAACTACACGACGCCCGATTTAGAGCTGGGAGCTGTTGTTTTCGCTTAAGATATGGCGACACTACCTGTACGGTACCAGGTGCACGATTTACACCGATCACAGGAGTCTCGAGCATATCCTTAAGCAAAGGGATTTGAACATGCGTCAACGAAGATGGGTCGAGTTACTGAACGATTACGAATGCGCCATCAAGTACCATCCAGGCAAAGCCAATGTTGTGGCTGATGCCCTCAGCCGGAAAGACACTCTACCATGGCGCGTGCGAGCGCTACAGCTTACGATTCAGTCTAGCCTTCCAGCACAGATACGAGATGCTCAGGTAGAAGCATTGAAACCGGAAAACGTTAAGGCAGAAGCCTTACGCGGCTCACAACAACGATTAGGACAGAAGGCAGACGGCGCCTACTATGTAACGGGGCGTATTTGGGTCCCACTTTATGGCGGTCTACGCGAACTTGTGATGGACAAAGCACACAAGACTCGCTACTCGGTACATCCAGGGTCGGACAAAATGTACCACGACATCATCACTACATACGGGTGGCCTAGCATGAAGGCCCACATCGCTACTTACATCGGAAAGTGTTTGACCTGCGCGAGGGTCAAGGTTGAATATCAGAAACCAGCTGGCCTACTTCAGCAGCCTAAGATACCGCAATGGAAATGGGAAGAAATTTCCATGGATTTCGTTACAGGCCTACCTAGATCCCAGCGTGGGAATGATACCATATGGGTGATCGTGGATCGACTCCCCAAGTCTGCACACTTCCTAGCTATAAAGGAAACGAATAAGTTTTCCACTCTCGCAGACATCTACCTTAAAGAAGTTGTTTCGAGGCACGGAGTGCCCACTTCCATCATTTCGGATCGCGATGCACGATTCACGTCAGAGCTATGGCAAGCAATGCACAAATCTTTCGGCTCACGGTTAGACATGAGCACAGCTTATCACCCTCAGACGGATGGGCAGTCTGAGCGAACGATTCAAACTCTTGAAGACATGCTTGGGGCATGCGTTATTGATATCGGCAACGGCTGGGAAAAGCACCTCCCTTTGGTGGAGTTTTCATATAATAATAGTTATCACACCAGCATACAAGCCGCTCAATTCGAGGCATTGTACGGACGTAAATGCCAGTCACCTCTCTGTTGGGCAGAGGTGGGGGATAGTCAGATTACGGGTCCAGAGATGTTAGTGGACGCCTCGGAAAAGATAGCACAGATATGACAACGCATGGCGGCAGCACGCGACCGTCAGAAAGCCTACGCGGATAAGCGTAGAAAGCCATTGGAATTTCAGGTCGGGGACCGGGTGTTATTAAAAGTATCACCCTGGAAGGGTGTAGTTCGTTTTGGCAAACGGGGCAAACTAAATCCGCGGTATGTCGGACCATTCGAGATCATTGAGAAAATCGGCAAAGTAGCCTACAAGTTGAACCTACCAGCTGAACTCGGGGCAGTTCACAATGTCTTTCATGTGTCGAACCTAAAGAAGTGCCTATCAGATGAAAACCTCATCATTCCTTTTAAAGAACTCACTATCGACGAGCGGTTGCAGTTCGTCGAGGAACCAGTTGAAATCACGGACCGGGATGTGAAGGTCCTCAAAAACAAGAGAATCCCTCTTGTTCGAGTACGTTGGAACTCCAAACGTGGCCCAGAGTACACCTGAGAACGCGAAGATAGGATGACAGAAAAGTACCCCCAGTTATTCGGAACCAATGCAACCACTGCTGAGGCTGAAGCTACTACTTCGGAATTTCGGGACGAAATTCCAGATCAACGGGGGGAGGATGTGACACCCCAGGAAAAACCAGTGAACGATTGAACTTACCTAGCTTCCTCAGTGAGTGTATACCAAATTTCGGGACGAAATTTCCAATTAGTTGGGGATAATGTGACAACTCGAACTTTAGACTTACTTTAATGTAACGTTACGTGTCTATGTGATACCTTGAATTAATGAATGTTACGTGAACCTTGTGAATAATGTGCTATGTATGTTGTGTATATATTGTATGCATGTATGAACTTGAACCGCACAAGCCCACATCACCCGCACAAGGCCGTTTGGGCGGACCATTAGGGCAGCCCATTGAGGGTTCGGCCCACTTTACTTTCACGCGAACAAACACCCGTAAGGGGGTTTTTGTTCTCTCACTTGTTGCAACACATTATCACACACACAAACCCTAGCATCTCTCCTCTCTCTCACGAACCAAAGGCAGCCGAACAATTCCTCTATACTGAAGATCTTTATTCGGATCATTCTCTTCTACTCGTGACCGGTTAGTGTTTGTATTGTTTTGTTTATTGATGATTACATGATCTCATGCTTAGACTAGAACGATTAGGGTTGTTGATTTGATGAAGATATGATCTATGTGTTGATGTCTTGCAAGTAATCGGTTGAATATAAGTTGTTAAATGTTGTTAAGATGATTGTAAATCGCATGCTTGTTAATCGGTTGTATAATTGTATTAATCGGCTGTTGTTGATGATTAGGGATCTAGAACACGAAATTAGACTATATGTTCAAATGTTTGAATATTGCTCATGTTGATGTAGATTAAGGTTCATAAGAGCTCTTGATAAAAACATTTGAATTTTGCTTGTTTGATCGATATTAGGTGAATCGAATGATTGAATGTTGTGTTAATTGATTGGTGTATGTTTGGAAACTGATAAACAAATTGTAACTAAATTGCTTGATTTTTGGGATGATTGAAACAAATCGCACAAGATCAGGTCGTACAAGACCTGATCCGATCACACAAGTGCTAACCGTACAAGCCCGGTCGCACAAACAGACCTGACCGCACAAGAATTACCCAGTCGCACAAGGACCTCTGAATCGCACAAGAGGTTATCCGTTTATAGTTGTTGGGCCGGCCAAGCCCAAGGGCTAATCGCACAAGCCCTAACCTGCCCGCACAACCCGATCGGATGCAAGTTGGGCCGTGTGTACTTCCTGATCACACAAGTCACTTATACACTATTTGGGCAGTTTGTTATTGGGTCACTTATGTTTCTGTTTTGGGCCGAATTATATATTGGGCTGGGTATTCACCGGATCGCACAAGGCACGCATGTATTATTTATTTTGGGCCGGATATGTTAATAGATTTCTAATGTAATTGGGCCGGAAATTGTTGGACTTAGATTTATATCGCACAAGATGGTTGGGCTCGCACAAGCTCAACGGCCCAACCATCCGAGACACACAAGTATGATTATGATATGCTTTGACTGATAAACGTGCTATACGTGTTTGCTATGATTCATACGTGTTTACCATGATCCTTGCATGCTTGCAACGTGTTAACTTATGTGATACATACGTGCGATACTTGAACCAAACCTGACCTGTATGGTAACCCTGATAGGACGCGGTTGACCACCCTTAGTTCAAGAACCTTTTATTGTGTATCTGCCGAGCAACCCAAGGTGAGTTCACACAGCCAAGGCATGGGGTTCCCAGGGTGGGAATGGGATGGAATGAATTATACGTACATACTTAGTTAACGGAACTTAATGATATGAGTCCTCAGGGTGAGGATGGTGAATGATGAGATACGGCTAGACTAGTATACCTACTTGAACAGATCTTCGCACACACGCCAAGGGTTGGCTGCGATAATTATGACTGATCTTCGCACACATGCCTCGGGAAGGCTGCGAACTATACATATTAGAACTTCGCACACATGCCAGGGTGGCCGGCGATACAAATATACATAGTCTAGGATATTTGGGAGTATTAACCCAAATCTTCGCATACATGCCGAAAGGGCCCGCGATGGAAACCAATGCTATACATGAACAACGAACGAATTAATACGATACATGATTAGATGAACGAACGCAATGCTTGCTATAACATTTCTGTTACTGAACTTACTTTCTATGAACTCGCTCAACTAGTTGTTGACTCTCTGCTGCATGCCTTGCAGGACCTTAGGT
Organism: Helianthus annuus; assembly: GCF_002127325.2. Taxonomy (NCBI): domain Eukaryota; kingdom Viridiplantae; phylum Streptophyta; class Magnoliopsida; order Asterales; family Asteraceae; genus Helianthus; species Helianthus annuus. The sequence goes on along the minus strand of NC_035446.2, from coordinate 35,967,103 downwards.
ACATCATGGAGCTTGCACAGGGAGGAGCAGGTCGTTGTGGGCAAAGGATCGTGAATGCTATTTGAATACTTATGATGTTTCACACATTAATACTTTATGTTTGGGTTTACTTAAATGCTTCCGCTATACTTAACTATATTACATGTTTAATATGACTGGTGGTTAGGATCCTGGTCATGTCACGCTCCCAAGCAGTGGTACTCCGCGTGTGGTGGATTTTGGGGGTGTGACACTTGCGTCGTAAATCCGCATGACTCTTTTGACGGCTTCTAGCTTTCACAAGATTATCGCGAATTTTCTTGATTTTGTCTGTTGTTTCCAGAATGAGCTCAGGTCCAGTAAGCTGAGCTTCACCGATCTCATTCCAACAGACAGTTGAACGACATTTTCGACCATAGAGAGCTTCGAATGGTGCCATATTAATGCTAGCATGATAACTATTATTGTAAGAGAACTCGATCAATGGCAGATGAGAATCCCTATTACCACCAAAGTCGATCACGCATGCTCTAAGCGTATCCTCCAAAGTTTGAATCATCCTCTCGGATTGTTCATCTGTTTGGGGATGATAAGCAGTGCTTAGATTTAGTTGGGTTCCCATAGCAGATTGTATGGTTCTCCAAAAATGAGATGAAAGTCGAACATCACGATCGGAAATGATATCCAAAGGAATACCATGTCGTGATACAATCTCATTAACGTAAATCTTTGCAAGTTTATCAGCAGATAGATCCTCGCGAATCGCAATCTTAGAGAAGTTCGTAATGAAACGATGATAATAACCAGCGAGACCAAAAAAAGAACGAACTTCTGTGGGTGTCAAAGGTGTATTCCAATCCTTAATTGTAACAATTTTGGATGAATACCCTGCTCGTTGACTATACGTCCCAAGAACTAAACTTCTTTAAGCCAGAATTCACACTCGGAGAATTTAGCAAAAAGTTGTTCCTTCTTTAGGAGTTCGAGAGTCGAACGAAGGTGTTGCTCGTGGTCGGCTCGAGACTTGAATAATTAAGAATATCATCGATGAACACAATGATGAACTTGTCAAAATAAGGTTTACAGACCCTATTCATTAAGTCGATAAAGATAGCTGGAGCATTTGTCAAACCAAAGGCATAACAGTAAACTCATAGTGTCCATATCTCGTACGGAATGCAGTTTTGGGAATATCTTCTTCGTATACACAAAGTTGATGATACCCAGAACGCAGGTCGATCTTGGAAAAATAGGTAGCACCTTGCAGCTGATCAAAGAGATCATCGATTCGAGGTAGGGACTATCGATTCTTGATGGTAAGCTTATCATGCTCACGAAAATCGATACACATTCGAAAAGATCGTTTAAGGTTTTTTTAGGGAAGATCACAAGTGATCATGGAAATGACAGAACCACACGAGCAGTTTGTCTTTGTGTTGACATTACAAGGTTGCATCAAACATTCATACAATTGCAGTAGTTTAAAATAAAATCACAATTTTTATTTATATAACAACCGCATTGTCTTTAAATGTTAAAAGATAACAACCAAAAGAAATACCAAATACTAATTGTTTATAGCTGCATCATCGATCGCCTCGTTGATGTTAAACACTCGTCCACGAGCGAGATTCACGTTCGCGTTCGGATTTGGGTTAACATTCGCATTCGCATTCGCATTTACCAATCTCGGGCAATTGTTGCGAAAATGACCCATTTCTCCGCAATTGAAACACGAACCAGGTGGGAATCTCGCAACATTCCCTTGAGCTTGAGCTGGAACCTGGGCAGCCTGATTTTGACCAAAACGACAAGTATTGGCCAAATGCCCAAGCCTACCACACGTAGCACACTGTTTACAGACCTGTTGGGCAACATGGTGACCATTACATCGAGTGCAGTGAGGTGCGGTACCAGCATATGCTTTCTTCGCAGGAGGTTGAGTTGGTGGGTTCTGAGCAGTTTGATTGGTGACAGCAAAGTTTTGGGAAGCCTTGCGCTTCCTTGACTTTTTCGAAGACTCACCCTGCTGCTTACCCTTACCCTTTTCCTTATCAGAATCAGTTGACTCCTTTTTATCACCCTTGCGGGTGAGTTTACCCTTCCTGACTTGGGACTCAGTCAGGGTAGCAGACAACTCGATTGCTTGACGAACTGTAGTAGGATTAACGCCAGTCAGGATGTCCTGAATGGAGTCGGGTAAACCATCGATATACCTCTCGATTGCCTTATCCAGCGGGGTAACCATCGTGGGACACAACAAACTAAGCTCCTCAAATCGATCCGTATAAGCACGGTGTTCTCCCTCGACTTGTTTCAAATCGTCAAATTCTCGTTCCAACACTCGAATCTCGTGACGGGGACAGAACTCTCTCATCATGAGAGCTCGGAGCTCTTCCCAAGTTTGTGCTAGTGCCACTTCGGCACCCCTATCACGCATCCCTCCGTTCCACCATGTAAGAGCTCGCTTCTCGAACACACTTGAAGCAAACTCAACTTTGCGTGCATTCGGACATTGCACACATCTGAATGTGCTCTCGATACTCTCAAACCATTGCAGGAGCGCGGTTGCTCCTTGTGACCCAGAAAACTTAAGCGGCTTCGCAGAATTGAAATTCTTGAAATTACACGGTGCATTGTTGTTGTTATTATTGTTATTGCTGTATAACTCGTGGATTTGGATCACAATGCCTGGAAGTACAGCAGCCATTTGCTGAGAGACAAGGGCCGCGACTTCCTCAGCAGTAAAAGTTTGAGCATCACGTCGAGGAGGCATTGTCTAAAAAGGAAACATGGGAAACGAGTGAGGTCGACAATTGGGGAAACAAAAGAGGTATTGAAAACATCAACAAAACACAAGGAAGGCGATCATTTGTTCATTACCTCGAACAAACAAACGACACGCAGTGACAAATCAAAGTAAATAAGTCATAATAATGTATCACCGAAGACATGCTCGCCTATAAGTGAACACTCACCCCAAGAGTTCCCAGGTAAGAGTGACTGGTCCGATAATGCGGATTTGTACGAACACTCTAGCCTTAGACAGAAAACTCAGGGTACAGGCATTCACTCTTCCAGTTTGCACGTGTTCACATTATTTAGACCCAAACTTTGACGGGATTTGGAAAACTCAAAAGGCACTAAGCCAAAGATGGATCAAACCAGAAGGGTTCAAAATCATATAACAAAGGGTTCAAAACCTCATAACAGAAGGTTCAAAACCTAGTAATCAATCATCCAAGGATAGATGATTAATTTTCGGAGCGGATTCGTTATTGTGTTCTCGTTGTGGTTATCACCTAAGGATAGGTGACGGTATTGTTTTAAAATCTAAACACAAGTAAACTTGTGTTGGGGTCCTAGAAAGTTATAGTCTAGGTCAAAGCATTGCTAATAACCTAATTCCCTATAACCATTGGCTCTGATACCAACTCTTCTGTCACACCCCGGCAGCGTTAAAACAACAAACCGTGGCGGAAACGCCGGGGAGTGAGGCGACAGAATTATTGTTCCACAACCATGGTAGTTAAAAGTTTTGTTTTATTGAAATATTATGAAATGTTCATTGTCATTAAACCAAACAAACAAACTACATATTGTTTATAATTGTTTTTAAGTCACTAAGGCCTTGTCCAGATCTTAAGTGAACTCGCTTCCTAGCAAGCAACATCAAGCAATACCACCGGAAACATATGTAAAAATAAAGTCAGCAAAGAAATGCTGGCGAGTACATAGGTTTTATGGGAGTATCGGATTCATGGCTCGTTTATATGTTGCAGTATCTCGTTAGACTACAAGAGTCAAAATACAAACCTTGTTTTGAAAAATGTATTGCAACATAAATAACCAACACAAATCAAATTGGTTATAGTTTATAAAATCTCGTAGCTATGACTCTTAACTCAAAAATATTTGTTTTAGTATAACAACTTGTAAACATCTCGTAAAAACTCGTTAATAAAACTCGTATGGTTTATATCGTTTCGAAAACCTCGTGGTGTGACATCGTTTCAAAATCGTTTCCCCAGTGAACTAAATAATGACACGCAATGTAACATGATAGAAGCACTTATATATAAGATGTACCAGCGGCGTATCTACCATGATTCTATCATACTACACTCGTCCCATTATCTAATCACTACCCAAAACCAATCGTTTAATTCGTTTAACTCGTTTCAAATCGTGTATCTCGTTTCAAATCGTTTAACTCGTCCCAAAATCGTATTCGTTTTAATAGTGAAACTACTTTTGGTCATCTCGTTAACAACATTCAAACCTTCGTGACTTGTCAACTCGTTTCTCGTTTCGTATTAACAAACCACCAAAGGGTAAGTTAACAATCATCAGGTTCGGTCGTTACCTACATAACCCCCACACATAACCATGGGTGTAGTCTGATAACGGGATTTGTCAGATCCTATGGTACCATAACCTAATACTAGTCGGCTCGGCCAAAGCTAATGAATGTCATTCGTTATGTAATCACAACCAACAAGTCTTGTTCACCTTATTGAAATCGTTATTAGTTTAGTATAAACCATCGTTTTTGAAATTATCGTTTAAACCTTGAAATTCGTTTTGTACATATGAATCACCCCAAAACAATTGAAAACAGTAAAATAGGGGAACTATGTACTCACTTGGGATTGCTAATTAGTCTTGAGAATAAGACCAATTTAAGCTCCAAGGGTCACGGAATCAACCGGCACCTAGTATAGTAACTATGTTAATAAATCGGCTCCTAAATCGGGAGATAGGATAGAATGAGGTTCTATAAATCAAATGAGTAATTGAACTCATATGGTATGATTTAATAGTCCCAACATTCTGATTAGAAAGCCTACCTAAGTGCTTTTGACCCGTTTCGACACATTATGGTAACATAAGTCACTATAAGGCGTCATTAGCGTAAAACTATGTTCGGATGGTTAACTATGTGCTATGCCAAGTCTTAAATGCCCAATAATCCCTAAACATGTTACTAAATCAGGTTATATGTCAAAATTATGTTCACATAGTCAAAATACGGATTTATGCTTCAAAAGGGCATTTTGGTCATTTCCTATGGGCATACAAGCTAACAAGCATATGACTAAGCAATCCTATGTGATCATAAGGTATAACCTCAGTGGTTATTACCTAAGTAACCATGATCACTAAGTGTGCTTGGTCGGATCCTAAAGATCGACCAAACGGGTCGGGTTCGAAAGTGTAAGCGGTTGTTTAGACCGCTTACCTTACGACCCTAAACAAGCACAAACTAATAGTGTCGAGTTAAACATGTCAAAACATGTCTAACCTATTGATTTGGTATCAAAACAAAGTGTTTTGATACCCTAAAGTAGTTCCGAGGCAAAATGCATGCTAAAACGCATTTTGACCGAAACTTTGACTCGACACTACAACTAGCTAACGTGGTAATCAGCAGCTATAACCGCGAAGGATTATAACTATCGTGATTACAATCACGTTTCAAAGTTCAATTGAACTTTGACTTGACCAATTGATGGTCAAAACCGAAAGTCAAACTGTTGGCCAAACTGTTTGACTTTCTGCTTAAACATAAAGAACAAGCATGAAAGAAGACTTACAAAGGGTCCTAGCTATCTTTTCTACAAAGAATAAAGTTCCAAGCAGATTAGAAAGCTCCCAAATCAGATAAGAGATGAGAAATGAGAGGAATGAGCAAAGAATTGAGGAGTTTGGCCAACTATTTATACTTGTTGGTGATCAACAAGATCATGACAAGTGGTTTGTTTAGCCATTAAGCAATGAATCACAACCATACAAGTGTTAGGAGCAGGTGCAAAGCCTTGGAGAGGTGGTAACTTGGCTACCACACAAAGAAATTGCAAGATTGGCCCCTGAATTTACAAACTGATGCTGAAAACAAACTTTCTGCCCAGATGTGATCGTCGCGTAGCGCGACCACAAGGCCTTATGGTCGTCGCGCAGCGCGACGGTGTAGGCTGAACTTTCAAAGTTTGGCAGAAATGGTCCCTGCACGTGTTTAAGCTTGTTTTTGACGTTTTTAACCTCCGTAAAGTCATTTTCAAGGCTCCACAAGGTCGTTAAAGTGTAGGGGACCTGAAATATGCTCTGAAATATCACGGATGTCGGTTCGTTTGGTCGTACGGTCGCGTTGTTCGTTAATTACGACGAAACTCAAACTGACGCGTGTACGATCCAAAATGCGCGACGAATGGCGTTTTCGCATCCGAATCACTAAAATAAAAATATTTTAGTGTGTACAAAAATTTTGGATGTCCAGATGTGTCCAGAACATAAGATATGCGCGAAAATGCAAACTTATGTCGTTTTTGACACTTTTAGTCCCTAGAAGATCATGTAAGCATGTTTTCGCACACCGAACCTATCAAAGCTTATTTCTAAGCTATGTTTAGGTTATTTATGGTATGTTTAGCTTATGATCAAGTTATGGACTATTCGACATCATACGAATTGGTATAGTATCGCAGTTTGACACAAATAGTCCCTGCGATCGAACAAACTTGTTTTCGACACACCAAACCATCCAAAACTTATTTCTAAGTTATGTGAAGGCTATTTAAGGTATGTTAAGCCTATTTCACTATTCCGGAGTGTTTTTCGCGTTTAACTGATTGCGTTCACGCACCAGTTTGCGTATAACTTTCCAGAAAGCGATTTAAAGCTTGAAATCAAATCGGATCGAATTGTAAAATCATCAAACACATAAAACACATATAATAACACCAAAACACATTGATTTATTGATAACTAACATTGTTTCGCATTGTTCATCGATTAAAGAGCACAGTTGTCACAGTTTCAAAACAGGAAATAAAGTGTTTAGAACATATCCAACTAAGTCTATCTTCGTTTTATATCTCTAAGGCACGGGTCCGCCCTAGTGTCACAATCATCCCCTAAGCGACAGCTCCGGAAAACACATGTGAAAGTAGGTACGTCAGCATAAAAATGCCTGTGAGATACATAGGTTTTGTGAAAATGGGATTCATGACTTGAGTTTAAAGAAAACGTTTAATAACAGTCAGTCATGAACCTTGTAAATTGTTTTGTTTTGTAAATCATATGAAAAACGATAAGATCATATGATATGTATAATTAAATGTAAGGTTAAATGGATAGCCTAGTACGAATGAGTTTGTATAATATAAGTTGTTTGTAAAAATAATGTCTTGTGAAGAATATGTTATTTGTGTAAAACGTAATATGTCTAAACTGAAATGATTTAGATAACGCTACGATAGGTAATATTATACAGACACTTATATATAGGAAGTATCAGCGGCGTATCCACCATGTTTGTATCATATTACATACGCCACGTTACTCAAACCATTTACCCAAACCAACCACCAATGTAAATTGTTCATATATAAATCAATTGTCAAGTGTTATTGTGTAAACCATATCAAAATGTCCATGTCTAATGTAAACCACCAAATGTGTATATCAATGTCAAATTGTTTATGTTTAATGTAAATCATTGTAATGTGTATCCAAAATATCATGTATGGCATGTGAAAATATATTAATTGGGCCATAGGTAAAATGCACAAAAACAGGGTATTGAACTAAACATAGTTTAAGTCAAAGTTATGTTTTGTGGAACAATTGCATGCTATACTGATACAAACATTTACGCGGTATTGTGGAAATTCATACATTCAAGCCTTTGTGACTGTGATGATAGACCTTTAAACAAATTAAAGGTCTATATGTGTTATTGTTTATCGAATTCGGTCATTCCTTCCAATCCAAACAAACCCGAGATTTCAGGAATGGGAGTTGTCAAGTCCTATGGTACCATTACCTACTAACGAGTGGCGTAGCTAATGTTAATCAATGTACATTGTATCATTTGAACAAACCAAATGTCATACCAAAATGTGAGCATGTGATGAATAAATGTACTAAGTATGCACACAATGGGCATACATAGCATAAAATGTAATGTAAAATAATGTACTAAGTACGCACACAATGGGCATACATAGCATAAAATGTAGTGTAAAGCAATGTACTAAGCATGCACACAATGGGCATACATAGCATGAAAATGTATTGTAAATCGATTGTACTAAGTATGCACACAATGGACATACATAGCATGAAAATGTATTGTAAATCGATTGTACTAAGTATGCACATACGAACATAATAAGCATATGGTATGAAAACATTGAAAGCATAAAGTAACAAGTAGGCACATGTGTTCCACCCCAAAACAGTTTGGAAAACAGTAAAAGAGGGGTCTATGTACTCACCTGAGATTGCTTTGAAGTTCTTGTATAACAACCAAATAATGCTAGAGATCATGGATATCAAATGGCACCTAATATAGGTAACTACGTTAATATACCGGACCTAAATCGGAGGATCGGATAGTATGCGGGTTCGTAAACCAAACGAGTATGGAGACTCGTGTAATATGGTTTAACAAAGCCTACATACTAAAATGAAACCTAACCTAAGTGCTTACGACCCATTACGACCCGTTTAGGTAGCTTATGCTACTTTAACGCGTCGTTCGCGTAAAACGCGTTTGGAACGCCTAACGTCGTGACCATAAGGTATAACCTCGGAAGGTTATTCCCTATACAACTATGGTCAGCTAATGTGTTTGGTCGGATCCTAATGATCGACCAAATGGGTCGGGTTTGAAAGTATAAGCGATTGTTTAGATCGCTTACCTTACGACCCTATATAAGCAATAAACTAAAAGTGACGAGCTAAGCATGTTAGAACATGCCTAACTAAGTTTAGAAAACAGGTTTGGTATCAAAACAAACGGTTTTGATACCTATGAGTAGTTTGGTTACAAAATACGCAAGAATGCATATTTTGGCCGAAACTACGACTCGTCACTGAGCCTAGATAACGTGGTAATCAGTAGGTATAGTCACTATGGACTATAACCATCTTGATCACGCTCACGTTATGAAGTTCCAACGAACTTCGTGTTGACCATAAGCTGGCCAACGCAGAAAGTCAAACAAAGTTTGACTTTAGCACTCGAAAAGCGATAAAAGAACGAAAGAACACTTACGAAGGGTCCCCGAAAGCTAATCTCGATCTAGGAGCTCAGGTATGAAAGCAAAGGCCTCAACTTAGAGCTTTAGATCAGATTTTTGTGGGTTTTAACCAAAATGGGGGGGGGGTATTTATAGGAAAAGCAAGACCATTACGATCGTTTCTTTAATATCGTGCCACGATCTAACCCGTACACTTGTCGCAAAGTTGTGGTGGCTTATTTTGCCCCCACCATAGGGTTTTGACAAGTGGCATTGCCCTTTGGGGGTTTCTAAGGGCTGTTTACAGCTGAAAATGACTTTTGCTGATCAGAAGGGGCCTCGCGTGATGCCAAGGGGGCTAGGTGTCACGCTAGGGTCCCTCTGTTCAGCAAACACTTTCCAATGTTTTCGTTTCAGTCCCCGTTGCGTATTAAGGCCATTTCCGACATGTTTAAGGCTCGTTAAGCCATTTTCAAGGCCCTAAAATGATGCCTAAACATTGTGGACATGAAACATGCTCAAAAATATGCCGGATGTTGGCTCGTTTAGTGGTACGATCGCGATGTTCGGTTAATTACGACGGAATGCGCATAAGCGTGAAAAACGATCCAAATTGCTCGACGAATGGATTTTTCTCATGCCAAACACTAAGGCATAATATTAAGATGCTTACATAAATTTTTGGATACCCGGATGTATTCAGGACGTAAGTTATGCGCGAAAGTGCAAACTTATGCACTTTTTGACACTTTTAGTCCCTGAATGATCCAAAAGTTTATTTTAGCATACCGAACCCCTCAAAGCCTATTTCTAAGCTATGTAAAGGATATTTATGGTATGTTTAACTTATTGACATGTTCCGGAATGTCTGTTTTAGTACGAATCGTCATACATTCGCAGTTTGTCAAGTTTAGTCCCTGTAAGCGAATAAACTTGTTTTTGCCATACCAAAGCCTTCAAAACTTATTTCTAAGTTATGTAAAGGTTATTTAAGGTATGTTGAGTATATGTTGATGTTCCGAAGTATTTGTCACATTAAACTGAGTACGTTTACGCACCAGTTTGCGTATAATTCTCCAGAAAGCGATGTAGAGTTTAAAATAGAACAAAAGTTAAAACATGAAAAATGTAAAGCATAAACAAACAAACAATGTTAACAAATAGCATTGTTTTATTGATAATTGAACTGTTCACAATGATTTCAAGCACAATTGTTACAGTCTCCCCTACTTGTGGAAATTTCGTCCCGAAATTTATTTAGAGGAAACTTGTGGAAAAAGATGCAGATATTTCGCCTTCATTTGATCTTCGCGTTCCCAAGTAAACTCGGGTCCACGTTTAGATTTCCAGCGAATCTTGACCAAAGGAATGCGCTTGCGTTTAAGCCACTTGACTTCACGTTCCATGATTTCCACCGGTTTCTCAACAAATTTCAGTGTTTTATCAACACGAATTTCGTCAAGTGGTATGTGGAGGTTCTCATCAGCTAAACACCTCTTGAGATTGGACACGTGAAAGGTTGGATGAACATTTCCAAGTTCAGGGGGTAACTCAAGTCTGTAGGCTACCTTACCGATTCTTTCGACGATCTTGAATGGTCCAACGTATCTAGGTGCAAGTTTTCCTTTCTTTCCGAATCTGATCACAACTTTCCAAGGTGAGACATTAAGTAATACACGATCACCGACTTGAAAATCCAAGGGCTTGCGTTTTAGGTCCGCGTAACTCTTTTGACGGCTTCTAGCTGTCTGAAGGTTATCACGAACTTTCTTAACCTTATCAGTTGTCTCTAAAATGAGGGCAGGTCCAGTAAGTTGAGGCTCGCCGATCTCATTCCAGCAGACTGGTGAACGACATTTTCGACCATAGAGAGCCTCGAAAGGAGCCATGTTGATGTTGGAGTGATAGCTGTTGTTGTAGGAGAATTCAATCAACAGAAGAAGTGAATCCCAACTACCACCAAAGTCGATCACACAGGCTCTAAGCATATCCTCCAGTGTCTGGATTGTTCTTTCAGACTGACCATCCGTTTGTGGATGATAAGCTGTGCTCAGATTAAGTTGGGACCCCATAGCAGATTGCATGGTTCTCCAAAAATGAGAAGTGAAACGAGCATCTCTGTCAGAAATGATGTTCAAAGGAACACCATGTCGAGCTACAATTTCATCTACGTAGATTTTAGCAAGTTTGTCAGCCGAGAAATCCTCACGGATTGGCAAGAAATGCGCTAACTTGGTAAGACGATTAACGACTACCCAGATGGCATCGTGACCTTTCTTTGTGCGCGGAAGTTTGGTAATGAGATCCATAGTAATGTTTTCCCATTTCCAAACTGGGATCTCTGGTTGCTCCAATAAACCGGAAGGACGCTGATGTTCAGCCTTAACTTTAAGACAAGTAAGGCATTTTGATACATATAAGGCAATGTCTTTCTTCATACCAGGCCACCAATACTGATTACAAAGATCCTTATGCATCTTATCTGAGCCAGGATGAATAGAATAACGAGACTTATGGGCTTCATCCATAAGCAAGGTACGAAGGTTATCTTGGATCGGGACCCACAAACGGTCCATGAAGTAATACGATCCATTGTCCTTCAGTTCAAGAGTAGGTGTTATGTGATAAGGAAACTCCTTATCCATCAAACCTTGTGAAACACAAGCTTGTTGAGCCTGAGAAATACGGGCTTAGATATCGGATTGAGCTTGGATAACAGATTAGACACGAACACAATGAAGCTTAGTACGTTCCTTGCGACTCAAAGCATCGGCTACGACATTCGCCTTACCAGGATGGTAGCGAATTTCGCAGTCATAGTCGTTTAGAAGCTCCACCCAACGTCGTTGCCTTATGTTGAGTTCTTTCTGATTGAAGATATGCTGAAGACTTTTGTGGTCTGTGAAGACCACACATTTTGTACCGTACAAATAGTGTCTCCAAATTTTAAGAGCGAAGACAACTGCACCCAACTCAAGATCATGAGTGGTGTAGTTCTTCTCATGAATCTTCTACTGCCTTGATGCGTATGCTATGACTTTGTTTCTTTGCATCAGGACGCAGCCAAGACCTAATTTAGATGCATCGCAATAAACGACGAAATCATCATTGCCCTCGGGCAAAGTTAGAACAGGCGCGTGGCAATGTTTTTGTTTCAAAGTCAGAAATGCTTCCTCTTGCTTGAATCCCCAATCAAATGGCTTGTTCTTCTGAGTTAGAGCAGTTAGAGGAACTGCAATCTTTGAGAAATTTTCTATGAAGCGGCGATAATAACCCGCAAGACCAAGAAAAGAACGAACTTCAGTAGGAGTAGTAGGCGTATCCCAATCCCTAATCGCACTGATCTTGGAGGGATCTGCATGAATGCCTTGTTCGTTAACAATATGTCCCAAGAATTGAACTTCTTTAAGCCAAAATTCACACTTGGAGAACTTGGCGAAAAGTTGCTCTTTCTTTAGGAGTTCCAAAGTAAGACGAAGATGTTGCTCATGATCAGCTCGCGTCTTAGAATAAATCAAGATGTCATCAATGAAAACGATGATGAACTTATCCAAATAAGGCTTGCAGACCCTATTCATCAAGTCCATGAAAACAGCAGGAGCATTAGTCAAACCGAATGGCATGACTGTGAACTCATAATGCCCATAACGAGTGCGGAACGCTGTCTTGGGAATATCTTCTTCATGCACACGGAGTTGATGATATCCAGATCGCAGATCAATCTTTGAAAAATTAGAAGCGCCTTGCAATTGATTAAAGAGATCATCGATGCAAGGTAGGGGATATGATTCTTGATGGTAAGCTTGTTAAGCTCACGATAATCGATACACATCCTAAAAGATCCATCCTTCTTCTTGACAAAAAGAACGGGAGCACCCCCAAGGTGGAAAGCTAGGACGGATTAAAACCTTTGTCAGAGAGTTCCTGAAGCTGCTTAGACAACTCTTGCATCTCAGATGGTGCAAGACGATAGGGAGCTTTGGCAATGGGATTTGCACCAGGTACGAGATCAATACGGAACTCAACTTGGCGTGCTGGGGGTAGACAAGGTAACTCTTCAGGGAATACCTCAGAATAATCCCGAACAACCGGAATATCTTGAATAGATTTACCTTTGCCCTTATTTGCTACGACATGTGCCAAAAATGCCACATAGTTCTTCCGCAGATACTTCCGAGCTTTAAAACAAGACATGAGTTTGAGACCACTAGCAGGTTTCTCACCACGAACCTGTAGGATCTCACCTGACGAAAGCGGCATGCGAATGATCTTCTCAAAACAAACTATCTCTGCGTGATACTTGGCTAACCAATCCATACCCACAATAACGTCGAAGCTTCCAAGTTGCATAGGCGTGAGGTCAATAGGAAAAAGATGGTTATTGAGGTTCAATTGGCAGTTGCGGAGAACAGAATCAAGAACAACAGGTTCACCACTAGCCACTTCTACTGTCAATGGTTTACCTAGTTTTGTTCTAGACACGCGAAGCAATGGTTCAAAAGATAACGACACAAAACTCTTATCGGCACCCGAATCAAAAAGAACAGATGTTGGCTGATTGTTAATAAAGAACGTACCGTTCACCACATTATCATCTGCTTGTGCCTCTTGTGCGTTCATGTTGAAGACTCGGCCTCGAGCCTGAGCCTGATTTTGATTTTGGTTGGCTAGCCTTGGGCACCGGTTTCTGTAGTGGGTCAGATCCCCACAATTGTAGCACGAACCAGGAGGAAAATGAGGTCATGCAAGAGGCTGAGCAACTTGTTGAACTGAGTTCTGAACTGCCTGATTCTGAGCAAAACGACAAACACCAGCAAGATGACCTGGCTTCCCACAGTTAGTACAGATACGGCACGGAAAATGCGGCTGATGGTGACCGTTGCATCTATTGCACAAAGGTGCATTCCCTGCATAAGGTTTCTTTGCTGGAGGCTGTGCGGGTTGGTTGGGAGCTGCCTCGTTAACCTGGGCAGTGACAGCAAAATTTTGGGAAGCCTTACGCTTCCTTGACCTCCTTGAGGAACCAGAATCCTTTCCCTTCTTGTTTTGACCTTACTTTCTATCTTCGTTGTCAGCTGCCTGCTTCTTACCCTTGTCACCCTTTTTGTGCAGCTTTCCCTTTCGAATCTGCGACTCAGTCATTGTCGCTGATAACTCGATCGCCTGACGGAGTGTGGTAGGGTTACTACCAGTAATGATGTCTTGTACCGAGTCAGGTAGGCCGTCGGTGTACCTTTCGATGGCTTTGTCGAGCGGGGCAACCATTGTTGGGCAAAGCAGACTCAACTCCTCAAACCTATCAGTATATGCCCGGTGCTCGCCACTGTATTGTCTCAAGTCATCAAATTCCTTCTCCAAAGCTCGCTGCTCATGACGAGGACAGAACTCCCTCATCATCAGTGCCCTAAGTTCAGCCCATGTCTGAGCTAGAGCAACTTCTGCACCGCGATCCCTCATAACCTCGTTCCACCACGTAAGAGCCCTCTTCTGAAACACACTCGAAGAAAACTCGACCTTGCGATTGTCAGGACACTGCACGTGACGGAATGTATTCTCAATGCTCTCAAACCATTGAAAAGCCCAGTTGCTCCCTCAGAACCACTAAACTTGAGTGGTTTAGCCGAGTTAAAATTCTTGAAATTGCATGGAGCATTGCTGTTGTTGTTGGCTTGGTTCCATTGATCAAAGAGATTTGGGAGTGCAGCAGCCATTTGTTGTGCAATAATTTCTGCCAGTTCGACATTTGCTACCTGATTGTCGCGTCGAGGAGGCATTCTAACAGAGGAAAACATGAAAGGAAACGAGTGAGATGATTGGATGAAGAGAATGAGATGAAACAATTTCAACAAAAGCAAAGATGGTGGTTACGCATCGCAAAGCAAACAAGCGGCAAACAATATCTAGTCAGAGTAAATGGGTCAAAAATAATGTATCGCGAAGACATGTTCGCCTATAAGTGAACACTCACCCCAAGAGTTCCCAGGTAAGAGTGACTGGTCCAATTATGTGGATTTGTACGAACACTCTAGCCTTAGACAGAAAACTCAGGGT
The DNA here is from genome assembly GCF_002127325.2 of Helianthus annuus. NCBI lineage: Eukaryota > Viridiplantae > Streptophyta > Magnoliopsida > Asterales > Asteraceae > Helianthus > Helianthus annuus. The sequence goes on along the minus strand of NC_035446.2, from coordinate 35,952,047 downwards.
ATAGGCATTCACTCTTCCAGTTTGCACGTGTTCACACTATTAAAACCCGAAAACCTTGACGAGATTTTGAAAATTCAAAGGGGTTCAAAACCTTATAACAGAGGGTTCAAAACCTTATAACAGAGGGTTCAAAACCTAGTAATCAATCATCCTAGAACAGATGATTAATTTTCAAAGCGGATTCGGAATCGATGTTCTCGTTGTGGTTATCACCTAAGGATAGGTGAAGTGCATGTTTTAAAATCTAAACACAAGATAACTTGTGTTAGGGTCCTTGAAAGTTATATTCTAAGTCAAAGCATTACTAATAACCTAATTCCCTATAACCATTGGCTCTGATACCAACTCTTCTGTCACACCCCGACCGCGTATAACATGCAACCGCGGCAGAAACGTCGGGTGGTGTTGAGACAGAATTAATTGTTTCAGAACTATGGCATACAAAGTTATATTTTATTTATCAACCACGAGTGTTACATTGTTTCAAAAGTATAAGCGATTGTTTAGATCGCTTACCTTACGACCCTATATAAGCAATAAACTAAAAGTGACGAGCTAAGCATGTTAGAACATGCTTAACTAAGTTTAGAAAACAGGTTTGGTATCAAAACAAATGGTTTTGATACCTATGAGTAGTTTGGTTAAAAAATACGCAAGAATGCATATTTTGGCCGAAACTACGACTCGTCACTGAGCCTAGATAACGTGGTAATCAGTAGATATAGTCACCATGGACTATAACCATCGTGATCACGCTCACGTTATGAAGTTCCAACAAACTTCGTGTTGACCATAAGCTAGCCAACACAGAAAGTCAAACAAAGTTTGACTTTAGCACTCGAAAAGCGATAAAGAACGAAAGAACACTTACGAAGGGTCCCCGAAAGCTAATCTCGATCCAGGAGCTCAGGTATGAAAGCAAAGGCCTCAACGTAGAGCTTTAGATCATATTTTTTGGGTTTTAACAAAAATGGGGGGGGGTATTTATAGGAAAAGCAAGACCGTTAGGATCGTTTCTTGAATATCGTGCCACGATCTAACCCGTACACTTGTCGCAAAGTTGTGGTGGCTTATTTTGCCCCCACCATAGGGTTTTGACAAGTGGCATTGCCCTTTGGGGGTTTCTAAGGGCTGTTTACAGCTGAAAATGACTTTTGCTGATCAGAAGGGGACTCGCGTGACGCCAAGGAGGCTAGGTGTCACGCTAGGGTCCCTCTGTTCAGCAAACACTTTCCAATGTTTTTGTTTCAGTCCCCGTTGCGTATTAAGGCCATTTCCGACATGTTTAAGGCTCGTTAAGCCATTTTCAAGGCCCTAAAATGATGCCTAAACATTGTGGACATGAAACATGCTCAAAAATATGCCGGATGTTGGCTCGTTTAGTCCTACGATCGCGAAGTTTGGTTAATTACGACGGAATGAGCATAAGCGTGAAAAACAATCCAAATTGCACGACGAATGGATTTTTCTCATGCCAAACACTAAGGCATAATATTAAGACGCTTACATAAATTTTTGGATACCCGGATGTATTCAGAACGTAAGTTATGCGCGAAAGTGCAAACTTATGCACTTTTTGACACTTTTAGTCCCTGAATGATCCAAAAGTTTATTTTAGCATACCGAACCCCTCAAAGCCTATTTCTAAGCTATGTAAAGGATATTTATGGTATGTTTAACTTATGGACTTGTTCCGGAATGTCTGTTTTAGTACGAATCGTCATACTTTCGCAGTTTGTCAAGTTTAGTCCCTGTAAGCGAATAAACTTGTTTTTGCCATACCAAAGCCTTCAAAACTTATTTCTATGTTATGTAAAGGATATTTAAGGTATGTTGAGTATATGTTGATGTTCTGGAGTATTTGTCACATTAAACTGAGTACGTTTACGCACCAGTTTGCGTATAATTCTCCAGAAAGCGATGTAGTGTTTAAAATAGAACAAAAGTTAAAACATGAAAAATGTAAAGCATAAACAAACAAACATTGGAAACAAATAACATTGTTTTATTGATAATTGAACTGTTCACCATGATTTCAAGCACAAATGTTACAATATGCTTAAAATCTCATGCACCTACTCCTATATTCATTTCCTAAATCCCTACAACTCTGTTCCAAAACAACTTTGCCTCCATGGTTACACACGATCACAGTGATACATACATGTATAGATCACTCATATACATTCAACTTTTAAAGCTTCCGATACTCTATAACTATCCACGATCAACCGAGCACGTTATACATAACATCACATACGCAATCTCGTAAATCTTCATGTCTACACCAAGCGCACCGGTTCATGTATGCGTTCATGTTATTAAACCGAAGTTGAACCGGAACTAGTATTCATGCATTCATTCGCATTCATCCTCTCCGACAAACTTTCATGTGTAACCATAGTCCTATCATCTACGCATATATGTAAATTCATGATATCATCATACACATACATGCATCAACAATTTTCGTATAACCACTGAATTACGACACATAAGCATTCACAGATTTATACACATTAATCAAGTTCGCATAACATAAAAATTTAAGGGCGATACTACGTAACGTTAAACACATAGATCGAATGAGTAAGTCTACACATAAACGTGACTACATAACTCGAACCGAAACCGAAACAATGAAACCTTAATTAGAGACTATGGACTGATTTGTACTAACCGATTGCGTATCGACCTCGGGACCTGACCTCCGTTAACCGCAGCGAAGAAAGAAAAGAGATGCAGGGATGTCGCAGGTTTGCTACGGGTATGGTAGGGTTTGAAGTTGTGGGGAGAATGATTTGAAATAATACAGATTACCTTATATAAATGGTTTCATATGGAGGTCGGTTATAATTGTTTGGGCCACACGTTTGGGAGTTTCAGTTGGGGAGTTGTAAACAAGTAATATGCATGCGCTCATTGGATTAAAACACAAGATAGTTGGACGTTTTGGTAATCAAAATGTGTCACACCCCGACCGCGTATAACATGCAACCGCGGCGGAAACGTCGGGGAGTGTTGAGACAGAATTATTTGTTTCACAACCATGGCATACAAAGTTATATTTTATTTATTAAACAAGCGTGTTACATTGTCTTTAAACAGGAAATAAGAGTTTATAACATAATTAAACTACGTCTATCTTCGTTTTATGTCTCTAAGGCACAGGTCCGCCCTAGTATCACAATCATCATCCTAAGCGACAGCTCCAAAAAACACATGTGAAAGTAGGTACGTCAGCATAAAAATGCCTGTGAGATACATAGGTTTTGTGAAAATATAATTCATGACTTATCTTTGTGAAAATGTTTAGTCATGAACCTTGTAATTTGCTTTGTCTTATAAATTATATGAAAAACGATAAGATCAGATGATATGTATAAATAAAATGTAAGGTTAAATGAGAGTAAAAATGAGTTTGTATAAGATAATTGTTTGTAAATCAATGTCTTGTGAAGAATATGTTATTGGTGTAAAATGTAATATGTCTATACTAAAATGATTTAAATAATGCTACGATAGGTAATATTATACAACCATTTATATATAGGAAGTACCAGCGGCGTATCCACCATGTTTGTATCATATTACGTACGCCACGTTACTCAAACCATTTACCCAAACCAACCACCATGTAAATTGTTCATGTATAAATCAATTGTCAAGTGTTATTGTGTAAACCATATTAAAATGTTCATGTCTAATGTAAACCACCAAATGTGTATATCAATGTCAATTTGTTTATGTTTAATGTAAATCAGATAATGTGTATCCAAAATATCATGTATGGCATGTGAAATATATCAACTAGGCCATAGGTAAAAATGCACAAAAACAGGGTATTGAATTAAACATAGTTTAAGTCAAAGTTATGTTTTGTGGAAAAATTGCATGCTATACTGATACAAACATTTATGCGGTTTTGTGAAAATGCATACATTCAAGCCTTTGTGACCGTGGTGATAGACCTTTAAACAAATTAAAGGTCTATATGTGTTATTGTTTATCGAATTCAGTCATTCCTTCCAATCCAAACAAACCCGAGATTTCAGGAATGGGAGTTATCAAGTCCTATGGTACCATTAACTACTAACGAGTGGCGTAGCTAATGTTAATGAATGTACATTGTTTAATTTAAACAAACCAAATGTCATACCAAAATGTGAGCACGTGATGAATAATCGTACTAAGTATGCACACAATGGGCATACATAGCATAAAATGTAATGTAAAATATTGCACTAAGTACGCACACAATGGGCATACATAGCATAAAATCTAATGTAAAACGATGTACTAAGTACGCACACAATGGGCATACATAGCATGAAATGTAATGAAATCGTGTACTATAAATGGTACTGTACTTGGTTTTTAAAATTTAATGGATGATCTTGCATGTTTTTAATTCATATAGCTTTGTTATGATTAAGCTATGGTATTAAGAAGTCACACCAAATTAACCACGCTTCCGCAAAGCCAGGGTGTGACATCTGGTTCGGAGCCTATCGATATTAGTGATGATATTGAAGTTTCAGCAGATCAGGCTATTGATGTCAGCAAGGGTAAGGAGAAGGAATTGATCGTTTCTAGTAAAAAGAAAAAATTGGCTAAGAAAGGTAGCACTCTTGTTATTCAGATAGACGCCGAGGAAATGGAACTCATGGATATCAAAGGAAGAGAAGCTAGCGGAGCACAGAATCCATTCGGGAAAGATGACTACTACCGTAAAGCTTTCTATCAGCAAGTCGGTCAATCCCAAGAACCTCAGACAGCTCACGGAAGAAAGATTGAAGATCCGAAGAGAGCATGTTTGGTAGATTTTAGCTGGAATGATATACCATCCGAAGCCACAGCAGCACGCATTATCGATCAAGATGATGAGAAACTACCAGAAGGTTTCAGTTGGGATATGTTTGTGGATGAGAAGGGAGAGTACAAAGCTTTCATTGCCAAGATTGTCCGAGAGCCAGATTTGTTTGCTACTTGGATGAAATCGATTGGTGTGAATGTGCCAAGTGAGAATGAAAAATCTGTGTCATCTGATGAAAATTCAGAAAGTACCGATGAACTTTCAGAAAGATCTGGAGAAATTTCAGACGGTTCAGATGAGAGTTTATCAAGTTCTGATGAAGTGTACAGAATGAAATTGTTTCAGAAAAACCAGTTGTATTTGATAAAACACCATCTGATTCTGGTGTTTCTGATGATGATTCTGAAAAATCTGTTCAGTTTGATCAGTCACCTGATCACAGCAGCAGTGATGATGAGGAAAAACATATAAATGTTGCTAAGTCTCATCTTTCTCCTGAAAGTTTTCATTTCTATTTTGCAGAACAGATGGAGAAACTAAAAGAAAAAAGAGCTGCTAGAGAACAACAAGCTGAATCTGAAGGTGATGTTCAAAATGCTGAGAATGTTGCTGAGAAGATTACTGAGGTTGTTAAAGAAGAAGAAAAGGTGATTGAAGTAGAAAAGTTGATTGAAGTAGAAAAGGTAGTTGAAGTTATTAAAACAATAGAAGTTGAGAAGATTGTTGAAGTTGTCAAGCCGTGTGAGAAGTGCTTGGAAGCTTGCAAGAATTGTGAAGTTAAAGACGACATCATAGCCGAATTTGAGAAGAAGAAGGAGCAGTTATTGTTCAACCTCAATTATGTGAAAGAATCGTACGATATCTTGAACAAAACAGTAACTGGCCTCCAAACAACAAACTCAGAAAGAGAACAGGCACTGACAATGATGAATGCAACTTTAATGTCGAAGCAAAAAGCTATAAATTTCTACATTGAAGAAAGTGCAAAATGGAAGCAAGAGTTGGAAACTGAAAAGATCGAAAATGAGAGAAATAGGCGGTTGTTGTTAAGCTATACTACTTCTGATTATCTCATTGATCGTGTTTACCCAACTGTTGCAGGTTTGGAAGCTTTTCAAGACGAGAAGCCAAGGAAGAAGAAAGACTGTGGTAAGAAACCAACTGTTAGCTATAACAAGTGTCCACCTCCAATTTGGGATGGGTATTCTCCTAGGAAACCAAATGAGGAGCAACTTGAGAAAGCAGTCAATATAAAGCTTAAAACCGACACAACTGACGTTTTACCAGAAAACATTGATGTGACGTTTACCTCATCCGATACTGATCATGAGTCTGAATTAATCAAAAAGGTGGTTGATCAGGTGTTGGATACTGATGAGGAGACAGAGTCGAAATCTGAGTCTGGAGGGTCAAAGTCGTCAGTCAACAGTCAAAATTCGTCGGTTAAACGGTCTTATAGTAAAGAATTTTTGTTATCAAAGGCAGATTTGAATGATGAAACATTCGAAGTTGTTTATACTTTGAATGGTTCTGACAAATTATATTACAACAAAGAGTTTCCGATAATGAGTATCAAAACGGAATTAATCAACAAAACTTTTAATCTAATAGAGGTTAATATTCCTGAATTAAAAGTTTTGAAAAATTTTGATAAACCTAAAAAATATACTTCTAGAGTTCAACAACGTTTAAACAAGAAAAAAAGTTACAATTCTGGTCATGGTTTTCCAAATAAATCTAACCAAAACCGTAGCTACAAAAAGAAAGGTTTAGGTTTTGTTCCACCAGAAAATGATAAAAATATGAAAAATTCTAAAACGAAATCTGAATTTGTGTCAGGTGGAAGCTCAGATCAGGAACAGAAGAAACCGTTCTGGAAACAGTCAAATCAGGAGTTTCTTGCTGAAAGAAAGAAGATTGGAGTTGAGATTAGTTATCTAAGAGAGACTCGAACCTGTTACAGATGCAATGAAGTCGGTCACATTGCATGGAACTGTACACAGAATGCCAAAGCAAAACAGGGAGTTTCTCAGAAGTTGAAAGAGAAAGTTGTTGATGTTGAACCACCGACTGAAAAACTTAGAATGTTTGAGAATTCAAAATTCGAGGTTGGTGAATGTTCACAAAAGAACAAGTATGAGAAAAAAGGAAAAGACAACCAGGTGTGGGTTGCAAAGAAAAATGAAGTGAATGTCGGCGATGAATCTGGTTCCACAAAGCCAGAAGAGCCACAGGTTGAGAAGAAAACTTTACTAAATGATGAGGAGTTTCCATCATTGAAGTTTGAGGAAGTTAAAAAGAAAGTGGGAAAACTGAGATTTCGAATCAGTTTTACAAAGAAAAAGATGAATTTGATGTCGAGAAAACATTCAACGGGAATGTTAAGAAGATATTTGGGAAAATGTTGAGTGGAAGAGCAAAGGGGGTCAAAGATTTTTACGCCACGAAAAAGGCTACATACAACCCGACTGCTCAGGAGTTGAAATCCATCAAGTCTGAGAAGACTTGGATGGATGTTTGTTTTCCATGATAAGTCTAAGGACTATGCCGGAGATCCCAAGTTTATATCGTGGATCAGGAATCGGCATCTTTCTAGTATTTGAGTAGAACAGTGAATTACGAGCGGTTCATGATGACGTCATTCGAGCGGTCCATATTACAAACAAGTTTTGATCCGTTTTTAAGCTGACTTTTGGTCTGAAACTTCCAAGGATTTGTCTCGGTACTATAACGAACAGTTTGTGAGCTTTTGAACGAATTTCAACCGTGAAATCTCCCGGAAATAAGAAAAGAAGGTGTATAAGTGAGAAAAAAACAGTGAAATCCGGCTATAATCTGCAGAAAACCTCCTTCCAAGCTCTGATACCACTTGTAGGATCGTTTGCTGACCCGAACGAGTCGTTCAGAGGTTTACTCTTGCAATTCAGATGCGGAATAATAAGAAAAGCAAGTAGATATAGCTTGTTCTTCCTTCTAACTGTCTTTTGTATTGATTATAAACGATTTACAGATCAATCGTCACACCGGCAGAGCTTCGGCGTGGAATACAAGACTTCAACTACTGAGGATCGCTCAACTCTACCTATATATAGAGTTCTGGAACCGCTCATGTGGACATGTGACACATGAGAGGTCCAGGTTAGTCCACATAAGCGGTCCATATGACATATAAGCGGTCCATGATCTCTAAAACCCTATGAGCGATCCTAACCTCTAAAACCTATACATACTCTCGTTTTCTCGTATACCGTGCCCTATGCTATACAATACAATGCAAGACCTGAACCTAGACACTTAGACGGAATCAATAGATGTAGTGCACCAACACCAGGTTAGTAACTAATACAGCAGTTACGGTAATTCACGAGATACAACCCTCACAACAAATGACAAAGTGCGATACTTAAATATCCAGCGGATTCACAACGAATAACAGAGCATAGCTCAAATATCCTGTTGGAATCACGACGAATAACAAAGTATAATCCCAGATTGAGCAGCACTTAAACACTCGTTGGATAGTTTCAATCGATCGGACGTTACATCGTAAGAGCGATCGAGTTATTACCCGGTATTGTGGCAGCGCTACTATATGAAAATTATACCTTCTATTGCTATTATTATGTCTGAGAATTGAAAATTTTCAACAACAGAATGCCGTCCCATGCACTAGCTATTTATAGCCTGAAAACAGCCTTCACGCGGCCCGTGTAAGGTTACAGGCAACCTTTACGCGGCCCGCATTGCCGCCTATTCTACGCATAGGGTTGGCCAGTCATGGGCTTAGGCGTCACAGGTGGCCCAAACGTGGCCCAAACATGTTTCCGGAAAATTTTGAGTTGTCGCGGCCCGCGTTAACTTATGTTCAGCTTTTACGCGGCCTGCCCGGACCCTTAAAACTTATCCAGTTTAGTTATAAGTTTAAGCGGCCTGCGTAAGACTAAACTATCTCTTACGCGGCCCACCTAAAACCCAAAAATTTTGTTTTTCTTGATTTTTCATGTTGGTTAGGGTTTTAGGGGTTCGGGTTTTCATATACAGGTATACTAAAGATATTTTTGAAGGTTCTTACATAAAGGTGGGTCGCGCCCCGGGACCCGCCCTCTTGATTCTTTCGCGGCCCGCGAGCCACCTAAAATCCATATTTTATTTGATTTTTGATGAAATTAGGGTTATACGGGCCCGTTTCTTGTATACGGAGCGTTATAGGGTGTTTTTGAGGGTTGTTATATCCTCCCCACCTTGTTTTAAATCTCGTCCTCGAGATTTGGGCTACGGTATCTCCTTGGGGTTATGTCAGGTCTTTTAGTCAGTAAAAACAATATCAAGGTGTCTGTGGCAGAATCAAGACATGAATATAAGGATATCATATAACAATTGGAACTCAATCGTTGAATTAGTTTCAGGAATCGATGTTTAAATGAACGAGATGAAATGATACAATCATCAAGATGACTAAGTTTTACAAAATCAAAAGAGGGATTTAATAGACGTATAAATCGAATGTAAATGACTTTTAGAAACAATAGGATTTACTGTCAAAAGAAAACTTACTTTGATTGTCAATTGAGAAAGACTCAGAATCAATAATCTCAGATGAAAATAGAAGCACGAAAATGATTTGTCAACTATCAAACCAAAATCCGTGTAGTGACATTTATTTTAATTGCAAGGATACACCGAAAATACAATAGAGTTTAGTGTATCATTGTCGTAATACATAATTATACCAAGACTACTTTAAATGATGAGTCAAACGAAAGACGTATGGGGTTTTGCATGAATTTGTATGATTAGGGTTATGATTAGCTCAGGCTACAAATTTATACCGACGCCGCAAGGTGTCGTAATGATTGTAATAGTTCAGTAATCACGGTAACCGAACAAATTCAACTGTATTTGAAATTAACTGAAAGTTTTAATGAAGTGAATCTGGATATTCATAAATATAGGATTTTCATTAATGAAAGAACAAATGAATATCATAGAATTTGATCAAAGATGAAAGAAATGTTAGAGGTACATGGGAATATAATATGAGTTTATGTATCTTTATCTTAACACATAATTGTGTTCAAGATTTAAGAAAATGAACCAATAGTGAATAAACAATTTAGTTCATCAGGTGTGTAAATAAGGTTGACCAAATTTTTAAGTAAATGAAAACGCCAACACAAAGTGTTGTAACCAACAAATGGTTCAATGGAGGTGAAGACTTAAACAAGTCTACTATGATTCAAAACAAATGAAGTGTTTGTTGAGATTATTTTGAATACGATAATCCCAATCTATCATATGGGACCTTGAATTGAATATATATTGCGAGCAAGTTCAAACAATTGAGCTTGGTCTAGGCATATTCCAACAATGGATACATGTATTGACAAGAAATTTTGACATTATAATGAAAAATCCTGTAAGTAACTTTGAAAAGAAAATGAGTTTTCCAAGAAGTCTGTCGACTCGATATCAAAAAGTCAACGTTTATGCAATAAGGTAGGTTATCCAAAAATCCAAACGTCTCGATTGAGTATAACAAAATAATATTCGAATTCTTGATAAAATAATCTTTTGAAGTGAAATCACATGCGTAACAAGCAATGCATGTGCAACATATGAATTTGTCAAGAGATGAGGCAAATGAGTGTTTGCTTTATGAAAGAATTTCTTGTGATATAATGACCATTTATTTATAAAACTTTGATTTGAACCAAAATCAACTAATACTTTAGTACAAACAAAACGTATTGGTGCTTATATCGGAATTTGTTGTTGCCTCATGCATTGTAAATGCTCATGTGTTTTCCTTAGCTTCGTCTGTTGTTTTACCCTTGTTGTCGGGTGACTTACATAGTTTCGGGCAGTAGGGACGGTTTTGACCTGGTTCTCCACAGTTGAAACAGATGTTAGTGTTTCTTCTACATTCTTCCTCTGTATGTCCAATCTTCTTGCAGAAGTTACAGTAGTGTGTCTTTCTGAAATGGCATAATATTCCTGAATGCTTTTTGTTACAGTTTTTGCAGGTAGGTTGCGTGGTTGACGGTCCAATTCCTTTATTCTTATAGGATTTGTCAGAGGGGAATTCCTTATAAGAATAACCATAGGTTGTGGTTTTCTTTCGTTTGGGAAGTGGAGTTTTGACAAGAATATCATGGCCTCCATTGATACTAGAGCTAGGTTTGAAGTGATGAGTATGCTTACAGCTTATAGTAGTATTCTTGTTTATAGGCACCAAAATTTTAATAGCTTCAATGATCAAAGATATGGCATTAGATATTCCTTGAGCTATTATATTTTCTATTGCACTTTTATCCAAAGAATTTCCGTTACTAGCATGAATTTCTTGATTACGTGATATTTCCTTTGACATCTGAATTGCAAACATTTTCAAATATCAATATCACAGAATGGTACAATTATTCAAACACATTTTGTTGTTCATATTGCATTAATAACTATAATTATACCTATCAATATTATGCGTTGATATATATATATATATATATATATATATATATATATATATATATATATATATATATATATATATATATATATATATACTCTCCTTATATTTTGATAAAATATATAAATGAAAGTAAATGATAATATAACACACACACACACACACACACACACATATATATATATATATAGGATAAGGATCATTACAGAACACTAAGTATTGCGAGAACAAAAAGAACAACTCTAAATCACTAAATTTTGGGATTTAAGGTTCATATTTCTTGAATTTTATGTTTCTTACATTCATATGTGTATTATATATACATAAAAAAATCATATACTTTTCCCTACACGTAGTCTACATACATATAGGTAATTTAGTCTACACATAACCTACACTAACCTACATGTGTGTAGGTTATTTAGAAACTAAAGATTTTTCATATTTTGTTTTAAATTCTAGAGTGAGAAACAATAAATCTTACATTTATAACATTTTCATTTATGTTTTCGGTTTTTAGGATTGAAAAAATGAGTGATTCACTTTGTTCTGCGTGTTCTCGCAATATTTAGTGTTCTGCATAGAACCTTCCCCCATATATATATTATGTATTGTTTCCCCCTCGTCGTACTTGCAGGCGAGCTTTTCTTCTATATTGCGAACTTGGTGTTCTGTTGACAATAGTTTCTTTCCATTTTGTCTCAATTCCGCTATATTCTCAGAGCTCGTGGCTGAATAGGCATACGAGATGTATAGTGGAAATTGTGGCTGTGGCTGTGGCTGGGGATAAGGGTTTTGTATGAGATTCTGAGATTCTAGTAATTGGCCCATCACTGTTCCCTTAGATTTGGTGCTGGTACAGGTGTTCTTGAGGTTTCCTTTGGGTTAAATGCGGGTATTGGTTGAGAAATTATTTGGATTGGTTCTGGGTAGACCTGTAGGTTTGAGTTTGTTTCTTCAGCTATCGGTTGGAACATATCATAGTTTGCTAATCTACGGTCGAGTTTCTCCCACAGTTGTTTAGTTAACGGGATTTGAAAGGTTTATTCGGATAAGGGTATGGTAGCTACTGTGGTTTTCTTTCAAATTTTCTCTTTTCTCATTATTAAACTATCCTCTTTTCTTCGGTGGAAAGGCTTCTTCAGATTTTTCTCCAAAAACAAAAGGGTTCTTTGGAATCGGCTATGTATCCAGATGCTAACTTTGGATAGTCCTTCATCTATTGGAGAGTGGGGTAGGTGATGATAAACGTCGGATGTATTTTGATTACTCATACTGTGTACTCAAAATTATCAAAATAACATAAAAATCATAATATATATATTAATATGTATTTACACAGAATAACACATAAATTATTCTATATTGATTTTCTAACATTAATGTTTAAGTTTAGGTATTAAAAAAACACCTAATGGCTTAAACCAGTGGCTTGGCTCTGATACCACCTTCTGTCACAACCTCCGACCCCACCCTGGGAGCAGGAGCCGTGGACCAGTCAGATGATATCGGTGTTTATTAATTACACAACGGAAAATTTTCATCAGGATCGTAGTTAGGAAATAATTTCATAGTTTCAAAACACCATATTTTTTATATTAAACAAATGGGATAATACCCATGTTTCATTTATAATATCTTTATAGGGATAAACCCTAGTTGCTGAAAACATAAACTTTTTATTTAGGTAACTTTATAGTCATTTTCTTTAAGCCTTCAGTGTGACAACCGTCACTTTTTCGTACATTCTGTACACTAATTGAACAATAATCTGTGCTTTGATAACTGTGCATGATCTAGTTTACAAGACAAATGAATTTTTGATTACTGTTATTTACATACAATGGCATTTCATGTTGCAAGACTTTTATCGTTGCTACGTGCAACACGACATAGTTCAAATGATACACAGAACAGAATTGGCACCATTATCAGACAAACTAAAAAGCTGACGACGTTCAGTACATAGACAGACAATATTTTGAGGCCCTGTATGAGCCAGAGATGACGTATTACACTAGTATAGTGCGTAGGGAAGTAAGGACCACAAAACTGCTTTTCTAGGAAATAGATAAAGTGCCGGAAAGTGCCTAAAACCTACATAAAGTGCATAATTCTACATTAATCAGCAAAAATTAGCATTTTAACATGCTAGTAACATGCAAAAATATGGCAAAATGGTCATGTATGCTTTCCTAAGTGTCGGGAATTAAAAGTGTCACAAAAAGTTACATAAAGGATATTAAACGGAATAACTTGACACTTTAAAGAACCGGTATCTAACCGAACAACCGGACATTACCCGGAACATCAAAATATTGCTAGAAGCATTATTTTACTTTTTCTGAGCTAGTTGTGGTTCCCGAACACCCTAACATACTACATAATGCATCCTATACATAAAACACTAGACTTTATACTTATCTTCCAACTAATTACCTACTCATCTTTACAAGTTACAATTAACCCCCTCCCCCATGCATATTTACAGCCCAAAGGAGGACCCCACCAAGATCATCACAATCTTACTAAATCTCTTGCAAATCTTCTCTTGGATATGATGAGATTGTGTTGTACTTATTGAGACATAATATAAAATGGATAATACTCAAGATTAGACTATAAGTAACCATCTTCTTCATCATTCCTCACAACACTTCTCTTCCTCCCTTCTCTAAAGCTTTCAGCCGAAACCCCATCCACACACAACCATTGTTTTCATTCAAGCTTCATGCAATCCAAGCTTCACACAAGGTGTAAGGAGCCATATTAGAAGGTTTGGTGATCTCGGAACATGAAGGACCTCCACCACAAGCTTTTATCCACTCCATTTTCACCATTGTTTCTTCCCTAGCTTGAAGCTAGTAGTAAGCTTCTTGTAACTCTTGTTACTTCATATTTTTAGTGGATAAAGAATATATTATGTTGAATAACACAAGAACATTAAAAGACACAAACTTGAATCTTGAAACATAAGCTTACATAAGATGATACATTGGTGAAATGATATTGTTTAGTGTATATATGATGTTTGATTGTTGTTTACTAGAGATGATGATGTTAATCATCACATGAAGCTTGCTAGATGAATGCAAAAATATGGCAACATGGTCATGTATGCTTTCCTAAGTGTCGGGAATTAAAAGTGTCACAAAAAGTTACATAAAGGACATTAAACGGAATAACTTGACACTTTAACGAACCGGTATCTAACCGAACAACCGGACATTACCCGGAACACCAAAATATAGCTAGAAGCATTATTTTACTTTTTCTGAGCTAGTTATGGTTCCCGAACACCCTAACATACAACATAATGCATCCTATACATAAAACACTAGACTTTATACTTATCTTCCAACTAATTACCTACTCATCTTTACAAGTTACAATTAACCCCCTCCCCCATGCATATTTACGGCCCAAAGGAGGACCCCACCAAGATCATCACAATCTTACTAAATCTCTTGTAAATCTTTTATTGGATATGATGAGATTGTGTTTGATGTGTGGTAAAATACACATATTTGTCCCGTGTATATTGTATAGTTTTTGTATAGTTATTATTTGTTTTTATTTAGTTTTAGTATTATATTACATTATTTGTGTTGGGACAGGTTCTGGTGGAAATGGAGCAAAAACGAGTAATATGGAAATAACAGCCAGTTGGGCATAGTGAAGCGCCAGAGACCCAAGTAAAATTGCAGCTATTTTCTTGACTGGGTCGAACCCGCTATCTCTATGTTATCTAAAATGGGCTGCTACCTATATATTACTATTGATATTGTTGAAGTTTACAGAAAGAAAATTGTGTGCCATAATAATACTTGAATTTAATTCATGTTGGATGATCAGAAGCATATGGATGTATTTACTTTCTTTAGAGATTGGACAAAGGCAATTCACGCAAGATTGGGGCGGCTGATTTTGATATCAGAGGAGTGCTTGTTGGGCCGAAGCCCATTTAGTTTGATAAAGATACATATTGACGCAAAATTTAAGGGATATATTTTGTGGTTTTGACGGCAATTATTGAACAACAGAAGACGGCTGACGGGCAAAAAGCTAAAAAGGGGCGATTTTTGGAGATTGAAGGCAGTTCTTGTCAAGATCAAAAGCTAGAGACAAAGATTTGATTCCGGGTTCGCAAATAGTTAGCTTTTTGGTTTGATATACTGTGTGTTATTCAAACTCATGACTATGATTTGTTATTTGTTCCAGACTTGTTTCTTTTTCTTGATTATGATTATTGGCTAGTTCGTTTATCTACCCGGGTTTGTGATGAGTATTTGTTTTAATCGGTAATCTTTCGGTTTTGGTAATTTATTGGTGGATTAATATTAAAGTAAAAGACCTATCAATATTTGACTAGATGTGTGTGCATACTTTATTCTAATTTATTATCTTATAATTGTTCCTCTTGTGTCTTTGTGAATGTCTTTCATGTATAGATGCATGTTAGGTTACCTACTTTGTGTTTGTAACTAATTTATGGTTTACTCAGCTCGTATCCCATAGGAACATTGTTTGATAATTTAGAGGAGTTTAGTGTTCTACCTATTCTTGAGATCGAGAGGAGATAGATAGTTGGGATTGTCTTTGGTGCTAGGTATTTAGGTGCAGTGAGACCGAGAGGAGATCTGTCTAAGTTCCCTAGTATTATTTGTTTTCCTAAGTCTTGTCAAGTGTTTTTAGGTTATCCCGTACACTCTAGGGTGTATTGTGATTAGTGAGACCGAGAGGAGATCTAGTCTTTGGGTACTTTAGTATTGTTGGAGAGACCGAGAGGTGATCCAACTCATACCAGTGAGCTTTATTTGACCTTTAGACCTTAGGAGAAGTTGATGAGACCGGGAGGAGATTCAACCTATCTTCAGTCTTAGAGTGTCGTATTACTAGAAGCTGGTTCCATCATAGTTACCATTGCCGAGAGAAAACCGATAGTCACGAATAGGATTCCAAACCTGGGTAGTACTTTCTCATCCTTGATTCCACCTTAGTAGCCTTCAGCGTGCGTCTAGGTAGTCTAGTTCGTCTTAGTTAATTCCTTTAGTTTAATTAGTTAAAACCCCAAAACCAAATCAAAATCCAAATAAACCAGTTATGTAATTAGTTGAGTCAAAGTCTAGTTAGCATCGCTAGTGTCTCGTGGGTTCGATACTCGGACTTCATTAGGCTTTACTATGTGACAACCGGTAATTAACGCCTCTTAATTACGCGATTAACAAACGTTTAAGGCGACAATAAATAGTGTTTAAGGCACGGATTAACTTAATTAGGCATTTGGAGTGCCCAGGGACGTCTATCCGACTTTACAGTACGCGTATGAAGATTCGCGTGGAATCTGCAACAACGAACTGACACCGTACAAAGTACTGACAATGCCGACAAATATTAAATTTTTAAGATATATTTTAGCTCCATAATTAAATTTTTACATCCGTAGTCGAAAAACGGTTTACAACGGCAAACGACGCGATTTGACATGAATTATATCGTTATCGACGAATGAACGCGCAAACGACATCAACCGACACTATTGTACATAATTTAAATCTAGAAATTTTAGTTTACAACGTTACGGAGAGTTCGGGTTTGAAAATAGGCTTCGTAAATGTATCGGGCCACTTGAGACGCGATATTGGGCTTGTGGGCCTTGGGCCCAAGCCCAAAACCCACAAACTAAACCTACCTATTTAAGACTTGTCAAACCCTAAGTTGCTCATTTTTCATCAGCCGCTATGTTGGAATATCCTCTCATTTTTGTGTCTTAAACCCTATCATCAAGAGATCTCACACACAAACAACATATCATCATCTTCACAAAATCCATAACTCACAAACCTCCCTCAAACACAGTCAAACACCTCTTGCTCTCCTTCTCGCTGACATCCGGCCATGGATCGGTGGCTCTGGTGCCGATTCTGATCAGTCAAACACGCATCCACACTCCATCATCTCTGCACTACCCCCCCCCCCCGATCGACAACACGGAGCACCACCACCACCGTCCGGTGGTGGTGCGGCGATGAAAATAAGAAGACAGAGATGAGAGAGAGACTAGAGTGAGAGAGAGAAGAACCGGAAGAAGATTGGAACGGCGACGAACCGCCGTCTGGTGGCGGCGGTGGTGTTTATCCGACGAGTTTCATGGTAAACCCCATCCTCTGTTTCCTTTTTTTTTATTTTGTTTTTTTTTTATTTCTGAAGATTGATGATCGATAATGATGATTCTTGCTGTTGTTGTTGATGGTGACGAAGAGAGGTGCCGGCGGTGGAGTGTGGTGAGCCGACGACGATCGTTGAGAAGATGACGATGCGGTGGTGGGTCCAGAACGACGGTGGTAGTGGTGATATTTGAATGTTGGGACAGGTTTGATTCGGGAGCTTTTTGGTTTGGTCCGGGATGTATCAACTCAACAGGAAGTACCGACTCAAGTTTTCGTTTCGAGCTCACAAGAGAAACACACGAGTAGTTCGGTTCCGTCAAGTCAGGTCACGGCTTATCGGGTCAGATTTGGTGCTCGGTCAACTCCAGTCAACAAAAGTCAGCGGTCAACGGCTCGGTCAACCGAGTCAACTCGGGTCAACCAGTCAACATCAGGTCAAACGCGGTCAACTCAAACCCGGTAAAGTTTTAGTGTCGCGAAGAGTAGTTTAGCTCGATATAGATTTCAGATTTTTAGTAGTTTACGCGACCGAGCTCGACCCGTTTCGTTTCGTTTTGGTATTAGTTTATATTTATTATACTCGGCGAAAAGTTATATAGATTGATTCTATTATTAAATTGCGGTTGAAAATTTGATTGAATTTTGAATATAAATCGACACTTTAGTTATCGGGATCGTCCAAAACAGAGGAAACTCTGTCCGTTTTTCGTAAAATCCGTTACACGAAACCGTTATATTTCCTAAACGACGCCTACCAGATGTCAATGTATATTTTACAAAACAAATAAAAAGCGTAATATTTATTTTTGACGGCGTAAAGATTAACGAACCTCGACTACTTATACAAAATAAATATTATTATTTATTCTTATTTCAAAACATCGATAGTTCGACTAATTTCGAATATCTCTACAAAAGGAGCCTAATAGTTATAATTATTTTGAACGTCGACGATTTCGAATACTTTTATAACAATAAATAAATAAATATAACGTTTTATATTTATTTCAAACGACGATTTGGAAATCTTATGAACTAAATATAATTTTTTTATATATATTTCTTTCAATCGTCTAGAATCCGAATTATTCTAAAATGAATGTAATTGTTATATTTGTTTCAAACGTCATGTTTTCGAATATATACATATATATATTGTTTCCATTCTACGAAAACGACAACGGTATATTACCGAATCATACACAACATTTCACATACGTACCATTATCAATTTACCATTATCTTACGAGCGATTGTTTAGATCGCTTACCTTACGACCCTATATAAGCAATAAACTAAAAGTGACGAGCTAAGCATGTTAGAACATGCTTAACTAAGTTTAGAAAACAGGTTTGGTATCAAAACAAATGGTTTTGATACCTATGAGTAGTTTGGTTAAAAAATACGCAAGAATGCATATTTTGGCCGAAACTACGACTCGTCACTGAGCCTAGATAACGTGGTAATCAGTAGATATAGTCACCATGGACTATAACCATCGTGATCACGCTCACGTTATGAAGTTCCAACAAACTTCGTGTTGACCATAAGCTAGCCAACACAGAAAGTCAAACAAAGTTTGACTTTAGCACTCGAAAAGCGATAAAGAACGAAAGAACACTTACGAAGGGTCCCCGAAAGCTAATCTCGATCCAGGAGCTCAGGTATGAAAGCAAAGGCCTCAACGTATAGCTTTAGATCATATTTTTTGGGTTTTAACAAAAATGGGGGGGGGGTATTTATAGGAAAAGCAAGACCGTTAGGATCGTTTCTTGAATATCGTGCCACGATCTAACCCGTACACTTGTCGCAAAGTTGTGGTGGCTTATTTTGCCCCCACCATAGGGTTTTGACAAGTGGCATTGCCCTTTGGGGGTTTCTAAGGGCTGTTTACAGCTGAAAATGACTTTTGCTGATCAGAAGGGGACTCGCGTGACGCCAAGGAGGCTAGGTGTCACGCTAGGGTCCCTCTGTTCAGCAAACACTTTCCAATGTTTTTGTTTCAGTCCCCGTTGCGTATTAAGGCCATTTCCGACATGTTTAAGGCTCGTTAAGCCATTTTCAAGGCCCTAAAATGATGCCTAAACATTGTGGACATGAAACATGCTCAAAAATATGCCGGATGTTGGCTCGTTTAGTCCTACGATCGCGATGTTTGGTTAATTACGACGGAATGAGCATAAGCGTGAAAAACAATCCAAATTGCACGACGAATGGATTTTTCTCATGCCAAACACTAAGGCATAATATTAAGACGCTTACATAAATTTTTGGATACCCGGATGTATTCAGAACGTAAGTTATGCGCGAAAGTGCAAACTTATGCACTTTTTGACACTTTTAGTCCCTGAATGATCCAAAAGTTTATTTTAGCATACCGAACCCCTCAAAGCCTATTTCTAAGCTATGTAAAGGATATTTATGGTATGTTTAACTTATGGACTTGTTCCGGAATGTCTGTTTTAGTACGAATCGTCATACTTTCGCAGTTTGTCAAGTTTAGTCCCTGTAAGCAAATAAACTTGTTTTTGCCATACCAAAGCCTTCAAAACTTATTTCTATGTTATGTAAAGGATATTTAAGGTATGTTGAGTATATGTTGATGTTCTGGAGTATTTGTCACATTAAACTGAGTACGTTTACGCACCAGTTTGCGTATAATTCTCCAGAAAGCGATGTAGTGTTTAAAATAGAACAAAAGTTAAAACATGAAAAATGTAAAGCATAAACAAACAAACATTGGAAACAAATAACATTGTTTTATTGATAATTGAACTGTTCACCATGATTTCAAGCACAAATGTTACAATATGCTTAAAATCTCATGCACCTACTCCTATATTCATTTCCTAAATCCCTACAACTCTGTTCCAAAACAACTTTGCCTCCATGGTTACACACGATCACAGTGATACATACATGTATAGATCACTCATATACATTCAACTTTTAAAGCTTCCGATACTCTATAACTATCCACGATCAACCGAGCACGTTATACATAACATCACATACGCAATCTCGTAAATCTTCATGTCTACACCAAGCGCACCGGTTCATGTATGCGTTCATGTTATTAAACCGAAGTTGAACCGGAACTAGTATTCATGCATTCATTCGCATTCATCCTCTCCGACAAACTTTCATGTGTAACCATAGTCCTATCATCTACGCATATATGTAAATTCATGATATCATCATACACATACATGCATCAACAATTTTCGTATAACCACTGAATTACGACACATAAGCATTCACAGATTTATACACATTAATCAAGTTCGCATAACATAAAAATTTAAGGGCGATACTACGTAACGTTAAACACATAGATCGAATGAGTAAGTCTACACATAAACGTGACTACATAACTCGAACCGAAACCGAAACAATGAAACCTTAATTAGAGACTATGGACTGATTTGTACTAACCGATTGCGTATCGACCTCGGGACCTGACCTCCGTTAACCGCAGCGAAGAAAGAAAAGAGATGCAGGGATGTCGCAGGTTTGCTACGGGTATGGTAGGGTTTGAAGTTGTGGGGAGAATGATTTGAAATAATACAGATTACCTTATATAAATGGTTTCATATGGAGGTCGGTTATAATTGTTTGGGCCACACGTTTGGGAGTTTCAGTTGGGGAGTTGTAAACAAGTAATATGCATGCGCTCATTGGATTAAAACACAAGATAGTTGGACGTTTTGGTAATCAAAATGTGTCACACCCCGACCGCGTATAACATGCAACCGCGGCGGAAACGTCGGGGAGTGTTGAGACAGAATTATTTGTTTCACAACCATGGCATACAAAGTTATATTTTATTTATTAAACAAGCGTGTTACATTGTCTTTAAACAGGAAATAAGAGTTTATAACATAATTAAACTACGTCTATCTTCGTTTTATGTCTCTAAGGCACAGGTCCGCCCTAGTATCACAATCATCATCCTAAGCGACAGCTCCAAAAAACACATGTGAAAGTAGGTACGTCAGCATAAAAATGCCTGTGAGATACATAGGTTTTGTGAAAATAGAATTCATGACTTATCTTTGTGAAAATGTTTAGTCATGAACCTTGTAATTTGCTTTGTCTTATAAATTATATGAAAAACGATAAGATCAGATGATATGTATAAATAAAATGTAAGGTTAAATGAGAGTAAAAATGAGTTTGTATAAGATAATTGTTTGTAAATCAATGTCTTGTGAAGAATATGTTATTGGTGTAAAATGTAATATGTCTATACTAAAATGATTTAAATAATGCTACGATAGGTAATATTATACAACCATTTATATATAGGAAGTACCAGCGGCGTATCCACCATGTTTGTATCATATTACGTACGCCACGTTACTCAAACCATTTACCCAAACCAACCACCATGTAAATTGTTCATGTATAAATCAATTGTCAAGTGTTATTGTGTAAACCATATTAAAATGTTCATGTCTAATGTAAACCACCAAATGTGTATATCAATGTCAATTTGTTTATGTTTAATGTAAATCAGATAATGTGTATCCAAAATATCATGTATGGCATGTGAAATATATCAACTAGGCCATAGGTAAAAATGCACAAAAACAGGGTATTGAATTAAACATAGTTTAAGTCAAAGTTATGTTTTGTGGAAAAATTGCATGCTATACTGATACAAACATTTATGCGGTTTTGTGAAAATGCATACATTCAAGCCTTTGTGACCGTGGTGATAGACCTTTAAACAAATTAAAGGTCTATATGTGTTATTGTTTATCGAATTCAGTCATTCCTTCCAATCCAAACAAACCCGAGATTTCAGGAATGGGAGTTATCAAGTCCTATGGTACCATTAACTACTAACGAGTGGCGTAGCTAATGTTAATGAATGTACATTGTTTAATTTAAACAAACCAAATGTCATACCAAAATGTGAGCACGTGATGAATAATCGTACTAAGTATGCACACAATGGGCATACATAGCATAAAATGTAATGTAAAATATTGCACTAAGTATGCACACAATGGGCATACATAGCATAAAATCTAATGTAAAACGATGTACTAAGTACGCACACAATGGGCATACATAGCATGAAATGTAATGAAATCGTGTACTATAAATGTACTAATGAACATAATAAGCGTATGATATGAAAGCATGAAAGTAACAAGTAGGCACATGTGTTCCACCCCAAAACAGTTTGGAAATAGTAAAGGATGGGGTTCAATGTACTCACTTGAGATTGCTTTGAAGTCCTTGTATAACAACCAAATAATGCTAGAGATCACGGATATCTAACGGCACCTAATATAGGTAACTATGTTAATATACTGGACCTAAATCGGAGGATTGGATAGTATGCGGGTTCGTAAACCAAACGAGTATGGAGACTCGTGTAATATGGTTTAACAAAGCCCACATACTAAAATGAAACCTAACCTAAGTGCTTACGACCCATTACGACCCGTTTAGGTAGCTTATGCTATCTTAACGCGTCGTTTGCGTAAAACGCGTTTGGAACGCCTAACGTCGTGACCATAAGGTATAACCTCGGAAGGTTATTCCCTATACAACTATGGTCACCTAATGTGTTTGGTCGGATCCTAATGATCGACCAAATGGGTTGGGTTCGAAAGTATAAGCGATTGTTTAGGTCGCTTACCTTACGACCCTATATAAGCACTAAACAAAAGTGACGAGCTAAGCATGTTAGAACATGCTTAACTAACTTTAGAAAACAGGTTTGGTATCAAAACAAACGGTTTTGATACCTATGAGTAGTTTGGTTACAAAATACGCAAGAATGCGCATTTTGGCCGAAACTATGACTCGCCACTGAGCCTAGATAACGTGGTAATCGGTAGGTGTAGTCACTATGGACTATAACCATCGTGATCACGCTCACGTTATGAAGTTCAAACGAACTTTGCATCGACCATAAACTGGTTAATGCAGAAAGCCAAACATAGTTCGACTTTCGGACTCGAAAAGCGAATAAAAGAACGAAAGAACACTTACGAAGGGTCCCCGAAAGCTAATCTTGATCCAGGAGCTCAGGTATGATGCAAAGGCCTCAACTTAGAGCTTTAGATCAGATTTTGTGGGTTTTAACCAAAATGGGGGGGGGGGTATTTATAGGAAAAGCAAGACCGTTAGGATCGTTTCTTGAATATCGTGCCATGATCTCATTCGTACACTTGTTGCAATACTTATGGGACATCAGATTTGCCCCATATTGTCCAGAAGAGGTAAGTGAAATTTGGCTTTTCACTAACTTGAAGAGGCAACAACAGTTAAAGCTGAATCTGCTGTTCTGGGGATGCCTTACGAACCGTAAGGGTGATGGCTTACGGTCCGTAAGCCATCAACTTTGGCAGATTTACAATTTTGGTCCCTGTTGTGCTATAAGGCCATTTCCGACGCGTTTAAGGCCCGTTAACCCCATTTCAAAGCTCTAAAATGAAGTTAAAGTATAGGGAACTTAAAATATGCTTAAAAATATATCGGATGTCGGTTCGTTTGGCCATACGATTGCGATGTTCGCTTAATTACGACGGAATGCGCATAAGCGCGAAAAACGAACCAAATTGCGCGACGAATGGATTTTTCTTATGCCAAACACTAAGGCATAATATTATAATGCTTACATAAATTTTTGGATGTCCCGATGTATTCAGAACGTAAGTTATGCGCGAAAGTGCAAACTTATGCACTTTTTGACACTTTTAGTCCCTGAATGATCCAAAAGTTTATTTTAGCACACCGAACACCTCAAAGCCTATTTCTAAACTATGCAAAGGATATTTAAGGTGTGTTTAACTTATGGTCATGTTCCGGAATGTCTGTTACAGTTCAAATGGCATAGTTTCGCAGTTTGTCAAATTTAGTCCCTGTAGGCGAATTAACTTGTTTTTGCCATACCAAAGCCTTCAAAACTTATTTCTAAGTTATGTAAAGGTTATTTAAGGTATGTTAAGTATATGTTGATGTTCCGGAGTATTTTTGCATTAAACTGAGTACGATTATGCACCAGTTTGCGTATAATTCTCTAGAAAGCGATGCAGAGATTAAATTTGAACAAAAGTAAAAAATATGAAAATGTAAAATATAACCAAACAAACATTGGGATCAAACAACTTTGTTTTATTGATAACTGAACTGTTCACAATGATTTCAAGCACAAATGTTACAAAATGAAGTTAGGCCGATTTTGCAATCCAAATGGAGTTGGGCTGATTATTATTGAAATGGCAATTGGGCTAGGGAACTAAGGGTTGGGCCACACAAAAGAAAGCAGAACTAGAATTGACGTGGCTGCATCTTTTGTTTTATTAATACCATTATGTATTTTTTTTAAACCCACTAATAATAAGAATATAATTAATTAACTAATATAATGTATAATGATCATGCTCTGGTTCGGGACTCATAAGTTTCAGGTTACAAGAGTTATGCCCAGGTTCAAACGGTTCGAGTCGGTTCAACACGATATGAATATAATATAAATTTTATAAGCACGTATTTAACTTGTCAAATATGATTTGATTTATAAGAGTGAAACAAACGGATTTTTACCTCGAAGATACAGGTTGTCACATCATCCCCAACTTAAAAGAAATTTCGTCCCGAAATTTAGCACGTAGTTACTGAGGAAGCTAGATAGGTTGCGCGGTTTCCCGGTTTTCCTGGGGTGTCACAACAACCGTTAGGATCGTTCCTCGATAAACAAGCTTCAATCTCAACCATCCATGTGTGCCCATTGTTTTAGAAAACTAGGGGAGTCCAAAACCAGTCCATAGATTCAAAGAAACCATTAGCAAATCATGGGAACAGCTGGTTCAAGCTGGAAACAAGTGGTAACTAACAAGGGCGTACAGACCGTAAGCATACTCCCATACGGTCCGTAAGAGACCTGCAGATTAGCATCTTTTGGAGTTTGGCAGTTTAAGTCCCTGAATGCTCAAAACTTGCTTCTCGATGCATTTTTGACATGTTTATGCCCCTTTAACCTCATTTCAAGGCTCTATAATGAATTTAAAGTATTGGGAACATGAAACATGCTCAAAAACATCACAGATGTCGGTTCGTTTGGCCGCACGGTTACGTTGTTCTGTTAATTACGACGGTAGTCGTAACGAACACAAAAACGATCCAAATTAAGCGACGAATGGAATTTTATCATGCCAAACACTAAAACAAAATATTTTAATGCTTACATAAATTTTTGGATGTCCGGATATATTCAGAACGTAAGATATGCGCGAAAATGCAAACTTGTGCACTTTTTGACGCTTTTAGTCCCTATTGATCAAGAAAGTTTATTCTTACGCACAAAACACCTCAAAGCCTATTTCTAAGCTATGTAAAGGATATTTAGGGCATATTTAACTTATGATCAAGTTCCTAAATGTTCGTTACAGTACAAATCAGCATACTTTCGCAGTTTCTCGAAATTAGTCCCTATAATCGAATAAACTTGATTTCGGCACACCAAACCACCCAAAACTTATTTCTAAGTTATGTAAGGGTTATTTAAGGTATGTTAAGCCTATGTCACTATTCTGGAGTGTTTGTTGCATTAAACTGGTTATATTTACGCATCAGATCGTGTATAACCTTCCAGAAAGCGATTTAAAGCCCGAAATCGAAACAGAATTGATATGTGCAAACGATACACATATTTTTACAAATCCCAAGTATGAAACACAATATTTTATTGATTTAGTATTTGTTTGATGGTTGCAGAGGCACAGGTGTCACATGGATCCTTCTAAATTCTTGTCTAGCCCAATGATCTAGAAATCATGGCTTACATCATCAATTAAGATGATCGATTTATAAACATTCAATTGTGATGAAGTGCCTACGGGCCATATTCAATGTCTAACGAGACAAATGATAGTGGTAGTCTATGACTCACTGTCAAGAAAAGGTAATGAACTATGTTCAAACCTTAATGCCTCGATTTTCTGAAATCTTGGCTTATAAATTTAAAATTGTCCTTGTGACTAGGCCTTTTGTGCCACTTTAATATCCTTAATGTTTTATAACTAGGACAAATTATAATGAAAATACTAATTAAATATAATTAACAAATTAACCAATATGGCTTACGTCACACCCCTTTCTAAGGCGGAAGCACGAGGTGTGATCATTAAAGGTTTTCATTGCATGCGATTGGTAAACATACTACATGCTCGTAAAAATAACTTCAAATGCGAAACGTTACATAACTGAAATCATAGTTTAAGTGTTTACATTAAAAGACAACATATTTTCTGAAAGTTTACAACTTTATTCAAAGATAAAACATAAGCAACATCCACAAGCAAGAGTAAGACCGTGCGCACATCCACTTTAGTTACCTGAAATACATGTGAGTTTTTGGAAAAACGTCAACATAATGTTAGTGTGAATTCGTGCAGTTCTTGTATTGAACGTTTGTATACTTTGTATGAAAAACATGGTATGTATCTTGTATAAATCAAGTATTTCTGTATGTATCTAGGTTGTTAATGGGTTGCAAGGCCATTAACGTGTGTCACGACATAGGAAGCATCCATACCATAGGCATTTTTCTAGTTGTCGATTCACGACTGAGACACAAAAGCACTACTTGGTACTAGTTTTCACCAAGAGTGTGGCTGCCCGAAAACCCATTAGATCTAACCTTTTGTTCTGCGGTCTTAGTATGTACACGATTAATGGTGCTTATGGTATCCTATTCGTGACATGATTTCTCGTATCATTCCTCAATTCTTGTATCCATCAAACCATTTGTAAACATTGTAACATTTGTAACATGTATTTCACCCCCGAAGTTATAAAACTGAAAACAGTTAAAAGAAAAGGGGGAGCATGAACTCACAACTTTGCGTTTCTTGCGCCGTAAACTTCACCGGATTTGCTTATTTAGCGTTGTGACCTATACATGTTTTATTAACGTTAGTCACTAGACTTGTATCGCACAAGTACAAGTCACTATCTTTTGTATATGTGTTCTTGTGTTAAAAATAATTTATATTTTTAACTCTGTATCTTACTTATATTATTTTCTCAAAAATAAATATAAATATCTTGTATTTTTCACCCGAGTTATGTATTTTTGTCCAAAACTTCATTTCATGTTCATAACTTGTCCAAGTTATTTATTCTATGAAGAAATATATTTTCATAAATATATTCTCTTGTATTTGTCTAAGCATGTTGTATGTGTATTTTTGTATTTTCACCCCTTGGGAGTATTTAGTGTATTTTCAAGTCCTAATACACTATTACATGTAATACATACTACATACACTTAGCATAAAATTTGGTGATCAATATATATATATATATATATATATAATTTTCTCAAAAATATACATACTTAATATCAATTTTAATCTTGAAGAAATCATCATTTCTTAACACAAAAATTAGGGAAACCTTGGTAAACATTTTTAGATACATTTTTAGGGAATAAGTTTCTCAAAAACTTATATTTTTCTAAGTGTCAAAATTTATAAAAATTTTGACATAGTTGTAGGATCGTTTTACCGACCGATTGAGTCAATAAGAGACAATACACACTGTTTGAGAGGCAGAAACAATCAAACAGAGTAGAATCAGTGAAGAATGGTGTAGAAAACAGAGATATCACTTTAAAACAACTTTCTCATTAAAATTGAACTTGGTTACACGGCATAATTTTTGGCAGCACTTCGTGGCAATGCTCGTAATTCCGTATCAAATGAGAAAGACAACACACATATATATAGATCCCTAATTCCGCACGAAACTATAACATGTCAGTTCATGCGGAATTACCTTAAGTAATTTCGTGCGGAATTAGGTCATACATCATTCATGCGAAATTACAACAATAACCCTTAACTTTACAACTTTGACACATTAGACCCCTAGACTTAAGACGTAGACTTTAGACATCGTGCACTAACAAACTCCACCATGGATACAGCCGGAGTCTTCAGTCTGGTCTTCAACTCTAGAATCACAATGACTTAAAAGTTTCTTCCCTCTGCTTAGGCTTTCGAGCCAACATCTTCCTAAGCTTCTTGTTTGCTTCCACTTCTTGCTTTTCTTCAGCTGCCATTCTCTGGTTTAGAGTATGTCTCAGCATATTGTCTTTATCTTCTTGTGCCTTCCGTTCTTTCTCTCTCTTTAACTTCTCTTTCTCTTCAATCTTTCGCCACTTTGAGTTCCATTTGTTGTCAGCATTGATACCCTTTTGAAAACAAACAGACACAACTCTCTGAAACTGCATAGCTTGTTCTCTATCTTCAGCTTTATACCATATCTTATTCACAAACAAACATTCAATGTCTTTCGCAGAAGAGTTCATCAGCCACAGAGGATCATACACAAAAATTTCTCTAACTTCATTCCTAGCCCTGTAAGTGATTACAGCTTCAGTCGAAATACAGCTGTAAACCCAACATACAAACCCTTTATGAAAGTCCTGTTCCATTTTAGGCACAGGAATATTCTTGATCACTCTCGGCTTTTTCACATGCAATATCGTCTCTTCATTACCAGTTTCAGGATTAACTCTTCTCACTTTCTTTGGATAATGTGGCTTCCAGTGCTTGAAGTTTTTCAACGATTCATACTTGATCAATCCCCACATAGGCACATCGTTCTTTCTAATTGAATAGCCCAATGTCCTAACCTTTGACAACTCTTCTACATCCCACCAAGGTAGGGACATAATATCATATAGACGTTCAAAATACTGCTCACCGTATTCTCTTCTGGTTGCGTATGCATTCACATGTGGTAGAAAACCCCAGCTAATGATATCACCCAGTGAAACATCTCTATCTCTTTTGTAAAACTTCAAAGGACGTTTGAACTTCCTTTCAGTATCTTTACGGAACCACTTCTTTCTTTCTTCTTTCTGTGGGTCTTTTGTTGTTCCCGTCAAAGCTTTTATCTTTCAAGATTTCAGCAACTTTCCTTCTCAGTTTATCTCTATTTTCTTCACTGAAAAACTCTACCAGAGTTGGAAATTCTGAAGTATCTTCATTCACACTATCTTCATCTGTACAATTCTCAACCTCAACCCTGTTATAAACATCTGCCACTTCAAAATACTTGTATTCATACTCAGGTTGTTGGTTGATGTCGAACGCATTCAGTTCTTCTTCAAAATCCAACTTGAAATCTAGATCCACCATACGCGTCATTTCTTAAATATCAGCCATTGTATATGTATGCTTGTACTCACCTTCCTCTACATCAGGCTCTAAACGCAAAATTAATTTTTCAACTTTATCAACGTTTTGATCATTCACTTGCTCCCCTCACTTTCAGCACTTTCACGATCTTCATGTGCATGATCATGCATTAAATCATCAACATTCTGTTCAGTCAATGCTTCAGTAACAGTAACACCCGTACCTCCCTGATCATCGTCATCATCGTCATCACTGCGACTGCTAGCAGAGAATATATCATCTACATCATCAACTTTCTCATCATCTTCATCCTCTTCGTCATCATCCTCTTCATCACCTTCAGCAGTAATATCTTTAAATAATACATCCTTTTCAAAGATAGCAGATACAGTAGATATAGGAACAGGATTCTAAATAGGAGATACAGGATCAGTAGATAGAACTATTGATCTTTCTGCAATTTCAGAACCTTCAACACCTTTTCCTTTATACTTCATTTCGGCATCAATTTCAGCTTGGCGTTTCGCTCTTAACTCTTCAACTTCTATTTCCTCAAACCTCTGCTCTATAGACTTACCAATGTTGGTGCATACATCTGTCGACTTCGTCTTGTATCGAGTCTTGTACTAGGTTGTTAGATCAGGGCACGTTGTACAAGAAAATAGGTTTAGTTGTATTTGAATGTGATTTCGCTTGAAGGTGAAGATTTCGCTTGAAATGACATGTGTCACTTTCAAGCGGAATCAACAGAATTCCTTATTCCGCTTGAAATGCACAATGTCATGTTCAAGCGGAATCTCGAAGTCTATATATACATTCCAGGCGAAATCAGTTGAGGTAGTTGTAACAGTTCTGATTTTGGATACCGAGGTGCTGCCGATTTATCCCGTGATTGTAATCGTTGTTATATCAATCAGAAAGAGGTTTAAAGTGATTTGCTAGTTGTTTCGAAGTCTGTTTCTTAGTTTCCGCATCTGAAACAGATCAGAACTCCTATGAACAACTCGTTCGGGTCTGAAATCGATCCTACAAGTGGTATCAGAGCTCAGGAGGAGTTCTTTCCGATACAGCTGAAAATTTCTGTTTTCTACATCTTCTTTTCAAAATCAACAAGTTTTTACGGTTAAAATCGGCTAAATTTCTCATATATTGTGTAAAACTGCATGTTAACAAACCCTTGAAAGTTTCAGGCTAAAATTCGGCTTAAAAATGACAAAAATGGACTGAATTGGCTATTTCGCTTGAACGAACAAATTTCTAATTCTGCTTCAAAAACGTTATTTCGCTTGAGATTTCAAGCGAAATCAGAGATTCCGCTTCAAATTGTATTGATTCTGCTTGAAATAGCTTGATTCCTCTTCAAGTTGCTATTCCGCTTGAGATTTTAAGCAAAATCAGTGATTCCGCTCCAATCTGTACTGATTCCGCTCCAACTTGTTATTTCGCTTGAAACTTAATCTCACTTGAAGTTGGTATTTCAGGTGATTCCGCTTGAAGACTGTATTCCGCTTGAAGACTATATTCCGCTTGAAGACTGTATTCCGCTTGAAATTGTTGTTTTGTTGAAAAACGTGTTATCGAATCATGAGTGGAGAATTTTATAACGCGTTTGCCACATCTTCGACTACTCCAGCTACCATTACTCAAAACATGAATTTGGAAAATGAAACTGGAACTACTCAAAAACCCCCGAAGCTAATGAGTATTGAGGAGTATTATGAATGGAAAGATCGATTTGGAAACTGGGTTCAAGCTAACCATCTAAGATCATGGGAGGGTATTTTAAAGAGATATGTTCTACCACGTACTGAACTGCAAACTGAAAAACAAATCTCTGAGTTCAATGACAAAGAACGAGAAATGTACAGAGCTGAAAAAATGATGATCAGTTTACTTCAGCAAGCTATTAAAAAGAAATCTTTGTATTGCTTCAACATGACAAAAATTCAAAATCAATTTGGGATGCTCTTAATGTCAAATTTGAGGGATGTGAGAAGATGATTAAGAGTAAAAAGGCATTGCTTAAGAAAGAATTTGATCTTTTCACTAGTTTGCCAGGAGAAGATACAAAGAAAATGATTGAACGATATTGCCATTCAGTGTGTTCTATGTCGTTGTTAAGCATAACCAAAGATAGAGAAGAATGGGTAGACAAACTTGCTGATGCGTTACCTCAGAAAGAGTGGGGTACATTTTGATGATTTTGAAAAACACCGGTGAATTTGATGGTTTGACGATTTCTCAGTTCATCGAGAAGATTGAGGGTCAAGATCTGGAACAACAAAAGATTGCGAGGATGAATAATCCGAGTGGTCAACAAGATGTGAAAATGTACTACAAAGGAAGTGTTCAAGAGGTTGAAAGAAGTCTGAAAATACAAACTGCGTTTAGTGCTGGAAATTCATCTGATAATGTTGATCAAGGTTCAAACAACAGCAGTGGATTTTCTTCATACCCAAGTGTCAATCCAAAGAGTTCAACTTCGAGTTTTCATTCTCAAAGTACAAAAGGTGGTGGTTGTGTGATACAGTGCAATATAGCATTGAATCTTCTAGAGGGTCAAAGTTTTTCTGAAGAAATTGCAAAAGATCACATGTCTTTAGTTGCAACTGTGCTACAATCCTACGAAGGTTTAGTTGCAGGGAGAATCGGGAATCCTATGCTTACTAAAGAGGATTACGATCAGATAGATACTGAAGAATTGGAACTAATGGACATCAAATGGAGTCTAGCTAGTGTCCTGAGAAGAGCTGAAAAGTTCAAGATGATTACTGGAAGAAATGATTTTCTTGATGCACATGTTTCTACTTTAGGTTTTGATAAATCTAAAGTTACTTGTTTTCGATGCAGGGAGAAAGGTCATTTCAAGAGGGAATGCAAGAATAGAGAAGCAAGTGAAGCAAAGAATCCGTTTGGAAAAGATGACTACTACCGGAAACCTATATATCAACAAGTTGGTCAACAACAACAATAAGAACCACAAGTGGCTCATGGTAGAAGAGTAATACAGGATGCTTCAAAGAGAGCATGTTTAGTGAATCAAGAAAATTTCAGCTGGGATAAATACATTTCATCTGATAGCAAGGCATGCTTAATCAATCAGGATGATGAAAGGTTACCTGAAGGTTTTAGCTGGGATATGTTTGTGGATGAGAAAGGAGAGTTTAAAGCTTTCATTGCTAAAATTATGAAAGAACCTGATACGTTTACCGAGTGGATGAAAGCTATTGGTGTTAATGTGAAGAATGAAAAAGAAAAGTCTGTTTCATCAGATGAAAGCTCACAAATTTCAGAAGAAAGCTCAGAAAGTTCAGAAAGAGAAACTGTTTTTGATCAAACACTATCTGAGTCTAGTTTATCAGATAATAGTTCTGAAAAATCAATTGAGTTTGATCAATCACCAACTGATGACAGTGGTGATGATGAGGAAGAAAGACATATTAATGTTGCGAAAATTCATCTATCTCCTGAAAGCTTTCATTTTTATTTTGCAGATCGCTTGGAAAAACTGAAGGAAAGACGAGCTGCAAAAGAACAAAAGCAAAAGAAGTCTGAAAGTGTTGTTCAAGAAGATGAAATTGTTCAAAATGATGAAGTTGAAAGTGTTGCTGAGGAGATTGTTGAAATAGAGAAGGTAACTGAAGCTGAGAAGATCAGTGAAGTAGAAAAGATTGTGGAAGTCATCAAGCCTTGCTCAAAGTGTCTAGAATCTTGCAAAGATTGTGCAGCAAAAGACGAGAAGTTGGCTAAGTTTGAGAAGATGAAGGAACAATTACTGTTCAATCTAAACTATGTGAAGGAATCTTGTGATGTTTTGAATAGAACAGTAACTGGTCTTCAAAAGACAAATTCTGAGAGAGAGCTTTAACAATGATGAATGCAACGATGATGACGAAGCAAAAAGCTATAAACTATTACATTGAGGAATGTGCCATGTTGAAACAAGAGTTGGAGACTGAGAAAATTGAGAATGAGAGAATCAGACGCTTATTACAGAGTTATTCTAGTTCTGATTATCTTATTGATCGAATATATCCAATTGTTGCAAGTTTCGAAGCATTCAAGGATGAGAAGCCAAAGAAGAAGGATACTGGTAAGAAACTGAGTGTTAGCTATAACAAGTGTCCGCCACCGATCTGGGAAGGTTATTCTCCCAGAAAACCAAATGAGGAGCAAGTTCAAAAGGAAGTCAATATAAAACTGAAGTCTGATATAACCGATGAATTACCAGAAAACATTGATGTCACTTTCACATTGTCTGACACTGATCATGAGTCTGAGTTAATAAAAAAGGTGGTCGATCAGGTGTTGGATACAGATGAGGA
The DNA here is from genome assembly GCF_002127325.2 of Helianthus annuus. Classification (NCBI taxonomy): domain Eukaryota; kingdom Viridiplantae; phylum Streptophyta; class Magnoliopsida; order Asterales; family Asteraceae; genus Helianthus; species Helianthus annuus. Next base: position 35,918,097 of record NC_035446.2, on the reverse strand, counting down.
GTCTGAGTCAAAATCTGAGTCTGGAGGTTCAAGTTCGTCAGTCAACAGTCCAAAATCGTCGGTTAAACGGGCTTACAGTAAAGAGTTTTTGTTATCAAAATTGAATTTGAATGATTCTGAAAAATTATATTCTGACAAAGAGTTTCCAATAAGAAGTGTTAGATTTGAAATGATCAAAAAGGTTTTCAAAATGACAGAAATTAATATTTCTGAAGTAAAAGATTTAAATCTTACTGGAAAACCTAAAAAATACACTTCAAGAGTTCAACAACGATTAAACAAGAAAAAGGGTTACAATTCTGGTTCTAGTTTTCAAAAGAAACCAAACCATAATGGTAATTTCAAAAAGAAAGGTTTAGGTTTTATTCCATCTGAAAATTATAAAAATGACAAAATTTCTAAAACAAACACAAAATTTCTTTCAGGAGGAAGTGCTGAGGAAGAACAGAAGAAACCTTTCTAGAAACAATCAAACCAGGAGTTTCTTGCTGAGAAGAAAGGAACTGGAGTTTTTCATCGAAAGAAGACTAGAACCTGTTACAAGTGCAATGAAGTGGGTCATATTGCATGGAATTGTTCTCAAGCTACAAAGAAAAAACAGGGAGTCTCTGAAAAACTGAAAGAAAAAGTTGTCGATGTTGAACAACCAACTGAGAAGTTCAAAATTTTTGAAAATTCAACCTATGAAGTTGGTGAATGTTCTAGGAAAAATTTTTACAAAAAAAGAGCCAAGGACAACCAAATGTGGGTTGTTCAGAAGTTTGATGAGAAAACTGGCGATGATTCTGGTTCCACAAAGCCAGACGAGCCTCAGGTTGAGTTTAAAGAGGGAAAATCAATACCTTCGATGGATGATGATAATTTTCCACCATTGAAGGCTGAGAATTTTAAATCAAAAGTTGGGAAGGTTGATATCTCGAATCAATTCTATTCTGAGAAGAAAGAATTTGATGTCGATAAAGCGTTCAATGGTAACGTGAAAAGGATTTTTGAGAAAATGGTCGAGGGGAAGGCCAAAGGGGTTAAAGATTTTTATGCAACAAAGAAGACAACTTATAACCTGACTGAATCAGAGTTGAGATCACCAAAGTCTGGTCAGGCTTGGGTGGACATTTTCTTTACTTGAAAGACCTGACTTGCCAGAGATCCCAAGTTTGTAATTACGGATCAGGAATCGGCATTTTTTTATAATTGAATTTGTGAATGAATATTATAATTGTATAAATTTTTACAGGTTGTGAATTGCCGGAGCTTCCAGGTTGGTAAGTGTGAAGCAGGAATCGGCATCTTTATTAGTAACATGAATTTGTGTAGATGTGTTATTCCTACAAATGGTCATCTACAAGTGGTACAAATGGAAATTTTTACAAAGTGATTACTCAAGGTCATTAATTTGAACTTGATGTAATCCTCATATAAATGATTAAAAAATGGACAATTTGATGAGTTTACCCCTAACCTACATGTGGTTAAAACAAAACTTATTTTCCGGAAAAACCATTTTGATTAAAACAAACTTAAGTGTTTTGAAATCTAAATGGGAAAATAGTTTGTTGAAAGGGGGAGTTCTGATTGTTTATGCATAGTGGATGGCGATTTGAAGCGATTCGATATCAGTTGTCATCTTTCTGTATAGTTTGTTTTCAAATTTATTTAAATGTGTTTGCATTTTAGGGGGAGTAAGAAATTTCAGAAAATCCAAAAACATTAAAAAATTTGAAAAAGCCAAAAACATGATAAAATAAAAATTGAGTTTGGTTGTGAAAAGAGGAAATGATAGTACATCAGTGGACTATCACAACATGCTAAAGAAATGGAAAGTTAAAAATGTGATAAACAATCTCACTGATGATATGCCAGTAGGTTTTTGCACATTTAGTAGATTGTGACGAGATATAAACCTAAAATTTCAAACTTGCTTATTTTGTGGGAACATTTCTTGGATATATAGGTAACCCCTGAAATCTTGTTTGAAAGGTCTCTCTTTCTGAGATACTAGGTCTTTATGCTCAGTGATATCTGGGGTATTATCCCGGGACTTCTGCTGAATGGAAATTCTGACCTAGTCCCCATATAATACTTTCTACAAGTGCTTGAAATATAGCGCTGCCCTCAGCAAAAATGATAAAACAATAAAATTGATAATCATTGTTGTTGTAAAAAAGATCCTCTAAAGGGGACACACCAAAAGACGAGCCATCATCTCTCTGCTGAACGGAAGTTCTGACTTGAGCTCTCATGTTTTCGCATCTAACCCCTTTACAGATATCATCTGTGGTATACTCACCTGTAAGACTGAATATTGGGATCTGGATACGGGAGTATATTCAAGTAGTGGGACACGCGAATAAGTTTAAGTGCTTAAAACACTAATAATCGTATCTTGAAAATCAGTTGAACTTTTTGTGAAAATTTAACTGGATCAATATACTGACAATCTAAGTGAATTGTTTAGAACTTAAAATGAAATAAAGCTTAACGGTGTTGGTGATTTGTCACATAAACTGATATGATCCTCTTACACAAACTCACAAAAATATTGTCTGTAAATATTTCTTTACTCTATTTCTTTCATTTCAAAAAATCCAAAAAGATTTTATGTGTGTTATAGCATAAATTTTAAAAAAAAAATTCAAAAAGATTTTCGACAACTGATGTCGGAAAGCTGATTTTCAAAATTCCGAGTGCTAAACATGATGACTATTTTGTGAGGGGGAGTCTGTTAAATCTAACATGGTTGAATATTCTTCTGTAAGTGGTCAGAGAGTCTGAGTTGGTGCATACATTTTAATATTAAAAATGTTAAAATTTATGGAACTTATGTTGTGGAAGAGATTGTGCAGGTCTGAGTAAGAACTGGGTTAATAAATCTTGAGAAGCTTGTGAATTGAAGAGAACCGGATTTTGTTTCTGAGCACAGTATGAGCCAGGCAACGATCTTAAACCTGTGAGAAACAGATTATGATCCTGGAGCTGATGATGCTGATGAACTTAAGGAATACCAGCACATCGAAAGGGGGAGTCTGAAGACATTCGAGAAAAGGATTAGTTCAAAGGAAGCATGTTGGTGCTGATAGAAAGAGTAAAAGCCCGATGACTGATCAAGATTGAAGATGAGAAGACTCGATACTTAAGACTCGTCAACATCTGAGGGGGAGTCTATTGGTGCATACATCTGTCGACTTCGTCTTGTATCGAGTCTTGTACTAGGTTGTTAGATCAGGGCACGTTGTACAAGAAAATAGGTTTAGTTGTATTTGAATGTGATTTCGCTTGAAGGTGAAGATTTCGCTTGAAATGACATGTGTCACTTTCAAGCGGAATCAACAGAATTCCGTATTCCGCTTGAAATGCACAATGTCATGTTCAAGCAAAATCTCGAAGTCTATATATACATTCCAAGCGAAATCAGTTGAGGTAGTTGTAACAGTTCTGATTTTGGATACTGAGGTGCTGCCGGTTTATCCTGTGATTGTAATCGTTGTTATATCAATCAGAAAGAGGTTTAAATTGATTTGCTAGCTGTTTCGAAGTCTGTTTCTTAGTTTCCGCATCTGAAACAGATCAAAACTCCTCTGAACGACTCGTTCAGATCTGAAATCGATCCTACAACCAATCATATTCTCGATCACTTTGTTCATCATGTACAACTCATGTTCTTTCACCGCTTTGGCAGCTTCAAATTCTTTGTTCTTCAATTCAAAGTACTTGTTCTGTTCGTCTCTACGTGCCTTTTCTTCCTCTAGCTCAGCAAGTTTCACTTTCATTATATCCATCTCGATCTGATCTGCTTCAATTTTCTTTAGCAAAGGCTTGTTTTCAGATTCAACCTTCTTGGCACGCATCTCAAGAATCTTTTCACGATCTGCCAATCTCTTATTCTCAATCAAAACTGCATCAACTTTCTTTTCCACATTCTTTACTTGAACATTACTAGCAAAGTTGAAATCTCCAATCTCTTCAAGAGAAATACCTTCAGTAGGAATATTTGGAAAAGTTTTATATCCAGAAGAACCAGGAGTTAACTGTACTTGTGGTTGAGTGGATGGTGGTGTTTGAAAAATTTGTTGTGAAGTAAGTAAAGGTTGGTCTTGAACTGGTGTTTGGGGTGGAGGTGAAAGATGTGATGGTGATTGGATAGGAGATGGTTGTTGATGCGGGCCCAAGCGTGGAAGAGCGGGCCATCCTGTATTTGGAGGCCCAAGATCGGGTCACAAAAGGGGCTTCACTGAAATGGCTCTAACTTGGGCTTCAGGGGTCCGTTTGGGGCGTGTGACTAGTCAAAACGAACGGGAGAACGAGCTCTAACTTGCTGCAAATGGCCTACGGCGGTTTGGGTCATCGTCCGTGCCGAAAAAACGCTTATTTCTATTAGTTTTTTCCATTTTTATGTTTTTTCAAGTATTTTGGGCATTTTGTTTTTGGGCTTGTGTTTGGCCCGTTGTCTTTTTTAGGCCCGTTTCGAATTTCTGTCATTATTTATATGTCCCTTTAGTGAATGAAACAATCAGACTTGAATTTTGAGAAAACTTATTTTTCACTTCAAATTCCGTGGCCTTTGGGTTGCAATTTGGGGGTTGGGGAAGAGACACACGGGTATTCGTAGAATCAACGTGTTGATCTTCGTTTATCGTATCACTCACTACATCAGTTGGTATCAGAGCCGAATTCCTGGCTCAAAATGCCTCCGAGGAGAAACAACAACAGGCCTCTCGATGAAGTGTATGAACGAGAGTTGGAGCAGCGCCTTATGGCGAGGATGGATGAACGGTTGGATCAAGTGGTCAATCAGTTGACTGATCGGATGGCCGATTTGATCAATCGTAGGAGGCAGGGACCCGATGGCGGGTATGGTTCTGATTTTAGTAACCCATTTGGTGACGGTTCGGCTTCCGAAGACGAACAGGAAGGGCGACCAAGGGGTGAACGTGGAGGGGGTAACAGGCGTTGGGATTCTGGGATTAGAGTTGATATTCCAGAATTTGATGGGTCTAGTTTGAATCCAGATGGGTTCATCGATTGGTTGGCTACCGTAGAGGAGGTGTTCGAGTACAAGGAGGTGCCTGAAAACAAGCGGGTGGCCTTGATCGCTACCAGGTTACGTGGTAGGGCCTCTGCGTGGTGGCAACAATTGAAGTTAACACGAAACCGGCTCGGGAAGTCAAGGATCGTGACATGGACCAAGATGAAAAAGTGCTTGCGGTCCAATTTTTTGCCTCATAATTTTCAAAGGTTGATGTACCAGCGTCTGCAGAATTTGAAACAGGGGGCTAAATCGGTTGATGATTATACCACAGAGTTTTACCAATTGATTGCGAGGAATGATATTCAAGAACCGGAGGAGCAACTTGTTTCTCGGTATATTGGGGGTCTGAGGGTTCAGATCATGGAGGCTGTGAATCTTTTTGATCCGATAACCATTCCTGAGGCACACCAACGGGCGTTGGCCTTTGAGAAGCAAAACCGTCGGGTGGGCGGTTCATTTACCCTCGCTGGGGGAAACGTTGGGTCAGGCAGTGGGGCACCTCGTGGCGGGCCTAGTCAGGGGAAGCCGGGGGGTAGTAATACCGGGCCTACTTCTAAGGGGGCTAGCAGTAGTGGTCCGAGGTGTTTCAATTGTGGTGAGACGGGCCATCGTCAAGCTGAGTGCAAAAAGGCTAGTAAAAGACACTTATTTGCTGAGTCTGAAGATGAACAGTATGAGGAGTATGAGAATAACCCAGTCTACGATGAAGAAACTGAATATGAAGAGGAGGTTGTGACTGGTGATGTTGGGGTGAATTTGGTGGTTAGACGTTCTTGCTATACACCAAAGGCAGATGGGGATGATTGGCTGAAGCATAACATCTTCCACTCGACATGTACTATTTTGGGAAAGGTTTGCACGTTCGTCATCGATTCCGGGAGTTGTGACAATCTGATTTCTGAAGAGGCAGTCCAAAAGTTGGCCTTGAAGACAGAGAGTCACCCGAAACCGTACAAGCTTCAATGGCTGAAAAAGGGAGGTGAAGTGACGGTATCTAAAAGGGCACTGGTTTCAATTTCCATTGGGTCCACGTATAAGGATGATGTCGTGTGTGATGTGGTCCCTATGGACGCGTGTCACTTATTGTTGGGCAGGCCTTGGGAGTACGAGCGTAATATAGAACATAACGGGCGGTCCAATACGTATAGTTTCCTGTTTGGTGGTGTGAAGATCACTCTTGTTCCTAGCAAGCCTAAGCAATTAGCCACGAAACAGTCGGGCACTTTGTTGACCATTAGTCAGTTTCAAGATGAGCTGGAGGAAGCAGACAATGTTTTTATTTTGATTGGGAAGCCTGTGGCCGAGGAAGTCGACATTCCTGAATGTATGGTTCCGTTATTCGAGGAGTTTGTTGATGTTTTCCCAGATGATTTACCTGCCGGGTTGCCACCCCTACGAGACATCCAACATCACATTGATTTGGAACCGGGGTCCCAGCTACCCAATAAGCCCCATTACAGAATGAGTCCAAAGGAGCACGAGGAATTACGACGGCAGGTTGAAGATTTAATTTCTAAAGGGTATGTTCGGGAAAGCATGAGTCCTTGTGCTGTTCCTGCTCTGTTGACTCCAAAGAAGGATGGGACATGGCGTATGTGTGTTGATAGTCGTGCAGTCAACAAGATCACTGTAAGGTACCGATTTCCGATTCCCCGACTTGATGATTTGCTTGATCAAATTAGCGGTGCCACTATTTTCACGAAACTAGATTTGAAGAGTGGGTATTACCAGATCCGACTCAGGCCTGGGGATGAGTGGAAAACCGCCTTCAAGACTCGTGAGGGGTTGTATGAATGGTTAGTGATGCCTTTTGGCTTGTCCAATGCCCCTAGTACGTTTATGCGGGTCATGAACCAGTTGTTTAGGCCCTTTATTGGCAAGTTTGTGGTGGTTTATTTTGATGATGTTCTTATTTATAGCCCTAATTTTGATGAGCATGTGAAGCATGTACGGCAGGTTTTGACCTTGCTCCGAAGGGATAACTTGTATGCAGCCAAAAAGAAGTGTGTCTTTATGGTCCCTAAGGTCCTGTTTTTGGGGTATGTTGTTTCTGGTGACGGAATACAGGTGGATGAATCCAAGGTAGCGGCTGTTAAGCAGTGGCCAACCCCCACTACAATAACTGAAGTACGTAGCTTCCATGGTCTTGCTTCATTTTATAGACGGTTCATTCGAAATTTCAGTTCCCTTATGGCACCAGTGACTGACTGCATGAAGGGAAAGACCTTTATATGGACTGAGGAGGCAGAATCAGCTTTTCAGTTAATCAAAGAAAAGCTTACATCAGCACCAATTCTTATTTTGCCAGATTTTTCTCGGGTTTTTGAGTTGCACACAGATGCCTCGCAGGGTGGTATTGGGGCAGTCCTAAGTCAAGGGGGGCGTCCAGTTTCTTATTTCAATGAGAAGTTGACTGGGCCAAAGTTACGTTACAGTACTTATGATCTTGAATTTTATGCAGTGGTCCAGGCTGTGAAACATTGGCGTCACTATTTGTTTCACAAGGAGTTTGTTTTATTTACAGACCATGATTCGCTGAGGCATATCCGCAGTCAAGATAAAGTTTCACATAAGCATGCCCGGTGGATGGCTTTCTTGGAAAAGTTTACCTTTGTTGTGAAGCATAAGTCTGGAATCTCGAATCGTGTGGCAGATGCCTTGAGCAGGAGGAGTAGCCTGCTTGTTTCTATGAGAGTTGTTGTACCCGGGCTAGACAATCTCATGGAACAGCTCGCAGCAGATCCATATTTTTCTGTCATTTTGCAGGATGTGCAGTTGGGGAAGAGGGCAGATTTTCTTGTGCATGATGGCTTTCTTTTTAAGGAAAATCAATTGTGTATTCCCAATTCCAGCCTCCGACTTCAAATAATTAAAGAACTGCATGGAGAAGGGCACGTGGGAAGAGACCGTACTTTACGACTGGTGCAGTCTTCTTATTTTTGGCCTACTTTGCGGAGGGATGTTGAACGGTTTGTTAGACGTTGCAGGATCTGTCAAGTTTCAAAAGGCACAGCTACCAATGCAGGGCTTTATATGCCTCTACCCATTCCTCAGCAACCTTGGGTAGATATTAGCATGGATTTTGTGTTGGGGTTACCCCGTACTCAGCGTGGTAATGATTCGATCTTCGTCGTGGTGGACCGGTTTTCTAAAATGGTGCACTTTATTCCTTGCAAGAAGACAACGGATGCAGTTAATGTGGCTCAGTTGTTCTTTCGAGATATCTATCGTTTGCATGGTTTGCCGTCTTCTATAGTTTCTGATCGGGATACTCGTTTCTTGAGTCATTTTTGGCGCAGTTTATGGAAAATGGTGAACACTCAGCTCAATTTTAGCAGTGCTTACCACCCACAAACTGATGGGCAGACAGAGGTTGTTAATCGATCACTTGGTAATCTTTTGCGGTGTCTTGTGGGTGATCATGTGAAGTCGTGGGATCAAAAGCTTTGTCAGGCTGAGTTCGCTCATAATCATGCTGTTAATAGAAGTACTGGGTTTAGTCCGTTTGAGGTGGTCTATTCTGCTAAGCCTCGGGGTCCTCTTGATTTGATGTCACTTCCTTCGCCAGGTTCTGTTCCCAAAAAGGTGCAAGATTTTGTGGTTGGGTTACATGATGTTCATAAAGCTGTGCAGGATAACTTGGCCAACGCTAATTCAAAGTACAAGCAAGCTGCAGATCAAAAGCGTAGGCAAGTTGATTTTGAAGAGGGTGATTTTGTTTGGGCCATTTTGACTAAGGATCGCTTCTCGGTGGGGGAGTATAATAAGTTGTCAGCCAAGAAGATTGGGCCAGTAGAGATTGTGCAGAAGATAAATTCTAATGCCTATCGTCTGAAGTTACCAAGCCATATTCGTTGCTATGATGTTTTCAATGTCAAACATTTGCTGCCTTTTCATGGGGATTCGTCTGATGATGAGGTTGCTGCGGATTCGAGGTCGAATTTTGTCTACCCAGGAGGGAATGATGCGGGCCCAAGCGTGGAAGAGCAGGCCATCCTGTATTTGGAGGCCCAAGATCGGGTCACAAAAGGGGCTTCACTGAAATGGCTCTAACTTGGGCTTCGGGGGTCCGTTTGGGGCGTGTGACCAGTCAAAACGAACGGGAGAACGAGCTCTAACTTGCTGCAAACGCCTACGGCGGTTTGGGTCATCGTCCGTGCCGAAAAAACGCTTATTTCTATTAGTTTTTTCCATTTTTATGTTTTTTCAAGTATTTTGGGCATTTTGTTTTTGGGCTTGTGTTTGGCCCGTTGTCTTTTTTAGGCCCGTTTCGAATTTCTGTCATTATTTATATGTCCCTTTAGTGAATGAAACAATCAGACTTGAATTTTGAGAAAACTTATTTTTCACTTCAAATTCCGTGGCCTTTGGGTTGCAATTTGGGGGTTGGGGAAGAGACACACGGGTATTCGTAGAATCAACGTGTTGATCTTCGTTTATCGTATCACTCACTACATCAGTTGTCTTGGTGGTGATAGATGTGGTGATTTAGGTGGTGATGGATGTGGTGATTTTGGTGGTGATGGTTCAGGTGGTGGTGATGGTGGTGGTGTAGGTAGTTTTGTTTTTGGTGTACGTTTTGTCAGCCTAAGAGTCAACTTTTGTCTCGCTGCCCTTGGAGATACAACACTCTTCCTTGCACCTGCTTTCTTTCTTCCACCTGAACGAGGCGTTTGAGACTCTATTACATCCTCAAGTGATGGAATATACACATCATCCTCTTTCTCCTATCTTCTCCTTTTTCTCAGCAGCTTTTCTTTAGCAATCTCAGCTTGAATTCTCTTTGCACGCTCTGTCTCATCAATTTCTTCATCGGATGAACTTGAAGAGCCTTTATCACCATCGTCACCTTCTTTCTCACCAGCTGCCTTTTCTTTCTGAGCATTAAACGCATTAAGATCTTTCAACAATCTTTCAGAATTAGGAGATAAACGAACATCAACTCCCACCTTCACTTCAGTTTCAGCTTCTGCTTCATTTTCAGCTTCAGCTTCTACTTCAGGTTCTGGTTCTGGTTCCTTTTCATCAGGTTCATCAACAAGCAAAGTCTCAACAGCTTTCTTTCGTCGTTTCTTAGGTTGAGATGAAGAACCTTCTTCAGCTTGAACTTTAGGTGTTGCTTTCCTGCTTTTCTTCTTTTCTCTTCTTTTAAGAACCATTAACTGCGAGATTCTCTGAACTTTTCAAGAATTTTCAGCTCATCAGCATAACTCTTCTCTTTCCTTTCTTCTTCATTCCTCCAGTTCTGGTGATTAACTGGATCTGGATCTTGATAGTTCTTATCTTTAACGAATCCAAAGAATTCAACTTTAAACGATGGCTCTGGATGATTCGGATGATATCTTGACAACTGCTTCAACGATTCATTATCCATGTGATACAGTATCAACAAATCATTCTTTTCATCTCTTTCCAATTGAGGATAAGCATGATCTAAAATCATTTGAATAAAGCGTGGATACAACCAAGTCTTGTCTTTTGATGTTGCATTCCCAACCAGATAATGAAACACAATCTTCGTGAAATTATACTTCTTGTTCAGCACTAAAGTTGTCACCATGTTCATCTGGTAGTCTCTCATCACGTCGTAACCACCTTTCCTATGACTAATAGCTAGTACAACAGAATGAATCAGAAATTTGTACAATCTTGGAAAATTTGCCTTCAAATAATTTGCCTTGTTGAGATCACCGTTGTAACCCATTCTTAACATGCACCCCTTTACCATCCTCTCTGGAAACTTCGTTGGAGAGTTCTTATCATCTGGAAAGTTCAACACTTCCCTTACAAGTTATTCTGTTATAATTATTGGTTCGTCTTTTCCCTTCACCTTCACAAGTGAATTAATGGTCTTGTTTGCTTCATCATAAGTTGCCTTCTCCCAGAAATACTTAATATGAGATCTGAACACCAAACGTTAATCTGATAAGGCTTTCTGTATAGGCAGTCTTTCCATAAACTCCAGAATATCCTTAAATCCAGCCATCTTTGAATGTTCTTTGTCATAAACACAACATGTGTTGTGCAACGGATCAAACAATACATTTGAAGTCTGCAAAATCACAACACACAATTAGATTCAACACTTCGAAAAATTTTCAACTTAATTAAACTTCAAACGGAATTACACTTGACTTACAAACGGAATTACATTTGACTTACAAACGGAATTACATCTACAATAAAAAACATCTCATGTGGTATTACCCTCATACGGAATCAAACTCAAACGAAATCATGTTTTACAAACGGAATTACTTGTTCAAACGGAATCTAATTTCAAACAGAAATACAGTTCAAGCGATATTACTGTTTTGAAACGGAATTACCCAAAATAAAAAATTTATGATCTAATGATTCAATTGATGAATTGGGTTTGTTATTCGACAGATTCCGAGCACCATGGTGTAATTTTTATATATTTTTATCCACTAAAAAGCCCTAGATCTAAGTTCAAACCTCTGAACTGCCGACAACACTAAAATTAGACAAAATTGATACCCTAATCATGATCTATATCACAATCCAAGTATAAGGATCTGTTATTCAATCATTATAAACCAAACACAAACCCTAGATCTAAGATATACCAACTGTTCAACACCGTTCAAACGAGATTAGATCAGTTCGAGTTAAATACATCACAGATTTCCTACCTTTCTCATGATAATAGTTGAACTAGCCAACTAAGATCAAGAATCAGTAGAAAATTGGGCAGTATAATGGCTGTAAATCGATGTTTTGTTTAATCTCGCTTGAAATTGCCTTAAGAGAACTTTGAAACAGAAACAGATGAAAAATGCTCTCAAACGAAATTAGGGCCCTATTTATAGATGGGGTAATTCCGCGTGTAATTACCTTGGATGACCTTTCACACGGAATTAAGTTCAAATGAAAACACGGTTCACGCGGAATTAGGCTTTCAAGCGATATTACCTTTCGAGCGATGACACATTTCAAACGGAATTAACAATTTCAAACGAAATTATTAATTCAAATGAAATTACTTCCAAAATTTTTCAATTTTTCAACTTTTTCAGATTTTACCGACACACCCAGTTAATCAAGTCCAAGTTAATGACCTTGATCAACTGTTTAGCCCGCCAAGTCCAAGTTAATGACCTTGGCTGACCAGTTTATGAAGATGCTAATTTTCTGACACTGAAAATAGTTCAGAATGAACTTTTACACATCCAAGCAATTACCAATCATTTTCAAACTTCTGCTTACCCAACCCTCATGATCCAGACATGTTCTGCACATAAGACTTTGATCATCTGATCCCCAATGTCCGTTGTCGAAAATAAGATGAAATGAAAATCTTTTTGGATTTAAGAATATGATAAGCAGAAAACTGTACACACAATATTTTTGAGAGTGTGTTAGGGGATCATATCAGCTGCCAACAAAATACGTGTACCGTTAAGCTTGATTACATTATAAGCATTAAACAATTCGCATTGATTGTCGATATACTAATCCTCTTAAATTTTCACACAATTTTCAGTCTATTCGGGATACAGATTTAGTGTTTTAAGATCTTAACTTTTACGTGTGTCCCACCTCAGAATATACTCCCGTATCCAGATCCCAATATTTAGTCTTACAGGTGAGTATACCTAGATGATATCTGTAAGCGGTTAAATGCGAGGCCGTGAGAGCTCAGGTCAGAACTTTCGTTCAGTGGAGAGATGACAGCTCAACTTTTGGTGGGTTCCCTTTAGAGAATCTTTTTTACAACAGCACATGATTAGCATTTTGCAATGTTTCATCATTTTTTATGCTGAGGGAAGGCTTTATTTCAAGCATGCGTAAAGTATTATACGGGGACTAGGTTAGAACTTCCGTTCAGCAGAAGTCCCAGGATAATACCCCAGATATCACTAAGTATAAAGACCTAGTATCTCAGAAAAAGGGACCTTTCAAACAAGATTTCGGGGGTTATCCATATATCCTAGAGATGTTCCCCACGTAAAAGCAAGTTATTATTTTTGTTTATCTCCCAAACAAATCTACTAAATGTGCAAAAACCTATCGACACATCATTTGCAAGACTGACTAACACATTTTTACTTTACAATTCTTTAGCGTACTTCATATGTTTAGCTGATATACTATCATTTCCCCTTTTTACACAAACTCTTTTTCAGTTTTTCAATGTTTTTGGATTTTTCAAATTTTCTATTGTTTTTTCTTTTTGAAATTTTATCATGTTTTTGTATTTTTCTGCAAACTTTCTCCCCCTAAAAATAAAAACATATTTTTGTGTTTTTTTTATCGAAAGCAGAAAATAAACTATACAATAAAATTTGACAACAAGACGCAGATCACATCAGATCGCCGCCCTCCTCGGCTTCACATTCCTCAACCCTCCCAGAAAGCAATTTTTTCATCGCATTTGATTTCAAAAGATAATTAAATCTCTTTTTGTCAAACGGTTTGGTGTAAAAATCAGCCCTCTGTTCATCGGTGTGAATATGTTCCATCCTAATCAATTTCTTCTCATGACAATCACGGATGAAATGATGTCGGATTTCAATATGTTTGGTTTTAGAATGGTGAACCGGTTTTTTCGTTATATTAATTGCTGCTTCATTGTCCACGAAGATCGGCGTATCCAAGAACTGCAAACCAAAGTCTCGCATCTGCTGTTGGATCCAAAGGATCTGAGAGCAACAGCTTGAGGCTGAAACGTATTCAGCCTCGCAAGTAGAGAGCGCTACTGAGGTTTGTTTCTTGCACTGCCAAGTGAATAATCGAGTTCCGAAGAACTGACAGCCTGCAGTGGTGGACTTAGCATTCTGCTTGCAGCTACCAAAATCAGAATCAGCAAAACCAGTAAGAGAGAAGTCACCCGATCTAGGATACCACAAGTCGATGCTTGGGCAGCCTTTCAAATACCGTAAAATTCGTTTGACGATTGTCAGGTGTGACTGCTTTTGGCTTGACTGATATCTGGCGCATAAACACGTTGGATACATGATGTCCGGGCGAGAAGCAGTAAGATACATCAAGGATCCGATCATCGACCGATACAACGTCTCTTCCACCTTTACTCCACTCTCATCTGGATAGATTCCAAGATTCTGTGCTAGGGGGGTTGCTGCTGGACTGGATTTAGCCATGTCAAACTTTTCCAGTACGTCATTCACATATTTAGTTTAATGAATGAAGATTCCATCAGGCATCTTCTCCACCTGCAGCCCGAGGAAGAACTTCATCTCCCCCATTGAACTCATCTCGAACTTCTTTTTCATCACCTTCTCGAAATCCTTACACAAGTCGTCATTCGTCGAACCAAAAATAATGTCATCGACATAGATCTGCACGATTAAGAGATGGCCTGCAACTTCCTTTGTAAACAGAGTACTATCAACTGTCCCTCTGGTGAACCCGTTGGCTAGAAGATGTTGGGAAAGCGTCTCATACCAGGCTCTTGGGGCCTGGTGATGTCCGTAAAGCGCTTTATCCAGAAGATAAACTTTGTTCTTGTGTTATGGATCAGTGAAACCCGGTGGTTGTCCCACATACACTTCTTCTTTGATCTTTCCATACAGGAATGCAGATTTAACATCAAGCTGGTAGACTTTGAATCCTTTCCAGGACGCGAACGCCAGGAAGATCCTAATAGCCTCAAGTCTAGCAACAGGTGCATAAACCTCATCATAGTCGATGCCTTCTTGCAGACTGAATCCCTGTACTACCAATCGTGCTTTGTTTCGAACGACGACTCCTCTATCATCTCTTTTGCAATTGAAAACCCACTTTGTCTTTATAAGCTTTTGATTTTCAGGCAAGTCTACTAATCTCCAAACACCCAGTTTCTCGAACTGCTGTAGCTCTTCCTACATAGCATTCACCCAACTATCTTCAGTTAACGCTTCTTTATACGTTCTGGGTTCAATCTGCGAGATAAAACATTTAAGTGAGAATTCTTCCTGTCAAGGAGCAACAGATGAATAAAAACAGGTAAGTGCTCTGTTGATCTGATCTCTCGACTTCACACCACTCTGTAGGTCACCAATAATCTGCTCTGTAGGATGATAAGACAATGTTCGTGGCATAGCAGTGTCAGGCACATTAACTTCCGATTGCAAGTTCGAAATGTCTTGATCACCGGTGTGATCCTCAGCTTCCGTCTTTGCAACATCTGGTTCCTTGTCAAAAGTCGTACCGGATTCCGATTCTGAGTCGTCAGAATTGTCAAATGTTGGAGCTGGTTCCTCTGGTGGTTCATGAGCAGTTCCACTTGGACCAGCCTCGTGATTGTGCGTACCCTTGGTGGGTGGAGAAACTACTAGCAGTCTAGGCACTTGTTCTTGCGACATGGACTGCTGATATTGGTACAAAAGTGCTAGTTCCTCATCACTTGGTTGAATTGGTAGTTGGAAAGACTCCTAGAGTTTGTCGTAATCGAACAAGAATCTTTGTCCGGGAAGTTGTGGTGGAGCTGTGTGCTTCTGGAAATCTACATGCTGAACTTGAATTACTTTTCCCAGGCATGGCACAAACACCCTCTTCAACGGGCTCACGTAACCTACAAAGAAACCATCATTAGTCTTAGCACCAAATTTGCCATCTGGATCTATGAAGGTACATGGAGATCCAAATGGTTCCAGAAACTTTAGATTGGGCTTGTAATGGTGTAAAAGTTCAAAACACGTTTTCTTATATTTCTTGACGGTCAGCACTCGGTTTAAAGCATAGCACGCTGCTGCTACTGCTTCACTCCAGAAGAATATGGGTAACTTGGAATCGGCAAGCATTGTTCGAGCTGTTTCAATCAGGGTACGATTCTTTCTTTCAGCTACCCCGTTCTGCTGTGGAGTGTAAGGTGCGCTGAATTCATGAAGAATCCCTTTTTCGTTACAGAACTCGAGCATTCGATTATTTTTGAACTCCGTTCCATTATCATTTCTTATTCTCCTTATCGGCAACTTATACAGTGTTTCCATCTTCTTGAATAGAACCATCAGTGAAGTCATCAGTAACCACAAGACAGTATAAGTCACCACTGATACTCTTCACATTAACCGGCCCAAAGAGATCCATGTGGAGTCTCTCAAGCGGTACTCTGATCGAATTCAGCAACTTCTGCGGGTGTGTTTTCATTTTCTGCTTTCCTTTCTTGCAAGCTACACAGTCATCATTCAAATGAAAAATTTTCAAATTCACACCCTCAACCAAATCATTATGTACAAGAAAGTTCATTTTCCTAACATGAATGTGGCCCATCTTTTGATGCCATATGATCGACTCTTTTTCAGTAGCTTTGGTTTTTGTCACAAAACACTGTTTCTGATGATCTGTTGTTGTTGCGACACTCATATCAAGAATATACAAGTCATTTTCTCGTGGAGCTCACAACAACACCATATCCTCAGGAATTTTGAAACCTGGTTTTAAGACTAGACATTCATTTTTAGTGAAATGAACTGTAAATGATTTGTCACAAATTTACGAAATACTCAGCAAGTTGTTTTCCAGTTCAATTATGTAGTTCTCTTTTTCAAACGATATAACTCCATTCGTTAAGGTTCCTTGACCAACAATCCTTCCACCCTGGTTCCAGCAAATCCGACTTATCCACCATTGATAGATTTCACGTCATAGAGCAACGCCAGCATTCCAGTCATGTGTCTTGAGGCTCCGCTGTCCATTATCCATTTAGAGATTATCGACCTCGGCAGCCCCTACAATCATTAAAGCAATTCACTCAAACAATGACGCCCATGACTTCTTAACAGCTGAAACACTTCCAAATACTATGTCACATGTCACATCAACCTTAGGAAAATTAAAAAGGACATTTAGAACATCAATTTTGACTTTTAGTTTTACTTCTTCCTTTTTAATCGGTGGAAACTCTTCAAGAAGTTTATCAAGTTCAAACTCAAACTTTTCAACATCATCTTTAAAAACTTTTGATTCATTTTTCAAAACACTTTCCATCTTTTTCACCTCAACTGATGATTTTGATTTCACCACCCAAGATTGATTCTCAAAAACTTTCATTTTTGGATAAATCTTTGAAGTTTTGTGAGTCTTCGAAGATTCACCAATCTCAAAAATTGATTTCGGCTTATCTTCTGACTTCAGAGATTCACCCCTTTTCAAAATGCGAACCGGTGAAATCATTGGTTTTTTACCCTTGTTATCAGTTGGAGTTTTAGGTCGGGGTTTTTGCAAAACAGGGTTTTTACAAACAGGTTTTTCAAAGAATTTCTTGCATTGTTTGGCCATGTGACCAATCTCATTGTAGCGATAGCAAACTCTTTTGTCATATTCGAAAAAAGTTGATTTGAACGACTCTTCTTTCAGTTTCTTCGCTGCATTGAAATCATCAATGGCTTTTTGACTGAAAATGTACTCTTTTTCAGTATCAACACTGGGACCAACAACAAAAACATCACTCATTGTTTCCTTTAGCTTAACATTCTTCTTGGCCATTTTCTTTTCAAACCCAATCCCTTTGTTTTTAAAATTGTTTCCATTTTTCTTGTTGTTACCACCATTTGTAACACCCCCAAAATTCCACCTGCGGAAACCCCGCGAGGCGTGTTACGCATCAGAGTTCGAGCCACCAATCACATTGAACCAATGATAAATATTTAAATAAGTCATGACATTAATTACTAAAATAAGATGTCAACATGATATCAATTCTCAAAAGTTGTGTAGCGGAAGCATGTAATCGTTTAACAATCGTTTCATAATAATAATCAAAATCAATGTATTGTTTATAAGTGAATTCAAGAGTCTCGATCCATGACCACTCCAGCACTCCCAGATAGCAAGTCCATGTTCCAAACGTTAATGACCTACAAGCAAGCAAACAAGTGTGTCAGACTACGCTGGTGAGTTCAAGGTTTTGTTAACGTGTTTGTTACCAGATGTATGTTAATGCGATTCAATGTTGCGTTACGATGTTACTCATGTTAGATACCCTAGGGAGTGTGCCCATGTGTATCCGGGGAGTGGGTACCCCTTAACGACAGATTTGATTATTGTACCGTATGCAGCGTCAATGATGGGAATGCCTAACCCCAATGCCCTACAGGCATTGGTCAAAGTCAAGGTATCAAACAACCTTGACAAGCTGTAGGAGGTCTTATATCCGCGTTGTATTCACATGTTGTCCCAGTAATTAGTTCACGCCCGTCCTTACGGCCCGGTGTGAGGGTGCCAAACCTAATAGCGCTATCAACTAATTACCCCATTGCCTTACAGGCAATCCGGTAGATGATTGTTTCTATGTTCCAGTTATTTACCCCAAGTTTCCCTTCCAAATGTTTACCAGTTGTCCCAAACCACCGGGACGCATGCTTGAGAAAATGCAATGAACTCACCTGGGGTTGCTCGGTATGATACACGAAAAGGTTCAGTTAAGCTACAATGTGATCAACCACGTCCTAGCAGGTTTATCATACAAGTCAGGTTTGGTTTAAGCAAAGCACGTATGGTTACACAGAGTTAACACGTTACAAACACGTATAGGTGATGGCAAACACGTATCACATCAGCTCACGGATCATAGCAACAAACACTAACACGTTCAACAGTAATATCATATTCATGATTGGGCTCGCACAAGTCCAATCATCTTGTGCGATCCAATAGATGTTTTTCAAACATACCCGGCCCAACAAACTATCCCAACCGAATTTGGCCCAACAATCATAAGTAGCTCGGTAAGTAAGCGGCCCATTAAATAAACCAGCGGTTAACTTGTGCGACTCAGATTTGGGTTGTGCGACTGAATAGGCCTTGTGCGAGTGAGGTCTTGGGCTGTCCGGCCCAGTAACAACAAGTGGTTATTCATCTGTTGTGCGGCCCAAGGTGTTGTGCAGTCCATTTAGCCTTGTGCGATCGATGGCATCTTGTGCAATCGTCACTTGTGTGATCGGATCAGGTCTAGTATGGTTTGATCTTGTGCGACCGACAAGACTTGTGCGGTTCGTTTAAATCACCCGAAAGCATGGAAATCAGTTACGTAATTTAATCCTTTTCCAAATTTACAAGTAAATCAACAAGTATTCGGTTTCAAGGTATTCTACGGTTTCCTATTTTATAATTATTAATCAACGGAATTTCCACATATTCGATTAACATCCAAATCGATTAAACAGCATTTTAAAAGCTAATCTCATAAGCCCAGACATGATCAACACATGAACATCGATTTAACACATAACCTTTAATCGGATTTAAACCCTCAGACTCACACATATCATTTGAGTTCAGCCATATCTCGGCCGATTGTCTATCTACTCGGTAACATAACAAGGTCATCAATTAATGTAATCACATTTGACATACACAAGAGCCGATAAACAAAACACAATTACCATCATGATCAACATGCTATCAAGAACCCTAGTTTTCGTAACATACAATTATGGTTTCCAATACTCAACGGCTCACATACAAGACATCACAACCAGATCATCATTCATAGTCGATTACATTTAGTAGGTCTACATCAGTCGTTTAGCATTCTAATAATCCACCTAGTTAATAACATCAAACCACGTTTTACAGGGAATACATGTACATACTTTTATTAATCAGAGTCATGCATAGATAAATCCAACAACTTAGAATTAATCATAAAGATGAATCTACTAACCAAAGAACTGGCTCGAATTGGATGATGTCTCGATGATGGAGAATCCACTGCCGTCGTGATTCAAGGAAGGAGGTAGGGTTTCTTGTGTGTGTGAGGTGTTTGTAACAATTGAGAGCACCCACCCCAACCTTAGGTGTTTACACGTTTTAAGAGGGGTGGGCCGGCCCAACACGGGCTGCCCCATTGGTCCGAGTACAAAATAGTGCGGCCCAACATAGGCTTGTGCGACTTGGATTTATGTGTGTTGTGTGGTTCGGTTCAAGGAAGCACATGCATATTCACATAACCTAACATGCATCAAATCAATTAATACGATTCACGTAACATTCATACAATCATTTACTTGCATAAGATCACATATCGCGCACATACGTTACGTCAAGGTACAAAGATCGGTTTGGAATTACGAGTTGTCACAGTATCCCCAACTAAAAAGAAATTTCGTCCCGAAATTTGGTACGCACTCACTGAGAAAGCTAGATAAGTTAAAGCTAGGTAAGTTATATCGTTTGCTGGTTTTCCTGGGGTGTCACATCCTCCCCAACTTGAGAGAAATTTCGTCCCGAAATTCACCAGTGATATCAAGAGTTGGTTCAATCCCTTGAACAATTGAGAACATTGAAGTTTTAACGTATCCTTCCGTTCCTATGTGAACTTCAGTCCACGTATTGAAGTTTAACAAGCCCTCACGATTGTCATATGACTCATGCTAGCGAACCTTGACTTCTTAGCCCATGCTTTCGATAGATTCCCTGATATATACAACTGATCCGATGACTTCAAATTCCGGTGAGGGTATCACCAGGGTTTCATCAGGCAACCGCTGCCTTAAACCTAGGGCATACATACCATTACGATAGTTATCCCGTTTCATCAATTAGTCTGAGTTTGTGAGCCAAGTCACCGTTTGTTCCAGTAATCCGTATGTCTCACGCGTCGTAAAGTAAGCTTGCCATGATTTCTATAGCATACCGCAACCCCCCCAGGGTGGTGCTTTCGATTATGACACGTTTGCCTACAACAAACTCCCAGTGTTTCCTAAGCTAATCAGCTTTCCTAGCGCTCATGCGCTGACATCAAACAATTTCCGATCTAAGCAATGTTCGAGAGTTTTGAGCTCAAGTCCTGGACCTGCGATTACGTTGTCAACTACATTAGTCCAGCAAGGAGATTAAAGTTACTGTCCAGGTTATGCCTCAGCATGGGCTGTATGCATACTATCGTGGTGCAGTTGCATTGGAGGTTCTCCCCAAGATAAGTGTCCTTCCCAAACGTTTACTAAAGTCAGTTATGCACGTACTTACAACATGCCTTCGTGTGTTCAGATGGTTCGTCACTTTGCTCGATTGTCCTCATGCCTATTATCCGTCCCTTCCAGAGAAATTTTCACAAGCTGAGAAGACTCATCAGTTCCCTTGACTGCAAGGAGGTGTGCTGGTCATATTCAGCGATCAACGATTGTTACTGTTTGTGTTTCCATTTCGAGTTGTAAATAGACTAGTGGTAGCATTCATAGCAGTCTGCTCCCATCTTCCACATAGGTGTTGCCAGTTTCTTATACTTTGCCTTGACTTTTCCCAAAGTCAAAAGTCATACCCATACATTGTTAGACGGGTTTTCATGCCCAACCATCAGTACAAGATTTACATGTCCAAACATCTTTCTTTAAAATCCAGTTGAATAGAATCTTCGAAGCCGG
Source organism: Helianthus annuus (assembly GCF_002127325.2). NCBI lineage: Eukaryota > Viridiplantae > Streptophyta > Magnoliopsida > Asterales > Asteraceae > Helianthus > Helianthus annuus. Next base: position 35,896,743 of record NC_035446.2, on the reverse strand, counting down.
TGCATTTTGCTAACCACAACTTCCCTACCGTTGCTGTGAAGTGAGATTTATAGTTGTTCTATGAGTTGATGAATATCGTTCGTTTCACCAAGGTTGCTCTTCCATGCCCCGCATGGACTCAACTTGAACATTCTCTCCCGTTAGTTCCCTAGTTTGTACAGAACAAGTTGTGTCAGGTGGGCTAGAATCGATGGCGATCTGCAAAGTCCATACACGTTCAGGTTCCACAGTCGTAATCCACCCAGAAGTTCCATCCAACTGTGCCATTTACTGATTTAGCTCTTTCGAAACCAGAGTACACGGAAGGCCCTTGTGATCGGTCTAAGTAACGCATTTGGTACCGTCCAAGTAATGCCTCCGTGTAACTCCAAAGACCACAGTTTCCACCACCAGTTGTGTGTCATGCAGTTCTTCATAAGTCGTTACTCTCTCGTGTTACGTCGACGTGTAACTGGGACTCTAATTCGGAACATAATGATATACCACCGTATTACCCGTGCCCTTGGGTAAAAAAATGAGGCTCAGTACCTTACTGAATTAGGATTCGAAAGCTGAAGAGACGTCCTCATGTTCCGTCTTTCGCGAACACGGCACCCCGCTGAGCTAAAGGGATCTAAGCTATGCGACCTTCGAATTTCCTGTGATAAATCAAGCGGAACCAAGAAATCGTTGTATCCTTGAAGGACTTTTAGTGTCGATCAGTTTCCAAAGAAAACGGGTCTTAGCGAAATTCACGTGCATTCCCAGTTTGTTGATTACATTACCCAAAAGGTACCTCTCGAACTCAGAAGCTACATTTATCAAGACTTCGCGTGATGTGGCTCCTCCATCAGGACCTCCCAAATAGGATAAAAGTTGTCCATGTTGTTGTTTCCCCTTGAAAAGGGTTCAAAATGTCACCCAATAGCACGGTCGGTTCACAGGATCTATGAGGCTGCTGGTGTGATGATCGCTCTAAAGGTCTTGAAGTGCACAGTGGTATTGCCGAATTGCGTCTGGTAAGCTTCTTTAAGAACTTTCTCCCCTTGGGTTTCCATCTGATAATAATGCGCTCGTAAGTTAATCCTTGAATGAAAGCTCGTCTCTTGTAACTAGTCAATCGGTTTTCGATACATGGCCGCGGCAAACGGTCCTCAACTGTCGTCTTGATGAGTGCCCGATAATTGGTACATACACACACAAAAAGGCTCATCTTCACGGATATAACTGGGGCTTCCCAAAGCGAGAATTAGGTCCAACAAACTCTTATGCAACAATTCTCGTAGTAGATTACGCGGTTCTTTCAACCCTTCTGGTGTAAGTCGGTAAGAGTATGAGTATTCGAAGCTCCCCCTAATCGTGAGATCACTGAGTTTCTGACTAATAGTTGTGATAGTAGACCTGAAAGCTCCTCCAATTGCACCTTGAGATGAGTCACAATAATCGGTGAGTCCTCGATCCTATCTTACCTAGTCTGATCATTAGATATAGTTGCTAATACAGTGAGGTCCTCCTTCCATAGGCGCTTTCGAGGCTGTCAGTACTGACATGATGCTAATCTTTTCACCAACACTAACTATTGCGCCGTAACTGCCAAGGATAGCAGAGGTATCACCGGTGTCGAATGTCTGTCACCCGCAATATCGAGTTTGCATCCCAACTAACATATGTGGTTTCCGCTGTCCTGCCCTCAGCCGGTTTCATAACAGGTTTGGTTTCAAGAAGCATCAGGGTTAAACGGAATCGAGCTGAAGCGATTCGTTATCCATCCCAGCTACCATGTTGTTATGGTCCTGTCGTCGCCCACGTCAATCCTAAATACCCTTCCGCGAGCACCACTGCAGGTGTTATTGTTACAATCACACGGATTTCTATCATACTGTCATCGCTCCCTTGGTTGTTGTCGTCTTGAATTATCAACTGCCATTACATGCCGTAGGCACCTTCATTTCCATCTGCAAGCTACTATGACAAGTACCTTGATGTCACGATAGTTGTTGCCTCTAATGTTGTTGCTCGAAACAGGACTCTACGATCCTTCACCAACGATGTCCATCTCTTCGTATTTCGTGTCAAGTTCCGGGGTGCTACTCGTTGTGTTGGAAGTTACATAGTCCACATCCTGATCGATTGTCATCGTTTACGTTTCGATTGATTCATAAAAGTCGGCTCCCATAGTTGCTGACTAGAATTAAGGATTCGTTTGGAGTCAAATCGTTGATGTTCATTGTCAATAATTGGAGTCGTTCAAATGCTGAAGTCGGTTGGGTACTAAACTTACCCTTATACCCATCGTTCTTACAAGTTGACTGGGTAAAAACACGGTAGGTTTCCAGAGTGTTGCAGGTGTGACCGCCCTTCAGGGTCTGAGACGTGAGTACATTGAGTTCCAACAACAAGGAGGAGTGAGGGGGAAAGAAAAGGGTATAAACCAATCATGGACGCTACAACATCCACTCAGGGACATTCGTACAAGCACCTAGTATTCTACTTAGTTCGCTAGGCGTTCAAAGGGACGTTCAAGTAGTACTCGATAGCATTGCGATTTCAAAAGGATTCAAAGAGAGGTGAGAAAGTCACATTTGAGTAGGAGACGATCACTGTTATGAGTCCTATTAGTTCGTTACGTTTCACACTGATCAATTAACAGAGCGGAAACCCCTCCTTCACTTGTTAAGCCTCACTGGGACTCGCATGCACCCCACATTATTATTATGTGTGCACCCACAATAACATTGTGATTTGCATGCTCATCTCAGCTCCTCCTAACTCATGTCGAATGGTTCCCCCAACTCGAATAGCAAATAAAGAGCATCACATAACATAAGTCACGAATGGTTAGGGAGTTGCCACCCTATTAGTCAGATAACATGTGCTAGGATTACGTAAGTTCATACTATCGTGTTTAACGTGCACTAGCATGCAACGTCGTATGTAAGTGTCCACTAGTTATGTAGTACAATGAGTATACGAAAGACGAACCTTGCAATCTGGAGCTGAGTGTCATGATTGATTTTCGAAGGTGTTCGGTTATAGTCTGGTTTTACAAAAACGTTTTAAAACCTAGTTCACTATAACCAGTGGCTCTGATACCAACTGTAACACCCCCAAAATTCCACCTGCGGAAACCCCGCGAGGCGTGTTACGCATCAGAGTTCGAGCCACCAATCACATTGAACCAATGATAAATATATAAATAAGTCATGACATTAATTACTAAAATAAGATGTCAACATGATATCAATTCTCAAAAGTTGTGTAGCGGAAGCATGTAATCGTTTAACAATCGTTTCATAATAATAATCAAAATCAATGTATTGTTTATAAGTGAATTCAAGAGTCTCGATCCATGACCACTCCAGCACTCCCAGATAGCAAGTCCATGTTCCAAACGTTAATGACCTACAAGCATGCAAACAAGTGTGTCAGACTACGCTGGTGAGTTCAAGGTTTTGTTAACGTGTTTGTTACCAGATGTATGTTAATGCGATTCAATGTTGCGTTACGATGTTACTCATGTTAGATACCCTAGGGAGTGTGCCCATGTGTATCCGGGGAGTGGGTACCCCTTAACGACAGATTTGATTATTGTACCGTATGCAGCGTCAATGATGGGAATGCCTAACCCCAATGCCCTACAGGCATTGGTCAAAGTCAAGGTATCAAACAACCTTGACAAGCTGTAGGAGGTCTTATATCCGCGTTGTATTCACATGTTGTCCCAGTAATTAGTTCACGCCCGTCCTTACGGCCCGGTGTGAGGGTGCCAAACCTAATAGCGCTATCAACTAATTACCCCATTGCCTTACAGGCAATCCGGTAGATGATTGTTTCTATGTTCCAGTTATTTACCCCAAGTTTCCCTTCCAAATGTTTACCAGTTGTCCCAAACCACCGGGACGCATGCTTGAGAAAATGCAATGAACTCACCTGGGGTTGCTCGGTATGATACACGAAAAGGTTCAGTTAAGCTACAATGTGATCAACCACGTCCTAGCAGGTTTATCATACAAGTCAGGTTTGGTTTAAGCAAAGCACGTATGGTTACACAGAGTTAACACGTTACAAACACGTATAGGTGATGGCAAACACGTATCACATCAGCTCACGGATCATAGCAACAAACACTAACACGTTCAACAGTAATATCATATTCATGATTGGGCTCGCACAAGTCCAATCATCTTGTGCGATCCAATAGATGTTTTTCAAACATACCCGGCCCAACAAACTATCCCAACCGAATTTGGCCCAACAATCATAAGTAGCTCGGTAAGTAAGCGGCCCATTAAATAAACCAGCGGTTAACTTGTGCGACTCAGATTTGGGTTGTGCGACTGAATAGGCCTTGTGCGAGTGAGGTCTTGGGCTGTCCGGCCCAGTAACAACAAGTGGTTATTCATCTGTTGTGCGGCCCAAGGTGTTGTGCAGTCCATTTAGCCTTGTGCGATCGATGGCATCTTGTGCGATCGTCACTTGTGTGATCGGATCAGGTCTAGTATGGTTTGATCTTGTGCGACCGACAAGACTTGTGCGGTTCGTTTAAATCAGCCGAAAGCATGGAAATCAGTTACGTAATTTAATCCTTTTCCAAATTTACAAGTAAATCAACAAGTATTCGGTTTCAAGGTATTCTACGGTTTCCTATTTTACAATTATTAATCAACGGAATTTCCACATATTCGATTAACATCCAAATCGATTAAACAGCATTTTAAAAGCTAATCTCATAAGCCCAGACATGATCAACACATGAACATCGATTTAACACATAACCTTTAATCGGATTTAAACCCTCAGACTCACACATATCATTTGAGTTCAGCCATATCTCGGCCGATTGTCTATCTACTCGGTAACATAACAAGGTCATCAATTAATGTAATCACATTTGACATACACAAGAGCCGATAAACAAAACACAATTACCATCATGATCAACATGCTATCAAGAACCCTAGTTTTCGTAACATACAATTATGGTTTCCAATACTCAACGGATCACATACAAGACATCACAACCAGATCATCATTCATAGTCGATTACATTTAGTAGGTCTACATCAGTCGTTTAGCATTCTAATAATCCACCTAGTTAATAACATCAAACCACGTTTTACAGGGAATACATGTACATACTTTTATTAATCAGAGTCATGCATAGATAAATCCAACAACTTAGAATTAATCATAAAGATGAATCTACTAACCAAAGAACTGGCTCGAATTGGATGATGTCTCGATGATGGAGAATCCACTGCCGTCGTGATTCAAGGAAGGAGGTAGGGTTTCTTGTGTGTGTGAGGTGTTTGTAACAATTGAGAGCACCCACCCCAACCTTAGGTGTTTACACGTTTTAAGAGGGGTGGGCCGGCCCAACACGGGCTGCCCCATTGGTCCGAGTACAAAATAGTGCGGCCCAACATAGGCTTGTGCGACTTGGATTTATGTGTGTTGTGTGGTTCGGTTCAAGGAAGCACATGCATATTCACATAACCTAACATGCATCAAATCAATTAATACGATTCACGTAACATTCATACAATCATTTACTTGCATAAGATCACGTATCGCGCACATACGTTACGTCAAGGTACAAAGATCGGTTTGGAATTACGAGTTGTCACACCATTTCCCTCCCACTCTTTCTTACCTCAGTTGTTAGATTGTGATTTAACAAACAACTTTTTGGGTCTTGAAAAGAACTCTTTGTTGTTCACCTCAGAAATGTCAATTTCGACCAATTTAAACACTTTTTCAACATTCTCAATCTTTGCATTTTGAAGTGGATACTCAAAATCAGAATAAAGCTTGTCAGTTCCAATCATTGTGTAAACCACAATAATCGGATCATCATTCGCGACTTTGTCTGATTTTGGTATGAATCTGTCTAAGAAGTTACCGTCTTCTTCAGAATCAGACACAAAATTCTCAGAATGAGTGTTCACAATCTCAGACTCCGAGTTATCACTCTCTTTGTCTAACACTTGGTCAACAACGGTCTTGATAACCTGTGACTCATTGTTAGTGTCGGACGGAGAGAATGTAACATCAATACTCTCCGGTAACTCATTCTCAATGGTCCTCAGTTTGAGATTCAACGCAGCTTCCACCCCATCTGGATACTTCTGAGTGTAATGATTCCACATTGGGGGTGGAACACTGTTGAAGACAGGTGTTGCATTTGGTTGTTGCGGGACAATCTGCTGAATCACATAAGAAGATGCAACATAACTCATTAACTTCTTATCAATTCTTTCATTCTCAATTTTGGTTAACTCTAACTCTTTCTTCAATGAAGCAATCATGTCTAAATGAAAATTGATTTCCACTTGTTTATCAAAAACTCTTGCTTTTAGCAATTTTGTGGCTTTATCGTTTTCAACAATCTCTTTTTGAATCATTTTGATAGATTTAGCCAACTTGTCATAAGCTTCTTTTACTTCACTTAGGTCAAAGTTAACCTCATCAGTGTATTGTTTCAATTCCTGAAACTTTTTATCTTTTTCAAGACATTCCATGCATGGTTTTGAACAGTTTTTGCATGAATTTTCAGAGATTGAATCAATCTTTTCAACAATCTTTTCCTCTTGCTCAATACCAACATCCTGTTTACCGACATTATCAGACTCTAACTCTGACTCAGACACTCCTTCGGTTTTGACCTCCTCACTATCAGATTTCCTGCCAGACTCCATTTGACCTGACTTTGTTTTGACTGACATACTTTCAACTGACTCAGTATCACCAGACTCTGATTCTACAGGTTCTGTGTCTACCTCTTTCAGTTTTCCCATCAAAGCTCTGTCAGCGATCTCCTTCAGTGTCTCTTCAGTCATCTCTTTGGAGACATCAATTATCTCTTCAACCGAATCTTTCTTTACATCATACTGTGGGCAGAATCCTGTTGTTGGCTCTCCAAAGAAACCTGCAAAAGAATCAAACACTTTAGGAGGCATGATTGATATTAAAGAACTAGCTAATACCTCCTATTCGGATTGATAATAATAGACTTCAGAAGTAATTTCTTCAAGATCTGCCACATTTTCCACAGACACGTCTTCACTAACCACCTCTGGTTCAACAACACTCTCTGACTCCTCTACAATCTCAGCCATCATAGCTCTTCCTTCACTGCCCGGGATGTATTTATCCCAACTGAATCCTTCAGCTACCTTCTCATCATCTTGGTTGACTATTAGAGCTTTCTACGGCTTGTTCTCAATCTGAGGTCTTTGAATGACTGGTTGTTGATTTTGCTTGTGATAGATCGCCTATCTGTAGTAGTCGTTGGTAAATGGATTCTGGTGATTGTTAACCTCTCTGTTCGGACACTCTCTCTTAAAATGCCCTCTCTCTTTGCATTTAAAACAAGTCACTTTGGACTTATCAAATCCGAGTTTTTGATCTGGTCCAGACAAACTATTTCGACCCGTAATTTCCATAAACCTTTAGGCTCTTCTGACCAAACTAGCCATTCCCCACTTGATGTCAATCAGTTCTAGTTCTTCCGGATCTATTTGATCATAATCCTCCTTGGTCATATCAGGATTACCAATCTTTCCCGCCACCAAACTCTAGTACGACTCCAGAACAGAAGCTAACAGTGAAATATGTTGTTTTGCAGCCGCTTCAGTAAACTGATGTCCGTTCTTGATGTTGACTGCAATATTACACTGAATCCCAGAAACATATCCCTGATTGTTCGAGCTAGATGAGCTTTGAGGTGATACTTGTTCTGAGGCTTTGAAATTTGGCTCAAAACTAGCAAACGGTGAAGGCTTGTTGTTGCTTGGAGTACTAGACGAAACACCCGATGTTGAATCATCGAGCTTAGATTTGTTGTTGCCGGAGTGCTGCCTTTGTAATAAAGAGACACATCCTGTTGAACATTTGCATAATTCATCTTTTTGACCTTTATTAACTCTAACTCATGTGCTTCAATCTTTTCAATGAACGAACTAAGATTCAAATTAACAAAATCTGAATTGTTCTTCAACATCATCAAATAAGTACCCCATTCATCATAAGGCAATGCATCTGCCAATTTATCGATCCACTCCTCATTTGTCTTGGTTATTTCCAATCTCTTCATCTCCACAACTAGATAGCAGTATCTTTCAATCAATTGTTTTGTAGTTCCACCTTTTATACCAGTGAAAATATCGAATTCTTTCTATATCAAAGCCTTTTTGCTTTTGATCATGGACACACTCCCTTGAAACTTTACTTTCAATTGCTGCCAAACTGATTGTGAATTATCTTCATGCTGCAACAACACCAAGATATCCTCTTTAATTGCCTGTTGAAGAATGCTCATCATCTTCTTCTCAGCTTTGAAATCATCCTGTTCAGTTTGTGTCAAACTGCCAATTCCCTTCTCAAGACCCAAACCATCCTTTGGTGGAACATACTTCGACTCAATCTTCATCCAACACTCAAAGTGATTGGCTTGTACCCAGTTTTTGAATCTCCCAGACCAACCCAAATATTCATCGATATTCATCAGTTTAGGTTGTTTCTGCATCGTCCCCAACTCATTCTCCATATTCATGTTTTGAACTATACTGGCTGGGTTTTGTGCTGCTGTCATCCCACCGCTGGCAAAAAAGTTATAAAAATCTTGATTTTCCATTTTTAGAAATCAGATTACCAAAAAAAAAATTCAAGTTTCGAAAAATAGGTTTTTAAACGAAATTACACAAGATCAGTCTTCAAACGAAATTACAGACCTAATGGACTTTCACACGGAATTAGACCTTCACACGAGATTAACTTCAAACGGAATTAACTTTCACACGAAATTACCACTTCAAACGAAATTAGTTGTGATTTTGAAACGAGATTTGGTATTCCGTGCGGAATTAGCCAAACAGGGTGAATTTTCAAGCGGAAATAGTAATTCTGTGCGGAATTACTGAGATTTTTCAAATGAAATCAAACTGTTCGTTCATGCGGAATTACTGTTTGGCCCATTTTTTGTCACTTTTACTTCGAATTTTGATCTGATTCTCTCAAGGGTTTGTTAAAACACAGTTTTACACACAATACTAGAAAATCAGTCCATTTTGTCTGTTAGATTGTCCAGAAGTCCAATAAAGTGTAGAAAAAGGCACTGATTCAAGTGTATTGACTCATCACTTGCTCTGATACCAACTGTAGGATCGTTTTACCGACCGATTGAGTCAATAAGAGACAATACACACTGTTTGAGAGGCGGAAACAATCAAACAGAGTAGAATCAGTGAAGAATGGTGTAGAAAACAGAGATATCACTTTAAAACAGCTTTCTCATTAAAATTGAACTTGATTACACGGCAGAATTTTTGGCAGCACTTCGTGGCAATGCTCGTAATTCCGTATCAAATGATAAAGACAACACACATATATATAGAGCCCTAATTCCGCACGAAACTATAACATGTCAGTTCATGCGGAATTACCTTAAGTAATTCCGTGCGGAATTAGGTCATACATCATTCATGCGAAATTACAAAAATAACCCTTAACTTTACAACTTTGACACATTAGACCCCTAGACTTAAGACGTAGGCTTTAGACATCGTGCACCAATAATAGGTTCCCCTAAAAATGGAGGTTTCCCATGTTTTCAAAACATATGTTTATTTTCTTTTAAATCATCATCAAACATCAATAACAAAATCAAGACTTACCACAACCAAAATCATGTAAATTACACTACATCATGAACTTGAAGTTTTTGGAAAAACTTGTAGTAACTTACCATGTTATTTAGTAGGTAGAGTTACCCTTAAAAATATGGTTATTTGTTTGTAAATAACTTTATTAAAAGATTAAGTCATTTACAACTTGCAAGATGAATTTTCTAAAAATATTTCTTTTGTATTTTTCTTGTTACAATCATGTTCCTAGCCTTGTTTAAACACTAAAAATTAGTGTAAGTTTAAGCAAAAGCCATGATCTTTCAAAAATCATATTTTGAACTTGGTTTTCTTGGAAAATCATTCATAAATCTTGGATCTACAAGTTCACTAGTTTACTTCGTTTATCATCTTACAAGAAATCATTTTTATTCATCAAGTTCATGTCTTTACAAGAAGATGATTATTCTAGGTTGTTACATAATCATCCTCCCACTTGCTAGATTAAGTGTTTAAACATCATCTAGCAAGCTTCATGTGATGATTAACATCATCATCTCAAGAAATCAACAAACAAATATTACTCATGCACTAAACAATATCATTTCAACAAGATTTCATCATATGTAAAGCTTATGTTTCAAGATTCAAGATTCAAGTCTTTTAGTGTTCTTATGATTTCAACATAATACATCTTTTAACCACTAAAAATATGAAGTAAACAAGATCAAGAGAGCCTTACCACTAGCTTCAAGCTTGGGAAGAACAATGGTGAAGATGGAGTGGATAAAAGCAAATGAAGAAGGTCCTTCAAGATTCAAGACCACCAAGCTCCTTAACCTTGCTTCTTACACCTTGTATGCAATTGTGAATGGATGAAATGGAATTGATGATGATGGTGGAGTGGGGTGGTGGTCTCGGCCGTGAATGGAGGAGAAGGGAGGAGAGAGTGTGGTGTTGAGTGGTGTGTGTGAGAATGAAGGAGGTTAGGTCTTCTTATAACATGTTTAGCTAATGACCATTGTGTATTATGTCTTGAAAGTACTATACAAATCCCTAACACAATCTTGGAAGATTTAAGTGAATCATATAAGATCAAGTAAGGATCTTAGTGGGGACCCACATGTGACCGTCCACATGTAATGGGGGGGGGGGTTAATGTAATTTTGAATGGTAATTAGTTAGTTAATATTTCAAATCCAAGTATATGGTTACAAATGTTAGTTACAAGATATTCTAATGGGTGTTAGGGTGTTCGGGGTTCATAACTAGCTCTGAAATAAGTAAACAATGCTTCTAGTAATATTTTGATGTTCCGGGTAATGTCCGGTTGTTTGGTTAAATACCGTTCGTTAAAGTGCTAAATTGCACCGTTTACTGTCCTTTATGTCCCCTTTTGTGACACTTTCAATTCCCGACACTTAGGAAAGTATTCTGGATCAATTTGTCATATTTTTACATGGTAAAATCTTGTTACAATGCTGAATTTTGCTGAAATATGTAAAATTCAGCATTTAAAGTGAGTTTCGGATGCTTTTTAGTGTGTATTTTAGCTTCCGGAAAGTCTATATATAAACCTTTGTATGTACTCTTGGGTTTTAATGTATTCCTGACGTTGGACCTACACCTAGACCCCAATTCTTTTATATGACTGCTTTCTATAGATTTGTTGACACAATGTGTCTTACCGGTGAGTTTACTAGTATTTCTGACGCAACGCTATCGTTGATGCAATAAGCAATATTTTGTAGTATAAAACGTGCATGAATTCACTTGTATAGTATGTAATCAGACAATGTTGACATTTAAGCACATAATTGCAGTCATTAAATAATAATTAAAGTGTACTGAAATTACTGGTTTGGTGCAAGTTGTCACTGTCTCCCCCCGTTAAAAGAATTTCGTCCCGAAATTCAGGCTGAGCTGACTCTTGCAGGAGTCTTCTTGAACAGGTGGGGGTACTTTTCTTTAAACTGGTCTTCACGTTCCCACGTGTACTCGGGTCCGTGCTTAGAGTTCCAACGTACTTTGACAAGTTTGACAATGCTTCTCCTGGTCTTGTTGACTTTCCAATTTGTAACCTCAACGGGTTGTTATGTAAATCGGAAGGTGTCATCAATATGCACTTCATCCGTAGGGATGATCACGTTTTCTTGTGTTGGACTCTTCTTGAGGTTGGATACATGGAACGTGTCATGTACTCCATTAAGTTCTTCCGGTAATTCCAACTTGTATGCCACGGTACCAATCCTTTCCAAGATTTTGAATGGTCTGATGTATCGTGGGTTCAGCTTTCCACGTTTTCCGAATCTTACCACGCCCTTCCAAGGTGAGACTTTTAACAAAACTTTGTCTCCCACCTTGAATTCTAATGGTTTTCGTCTTCGATCAGCGTAGCTCTTTTGTCGATCTCGTGCCGCCTTAATGCGCTCTCGGATCTGCATAATCTTGTCGGTTGTCTCTTGTACAAGTTCAGGACCAACTATTCGTTTGTCTCTAGCGTCTGCCCAACATACGAGCGAGCGGCACTTGCAGCCATACAGAGCTTCGAACGGTGCAGCTTTTATGCTCGTAAGATAACTGTTATTGTAGGAAAACTCAACTAAAGGTAGGTGAGTACCCCAGCTACCGCCTAGGTCCATAACAAATGCGCGTAGCATATCCTTCAGCGTTTGTATGGTCCGTTCGCTCTGACCGTCTGTTTTCGGATGGAAGGCCGTGCTTAGATCTAGCTGAGATCCAAAGGCTTCCTGAAAGGATTGCTAGATTCTTGAGACAAAACGTCCATCTCTGTCTGAAATAATTGAGATAGGCACTCCATGACGTGCCACGATTTCCTTTAACTATATCTCAGCAAGCTTTCCAGTGCTATCCTTCTCTCGGATTGGTAGGAAATGCGCAGATTTTGTTAATCGATCAACTATCACCCATATCATGTCATGCCCTCTAGGGGTCCTGGGTAATTTTGTTATAAAGTCAATCGAGATTTGCTCCCTCTTCCACATGGGTATCTCTGGTTGTTGTAGTAGGCCGGACAGTTTCTGATATTCAGCCTTAACCTTAGCACAAGTTAGGCACTTTCCAACATAAACAACAACGTCGCTCTTGAGTCTCGGCCACCAATAATAATCTTTCAAATCTTGATACATTTTGTCCGATCCTGGATGGATCGAGTATCTCGACTTGTGCACTTCATCAAGGATAACTTCTCGAATACCGCCATAGAGTGGAACCCATATACGCTTCTTAAAGTATAAGGTTCCCTCTTCACTTGGCACCGTATATTTCAACATACCCCAGAGGTATTCAGCTCTACGATTTTCCATCTTAAGGGCTTCTTGTTGTGCATCACGAATGCGTGTAGTGAGGTTCGTTCGAATAGTCATTTCCAATGCTCGAACCCTTAGGGTCTTACCCCTTTCTTTTCGGCTCAACGCGTCCGCTACAACGTTTGCCTTTCCAGGATGGTACTTAATCTCACAGTCATAATCGTTTAGTAGCTCGACCCACCGACGCTGACGCATGTTTAATTCATCCTGATCGAATATGTGTTGTAGACTTTTGTGATCTGTGAAGATTGTACATCGAGTACCATATAAATAGTGTCACCAGATCTTCAAGGAGAATACCACCACGCCTAGTTCCAAGTCATGCGTGGTATAATTCCTTTCATGTACCTTCAATTGTCTTGAAGCGTAAGCGATGAATTTTTGGCGCTGCATAAGCACGCAACCCAAACCTTGTTGTGAAGCGTCGCAGTATACCATGAAGTCTTCAATGCCTTCGGGTAAGGATAGTATCGGTGCATCGCATAGCTTATTTTTGAGCAGTTGGAAGGCTTCTTCCTGCTTATTACCCCAGTCGTACTTATTATCTTTCTGCATGAGGGTAGTTAGCGGTTGAGCTATCTTGGAGAAATTCTCAATGAATCGCCGGTAATAGCCCGCTAAGCCCAAAAATTGTCGAACTTCAGTTGGGATTTTGGGGGCTTCCCAATTCTTTATTGCTTCAATCTTGGCTGGGTCGACATGAATGCCCCTCTCATTCACAACTGACCAAGAAACTGTACTTCGCGAATCCAGAATTCGTACTTTGAGAATTTTGCATAAAGTTTCTCTTTTTCAGTAGTTCCAAAATGGTTCTGAGGTGTTGCTTGTGCTCTTCTTTCATTCGCGAGTAAATCAGGATATCATCGATAAATAGAATCACGAATTTGTCGAGATATGGTTTGCATACGCGGTTCATCAGATCCATAAATACCACTGGTGCGTTCGTCAGTCCGAATGGCATCACAAAGAACTCGTAATGCCCATAACGTGTTCTGAATGCAGTTTTTGGTACGCTTTCCTCTTGAATCCTTAACTGATGGTATCCAGATCGAAGATCGATCTTGGAATAGTAGCTCGATCCTTGCAATTGATCAAATAAGTCGTCAATCCTCGGTAGTGGGTACCGATTCTTGATTGTGAGCTTGTTCAGTTCTCTCTGTAATCGACACACATCCGCAGAGTTCCATCCTTTTTCTTCACGAACAATATTGGAGCTCCCCAGGGCGAGAAGCTTGGCCTTATGAATCCTTTATCCAACAACTCCTGGAGTTGTGTAGATAATTCTTGCATTTCGGATGGTGCAAGTCGATAGGGTGCCTTGGCTACAGGAGCGGCTCTTGGAACCAAGTCTATGTGGAATTCGACTTGTCGTTGAGGAGGTAGTCCTGGAAGATCTTCGGGAAAAACATCAGGGAATTCCTTAACCACAGGAATGTCTTCGAGTTTCGGCTCCTCGGCCTTCTTATCTACAACGTGCGCTAGGAAAGCAACACATCCTTTCCTTAAGCACTTCTGTGCTTTCATACAACTGATGATTCTCCGAGGCGCGTCTCGATTTTTTCCATGCACGATGAGAGTTTCATCATTCTTCAGAGGGATGCAAATGATTTTCTCATGACAAACAACTTCGGCTTTTTTCTTGGACAACCAGTCCATTCCAACCACTACATCGAAGCTACCCAATTGAATAGGTAAGATGTCACACCCCTTTCTAAGGCGGAAGCACGAGGTGTGATCATCAAAGGTTCTCATTGCATACGAAAGGTAAATATACTACATGCTCATAAAAATAACTTCAAAAACCCATAACATTACGTTACTGAAAACATAGATTAAGTGTTACATCACGAGACAACATATTGTCTGAAAGTTTACAACTTTATTTAAGGATAAACATAAACATCATCCAGGAGCATGAATAAGACCGCGAGCACATCCACTTTAGTTACCTGAAATACATGTGAGTTTTTGGAAAAACGTCAACATAATGTTGGTGTGAATTCATGCAGTTCTTGTATTGAACGTTTATATACTTTGTATGAAAACATGGTATGTATCTCGTATAAATCAAGTATTTCTGTATGTATCAAGTTGTTAATGGGTTGCAAGGCCGTTAACATGTGACACGACATAGGAAGCATCCAACCATAGACATTTTTCTAGTTGTCGATTCGTGACTGAGACACAAAAGCACTACTTGGTACTAGTATTCACCAAGAGTGTGGCTGCCCAAAAACCCATTAGATCTAACCTTTTGTTCTGCGGTCTTAGTATGTACACGATTAATGGTGCTTATGGTACCCTATTCGTGACACGATTTCTCGTATCATTCCTCAATTCTTGTATCCATCATACCATTTGTAAACACTGTAACATTTGTAACATGTATTTCACCCCCGAAGTTATAAAACTGAAAACATTTAAAAGAAAAGTGGGAGCATGAACTCACAACTTTGCGTTTTGCGCCGTAAACTTCACCGGGTTTGCTTATATAGCGTCGTGACCTATACGTGTTTTATTAACGTTAGTCACTAGACTTGTATCACACAAGTACAAGTCACCATCTTTAATGTATTTGTTCTTTAAGTGTTAAAAATAATTTATATTTTTAACTATGTATCTTACTTATATTATTTTCTCAAAAATAAATATAAGTATCTTGTATTTTTCACCCGAGTTACGTATTTTGTCCAAAAACTTCATTTCATGTTCATAACTTGTACAAGTTATTTATTCCATTAAGAAATATATTTTCATAAATATATTTTCTTGTATTTGTCTAGGCATGTTGTTTGTGTATTTTGTATTTCTACTCCTTGGGAGTACTTAGTGTATTTTCAGGTCCTGATACACTATCACGTATAATACATACTACATATGAAAATTACTTTCTTCATTCAAGTTCATGAAAACATAAAGTATGATGATCTTGGTCTTTCACAAGATCACCACTTTAACTTACTAGATCATGTGTTTAATCACAATCTAGTAGCTTCCATATGATGTCTAACATCACTAACAGTAATAATTAATCAAGAAGAAGCAAATCAACCCAATCAACCTATATTCTTATGTATTTAAGCTTATGTTAACGATTCATGTTCATATTCTTTAGTGTTCTTGTGTTTAACAATATATATCATCTTTTAACCATCAAGATATGAAGAAATAAGAGATTATGAGGGCTCACCCCTAGCAACAAGGCTAGCGAAGATTACTAGAACTTGAAGATGAGAAAATGGTTGGATAAAAGCAAACGGGTGAGGTCCTTCAAGATCCACAAGCTTCCAACTTCCTAAATCACCTTCTAGCACCTTATGTGAACCTTAAAATGCTTGGAAGATGAATGAAAATGGATGGTGTATGGGGGGTGGGTGTGAGCCGAGAACAAGGGGAGGGAGATGGAGGAGATGGGTTATGAAAGATGAATGGGGTTATGATCTCCAAGATCCTACTTATAACCATTTTATGGTTTAGTCCAAAGGGTAATGTGTTCATGAAAGTACTAACAAATCTCTAATTAAATCTTGGCAAGAGCGCCACACCCTTGGGACCGTCCAGCACTAGGGGGGGGGGGGTAAAGTGTAAGTTTTCAATGGTAGGTTAAGCATTCTAATTAAATTTCAAGTATAGTGTTTAGTGTTTAGGTGTATAATGTGTTATGTAGTGTGTTAGGATGTTCAGTGATCATAACTGGCTCAGAAATAAATAAACAATGCTTCTAGTATAATTTTGATGTTCCGGGTAATGTGCGGTTGTTCGGTTAAATACCGGTTCGTTAAGGTGCTAAATTGCACCGTTTTGGTGTCCTTTATGTCCCCTTTTGCGATACTTTCAATTCCCGACACTTCGGAAAGTATTCTGGATCAATTTGTCATCATTTTACATAGTACAATCTTGTTATAATGCTGAATTTTGTTGAAATATATAAAATTCAGCATTTAAAATGTGTTTCGGGTGCTATTTAGTGCGTATTTTAGCTTCCAAAAAGTCTATATGTTAACCCTTGTATGTACTCTTGGGTTTTAATGTACTCTTGTCGTTGGACCTACACCTAGGCCCCAATTCTTTTGTCTGACTGCTTTCTGCAGATTTGTTGACACAATGTGTCTTACCGGTGAGTTTACTAGTATTTCTGACGCAACGCTGTTCATTAATGCATAAAGCAATATCTTGTAGTATAAAACGTGCATGAATTCACTTGTATAGTATGTAATCAGACAATGTTGACATTTAAGCACATAATTGCAGTTATCAAGTATCAATTAAATTGTACGGAAATTACCGGTTTTGTGCCAGTTGTCACAGTCTCCCCCCGTTAAAAGAATTGCGTCCCGAAATTCAGGCTGAACTAACTCTCACAGGATTCTTCTTGAACATGTGAGGGTACTTTTCTTTAAACTGGTCTTCACGTTCCCACGTGTACTCGGGTCCGTGCTTAGAGTTCCAACGTACGTTGACAAGTTTGACAGTGCTCCTCCTGGTCTTGTTGACTTTCCAGTCTGTAACCTCAACGGGTTGTTCTATAAATCGGAGGGTGTCATCAATATGCACTTCATCCGCAGGGATGATCACATTTTCTTGTGTTGGACTCTTCTTGAGGTTGGATACATGGAACGTATCATGTACTCCATTAAGTTCTTCCGGTAATTCCAACTTGTATGCCACGGTACCAATTCTTTCTAAAATCTTGAATGGTACGATGTATCGTGGATTCAGCTTTCCACGCTTTCCAAATCTTACTACACCCTTCCAAGGTGAGACCTTTAACAAAACTTTGTCTCCCACCTCGAATTCTAATGGTTTTCGTCTTCGATTAGCGTAGCTCTTTTGTCGATCTCAAGCCGTGTGACACCCCAGGAAAACCAGTGAACGATACAACTCACCTAGCTTCCTCAGTAACTGCATGCTAAATTTCGGGACGAAATTTCTTTCAAGTTGGGGATAATGTGACAACTCGAGTTTTCAAGATTCCTATTCCGCATTTATTGCACGTTTATGGTTGTTTAGTTGTTTACTTGCACAATTAGTTTGCTATGAAACTGTATACGTTTTGATACAATAAAGTGTTTTGTGATTGTGCATGGTTATGTGTTAATTGTGATACACTTGTCAAATGCATAAACTTGGTGGTGGAACTGTGAAATTGTTTGAGATGGTGCACTATTGTAAAATATAATAATAAAGGGGGTAAAGAGTTATTAGTGAAATCTAAATCATACTTAACCCTAATCTCCTACCCTAATCATTCACTAATCATTCACAAAGAATCAAAACACGTACTTCCACCTCCTATAATCCTCTCTACAACCATCTTCTCATCATTCTTGGATTCACAAGTCCTTTTGCATCAAGTTTGATTACCAATCTATCTAGAATCAAATCAAGGTAATGGTTTAATCATTGTTTGTGATTAATTGTTGATTGATTGATGCATGTAAACCCTAGTTCTTCACAATACTAGCTCTGTAGTTGTTGATTGAATCCTGATGATTGTGAAATGATATTGATTGGTTGTGTAATTGGTTGCTTGCTATCGAGATATGTCTGATATGATGAAGGCGTAAATTATTGAATTGTTTTCTACTGTGCAATATGTGATTAGGGTTTCCAGATCATGAAAACTATGAACGTAACTGTCAGTGCATATGAATGTTTGAATAATGTTCATGATAGGCAGAGTTTTAAAGAATGTTGTCTGAGTTTTGAGGTCCGAACATTATACATGTGAATGTAGTCCGACTTTTTCTTTATGAATATAAGTCCAAGTTTCCTGATTGATAAGCCTTTGTCCGACCTTTAACATATGCATATGGTCCGATCTTCTTACTTGTGATATAAGTCCGACTTTTATGAATCAAGCATGGTCCGAGTTTTTGAATGATACATCAAGGGGTCCGAATTTTTATGTGCATGCCCTAGTCCAAACTTGTAAGTGGAATTTATGTCCGACTTTTGTTGATTGTTAAGAGTCTCCGAGTTTTAAACCCCCCCCCCTCACAAGGTCCGAGTTTCTTGAGCCCCACCCCTAGTCCGACTTTGTGAAAGAGATCCCCCAAGTCCGAGTTTTAATGGGAAGCCCCCTTGTCCCTTGTCCGAGGTTGTAAGTAGGGAAACCCCCACTTCTTGTCCGAGTTTTGCTATGCACACATAGGATCCGAGTTTTGGCCATGGGGGTCTTATCCGAATTATTATACATAACACACTTGGTCTGACTTTTATATGTAGACATGTGGTCCGACCTTCTACTAGATACATTTGTAATCCGAGCTTTGTTAATAGTTATACGGTCCGAGCATGTTGACTTGTTAACTGAACCAAGTTAATATTGAATGAAATATGATTATCTTGTCACCACTGTATGCATGATACTGAATGTTACTTACTGTATGTTGCTGTACATTACCGTATGTTACTGTAATTGCTGTATTTATGTGCAAATCCTGTCAAGTCAGTATGTAATCAATTATCACACACAGTCGATTGAACACCAAGACTTGTAAACCCTACTCGAATGTAACACTCACATCGTATCGTGTGCAATGTATCCTAGGTCGTGTGTAACGGACATAGACATATAATAAACTCTAGAAGCAATAACATACCGAGCAAATCAAGGTGAGTTCACACAGCCAAGGCATGGGGTTCCCATGGTGGGAATGGGATTGATTTATTTATTTGTACTTCTCTAGATAATGGAACGTAGTGATATGATCCTCGGGTGAGGAAGGTGATTGGTTAAGATACTGCTAGACTAGTGATGCTTATAGAACTGATCTTCGCACGCACGCCGGGATTGGCTGCGATAATATGACTGATCTTCGCACTCATGCCAGGGTTGGCTGCGATAATATGACTAATCTTCGCACACATGCCTAGGAAGGCTGCGAACTATACACTAAAACTTCGCACAGGTTCCGGGTGGCCGCGATACAAACATACCTAGTCTAGAATACTTGAGAATTTTGCTTAATCTTCGCATACATGCCTGGAGGGCTGCGATACGAACTAATACGATACACGACTTAACGAACGAACATAATACTACTCATACTATTACAATTACTGAACTTTACACTGTGAACTCGCTCAACTAGTTGTTGATCCTCTGTTACATGCCTTGCAGGTCGTTAGATACATGGAGCTTGCACTGGGAGGAGCAGGTCATTGTGGAGCATGGATCGTGGATGCCATGTTAAAACGTTTAAACAATCAAACTTAACATTACTTTGGGTTTACACTTACATACTTTGGACTTCCATTATTACGCTTCCGCTATTGATACTATGTTTGGTTTAAAACATCAATTGTATTGAATTGGGTTTTACGAACTATCTTATTTATATTATGCTATGTTCAATATGATTGATGGCTTGATCCTGGTCAGTCACGCTCCCAAGCGGTGATACTCCGTTGGTGGATTTTGGGGGTGTGACAGATTGGTATCAGAGCCATTGGTTATAGAGAACTTGGTTTTAATATGGGAAAACATTTCTATTAAAACAAGACTATAACCGAAACAATGCTCTCAACGATCCACAACGACGCTTCGCTCCACGTGCAAGACTCAACATCCTAGGTAATAAGGTTTATGTTTATTGCCTACAAGCTAGAATTGCATAGAACTTTGCTCGTAGTATGCTTACATTACTTTGCTCACTACTTGTTATTGCTTGAGAACACCTATGTGCTTACACTCTTCTGTCATCGCACTATTCGCGAACCTCTCTCACCTATGTTGCCTTTGATGTGAAGATCAATGGCCGGACGTATCAATTTGACACAAGCCCAGTTGACGGCTCTTATCAATGAACAAGTTGCTGCGGCACTTGCAGCTGCAAATGCAGGAGGTATACCCTGCAGTCGTAACTCATTCCAGGATCTTTAGATCCTACGTTCCTAAACAACTCTTATGTTTAACCTCATTCTGTTCTTACACATTAGGTCAACACGTTCTGCAACCTGTGTGTACTTTCAAGAACTTCATGGACTGTCGTCCAGGCACATTCAGTGGCACCGAGGGGGCAGTGGGACTCCTCCATTGGTTTGAGAAGTTAGAGTCGGTATTCAAAATGTGTGAATGCCCTGAGGATCGCAGGGTGAAGTACGCCACTGGCACGTTGGAAGGAATCGCGTTAACTTGGTGGAACGCGCAAGTGCAGATCTTAGGGTTGGCAGCTGCTAACGCCACCCCTTGGAATGACTTCAAGGAACTGATTAAACGTGAATACTACACTCGAGAAGACATCCACAAGCTGGAAGATGAGTTCTATCATTTGAAAATGACTGGGTCAGAGATTGAAGCTTACACTAAACGGTCAAACGAGCTGGCCGTGTTGTGTCCAACTATGGTGGACCCTCCAATCAAGCGCATTGAGTTGTATCTCAAGGGGTTAGCGCCAGAAATCCAGAGCCATGTGAAATCGGCTAATCTTGATAATATCCAGGTATTCAGCGCCTTGCTCATCGTATTACGGATCAGGCAGTGGAACAGAACAAGCTGCCAAAACGCATCAGGGCTACCACTACTACCGTTACTACTTATGCTACTCCCAGTGACAACAAGAGAAAATGGGAGGGGGATTCCAGCAGGGGATCAGTTTCTGTTCAGTCTCAAGCACAGCAACGTAAGACAAACGACTACCAGAATCCGAGTCAGCAGACATCAGGCAGCCAGGGGCAGGGTGGATATCAGGGAATTCACCCACTGTGTAATAAGTGCAACAGACACCACAGCGGGCGGTGTCGTAAAGAACGATGTCAGAGATGTCTCAAGTTAGGGCATGAAGCTAAAGACTGCAGGAGTTCACGACCTGCAACCCAGAATCAGCAACACCCACCACCAGCTCCACAGAACCAGCATCAGCAGCAGCATCAGCGGGGTAACAGGGGATGTTTTCAGTGTGGGGCTGAAGGTCATTTCAAGCGTGATTGTCCCCAGTTGAACCAGAATCGCAATAACAATAACAACAACAAACAGGGCAATGGGAACAACAACAACGGTGGGAACAACAACGGCAATGAAGCAAGGGGTCGTGCATTTGTGTTGGGGCAGGGTGGTGCCAGAAATGATCCCAACGTCGTTATGGGTAAGTTTCTTCTCGACGATATTTATGTTACTGCTTTGTTTGATTCGGATGCGGATACGAGTTATATGTCTTTGAAAATGAGTAAATTGTTAAAACGTACACCAACACCCCTAAACACCAAACATGTCGTAGAGCTAGCAAACGGTAAAAGTGTAGAGGCCACACAGATAGTTAAGGGTTGTAGCATTGTCTTAGCTGGTCAGACTTTCTCCATCGGCCTCATTCCTATAGTTCTGGGTAGTTTCGACATCGTCATCGGCATGGATTGGTTATCCAAGCAGCAAGCAGAAATCTTATGTAAGGAGAAGATCATTCGTATTCCTCGTTCGGGTAAAGAACCTCTCGAAGTTCAAGGCGACAAGAGTGGTGCTGTGGTTGGCATCATCTCTTTCTTGAAGGCTCAGAAATGTTTACGAAAGGGTCATACTGCCATTTTGGCACTTGTTACTGATGCATCGACAAAGGAGAAAAGAATAGAGGATATTCCAGTTGTACGTGATTTTCCTCAAGTGTTTCCTGAAGATTTACCTGGTCTACCGCCTCATCGTCAGGTCGAGTTTCAAGTCGAACTAGCTCCAGGAGCAGCACCTATAGCTCGCACACCGTATCGATTAGCTCCAACTGAACTGGAGGAACTGTCTAAGCAACTACAAGAGCTCTTGGATAAGGGCTTCGTTCGTCCAAGCTCTTCACCTTGGGGAGCTCTAGTACTATTCGTGAAAAAGAAGGATGGCATTTTCAGGATGTGCATTGATTACCGTGAACTGAACAAGGTGACAGTGAAGAACCGCTATCCTCTTCCTCGTATTGACGACCTATTCGACCAGTTGCAAGGGTCGAGTTACTACTCCAAGATTGATTTGAGGTCAGGGTATCATCAGCTGAGAGTCCGCGAGGAGGACGTCTCCAAGACAGCATTCAGAACTCGCTACGGTCATTACGAGTTCCTGGTCATGCCATTTGGGCTTACGAACGCGCCCGCCGTTTTTATGGATCTTATGAACAGGGTGTGCAAACCCTATCTTGACAAGTTCGTCATTGTCTTCATCGACGACATTCTGATCTACTCCAAGAGTCAGGAGGAACACGAGCAGCACTTACGACTTATCTTGGAACTTCTTCGAAAAGAGCAACTGTACGCAAAGTTTTCGAAATGTGACTTCTGGCTTCGTGAAGTCCACTTCTTAGGCCATGTGGTGAACAGGGATGGGATTTATGTCGATCCATCCAAGGTAGATTCGATCAGGAACTGGCCTGCACCACGTACACCAACGGAAATATGCCAATTCTTGGGTTTGGCGGGGTACTACAGACGATTCATCAAAGACTTCTCAAAGATCGCACAGCCGCTCGCAATGTTGACACAGAAAGGTGTTACCTATCGTTGGGGTGATACACAGGAAACGGCTTTTCAGTACTTAAAGGATAGGCTATGCAGCGCACCTATTCTCTCACTGCCAGAGGGCACAGACGATTTTGTAGTATATTGTGACACATCGATACAGGGGCTTGGTTGTGTATTGATGCAGCGGGATAAGGTTATTGCTTACGCTTGTCGTCAACTCAAGGTTCACGAACGGAACTACACGACGCACGATTTAGAGCTGGGAGCTGTTGTTTTTGCACTTAAGATATGGCGACACTACCTGTACGGTACCAAGTGCACAATTTACACCGATCACAGGAGTCTCGAGCATATCTTCAAGCAGAAGGAATTGAATATGCGTCAGCGAAGATGGGTTGAACTTTTAAACGATTACGAATGCGCTATTAAGTATCATCCAGGCAAAGCCAATGTTGTGGCTGACGCTCTCAATCGAAAGGACACTCTACCTAGACGCGTACGAGCCTTGCAGCTCACTATTCAGTCCAGTCTTCCTGCACAAATACGAACTGCTCATATGGAAGCATTAAAGCCTGAAAACGTCAAAGCTGAAGCTTTACGTGGCTCGAGGCAACGATTAGAACAAAAGGAAGACGGCGCCTACTATGTAACAGGACGTATTTGGGTTCCACTATATGGTGGTTTACGAGAACTTGTGATGGATGAAGCTCATAAGTCTCGCTATTCGGTACATCCAGGTTCGGATAAAATGTATCACGACATCAGAACTACATATTGGTGGCCTAGCATGAAGGCCCACATTGCTACTTACGTCGGCAAGTGTTTGACATGTGCAAAAGTTTAAGTGGAGTATCAGAAACCTTCAGACCTACTTCAGCAACCCAGGATACCACAGTGGAAATGGGAAGAAATTTCCATGGATTTTGTTACTGGCCTGCCTAGATCCCAGCGCGGGAATGATACTATTTAGGTGATCGTAGATCGACTCACAAAGTCTGCTCAATTCTTGGCTATCAAAGAAACGGGTAAGTTCTCTACATTAGCAGACATCTACTTGAAAGAAGTTGTTTCGAGGCACGGGGTGCCCACCTCTATTATTTCGGATCGGGATGCACGATTCACTTCAGAACTATGGCAAGCGATGCACAAAGCTTTTGGCTCTCGATTAGACATGTGCACAGCTTATCACCCTCACACGGATGGGCAGTCTGAGCGCACGATTCAAACTCTGGAAGACATGCTTCGGGCGTGTGTTATCGATTTCGGCAACGGCTGGGAAAAGCATCTCCCTTTGGTGGAGTTTTCGTATAATAACAGTTATCACACCAGCATACAAGCTGCTCCATTCAAGGCATTGTACGGACGTAAATGCCGGTCACCTCTCTGTTGGGCAGAGGTGGGGGATAGTCAGATCACGGGTCCAGAGATTATAGTGGACGCCACGGAGAAGATTGCACAAATACGACAACGTATGGCGGCAGCACGCGACCGTCAGAAAGCCTACGCGGATAAGCGTAGAAAACCGTTGGAATTTCAGGTCGGGGGCCGGGTTTTATTAAAAGTCTCACCCTGGAAGGGTGTGGTTCGTTTTGGCA
Source organism: Helianthus annuus (assembly GCF_002127325.2). Lineage (NCBI taxonomy): Eukaryota > Viridiplantae > Streptophyta > Magnoliopsida > Asterales > Asteraceae > Helianthus > Helianthus annuus. The sequence goes on along the minus strand of NC_035446.2, from coordinate 35,871,783 downwards.
AAAGGGGCAAACTAAATCCGCGGTATGTCGGACCGTTCGAGATCATTGAGAAAATAGGCAAAGTGGCCTACAAGCTAAACCTACCAGCTGAACTCGGTGCAGTTCACAACGTATTCCACGTGTCGAATCTGAAGAAGTGCCTGTCAGATGAGACTCTCATAATTCCTTTCAAGGAACTCACTATCGACGAGCGGTTGCAGTTCGTCGAGGAACCTGTAGAAATCACGGGCCGGGATGTTAAGGTCCTCAAACACAAGAGAATCCCTCTTGTTCGAGTTCGTTGGAACTCCAAACGTGGCCCAGAGTACACCTGGGAACGCGAAGACCAGATGACAGAAAAGTACCCCCAGTTATTCGAAACCAATGCAACTACTACTGAGGCTGAAGCTCCTACTGCGGAATTTCGGGACGAAATTCCAAATCAACGGGGGGATGATGTGACACCCCAGGAAAACCAGTGAACGATACAACTCACCTAGCTTCCTCGGTAACCGCATGCTAAATTTCGGGACGAAATTTCTTTCAAGTTGGGGATAATGTGACAACTCGAGTTTTCAAGATTCCTATTCCGCATTTATTGCACGTTTATGGTTGTTTAGTTGTTTACTTGCACAATTAGTTTGCTATGAAACTGTATACGTTTTGATACAATAAAGTGTTTTTTGATTGTGCATGGTTATGTGTTAATTGTGATACACTTGTCAAATGCATAAACTTGGTGGTGGAACTGTGAAATTGTTTGAGATGGTGCACTATTGTAAAATATAATAATAAAGGGGGTAAAGAGTTATTAGTGAAATCTAAATCATACTTAACCCTAATCTCCTACCCTAATCATTCACTAATCATTCACAAAGAATCAAAACACGTACTTCCACCTCCTATAATCCTCTCTACAACCATCTTCTCATCATTCTTGGATTCACAAGTCCTTTTGCATCAAGTTTGATTACCAATCTATCTAGAATCAAATCAAGGTAATGGTTTAATCATTGTTTGTGATTAATTGTTGATTGATTGATGCATGTAAACCCTAGTTCTTCACAATACTAGCTCTGTAGTTGTTGATTGAATCCTGATGATTGTGAAATGATATTGATTGGTTGTGTAATTGGTTGCTTGCTATCGAGATATGTCTGATATGATGAAGGCGTAAATTATTGAATTGTTTTCTACTGTGCAATATGTGATTAGGGTTTCCAGATCGTGAAAACTATGAACGTAACTGTCAGTGCATATGAATGTTTGAATAATGTTCATTATAGGTAGAGTTTTAAAGAATGTTGTCTGAGTTTTGAGGTCCGAACATTATACATGTGAATGTAGTCCGAGCTTTTTCTTTATGAATATAAGTCCAAGTTTCCTGATTGATAAGCCTTTGTCCGACCTTTAACATATGCATATGGTCCGATCTTCTTACATGTGATATAAGTCCGACTTTTATGAATCAAGCATGGTCCGAGTTTTTATGTGCATGCCCTAGTCCGAACTTGTAAGTGGAATTTATGTCCGACTTTTGTTGATTATTAAGAGTGTCCGAGTTTTAACCCCCCCCCCTCACAAGGTCCGAGTTTCTTGAGCCCCACCCCTAGTCCGACTTTGTGAAAGAGATCCCCCAAGTCCGAGTTTTAATGGGAAGCCCCCTTGTCCCTTGTCCGAGGTTGTAAGTAGGGAAATCCCCACTTCTTGTCCGAGTTTTGCTATGCACACATAGGATCCGAGTTTTGGCCATGGGGGTCTTATCCGAATTATTATACATAACACACTTGGTCTGACTTTTATATGTAGACATGTGGTCCGACCTTCTACTAGATACATTTGTAATCCGAGCTTTGTTAATAGTTATACGGTCCGAGCATGTTGACTTGTTAACTGAACCAAGTTAATATTGAATGAAATATGATTATCTTGTCACCACTGTATGCATGATACTGAATGTTACTTACTGCATGTTGCTGTACATTACCGTATGTTACTGTAATTGCTGTATTTATGTGCAAATCCTGTCAAGTCAGTATGTAATCAATTATCACACACAGTCGATTGAACACCAAGACTTGTAAACCCTACTCTAATGTAACACTCACATCGTATCGTGTGCAATGTATCCTAGGTCGTGTGTAACGGACTTAGACATATAATAAACTCTAGAAGCAATAACATACCGAGCAAATCAAGGTGAGTTCACACAGCCAAGGCATGGGGTTCCCAGGGTGGGAATGGGATTGATTTATTTATTTGTACTTCTCTAGATAATGGAACGTAGTGATATGATCCTCGGGTGAGGAAGGTGATTGGTTAAGATACTGCTAGACTAGTGATGCTTATAGAACTGATCTTCACACACACACCGGGATTGGCTGCGATAATATGACTGATCTTCGCACACATGCCAGGGTTGGCTGCGATAATATGACTAATCTACGCACACATGCCTAGGAAGGCTGCGAACTATACACTAAAACTTCGCACAGGTGCCGGGTGGCCGCGATACAAACATACCTAGTCTAGAATACTTGAGAATTTTGCTTAATCTTCGCATACATGCCTGGAGGGCTGCGATACGAACTAATACGATACACGACTTAACGAACGAACATAATACTACTCATACTATTACAATTACTGAACTTTACACTGTGAACTCGCTCAACTAGTTGTTCATCCTCTGTTACATGCCTTGCAGGTCGTTAGATACATGGAGCTTGCAGAGGGAGGAGCAGGTCGTTGTGGAGCATGGATCGTGGATGCCATGTTAAAACGTTTAAACAATCAAACTTAACATTACTTTGGGTTTACACTTACATACTTTGGACTTTCATTATTACGCTTCCGCTATTGATACTATGTTTGGTTTAAAACATCAATTGTATTGAATTGGGTTTTACGAACTATCTTATTTATATTATGCTATGTTCAATATGATTGATGGCTTGATCCTGGTCAGTCACGCTCCCAAGCGGTGATACTCCGCTGGTGGATTTTGGGGGTGTGACAGATTGGTATCAGAGCCATTGGTTATAGAGAACTTGGTTATAATATGGGAAAACATTTCTATTAAAACAAGACTATAACCGAAACAATGCTCTCAACGATCCACAACGACGCTTCGCTCCACGTGCAAGACTCAACATCCTAGGTAATAAGGTTTATGTTTATTGCCTACAAGCTAGAATTGCATAGAACTTTGCTCGTAGTATGCTTACATTACTTTGCTCACTACTTGTTATTGCTTGAGAACACCTATGTGCTTACACTCTTCTGTCATCGCACTATTCGCGAACCTCTCTCACCTATGTTGCCTTTGATGTGAAGATCAATGGCCAGACGTATCAATTTGTCACACGCCCAGTTGACGGCTCTTATCAATGAACAAGTTGCTGCGGCACTTGCAGCTGCAAACGCAGGAGGTATACCCTGCAGTCGTAACTCATTCCAGGATCTTTAGATCCTATGTTCCTAAACAACTCTTATGTTTAACCTCATTCTGTTCTTACACATTAGGTCAACACGTTCTGCAACCTGTGTGTACTTTCAAGAACTTCATGGACTGTCGTCCAGCCACATTTAGTGGCACCGAGGGGGCAGTGGGACTCCTCCATTGGTTTGAGAAGTTAGAGTCGGTATTCGAAATGTGTGAATGCCCTGAGGATCGCAGGGTGAAGTACGCCACTGGCACGTTGGAAGGAATCGCGTTAACTTGGTGGAACGCGCAAGTGCAGATCTTAGGGTTGGCAGCTGCTAACGCCACCCCTTGGAATGACTTCAAGGAACTGATTAAACGTGAATACTGCACTCGAGAAGACATCCACAAGTTGGAAGATGAGTTCTATCATTTGAAAATGACTGGGTCAGAGATTGAAGCTTACACTAAACGGTCAAACGAGCTGGCCGTGTTGTGTCCAACTATGGTGGACCCTCCAATCAAGCGCATTGAGTTGTATCTCAAGGGGTTAGCGCCAGAAATCCAGAGCCATGTGACATCGGCTAATCTTGATAATATCCAGGCTATTCAGCGCCTTGCTCATCGTATTACGGATCAGGCAGTGGAACAGAACAAGCTGCCAAAACGCATCAGGGCTACCACTACTACCGTTACTACTTATGCTACTCCCAGTGATAACAAGAGAAAATGGGAGGGGGATTCCAGCAGGGGATCAGTTTCTGTTCAGTCTCAAGCACAGCAACGTAAGACAAACGACTACCAGAATCCGAGTCAGCAGACATCAGGCAGCCAGGGGCAGGGTGGATATCGGGGAATTCACCCACTGTGTAATAAGTGCAACAGACACCACAGCGGGCGGTGTCGTAAAGAACGATGTCAGAGATGTCTCAAGTTAGGGCATGAAGCTAAAGACTGCAGGAGTTCGCGACCTGCAACCCAGAATCAGCAACACCCACCACCAGCTCCACAGAACCAGCATCAGCAGCAGCATCAGTGGGGTAACAGGGGATGTTTTCAGTGTGGGGCTGAAGGTCATTTCAAGCGTGATTGTCCCCAGTTGAACCAGAATCACAATAACAATAACAACAACAACCAGGGCAATGGGAACAACAACAACGGTGGGAACAACAACGGCAATGAAACAAGGGGTCGTGCATTTGTGTTGGGGGTAGGGTGGTGCCAGAAATGATCCCGACGTCGTTATGGGTAAGTTTCTTCTCGACGATATTTATGTTACTGTTTTGTTTGATTCGGGTGCGGATATGAGTTATATGTCTTTGAAAATGAGTAAATTGTTAAAACGTACACCAACACCCCTAAACACTAAACATGTCGTAGAGCTAGCAAACGGTAAAAGTGTAGAGGCCACGCAGATAGTTAAGGGTTGTAGCATTGTCTTAGCTGGTCAGACTTTCTCCATCGACCTCATTCCTATAGTTCTGGGTAGTTTCGACATCGTCATCGGCATGGATTGGTTATCCAAGCAGCAAGCAGAAATCTTATGTAAGGAGAAGATCATTCGTATTCCTCGTTCGGGTAAAGAACCTCTCGAAGTTCAAGGCGACAAGAGTGGTGCTGTGGTTGGCATCATCTCTTTCTTGAAGGCTCAGAAATGTTTACAAAAGGGTCATACTGCCATTTTGGCACTTGTTACTGATGCATCGACAAAGGAGAAAAGAATAGAGGATATTCCAGTTGTACGGGATTTTCCTCAAGTGTTTCCTGAAGATTTACCTGGTCTACCGCCTCATCGTCAGGTCGAGTTTCAAGTCGAACTAGCTCCAGGAGCAGCACCTATAGCTCGCGCACCGTATCGATTAGCTCCAACTGAACTGGAGGAACTGTCTAAGCAACTACAAGAGCTCTTGGATAAGGGCTTCGTTCATCCAAGCTCTTCGCCTTGGGGAGCTCCATTACTATTCGTGAAAAAAAAGGATGGCACTTTCAGGATGTGCATTGATTACCGTGAACTGAACAAGGTGACAGTGAAGAACCGCTATCCTCTTCCTCGTATTGACGACTTATTCGACCAGTTGCAAGGGTCGAGTTACTACTCCAAGATTGATTTGAGGTCAGGGTATCATCAGCTGAGAGTCCGCGAGGAGGACGTCTCCAAGACAGCATTCAGAACTCGCTATGGTCATTACGAGTTCCTTGTTATGCCGTTTGGGCTTACGAACGCGCCCGCCGTTTTTATGGATCTTATGAACAGGGTGTGCAAACCCTATCTTGACAAGTTCGTCATTGTCTTCATCGACGACATTCTGATCTACTCCAAGAGTCAGGAGGAACACGAGCAGCACTTACGACTTATCTTGGAAATTCTTCGAAAAGAGCAACTGTACGCAAAGTTTTCGAAATGTGACTTCTGGCTTCGTGAAGTCCACTTCTTAGGCCATGTGGTGAACATGGATGGGATTCATGTCGATCCATCCAAGGTAGATTCGATCAGGAACTGGCCTGCACCACGTACACCAACGGAAATACGCCAATTCTTGGTTTGGCGGGGTACTACAGACGATTCATCAAAGACTTCTCAAAGATCGCACAGCCGCTCACAATGTTGACATAGAAAGGTGTTACCTATCGTTGGGGTGATACACAGGAAACGGCTTTTCAGTACTTAAAGGATAGGCTATGCAGCGCACCTATTCTCTCACTGCCAGAGGGCACAGACGATTTTGTAGTATATTGTGACGCATCGATACAGGGGCTTGGTTGTGTATTGATGCAGCGGGATAAGGTTATTGCTTACGCTTCTCGTCAACTCAAGGTTCACGAACGGAACTACACGACGCACGATTTAGAGCTGGGAGCTGTTGTTTTTGCACTTAAGATATGGCGACACTACCTGTACGGTACCAAGTGCACAATTTACACCGATCACAGGAGTCTCGAGCATATCTTCAAGCAGAAGGAATTGAATATGCGTCAGCGAAGATGGGTTGAACTTTTAAACGATTACGAATGCGCTATTAAGTATCATCCAGGCAAATCCAATGTTGTGGCTGACGCTCTCAGTCGAAAGGACACTCTACCTAGACGCGTACGAGCCTTGCAGCTCACTATTCAGTCCAGTCTTCCTGCACAAATACGAACTGCTCATATGGAAGCATTAAAGCCCGAAAACGTCAAAGCTGAAGCTTTACGTGGCTCGAGGCAACGATTAGAACAAAAGGAAGACGGCGCCTACTATGTAACAGGACGTATTTGGGTTCCACTATATGGTGGTTTACGAGAACTTGTGATGGATGAAGCTCATAAGTCTCGCTATTCGGTACATCCAGGTTCGGATAAAATGTATCACGACATCAGAACTACATATTGGTGGCCTAGCATGAAGGCCCACATTGCTACTTACGTCGGCAAGTGTTTGACATGTGCAAAAGTTTAAGTGGAGTAACAGAAACCTTCAGGCCTACTTCAGCAACCCAGGATACCACAGTAGAAATGGGAAGAAATTTCCATGGATTTTGTTACTGGCCTGCCTAGATCCCAGCGCGGGAATGATACTATTTGGGTGATCGTAGATCGACTCACAAAGTCTGCTCATTTCTTGGCTATCAAAGAAACGGATAAGTTCTCTACATTAGCAGACATCTACTTGAAAGAAGTTGTTTCGAGGCACGGGGTGCCCACCTCTATTATTTCGGATCGGGATGCATGATTCACTTCAGAACTATGGCAAGCGATGCACAAAGCTTTTGGCTCTCGATTAGACATGAGCACAGCTTATCACCCTCAGACGGATGGGCAGTCTGATCGCACGATTCAAACTCTGGAAGACATGCTTCGGGCGTGTGTTATCGATTTCGGCAACGGCTGGGAAAAGCATCTCCCTTTGGTGGAGTTTTCGTATAATAACAGTTATCACACCAGCATACAAGCTGCTCCATTCGAGGCATTGTACGGACGTAAATGCCGGTCACCTCTATGTTGGGCAGAGGTGGGGGATAGTCAGATCACGGGTCCAGAGATTGTAGTGGACGCCACGGAGAAGATTGCACAAATACGACAACGCATGGCGGCAGCACGCGACCGTCAGAAAGCCTACGCGGATAAGCGTAGAAAACCGTTGGAATTTTAGGTCGGGGACCGGGTTTTATTAAAAGTCTCACCCTGGAAGGGTGTGGTTCGTTTTGGCAAAAGGGGCAAACTAAATCCGCGGTATGTCGGACCGTTCGAGATCATTGAGAAAATAGGCAAAGTGGCCTACAAGCTAAACCTACCAGCTGAACTCGGTGCAGTTCACAACGTATTCCACGTGTCGAATCTGAAGAAGTGCCTGTCAGATGAGACTCTCATAATTCCTTTCATGGAACTCACTATCGACGAGCGGTTGAAGTTCGTCGAGGAACCTGTAGAAATCACGGGCCGGGATGTTAAGGTCCTCAAACACAAGAGAATCCCTCTTGTTCGAGTTCGTTGGAACTCCAAACGTGGCCCAGAGTACACCTGGGAACGCGAAGACCAGATGACAGAAAAGTACCTCCAGTTATTCGAAACCAATGCAACTACTACTGAGGCTGAAGCTCCTATTGCGGAATTTCGGGACGAAATTCCAAATCAACGGGGGGATGATGTGACACCCCAGCAAAACCAGTGAACGATACAACTCACCTAGCTTCCTCAGTAAACGCATGCTAAATTTCGGGGCAAAATTTCTTTCAAGTTGGGGATAATGTGACAACTCGAGTTTTCAAGATTCCTATTCCGCATTTATTGCACGTTTATGGTTGTTTAGTTGTTTACTTGCACAATTAGTTTGCTATGAAACTGTATACGTTTTGATACAATAAAGTGTTTTGTGATTGTGCATGGTTATGTGTTAATTGTGATAGACTTGTCAAATGCATAAACTTGGTGGTGGAACTGTGAAATTGTTTGAGATGGTGCACTATTGTAAAATATAATAATAAAGGGGGTAAAGAGTTATTAGTGAAATCTAAATCATACTTAACCCTAATCTCCTACCCTAATCATTCACTAATCATTCACAAAGAATCAAAACACGTACTTCCACCTCCTATAATCCTCTCTACAACCATCTTCTCATCATTCTTGGATTCACAAGTCCTTTTGCATCAAGTTTGATTACCAATCTATCTAGAATCAAATCAAGGTAATGGTTTAATCATTGTTTGTGATTAATTGTTGATTGATTGATGCATGTAAACCCTAGTTCTTCACAATACTAGCTCTGTAGTTGTTGATTGAATCCTGATGATTGTGAAATGATATTGATTGGTTGTGTAATTGGTTGCTTGCTATCGAGATATGTCTGATATGATGAAGGCGTAAATTATTGAATTGTTTTCTACTGTGCAATATGTGATTAGGGTTTCCAGATCGTGAAAACTATGAACGTAACTGTCAGTGCATATGAATGTTTGAATAATGTTCATGATAGGTAGAGTTTTAAAGAATGTTGTCTGAGTTTCGAGGTCCGAACATTATACATGTGAATGTAGTCCGAGCTTTTTCTTTATGAATATAAGTCCAAGTTTCCTGATTGATAAGCCTTTGTCCGACCTTTAACATATGCATATGGTCCGATCTTCTTACATGTGATATAAGTCCGACTTTTATGAATCAAGCATGGTCCGAGTTTTTGAATGATACATCAAGGGGTCCGAATTTTTATGTGCATGCCCTAGTCCGAACTTGTAAGTGGAATTTATGTCCGACTTTTGGATTGTTAAGAGTGTCCGAGTTTTAAACCCCCCCCCCCTCCTCACAAGGTCCGAGTTTCTTGAGCCCCACCCCTAGTCCGACTTTGTGAAAGAGATCCCCCAAGTCCGAGTTTTAATGGGAAGCCCCCTTGTCCCTTGTCCGAGGTTGTAAGTAGGGAAACCCCCACTTCTTGTCCGAGTTTTGCTATGCACACATAGGATCCGAGTTTTGGCCATGGGGGTCTTATCCGAATTATTATACATAACACACTTGGTCTGACTTTTATATGTAGACATGTGGTCCGACCTTCTACTAGATACATTTGTAATCCGAGCGTTGTTAATAGTTATACGGTCCGAGCATGTTGACTGGTTAACTGAACCAAGTTAATATTGAATGAAATATGATTATCTTGTCACCACTGTATGCATGATACTGAATGTTACTTACTGTATGTTGCTGTACATTACCGTATGTTACTGTAATTGCTGTATTTATGTGCAAATCCTGTCAAGTCAGTATGTAATCAATTATCACACACAGTCGATTGAACACCAAGACTTGTAAACCCTACTCGAATGTAACACTCACATCGTATCGTGTGCAATGTATCCTAGGTCGTCTGTAACGGACTTAGACATATAATAAACTCTAGAAGCAATAACATACCGAGCAAATCAAGGTGAGTTCACACAGCCAAGGCATGGGGTTCCCAGGGTGGGAATGGGATTGATTTATTTATTTGTACTTCTCTAGATAATGGAACGTAGTGATATGATCCTCGGGTGAGGAAGGTGATTGGTTAAGATACTGCTAGACTAGTGATGCTTATAGAACTGATCTTCGCACACACGCCGGGATTGGCTGCGATAATATGACTGATCTTCGCACACATGCCAGGGTTGGCTGCGATAATATGACTAATCTTCGCACACATGCCTAGGAAGGTTGCGAACTATACACTAAAACTTCGCACAGGTGCCGGGTGGCCGCGATACAAACATACCTAGTCTAGAATACTTGAGAATTTTGCTTAATCTTCGCATACATGCCTGGAGGGCTGCGATACAAACTAATACGATACACGACTTAACGAACGAACATAATACTACTCATACTATTACAATTACTGAACTTTACACTGTGAACTCGCTCAACTAGTTGTTGATCCTCTGTTACATGCCTTGCAGGTCGTTAGATACATGGAGCTTGCACAGGGAGGAGCAGGTCGTTGTGGAGCATGGATCGTGGATGCCATGTTAAAACGTTTAAACAATCAAACTTAACATTACTTTGGGTTTACACTTACATACTTTGGACTTCCATTATTACGCTTCCACTATTGATACTATGTTTGGTTTAAAACATCAATTGTATTGAATTGGGTTTTACGAACTATCTTATTTATATTATGCTATGTTCAATATGATTGATGGCTTGATCCTGGTCAGTCACGCTCCCAAGCGGTGATACTCCGCAGGTGGATTTTGGGGGTGTGACAAGCCGCCTTAATGCACTCTCGGATCTGCATAATTTTGTCGGTTGTCTCTTGTACAAGTTCAGGACCAACCATTCGTTTGTCTCCAGTGTATGCCCAACATAATGGCGAGCGACACTTGTGGTCATACAGAGCTTCGAACGGTGTGGCTTTTATGCCTGTATGATAACTGTTATTATAGGAAAACTCAACTAAAGGTAGATGAGTATCCCAGCTGCCGCCTAGGTCCATAACACATGCGTGAAGCATATCTTCTAGCATTTGTATGGTTCGTTCACTCTGGCCGTCTGTTTGCGGATGGAAGGTCGTGCTAAGATCTAGTTGAGATCCAAAGGCTTCCTGAAAGGATTGCCAGATTCATGAGACAAAGCGTCCATCTCTATCTGAAATGATTGAGATAGGCACTCCATGATGTTAGTACATTTATGTCTATCGCCTTTGTCATCTCAGTTCGTAGCAGAAACAGAAGATCTTTAGTGATTATATTGTTATATCTTGTTATTAAAAGGCAAGGTGGCATGATTGTAAATAAGGAGAACTCTCCTTATACCTTGGCCTATAAATAGAAGCCTTAGGCTTTTAGTTAGGGACTTTTGCCATTTTGATCTTTGGAGCTTAGAGGTTAGAGAGAGAAGCTAGAGAGAGAAAGTAGAGAGAGAAAGGCAAAAGGTGATTCACGGTTCTTGTATCTTTTCAGATCTATCAAAGAATCACGTTAATAGTACGTCTCGTGTGTTTCGGTCATTCACGTTCACGGTTTCCGCACGTCGAACGTGTCATACGCAATCGTTTCGAAATCAAACCGGTCCTAACACATGACGTGCCACGATTTCTTTTAAGTATATCTCAGCAAGCTTTCCAGTGCTATCCTTCTCTCGGATTGGTAGGAAATGCGCAGATTTCGTCAATCGATCAACTATCACCCATATCATATCGTGCCCTCTCGGGGTCCTGGGTAATTTCGTTATGAAGTCCATTGAGATTTGCTCCCATTTCCACATGGTTATCTTTGGTTGTTGCAGTAGGCCAGACGGTTTTTGATATTCAGCCTTAACCTTAGCACAGGTTAGGCACTTTCCAACATAAACAACAACATCGCTTTTGAGTCTCGGCCACCAATAATATTCTTTCAAGTCTTGATACATTTTGTCCGATCTCGGATGGATCGAGTATCTCGACTTGTGTGCTTCATCAAGGATGACTTCTCGAATACCACCATAGAGCGGAACCCAAATACGCTTCTCAAAGTATAAGGTTCCCTCTTTGTTTGGACCATATATCTCAACATACCCCGGAGGTATTCAGCTTTACGGCTTTCTCCCTTAAGAGCTTCTTGTTGTGCGTCATGAATGCGAGCAGTGAGGTTCGTTCGAATAGTCATTTCTAATGCTCAAACCCTTAGGGTCTTAACCCTTTCCTTTCGACTTAATGTGTCTGCTACAACATTTGCCTTTCAAGGATGGTACTTAATCTCACAGTCATAATCTTTCAGTAACTCGACCCATCGTTGCTGACGCATGTTTAGTGCCTTCTGATCAAATATGTGTTGTAGGCTTTTGTGATCTGTGAAGATTGTACATCGAGTACCATATAAATAATGTCGCCAGATCTTCAAGGCGAATACCCCCGCACCTAGTTCCAAGTCGTGCGTGGTGTAATTCCTTTCATGTATTTTCAATTGTCTCGAAGCGTAAGCATTGACTTATTGGCGTTGCATGAGCACACAACCCAAGCCTTGACGCGAAGCGTCGCAGTAAACCACGAAGTCTTCAGTGCCTTCGGGCAAGGATAGTATTGGTGCATCGCATAGCTTATTTTTTAGTAGTTGGAAGGCTTCTTCCTGTTTAACACCCCAGTCATACTTGTCCTTCTGCGTAAGGGAAGTCAGCGGTTGAGCTATTTTGGAGAAATTCTCGATAAATCGTCGGTAATAGCCCGCTAAGCCCAAAAATTTTCAAACTTCAATTGGGGTTTTGGGGGCTTCCCAATTCTTTATTGCTTCAATCTTGGATGGGTCTACATGAATGCCCTTCTCATTCACAACGTGACCAAGAAATTGAACTTCATGAATCCAAAACTCGCACTTGGAGAACTTTGCATAAGGTTTTTCTTTCTTCAGTAGTTCCAAAATGGTTCTGAGATGTTGCTCGTGTTCTTCTCTCGTTCGCGAGTAAATCAGGATATCATCGATAAATACAATAACGAATTTATCGAGATATGGTTTGCATACGCGGTTCATCAGATCCATAAATACCGCTGGCGCGTTCGTCAGTCCGAATGGCATCACAAGAAACTCGTAATGCCTGTAACGTGTTCTGAATGCAGTCTTTGGTACGCTTTCCTCTTGTATTCTTAACTGATGGTATCCAGATCGAAGATTGATCATGGAATAGTAGCTTGATCCTTGCAATTGATCAAATAAGTCATCAATCCTCGGTAGTGGGTACCGATTCTTGATTGTGAGCTTGTTCAGTTCTCTGTAATCGATACACATCCGCAAAGTTCCATTCTTTTTTCTTCACGAACAATACTGGAGCTCCCCAAGGCGAGAAGCTTGGCCTTATGAATCCTTTATCCAACAACTCCTGTAGTTGTGTAGATAATTCTTGCATTTCGGATGGTGCAAGCCGATAGGGTGCCTTGGCTATAGGAGCGGCTCCTGGAACCAAGTCTATATGAAATTCGACTTGTCGTTGTGGAGGTAATCCTGGAAGATATTCCAGGAAAACATCAGGGAATTCCTTCACCACAGGAATGTCTTCGAGTTTCGGCTCCTCAGCCTTCTTATCTACAACATGCGCTAGGAAAGCAACACATCCTTTCCTTAAGCACTTCTGTGCTTTCATACAACTGATGATCCGCAGAGGCGCGTCTCGTTTTTCTCCATGCATGATGAGCATTTCATCATTCGCCAGAGGGATGCGAATGATTTTCTCATGACAAATAACTTCAGCTTTGTTCTTGGACAACCAGTCCATTCCGACCACTACATCGAAGCTACCCAATTGAATAGGTAAGAGATCGATGCTAAATCTTCGTTCACGAAGTTCTAATGTGCAACCTCTAACAACTTCACCCAATTCAACAAGTTTACCATTGGCTAGTTCTATGGAATAAGGAATATCTAATCTACTAGATCCTATTCCCAGCATACGTTTAAATTCCACAGACATGAAGCTATAATCGGCACCAGTGTCAAATAATATGGATGCGAAGTGATTGTTAACGAGAAACGTACCAGTGACCACATTAGGGTCCTCGCGTGCGTTCCTTGCTCCGATTGTGAATGCTCGTGTCGGAGCATTCTTCCCCTTTGGGCAGTCTTTTATGAAATGATCTTTGCTTCCATAACCGAAGCGTCGTTGGTTCTGCCCATTTCCGTTGCCATTCCTGTTACCATTGCCATTTCCATTTCCCCCATTGTTTCTATTACCAGCACCGTTGCGGTTTCCATTCCCGTTCTTTCCTTTTCCCCAACAATCCTCAGCATGGTGACCCAATTTTCCACACTTGTCGCATTTTGGGATGCGACAAACCCCTTCGTGATGATGCTTGCACTGGTTGCACATGGGCAGAGTGCCCAGGTACCTTTTGGTAGGAGCGTCATTCATGGTTGCAAGAGTTTTCGCCTCCTGAGGCGGGTTGGGGTCGCGCTTCTTGTTGTTGGAACCCTTGTTGTTGCCTGTTGCTTGATTCAGATTTGCATGCTTCCTTTTCTTGTCTCCAGACGACTCAGCATGCGTCTCGGTCTTTTCAGTAGGGTTCAGTGACAACTTCTTCATACGGACTGCATCTTCAGTAAGGCTGACAGCCAGAGTTACAGCCTCGGTGATCGTTGTAGGTTTGGCCGAAGTTACCATGCTGCGAAATTCTGAGGCCAATCCCCAAATGTAGCGTTCGACGCGCTTAATTTCGGGAGTCACCATATAAGGGATCACTCTTAACAGATCGTGGAACCTTCGAGTATAACCAGTAATGTCAGCACCTTCCATGGTCAAGTGCCAGAACTCAGTCTCTAACCTTTGGAGTTCAGCACGAGAGCAATACTTTTCTCTCATCTTCTCCTTCAGCTCATCCCAAGACATGCCATACGCAGCATCACTACCAAGAGTCTGGACTTGCAAATTACACCAAGTCAGAGCTTCATCAACAAACAACCCAGTAGCGAAAGTGACTTGCTGATCCGCGGTACACTTGCTCGTACGGATAGTGGCTTCAGTCTTCTCCGTCCAGCGTACAAACGCCACTGCACCTCCAGTGCCGTTGTAGTTCAGCGGTTTACAGTCAAGAAACTGCTTGAAAGTGCAGCCCTGAGCTGCGTTTCCTCCAGATGAATCCCCATTCCCATTACGTCTTGCATTGCTTGGTCCTCCACTGTCTTCAGTACGGTTCGCCTCGTACTGGGCAATAGCTGCGGAGATCCTTTCTTCCAGTAGGGCGTCCAGCTCTTCGGCAGTTCCTAGCACTGGGGGAGGAGGAGGTTGATCACGAGCGTTCAAAGCTCTTCTGGGTGCCATGTTCTGTCGGGACATAACTGTCACTCCCCAACCAATGGCGGAAACATCGGGATGAGACGAAGTGTGAAGATTGCTCGAGACATCATAACGCTAATAATTGTGACAAGTATTTAAATAATCATTTCATTTCCTTTCTAAAGAATCAAGTACAAGGTTTTGAAACAAAGTACAACAACATGAATAATAAAATGATACAATACGAATACAATTCTTTCTAAGTGGGTATCTAAGCATCCTACTAGATTCCATGCATCGTCAACATCCACCTGTAACATGTTAAAATAAAGTTCAATGCAAAAGCAAAGGCGAGTATACAAGTTTGATACGTACATAGCAAAAGATAAGTTTTGAACAATTCCTCATAGCAAGCATGTGATTCAAGATAAGCCTTTAAATATGGTATGTGTCTAACATATCAAACCAAGAAAAGGCAATATGCTCATGACATAACCGAGATAAAGAGGCGGGTCGTTAATCCTATAGCGCTACATATGTCACGGTTTGGCTCGTACGAAGTTAATGATAAATTCGACACATAAGATAAATCCAAGTTTAAAGCATCAAGCCATCACGTATACAAGCATGTTATAGGAATGTTCATGTGTTTAAGCAAAATGTTCATGTGTAAGTTTGTTGATAGATAAACATGTTACACCCCAAAAGTGGTAAAAGTAAAAAGGGGAAAATACGAGTATACTCACAAAGTTTGCATATGCTTTCCAATTATCCAATTATTGACGAGTTGATGAGGTTGGAAGATTGAATGTGTAGGGTTAAAGTTCAAGTATGCTTAGAGTCGAGATTCGGTATTCAAAACAACATAAAAAGTAAGATATGTGAATAGCATGTGAAAATAATCATCTTCAACACTTAACACTTGTATGACACTTGGTAACCACAAGGGTTATGATAATGTTTTCATGAGTTGAACACCCATAAGAATCACAACAAGGTTTAGGTCTTAGGTGATGTTCTACTACTTTAACATATAAACATGAGTTCAACATCAAAGGTTCGAATGAGTGTATATATATATCTAGGTTAAGTACTACATATTATTTAGTCCAATAATTCAAGTAGGAGGTAGAAGATTAGAATCTTCATTTTGGCACCTCGTGTTATCATAGATGTCATGTATGGGGTAGGAAGGACATGCTTCCATTTAGGAACCCCTTGAATGTTCACCACTTCACTTGGTGTAACAACAACCAAGGAGGGTCACGAACTAGGATTTGCACAATAACATAAACAACCTAACTATAGAGAAATCATCAAATCACGTGAGGATTGTATGTAGGACAACCCAAGTTGTTCCCTAATCACTCATGTATCAAAGGCTATGTTTGACATGATTTGTGGGTTGAAACCCTAGACAAAACACCAGGTTTATGAGGTTTAATCCTCTGATTTTAAATGTCTCAACCTTGTTTTTAAGCTTAACCAACCATGGGATAAGTTGTAAGCATTAGGACATAGGTATGAGATGTGTTGAACACAAGTTACATAGGTATAAACAAGTTTTTGATGAACATAAAAACAAACAGAAAGTTTATGGATGATTTCGGGGCATTTCCAGGTCTGATTTTTCCAAGGAGAAGTCTAGGAATCGAACCCCATGATTATCCAAGTAAGTAGGAAAAAGAATCAAGTGATTTTGTTAAGAAATGAGTGAGTTATGCTCATTTTCGTGAAGGGGTGTCAATCTGCTCGAACCTTTGCTTTCAGCTACGGTTTGGAGGATGTTTTGAGAGTTTTTAGTGTTGCAAAAGTGGTAGAGAGGCTGGTTATAAGTGGTATTTATAGGGGGAAGGATTAGGGTTTCAATGGGTTGGGCTTTGGAAGTGTTTTGAAGGGGTTACACCTTGAAACTAGCCCACAAAACCCAACTATATGGGGCTGAATTTTGTTGAATTGGGGCTGCCATATCTCTTTATTTTTTTATTTTTTTAAAACATTATAATGAGTAATTTTGTTAGTTAAGTTGTGTAATAATATGCAACAATGTTTCCCTTAACTTGTAACAAGGTGAAATATGAAATAAAACATGATTTAACTAGGTAAAAAGTGTAATGTACAATTATGTAACATGTTTGTAAGTGACAAGTATATGTCACATATTAGATGATTAACCGTTGTATAAATAAGCATATTATTAGGGGTTTTTAGGTATCAACAATTTAAGGACAAGCATGGACATGCATCGTGAATAAGTATCGTATAAGTATGAATTACAAATAAGGATTCGATGTACAATGAATTCGAACGTATGAACATGTATGAATATGTAGATGGTGAATTTAAAGAAATACGAATTTTATTTATGATCCAAGTCTCGGATTTTCCAACGAGAAGACGACTATAATAATACAAGATTTCCAAAAATAACATTACAAGGCGAGTTTTCTAATTATGGAAAGTACGTAGAAGCAGGGCGTTACAGTCTCCCCTCCTTTAGGGAATTTCGTCCCGAAATTTATTTAAGAGGAAGACTTGAAAGAGTTTTGGCAAAAGGTGACTATTAAGAATTGAGACTTGAAAATTTTGAAACGTAAAAAGTATGAAATTTTGAAGGATGACAAGATAGGTTTGCAAAGGAGTTCGTTTGTCTAAAATGATTTGAGGTACCAAACATAATTGGAAAAGTATAGTTGCGTATATGGAATTGAACGATTGACTCTTAATAAACGAATGCAAGTATAAGAATGGCATATGTATTGGATAGACAAAGTAGCGTGCTAAGAATGAAGTCTCGTCATGGATAATCGGATATAGCGCGTTTGTGAGTTGTTTAAAGTTTGAATTAGGTCTAAAAGGCTGCAAAACACTGATTTTCTCATGGCACGTCTTACGAAAGTTTGGTAACATGATGAAAACACTTATGTATAGGAAGTACCAGCGGCGTATCCACCATGTTTTGACCACATTACGTCCGTTTCGTGTTCAGTGTCATGTTACGTTCCGTGTCTTACCATACACAGTAGTACACTCTATGGTTTTTCATGAGCCAATCACTATAATCCCGTGTGCACCCGCGATTATCTTGATCGTCGCATGATCCGCATAGCTTGTACTAGTTGTGTATGAATCGGGGTATACATAAAAAGTTTAGAATGTGTACGCACAAGAATATGGTATATAAGCAAGTCCATGTTTAAGTATGTGTGGGACCCACGCAAGCGAATCCCTCAGGTTACGCTCGCGTATAGGTACGAATGTATGAATCATTTGTATAAGCAAAATTATGAGCATAAGTATAAGTTTAAGTATGAATATACACGTATGTATGGGTATCAAACGTACGCGTAGTATGAGTATACGTGTAAGCATGAAACGTATAAATATAATTAAAATCATAAAACGCATGAGTACAAGTATGAATACGATTACAAGTATAAGCATAAAATGCGTTGTTATGAATATGAGTGAGAGGGTGAGTACAAATACTATTGATTACGTATATAGTATTAATTGAAACATAACAAAGTTACGTATGTAAGAGTGCTCAAAAGGTTGAGTATGTAGATACGAACGATATAAGTGAAATTGTTGCCATGAAGCGACAAAACGTGTATGATGACATGCATGTATAGTTGTTTAAACGAAACGTTGAGTTTATTGAATCAAATTTAGATTGGGCTTGGTTTAAAAAGGTAGAATATAGTTTGCATATGTAAGAGGATGTAAAGTACTTATTGGTCATGCATATCGTATTTTGTAATGAATGGAAATGCTACCTTTGTTTTAAAAGAGTTTACGAAATCCGAAGATGGTCGGTCCCCATGGAGTCTTCTTGCCCACGTGTCTTGAAAAATAGGTGAAGGAAAAGGTAAGTTCGTTTCATCAAAACAAGAAATTTTGGAGTTTTTGTGAATACGTTGATCCTTGGAAAAGGGATTTATCAAAGGTCTTAGTGTTCATTTTAAAGGGTTTTGACAAATGGTTCATTGATGTTGGAAATATTCTTTGGTAAAACGATCTCATAATATCTATAAGATCCTATAGGTAATTGAGAAAGGTTGGTTTGGTTTCAATTAAGAATGGAAGTCTCTAGTATGACGATATAATGTGAGCAAGTTTTAGTGATTAAGTCGAATACGAAGTTCATGGGCAAGAGTTTCATTGGGCCGATTAAATTGATAGGTAGCATTTCGTAAGGTTTTGAAGTTTGCGTAATATAATGTTTTAAGACATAATTAAGAATCTCGTGTATATGAGTTGAGTACGTTTTGACAAATCAATGTATTTTGAAATCGGTATGAGTGGGTATTTTGAATAATGATAAACAATTTGGGTATAAAATATGATCGAGTTTGCATAATAAGATATTTTGAAGAGATGTTTTGGTAACGATCACCTAGGTAAGGGAATCACCCCTAACTCGTTGGTGAGGTCGTTTTTAAGAAAAGGGGAGTGGAGTTAATCGTCAAGGTAAGGAAATCACTCCAATCTCGATGATACCTCTCCACTAGTTGTTACAAGGAATATGAATTTAAATTATATGAAAATCATGCATATATAAATGTATCGAAAAGATTCAATATGTTGTGTGTGTAAAAAGAGAATATCGAAAGTAAATTCAAATTTGAAAGATCGTATCGTAATAAATGAATAATAGAAACACATGTTTGATCAAAATTTGGGTGGTTCCAAAACGGAACTTTGACTAACCAAAGTGGTCGAAAAGTCTTTTGAATTTGAGGAGCATGCTTTGGCCTAATAGGTAAAATACTCTCACCGACAAGTCGGTTAACGGTATTTACCCTTCCGGTTACTACATGTCCCAAATCAATCGAAATTTCGAGACTTGGCGGGATTAAAAAAATATCAAGGAGTGGAACTAGTCGCCAAGGTGCGGGTTTCACCCCTAACTTGACGGTTTCGTATCCTAAGTGTGGTTGGTACTTGTCGGGTCGAAATTTAGTTTCGACATGTTGACAAGGGTCCACTAGAATTTAAAATTTGAGATTTACCATTAAGATGTGGATTTCACTCCTAGCTTAATGGCGATATCTCGTGTAAAAAGAAGAATATATAGATTGAGCGTCGTTCACCAAATTGTGGGTTTCACGCCTATTTTGGTGAATTCGTCCCATTTGTATAATGTGAGGGTTTACGGATTTAGAATAGTCAAGTAAAATGCATGAGGAAAAGTGTATGTCAAAAGAATACGCAAACAAGTATAAACACATAAGAAAGCATATCAACAATGGTACATAAAGAATAAAGAATGAAATAATAAAACAAGTATTGACACATAGAGAAATATGTCAAGAATAACACATAAAGATTCAAACAATGAAACAAGTGTTAACACATAATAAAACAAGCACTAATGCGTACGAATAACATGTCAAATATTACACATGAGTAACATACATGTTTAAAAAAAAAGCATAGATAAGTAACAAATAAGGTATCATGTAGTGGTTCAAACAAAGCATACGAATAAGGCTCTAAAACTATAGTCTAGGTGAAAGCATTCCTACTTTTCCTAATTCCCTATAGTTATGGCTCTGATACCAATCTGTCACACCCCAACCAATGGCGGAAACATCGGGATGAGACGAAGTGTGAAGATTGCTTGAGACATCATAACGCTAATAATTGTGACAAGTATTTAAATAATCATTTCATTTCATTTCTAAAGAATCAAGTACAAGGTTTTGAAACAAAGTACAATAACATGAATAATAAAATGATATAATACGAATACAATTCTTTCTAAGTGGGTATCTAAGCATCCTACTAGATTCCATGCATCGTCGACATCCACCTGTAACATGTTAAAATAAAGTTCAATGCAAAAGCAAAGGCGAGTATACAAGTTTGATACGTACATAGCAAAAGATAAGTTTTGAACAATTCCTCATAGCAAGCATGTGATTCAAGATAAGCCTTTAAATATGGTATGTGTCTAACATATCAAACCAAGAAAACGCAATATGCTCATGACATAACCGAGATAAAGGGGCGGGTCGTTAATCCTACAGCGCTACATATGTCACGGTTTGGCTCGTACAAAGTTAATGATAAATTCAACACATAAGATAAATCCAAGTTTAAAGCATCAAGCCATCACGTATACAAGCATGTTATAGGAATGTTCATGTGTTTAAGCAAAATGTTCATGTGTAAGTTTGTTGATAGATAAACATGTTACACCCCAAAAGTGGTAAAAGTAAAAAGGGGAAAATACGAGTATACTCACAAAGTTTGCATATGCTTTCCAATTATCCAATTATTGACGAGTTGATGAGGTTGGAAGATTGAATGTGTAGGGTTAAAGTTCAAGTATGCTTAGAGTCGAGTTTCGGTATTCAAAACAACATAAAAAGTAAGATATGTGAATAGCATGTGAAAATAATCTTCTTCAACACTTAACACTTGTATGACACTTGGTAACCACAAGGGTTATGATAATGTTTTCATGAGTTGAACACCCATAAGAATCACAACAAGGTTTAGGTCTTAGGTGATGTTCTACTACTTTAACATATAAACATGAGTTCAACATCAAAGGTTCGAATGAGTGTATATATATATCTAGGTTAAGTACTACATATTATTTAGTCCAATAATTCAAGTGGGAGGTAGAAGATTAGAATTTTCATTTAGGCACCTCGTGTTATCATAGATGTCATGTATGGGGTAGGAAGGACATGCTTCCATTTAGGAACCCCTTGAATGTTCACCACTTCATCTGGTGTAACAACAACCACAGAGGGTCACAAACTAGGATTTGCACAATAACATAAATAACCTAACTATAGAGAAATCATCAAATCACGTGAGGATTGTATGTAGGACAACCCAAGTTGTTCCCTAATCACTCATGTATCAAAGGCTATGTTTGACATGATTTGTGGGTTGAAACCCTAGACAAAACACCAAGTTTATGAGGTTTAATCCTCTGATTTTAAATGTCTCAACCTTGTTTTTAAGCTTAACCAACCATGGGATAAGTTGTAAGCATTAGGACATAGGTATGAGATGTGTTGAACACAAGTTACATAGGTATAAACAAGTTTTTGATGAACATAAAAACAAACAGAAAGTTTATGGATGATTTCGAGGCATTTCTAGGTCTGATTTCTCCAAGGAGAAGTCTAGGAATCGAACCCCATGATTATCCAAGTAAGTAGGAAAAAGAATCAAGTGATTTCGTTAAGAAATGAGTGAGTTATGCTCATTTTCGTGAAGGGGTGT
Organism: Helianthus annuus; assembly: GCF_002127325.2. Lineage (NCBI taxonomy): Eukaryota > Viridiplantae > Streptophyta > Magnoliopsida > Asterales > Asteraceae > Helianthus > Helianthus annuus. The sequence continues at coordinate 35,849,444 of NC_035446.2, read as the reverse complement.
CAATCTGCTCGAACCTTTGCTTTCAGCTACGGTTTGGAGGATGTTTTGAGAGTTTTTAGTGTTGCAAAAGTGGTAGAGAGGCTGGTTATAAGTGGTATTTATAGGGGGAGGATTAGGGTTTCAATGAGTTGGGCTTTGGAAGTGTTTAGAAGGGGTTACACCTTGAAACTAGCCCACAAACCCCAACTATATGGGGCTGAATTTTGCTGAATTGGGGCTGCCATATCTCTTTATTTTTTTATTTTTTTAAAACATTATATGAGTAATTTTGTTAGTTAAGTTGTGTAATAATATGCAACAATGTTTCCCCTAACTTGTAACAAGGTAAAATATGAAATAAAACATGATTTAACTAGGTAAAAAGTGTAATGTACAAGTATGTAATATGTTTGTAAGTGACAAGTATATGTCACATATTAGATGATTAACCGTTGTATAAATAAGCATATTATTAGGGGTTTTTAGGTATCAACAATTTAAGGACAAGCATGGACATGCATCGTGAATAAGTATCGTATAAGTATGAATTACAAATAAGGATTCGATGTACAATGAATTCGAACGTATGAACATGTATGAATATGTTGATGGTGAATTTAAAGAAATACGAATTTTATTTATGATCCAAGTCTCGGATTTTCCAACGAGAAGACGACTATAATAATACAAATTTCCAAAAATAACATTACAAGGCGAGCTTTCTAATTATGGAAAGTACGTACAAGCAGCGTTACAATAACACAACAGGGTTAGACATTTGTTTGATATCATCATACGAGACAGTAGTATATATATATATATACAGGCATATACGACATAAGTGACACCAAACAATCCGCCAAACGTATCAATTCATACAGCAACAAGCATGCATAAATAGATAATTACTGTTGTGTTATAAGATATTCACATTGGTGGTTCTTGTCTTTATACCCTAAGTCATTACTCCAAAAGAGTATTTAATAGGCTGGGGAAAAGGTGTTCATGTTTGACCTTTTCTTGTACTGAAGGGATCTATACGTGACAAGACTTGTTGTGGTTTCTATGCACTGAATTCCATAATTATGTATGCATCCATAATTACGTAACTCCGTGCACAGTCCGCACAGTTCGTTTCATCCTCGTATCACTTCCTTCAAATAGGCCATTGCTTTCATGTAAAGTCACGAGTACCTGAGATATTCTTTTTTCTAGTGTGACACCCTAGGAAAACCAGGAAACCACGCAACTTAACTAGCTTCCTCAGTAACCACGTGCTAAATTTCGGGACGAAATTCTCTTAACAGGGGGAGAATGTGACAACCCTCAAAATTACATGTATTCGTACGATTTATTAATGTTAATTAAAGTGCTTGATGACTGTGCTGAATTACTTAACTGCTTTCTGATTACTGTGTCATACTTACACGTGCTTTTTAACATACTAGTCTTGTGCAGAAAATTGACTAAATAGCTCTATATACTCTCCTAAATGTTGGGAATTAAAAATGTTACAAAAAGATATATATAGGACACTATATACTCTCCAGTGTTATTCGTGAAGAAGAAAGACGGTACCTTCAGAATGTGTATTGAATACCGCGAACTCAACAAGGTGACCGTGAAGAATCGTTATCCTCTTCCACGCATTGATGACTTATTCGACCAGTTGCAAGGGTCGAGTTTCTATTCCAAGATTGACTTAAGGTCAGGCTACCATCAACTGAGAGTCCGAGACTAGGATGTCCCTAAAACAGCATTCAGGACTCGGTATGGGCATTACGAGTTCCTGGTTATGCCCTTTGGATTAACGAATGCACCTGCGGTTTTCATGGATCTCATGAACAGAGTGTGCAAGCCTTACCTGGATAAGTTCGTCATTGTATTCATCGACGATATCCTGATCTATTCTAAGAGTCAGGAGGAACACGAACGACACCTGAGACTTATTTTGGAAGTTCTTCGAACAGAGCAGTTGTATGCCAAATTTTCGAAATGTGACTTCTGGCTTTGCGAAGTCCACTTTCTAGGCCATGTGGTAAACAAGGATGGGATTCATGTGGATCCATCTAAGGTTGACTCGATAAAGAACTGGCCTGCACCCCGTACACCAACAGAGATCCACCAATTCTTGGGATTGGCAGGATATTACAGAAGGTTTATCAAGGATTTCTCAAAGATTGCGCAACCTCTCACTTCACTGACTCAGAAGGGTGTCACCTATCGGTGGGGTGATGCACAGGAGTCCGCATTTCAGCACTTAAAAGACAGACTTTGTAGCGTGCCTATCCTCTCATTGCCTGAAGGCATAGATGATTTTGTGGTTTACTGCGACGCTTCCATCCAAGGAATTGGTTGCGTGTTGATGCAACGTGACAAGGTCATTGCCTACGCATCGCGCCAACTTAAAGTTCACGAAAGGAACTACACTACACATGACTTGGAGTTGGGAGCAGTTGTTTTCGCACTTAAGATATGGAGACATTACCTGTACGGTACCAAGTGCACCATTTACACCGATCACAGGAGTATCGAGCATATCTTCAAGCAAAAGGAGTTAAACATGCGACAACGCCGATGGGTCGAGCTCTTGAATGATTACGAATGTGCGATCAAGTATCATCCGGGCAAAGCCAATGTTGTGGCCGACACCCTTAGTCGAAAGGATACTATACCTAAGCGTGTACGTGTATTAGAGCTTACCATTCACTCTAGCCTTCCCGCTCAGATATGAGATGCTCAACTTGAAGTGTTGAAAGTAGAGAACATCAGGGCTGAGTCCTTACGAGGATCGAGGCAGCGATTAGAACAAAAGGAAGACGGCGCCTACTATATAACAGGGCGCATCTGGGTCCCACTTTACGGAAACTTACATGAGCTTGTGATGGACGAAGCGCACAAGTCTCGTTATTTAGTACATCCTGGTTCGGATAAGATGTACCACGATCTCAAGACTACATATTGGTGGCCTGGTATGAAAGCCAACATAGCAACCTACGTCAGTAAATGCCTGACTTGTGCTAGGGTCAAGGTCGAATACCAGAAACCATTAGGCCTCCTTCAACAACCAAAGATACCTAAATGGAAATGGGAGCAAATTTCCATGGATTTCGTTACTGGTCTGCCTAGATCTCAACACGAAAATGATACCATTTGGGTGATCGTGGATCGACTGATTTTCTCTAGTGTTCCTTGTATCAAAATCGAAAAAATGATCGTGGACCTCTCTCGTGTGATTTTAACTACTCATTTTCTCTAGTGTTGTCACACCCCGACCGCGTATAACATGCAACCGCGGCGGAAACGTCAGGGAGTGTTGGGACAGAATTAATTGTTTCACAACTATGGCGTACAAAGTTATATTTTATTTATTAAACACGAGTGTTACATTGTTTCAAAACAGGAAATAAAGTGTTCAGAATATATTCAAACTAAGTCTATCTTTGTTTTATGTCTCTAAGGCACAGGTCCGCCCTAGTATCACATTCAACATCCTAAGCGACAGCTCCTGAAAACACATGTGAAAGTAGGTACGTCAGCATGAAAATACATGTGAGATACATAGGTTTTGTGAAAATGGGATTCATGACTTAAGTTTAAAGACAACGTTTAATAACAGTCAGTCATGAACCTTGTAAATTGTTTTGTTTTTTTTTAAATCATATGAAAAACGATAAGATCAGATGATATGTATAAATAAAATGTAAGGTTAAATGAATAACCTAGTAAAATGAGTTTGTATAAGATAAGTTGTTTGTAAAAATAATGTCTTGTGAAGAATATGTTATTTGTGTAAAACGTAATATGTCTAAACTGAAATGATTTAAATAATGCTACGATAAGTAATATTATACAAACATTTATATATAGGAAGTACCAGCGGCGTATCCACCATGTTTGTATCATATTACATACGCCACGTAACTCAAACCATTTACCCAAACCAACCACCATGTAAATTGTTTGTGTATCAATCAATTGTCAAGTGTTATTGTGTAAACCATATCAAAATTGTTCATGTCTAATGTAAACCACCAAATGTGTATGTCAATGTCAAATTGTTTATGTTTAATGTAAATCATATAATGTGTATCGAAAATATCATATATGGCATGTGAAAAATATCAACTAGGCCATAGGTAAAAATGCACAAAAACAGGGTATTGAATTAAACATTGTTTAAGTCAAAGTCATGTTTTGTGGAACAATTGCATGCTATACTAATACAAACATTTATGCGGTATTGTGAAAATGCATACATTCAAGCCTTTGTGACTGTGGTGATAGACCTTTAAACAAATTAAAGGTCTATCTGTGTTATTTTTTATCGTATTCGGTCATTCCTTCCAATCCAAACAAACCCGAGATTTCAGGAATGGGAGTTGTCAAGTCCTGTGGTACCATTACCTACTAACGGGCGGCATGATCGGTGTTAATGAATGTACATTGTATAATTTGAACAAACCAAATGCCATACCAAAAAATGTGAGCATGTAATGAATAAATGTACTAAGTATGCACACAATGGGCATACATAGCATAAAATGTATTGTAAAATGATGTACTAAGTATGCACACAATGGGCATACATAGCATAAAAGTCATGTAAATCAATGTGCTAGCATACTATCAGTCAACACACATAGCAGAAATGTAACGTAAATCAATGTACTAAGTACGCTAAGTAAACATACGTAGCGAAACAATGTAATGTAAATCATGTACTAATAGTGTACTAATGAGCATAGCAGGTATATGATGTGAAAACGGGAAAGCACGAAAGTAACAAGTAGGCACATGTGTTTCTCCCCAAAACAGTATGGAAAACAGTAAAAGAGGGGACTATGTACTCACCTGAGATTGCTTAGATGTCCTTGTGTAATAATCACACAATGCTAGAGATCACGGAATATCAAACGACACCTAATATAGGTAACTATGTTAATATACCGGACCTAAATCGGAGGATCGGATAGTATGCGGGTTCGTAAACCAAACGAGTATGGAGACTCGTGTAATATGGTTTAATAAAGCCTTTAAACTAAAATGAAACCTAATTTAAGTGCTTACGACCCACTACGACCCGTTTAGGTAGCTTATGCTACCTTAACGCGTCGTTCGCGTAAAACACGTTTGGAACGCCTAACACCATGACCATAAGGTATAACCTCGGAAAGTTATTCCCTATACAACTATGGTCACCTAATGTATTTGGTCGGATCCTAATGATCAACCAAATGGGTCGGGTTCCAAAGCATAAGCGATTGTTTAGATCGCTTACCTTACGACCCTATATAAGCACTAAACTAAAAGTGACGAGCTAAACATGTTAGAACATGCTTAACTAAGTTTACAAAACAGGTTTGGCATCAAAATAAACGGTTTTGATACCTATGAGTAGTTTGGTTACAAAATACACAAGAATGCGCATTTTGGCCGACACTACGACTCCTCACTGAGCCTAGATAACGTGGTAATCAGTAGGTGTAGTCATTAGAGACTATAACCATCGTGATCACGCCCACGTTATGAAGTTCAAATGAACTTCGTGTTGACCATAGGCTGGTCAATGCAGAAAGTCAAACATAGTTTGACTTTAGGACTAGAAAGCGATTAAAAGAACGAAAGAACACTTACGAAGGGTCCCCGAAAGCTAATCTCGATCCAGGAGCTCAGGTATGAAGCGAAGGCCTCAACTTAGAGCTTTAGATCTGATTTTGGGGGTTTTAACACAAATGGGGGGGGGGGGGTATTTATAGGAAAAGCAAGACCGTTAGGATCGTTTCTTGATTATAGTGCCTTGATTTCATTCGTACACTTGTCAAGATGTTGTGGTATCAAAATATGACCCTAACCCCAGATATTGTGAAGAGGCATTGCCCCTTGGGTGCTTGAAAGGACAAATTTTGCAAGAAAAACGAGTTTCTGCATCTGCAGGGCTGACGTGGCCCGCTTGAAGATTTAGACAGGGCTTACGTGCCCCGCCTGGGAGTCCAGATCAGAAAATAAGTTTCAGAAATGACAGTTTAGGTCCCTGTTGTGGTTTAAGGCCATTTCCGACACGTTCAAGGCCCGTTAAGCCATCTTTAAGGCCCTTAAATGATGCCTAAACATTGAGGACATGAAACATGCTCAAAAATATGTCGGATGTTGGTTCGTTTAGCCGTACGATCGCGATGTTCGCTTAATTACGACGGAATGCGCATAAGCGCGAAAAACGATCCAAATTGCGCGACGAATGGATTTTTCTCATGCCAAACACTAAGGCATAATATAAGGATGCTTACATAAATTTTTGGATGTTCGGATGTATTTAGAACGTAAGTTATGCGCGAAAGTGCAAACTTTTGCACTTTTTGACACTTTTAGTCCCTGAATGATCCAAAAGTTTATTTTTGTCATACCAAAGCCTTAAAAACTTATTTCTAAGTTATGTAAAGGTTATTTAAGGTATGTGGAGTATATGTTGATGTTCCGGAGTATTTGTCGCATAAACTGAGTACGTTTACGCACCAGTTTGCGTATAATTCTCCAGAAAGCGATGTAGAGTTTGAAATTGAACAAAAGTCAAAACATGAAAAATGTAAAACACAACCAAACAAACATTGGGATCAAATAACATTGTTTTATTGATAATTGAACTGTTCATAATGATTTCAAGCACAAATGTTACAGTCTCCCCTACTTGTGGAAATTTCGTCCCGAAATTTATTTAGAGGAAACTTGTGGAAAAAGATGCAGATACTTTGCCTTCATTTGATCTTCGCGTTCCCAAGTAAACTCAGGTCCACGTTTAGATTCCCAGCGAACCTTGACCAAAGGAATGCGCTTGCGTTTAAGCCACTTGACTTCACGTTCCATGATTTCCACCGGTTTCTCAACAAATTTCAGTGTTTTATCAACACGAATTTCGTCAAGCGGTATGTGGAGGTTCTCATCAGCTCAACACCTCTTGAGATTGGACACTTGAAAGGTTGGATGAACATTTCCAAGTTCAGGAGGTAACTCAAGTCTGTAGGCTACCTTACCGATTCTTTCGGCGATCTTGAATGGTCCAACGTATCTAGGTGCAAGTTTTCCTTTCTTTCCAAATCTGATCACACCTTTCCAAGGTGAGACCTTAAGTAATACACGATCACCGACTTAAAAATCCAAGGGCTTGCGTTTTAGGTCCGCGTAACTCTTTTGACGGCTTCTAGCTGTCTGAAGGTTATCACGAACTTTCTTTACCTTGTCAGTTGTCTCTAAAATGAGGGCAGGTCCAGTAAGTTGAGCCTCGCCGATCTCATTCCAGCAGACTGGTGAACGACATTTTCGACCATAGAGAGCCTCGAAAGGAGCCATGTTGATGCTGGAGTGATAACTGTTGTTGTAGGAGAATTCAATTAACGGAAGATGTGAATCCCAACTACCACCAAAATCGATCACACAGGCTCTAAGCATATCCTCTAGTGTCTGGATTGTTCTTTCAGACTGACCATCCGTTTGTGGATGACAAGCTGTGCTCAGATTAAGTTGGGACCCCATAGCAGATTGCATGGTTCTCCAAAAATGAGAAGTGAAACGAGCATCTCTGTCAGAAATGATGTTCAAAGGAACACCATGTCGAGCTACAATTTCATCCACATAGATTTGAGCAAGTTTGTCAGCCGAAAAATCCTCACGGATTGGCAAGAAATGCGCTGATTTAGTAAGACGATCAACAACTACCCAGATGGCATCGTGACCTTTCTTTGTGCGCGGGAGTTTAGTAATGAGATCCATAGTAATGTTTTCCCATTTCCAAACTGGGATCTCTGGTTGCTCCAATAAACCAGAAGGACGCTGATGTTCAGCCTTAACCTTAAGACAAGAAGGACGCTGATGTTCAGCCTTAACCTTAAGACAAGTAAGGCATTTTGATACATATAAGGCGATGTCTTTCTTCATACCAGGCCACCAATACTGAATACGAAGATCCTTATACATCTTATCTGAGCCAGGATGAATAGAATAACGAGACTTATGGGCTTCATCCATAAGCAAGGTACGAAGATTATCTTGGCTCGGGACCCACAAACGGTCCATGAAGTAATACGATCCATTGTCCTTCAGTTCCAGATCAGGCGTTATGTGGTAGGAAAATTCCTTATCCATCAAGTCTTGTGAAACACAAGATTGTTGACCCTGAGAAATACGTGCTTGGATATCGGATTGAGCTTGAATAACAGATTGGACACGTACACAATGAAGCTTAGTACGTTCCTTGTGACTCAAAGCATCAGCCATGACACTCGCCTTACCAGGATGGTAGCGAATTTCGCAGTCATAGTCGTTTAGAAGCTCCACCTAACGCCGTTGCCTCATGTTGAGTTCCTTCTGATTGAAGATATGCTGAAGACTTTTGTGGTCCGTGAAAACCACACATTTTGTACCGTACAAATTGTGTCTCCAAATATTAAGAGCGAAGATAACTGCACCCAACTCAAGATCATGAGTGGTGTAGTTTTTCTCATGTATCTTCAACTGTCTTGATGCGTATGCTATGACTTTGTTTCTTTGCATTAGGACGCAGCCAAGACCTAATTTAGATGCATCGCAATAAACAACGAAATCATCATTGCCCTCAGGCAAGTTTAGGACAGGCGCGTCGCAAAGTTTTTGTTTCAAAGTCAGAAACACTTCCTCTTGTATGAATCCCCAATCAAATGGCTTGTTCTTCTGAGTTAGAGCAGTTAGAGGAACTGCAATCTTCGAGAAATTTTCAATGAAGCGGCGATAATAACCCGCTAGACCAAGAAAAGAACAAACTTCAGTAGGAGTAGTAGGTGTATCCCAATCCTTAATCGCACTGATCTTGTAGGGATCTACATGAATACCTTGTTCGTTGACAATATGTCCCAAGAATTGAACTTCTTTAAGCCAAAATTCACACTTGGAGAACTTGGCGAAAAGTTGCTCTTTCTTTAGGAGTTCCAAAGTAAGATGAAGATGTTGCTCATGATCAGCTCGCGTCTTAGAATATATCAAAATGTCATCAATGAAAACGATGATGAACTTATCCAAATAAGGTTTGCAGACCCTATTCATCAAGTCCATGAAAACAGCAGGAGCATTAGTTAAACCGAATGGCATGACTGTGAACTCATAATGCCCATAACGAGTGTAGAACGCTGTCTTGGGAATATCTTCTTCATGCACACGGAGTTGATGATATCTGGATCGCAGATCAATCTTTGAAAAATAAGAAGCGCCTTGCAATTGATCAAAGAGATCATCGATGCGAGGTAGGGGATATCGATTCTTGATGGTGAGCTTGTTAAGCTCACGATAATCGATACACATCCTAAAAGATCTATCCTTCTTCTTGAAAAAAAGAACGGGAGCACCCCAAGGTGAAAAGCTAGGATGGATAAAGCCTTTGTCAGAGAGCTCCTGCAGCTGCTTAGACAACTCTTGCATCTCAGACGGTGCAAGACGATATGGAGCTCTGGCAATGGGATTTGCACCAGGTACGAGATCAATACGGAACTCGACTTGGCGTGCTGGGGGTAGACCAGGTAACTCTTCAGGGAAAACCTCAGGATAATCCCGAACGACAGGAATATCTTGAATAGATTTACCTTTGCCCTTATCTGCTACAACATGTGCCAAAAAGGCAACATAGTTCTTTCGCAGATACTTCCGAGCTTTAAAACAAGACATGAGCTTGAGATCACCAGCAGGTTTCTCACCACGAACCTGTAGGATCTCACCTGACGAAAGCGGCATGCGAATGATCTTCTCAAAACAAACTATCTCTGCGCGATACTTGGCTAACCAATCCATACCCACAATAACGTCGAAGCTTCCAAGTTACATAGGCGTGAGGTCAATAGGAAAAAGATGGTTGTTAAGGTTCAACTGGCAGTTGCGGAGAACAGAATCAAGAACAATGGGTTCACCACTAGCCACTTCTACTGCCAATGGTTTACTTAGTTTCGTTCTAGACACGCGAAGTAATGGTTCAAAAGATAACGACACAAAACTCTTATCGGCACCCGAATCAAAAAGAACAGATGCTGGCTGATTATTAATAAAGAACGTATCGTTCACCACATTATCATCTGCTTGTGCCTCTTGTGCGTTCATGTTGAACTCGACCTCGAGCCTGAGCCTGATTCTGATTCTGGTTGGCTAGCCTTGGGCACCGGTTTCTGTAGTGGGTCAGATCCCCACAATTGTAGCACGAACCAGGAGGAAAATGAGGTCGTGCAGCTTGACCTTGTTCCTGAGCAAGAGGCTGAGCAATTTGTTGAGCTTGGTTCTGGTTAGCAGGAATGCGGCAGGTGGCAGCAAGATGGCCATTTCTCCCACAGTTGGTGCATTGACGACACTGCACATGTGGTGGGTGATGGCCGTTACACCTGTTGCATAAAGGTGCATTGCCTAGATAAGGCTTCTTGGCTAGTGGTTGCGCAGGCTGATTTGGTGCAGTCTGAGCCTGTGCACTAACGGCATAGTTTTGGGAAGCCTTCCGCTTCCTAGACCCCCTTGTTGAACCAGAATCCTTTCCTTTCTTGTTTTGACCTTTCTTGCTATCTTCTTGGTCAGCTGCCTGCTTCTTACCCTTGTCACCCTTTTTGTGCAGCTTTCCCTTTCGAATCTGCGACTCAGTCAGTGTCGCTGATAACTCGATCGCCTGACGGAGTGTGGTAGGGTTACTACCAGTAATGATGTCTTGTACCGAGTCAGGTAGGCCATCGGTGTACCTTTCGATGGCCTTGTCGAGTGGGGCAACCATTATCGGGCAAAGCAGACTTAACTCCTCAAACCTATCAGTGTATGCCCGATGCTCGCCACTGTATTGTTTTAAGTCATCAAACTCTTTCTCCAAAGCTCGTTGTTCATGACGAGGACAGAACTCCTTCATCATTAGTGCCCTAAGTTCAGCCCAAGTCTGAGCTAGAGCAACTTCTGCACCGCGATCCCTCATAACTCCGTTCCACCACGTAAGAGCCCTCTTTTGAAACACACTCGAAGAAAACTCGACCTTGCGATTGTCAGGACACTGCACGTGACGGAATGTATTCTCAATGCTCTCGAACCATTGAAGAAGCCCAGTTGCTCCCTCAGAACCACTAAACTTGAGTGGTTTAGCCGAGTTAAAATTTTTGAAATTACATGGAGCATTGTTGTTGTTGTTGGCTTGATTCCATTGAGCAAAGAGATTTGGAAGTGCAGCAGCCATTTGCTGTGCAAGAATTTCTGCCAGTTCGGCATTTGCTACTTGATTGTCGCGTCGAGGAGGCATTCTAGAAGAGGAAAACATGAAAGGAAACGAGTGAGATGATTGGATGAAGAGAATGAGATGAAACAAAAGCAAAGATGGTGGTTATTCATCCGCATCGCAAAGCAAACAAGCGATACACAGTGTCTAATCAAAGTAAACGGGTCAAAACAATGTATCGCGAAGACATGTTCGCCTATAAGTGAACACTCACCCCAAGAGTTCCCAGGTAAGAGTGACTGGTCCGATTATGTGGATTTGTACGAAACCTCTAGCCTTAGACAGAAAACTCAGGGTACAGGCATTCACTCTTCCAGTTCGCACGTGTTCACACTATTAAAACCTGAAAACCTTGATGAGATTTTTGAAAATTCAAAGGGGTTCAAAACCTTATAACAGAGGGTTCAAAACCTAGTAATCAATCATCCTAGAACAGATGATTAATTTTCAAAGCGGATTCGGAATCGAAGTTCTCGTTGTGGTTATCACCTAAGGATAGGTGAAGTGCATGTTTTAAAATCTAAACACAAGATAACTTGTGTTAGGGTCCTAGAAAGTTATAGTCTAGGTCAAAGCATTACTAATAACCTAATTCCCTATAACCATTGGCTCTGATACCAACTCTTCTGTCACACGCCGACCGCGTATAACATGCAACCGCGGCGGAAACGTCGGGGAGTGTTGGGACAGAATTAATTGTTTCACAACTATGGCATACAAAGTTATATTTTATTTATTAACACGAGTGTTACATTGTTTCAAAACAGGAAATAAAGTGTTCAGAACATATTCAAACTAAGTCTATCTTCGTTTTATGTCTCTAAGGCACAGGTCCGCCCTAGTATCACATTCAACATCCTAAGCGACAGCTCCTGAAAAAACATGTGAAAGTAGGTACGTCAGCATAAAAATGCCTGTGAGATACATAGGTTTTGTGAAAATGGGATTCATGACTTAAGTTTAAAGACAACGTTTAATAACAGTCAGTCATGAACCTTGTAAATTGTTTTGTTTTTTTTTTAAATCATATGAAAAACAATAAGATCAGATGATATGTATAAATAAAATGTAAGGTTAAATGAATAACCTAGTAAAATGAGTTTGTATAAGATAAGTTGTTTGTAAAAATAATGTCTTGTGAAGAATATGTTATTTGTGTAAAACGTAATATGTCTAAACTGAAATGATTTAAATAATGCTACGATAATTAATATTATACAAACATTTATATATAGGAAGTACCAGCGGCGTATCCACCATGTTTATATCATATTACATACGCCACGTTACTCAAACCATTTACCCAAACCAACCACCATGTAAATTGTTTGTGTATAAATCAATTGTCAAGTGTTATTGTGTAAACCATATCAAAATTGTTCATGTCTAATGTAAACCACCAAATGTGTATGTCAATGTCAAATTGTTTATGTTTAATGTAAATCATATAATGTGTATCCAAAATATCATGTTTGGCATGTGAAATATATCAACTAGGCCATAGGTAAAAATGCACAAAAATAGGGTATTGAATTAAACATAGTTTAAGTCAAAGTCATGTTTTGTGGAACAATTGCATGCTATACTGATACAAACATTTATGTGGTATTGTGAAAATGCATACATTCAAGCCTTTGTGACTGTGGTGATAGACCTTTAAACAAATTAAAGGTCTATCTGTGTTATTGTTTATCGTATTTGGTCATTCCTTCCAATCCAAACAAACCCGAGATTTCAGGAATGGGAGTTGTCAAGTCCTATGGTACCATTACCTACTAACGGGCGGCATGATCGGTGTTAATGAATGTACATTGTACAATTTGAACAAACCAAATGTCATACCAAAATGTGAGCATGTGATGAATAAATGTACTAAGTATGCAGACAATGGGCATACATAGCATAAAATGTAGTGTAAAATGATGTACTAAGTACGCACACAATGGGCATACATAGCATAAAAGTCATGTAAATCAATGTGCTAGCATGATATCAGTCAACACACATAGCAGAAATGTAACCTAAATCAATGTACTAAGTATGCTAAGTAAACATACATAGCGAAACAATGTAATTTAAATCATGTACTAATAGTGTACTAATGAGTAATGAGCATAGCAGGTATATGATGTGAAAACAGGAAAGCACGAAAGTAACAAGTAGGCACATGTGTTTCTCCCCAAAACAGTATGGAAAACAGTAAAAGAGGGGACTATGTACTCACCTGAGATTGCTTAGATGTCCTTGTGTAATAATCACACAATGTTAGAGATCACGGAATATCAAACGACACCTAATATAGGTAACTATGTTAATATACCGGACCTAAATCGGAGGATCGGATAGTATGCGGGTTCGTAAACCAAACGAGTATGGAGACTCGTGTAATATGGTTTAACAAATCCTTTATACTAAAATGAAACCTAACCTAAGTGCTTACGACCCACTACGACCCGTTTAGGAAGCTTATGCTACCTTAACGCGTCGTTCGCATAAAACACGTTTGGAACGCCTAACATCGTGACCATAAGGTATAACCTCGGAAGGTTATTCCCTATACAACTATGGTCACCTAATGTGTTTGGTCGGATCCTAATGATCGACCAAATGGGTCGGGTTCGAAAGCATAAGCGATTGTTTAGATCGCTTACCTTACGACCCTATATAAGCACTAAACTAAAAGTGATGAGCTAAGCATGCTACAACATGCTTAACTAAGTTTAGAAAACAGGTTTGGCATCAAAACAAATGGTTTTGATACCTATGAGTAGTTTGGTTACAAAATACACAAGAATGCGCATTTTGGCCGAAACTACGACTCGTCACTGAGCCTAGATAACGTGGTAATCAGTAGGTGTAGTCATTAGAGACTATAACCACCGTGAACACGCTCACGTTATGAAGTTTAAACGAACTTCGTGTTGACCATAGGCTGGTCAATGCAGAAAGTCAAACATAGTTTGACTTTAGGACTAGAAAGCGATTAAAAGAACGAAAGAACACTTACGAAGGGTCCCCGAAAGCTAATCTCGATCCAGGAGCTTAGGTATGAAGCAAAGGCCTCAACTTAGAGCTTTAGATCAAATTTTGTGGGTTTTAACACAAATGGGGGGGTATTTATAGGAAAAGCAAGACCGTTAGGATCGTTTCTTGATTATTGTGCCTTGATCTCATTCGTACACTTGTCAAGATGTTGTTGTATCAAAATTTGACCCTAACCCCAGAGATTGTGAAGAGGCATTGCCCCTTGGGTGCTTGAAAGGCCATATTTTGCAAGAAAAACGAGTTTCTGCATCTGCAGGGCTGACGCAGCCTGCGTGAAGATTTAGACAGGGCTTAGTCACCCCGCCTGGGAGTCCAGATCAGAAAATAAGTTTCAGAAATGACAGTTTAGGTCCCTGTTGTGGTTTTAAGGCCATTTCCGACACGTTCAAGGCCCGTTAATCCATCTTTAAGGCCCTAAAATGATGCCTAAACATTCAGGATATGAAACATGCTCAAAAATATGTCGGATGTTGGTTCTTTAGCCGAACGATCGCGATGTTCGCTTAATTACGACGGAATGCGCATAAGCACGAAAAACTATCCAAATTGCGCGACGAATGGATTTTTCTCATGCCAAACACTAAGGCATAATATAAGGATGCTTACATAAATTTTTGGATGTCCGGATGTATTCAGAACGTAAGTTATGCGCGAAAGTGCAAACTTATGCACTTTTTGACACTTTTAGTCCCTGAATGATCCAAAAGTTTATTTTTGTCATACCAAAGCCTTCAAAACTTATTTCTAAGTTATGTAAAGGTTATTTAAGGTATGTGGAGTATATGTTGATGTTCCGGAGTATTTGTCGCATTAAACTGAGTACGTTTATGTCACACCCCCAAAATCCACACGCGGAGTACCACCGCTTGGAGTCGTGACATGACCAGGATCAAGCCACCAATCATATTGAACATGTAGTTAAATAGTAAAAGTTATCCATCAATACGAAAGGCGTTTATCAAAACCAACATAAGTAAATGTAGCGGAAGCATAATGTATAAACCCAAACATAAGTGTTAATGTTTGAAAAGTAATGAGTGTTTATTCACGATCCAATTCCCACAACGACCTGCTCCTCCTTGTGCAAGCTCCTTTAGTACCTAAGGTCCTGCAAGGCATGCAGCAGAGAGTCAACAACTAGTTGAGCGAGTTCACAGAAAGTAAATGCGTAACAGTAAGTTCATGAGTATCAGGTGGCTCTACTGGGCCGATATAGGTTTCTATTGGTGGGGGCTTCCCATGTTATTTATCCACTAGACTATGCGTTACCATAAGTGTTCTACATATCCCGAGAACAGTAATACGTATAATTTACGTAGGATTTACGTAAGTATCCTTCACAACCGAGGATAGGGGTACGTGGGGGTTTACGTAGGTTTTACGTAAGTGCCTGACACAACCGAGGCAGTAGTGAGTATCCGTTCACGTAGGTTTTACGTGAGTGTCCTTCGCAACCTGAGGACAGTGAGTAACGTAGGTATACGTAGGTTTTACGTATGTGTCCTGCACAACCGAGGACGATGGTATGGTAGTCTAGTAATAGTGTCCGTATTGAATCTATTCAACCTTATCTTTTCAATCCCATTCCCAACACCCCGGGAATCCCTTGCCTTGGTAAGAGTGTGAACTCACCTTGGGTTGCTCGGCAGATGTACAAATGAAATGGGTTCTTGAACTAAAGTGGTCAACCTCGTCCTAACAGGGTTACCATACAAGTCAGGTTTTGACTTCGAGTAATGCACGTATGTATCACATAAGTTAACACGTTACATACACGTATAGATCATGGCAACAGTTTACAGTCAAAGCAAATCCATTTAACTTGTGCAATTTAAGTTCAGCCCAATAGTATTTAGCCCAACATGTTGTGCGATCCGCAACATGTTGTGCGATTCACATAAATCCCGGCCCAAAAAGTATAAGTGATCCAATAACATATGCGGCCCAAATATATAACACATAGTGAACTTGTGCGGTCCGGTTAGCTTTTGTGCTATTGATAGGCCTTGTGCGATCCTATTGGATTGTGCAATCAGACCTGGCCTAATCCAACATATATACTCGGCCCAAACTAAATAATGTGCAGTTGGTTTGTGCGATCCGAGCAGACTTGTACGATCTGCTCGGGTTGTGCGACTAGATGGTTTGGGCTGCCCGTCCCAACAGCATAACAACCTGTGCGTATTGGGTCCTTGTGCGACCAAAGATTCTTGTGCGATGGGGAACCGCTTATGCGATTGGCACTTGTGTGGCTGGCTTGCTTGTGTGATTGATTAATTATTTCCGGATTTCATGTCATTCGGTTACAATCAATTTAATCCGTTTCCTATTTTACCGCATCCATTAACACCAAATCGGTTTCAATCACGTTAATCTTTCGATCAAACAAGACAATCTATTACTAATTGACATGAACCCTAGTAGCATCATAGCATGAACATTATTCATATTCTAGCATTAACATCGATCATAATCATCACACGGCTCATGAATCTGAGTTCTAGCATGCATCTTACTAACCCAACAATCATTCAAACAAGAACGTATTACATCCGACTATGATTCGATCGGTTCTAGATCCTAGCGCATAATTATCATTCTACATAATTCATGGCACTCATAAAATCACCAATTATACGATTCATAGTTCATATTCAAATCCGATCACATATCATCAATATATCAATATATCATTTGAACAAAACACATAACATGAAATACTAACCGGTTAAGAGAAAGAATAAGGTTTGATTCGAACAAGAAAGATCCTTGAGGATGAGGGAATGCTTGGCTGCCTACGGTTCGAGAGAGAGAAGAGCTAGGGTTTCTTTGTGTGTGTTTCCAACAAATGAAAGAACAACCCCAAAGGTGGGTGTTTGTTCGCATAAAGAGGAGTGGGCCGAGCCCAACTCGGCTGCCCTGTGGGTCCGATTACAAGGTATGGCCCAAATGGGCTTGTGCGATCGAGCGGTGTGTTGTGTTGTGCGGTTCGGGTTGTGTGTTTATCATACATACACGTAATACATATAGCACATAACATTTATTATTCACAAAGTTCATATAATCACATGTCATAGCATTAATCATTTAATCAGTCAACCAAGTTCACATACGTTACATACAATACAAAAACGGGTTCAAGGTACGAGTTGTCACATTATCCCCAACTAAAAAGAAATTTCGTCCCGAAATTTGGTACGCACTCACTGAGGAAGCTAGGTAAGTTGTATTGTTCACTGGTTTTCCTGGGGTGTCACATCCTCCCCCCGTTGATCTGGAATTTCGTCCCGAAATTCAGCAGTAGTAGCTTCAGCCTCAGTAGTGGTTGCATTGGTTCCGAATAACTGGGGGTACTTTTCTGTCATCTGATCTTCGCGTTCCCAGGTGTACTCTGGGCCACGTCTGGAGTTCCAACGAACTCGAACAAGAGGGATTCTCTTGTTTTTGAGGACCTTAACATCCCGGTCCGTAATTTCAACTGGCTCCTCGACGAACTGCAACGGCTCGTCGATAGTGAGTTCCTTAAAAGGAACTATGAGGGTCTCATCTGACAGGCACTTCTTCAGATTCGACACGTGAAAGACATTGTGAACTGCACCGAGTTCAGCTGGTAGGTTCAATCTGTAGGCTACTGTGCCTATTCTTTCTGTGATTTCGAATGGTCCGACATACCGCGGATTGAGTTTGCCTCGTTTGCCAAAACGAACCACACCCTTCCAGGGTGAGACTTTAAGTAAAACCCGGTCCCTGACCTGAAATTCTAATGGCTTTCTACGCTTATCCGTGTAGGCTTTCTGACGGTCGCGTGCTGCC
Source organism: Helianthus annuus (assembly GCF_002127325.2). Classification (NCBI taxonomy): domain Eukaryota; kingdom Viridiplantae; phylum Streptophyta; class Magnoliopsida; order Asterales; family Asteraceae; genus Helianthus; species Helianthus annuus. The sequence continues at coordinate 35,831,359 of NC_035446.2, read as the reverse complement.
GCCATGCGTTGTCGTATTTGTGCAATCTTTTCTGTGGCGTCCACTACAATCTCTGGACCCGTAATCTGACTATCCCCCACCTCTGCCCAACAGAGAGGTGACCGGCACTTACGCCCGTACAATGCCTCGAATGGAGCGGCTTGTATGCTGGTGTGATAACTGTTATTGTATGAGAACTCCACCAAAGGGAGGTGCTTTTCCCAGCCGTTGCCGAAATCAATAACGCATGCCCGAAGCATGTCTTCAAGAGTTTGGATCGTTCGCTCAGACTGCCCATCCGTCTGGGGATGATATGCTGTGCTCATGTCTAACCGTGAGCCGAAAGATTTGTGCATCGCTTGCCATAGTTCTGACGTGAATCGTGCATCCCGATCCGAAATAATGGAGGTGGGCACCCCATGCCTCGAAACAACTTCTTTGAGATAGATGTCTGCGAGAGTGGAGAACTTATCTGTTTCCTTTATAGCTAGGAAGTGTGTAGACTTGGTGAGTCGATCCACGATTACCCATATGGTATCATTCCCACGCTGGGATCTGGGTAGGCCTGTAACAAAATCCATGGAAATTTCTTCCCATTTCCATTGCGGTATCTTGGGTTGCTGAAGTAGACCCGCTGGTTTCTGATACTCCACTTTGACTTTTGCACATGTCAAACACTTGCCGACGTAAGTAGCGATGTGGGCCTTCATGCTAGGCCACCAATAACTAGTTCTGATGTCGTGGTACATTTTGTCCGACCCTGGATGTACCGAGTAGCGAGACTTGTGAGCTTCATCCATTACCAGCTCGCGTAGACCGCCATAAAGTGGGACCCAAATATGCCCCGTTACATAGTAGGCGCCGTCTGCCTTCTGTTCTAACCGTTGTCGTGAGCCACGTAGGGCTTCTACCCTTATGTTTTCTGGTTTCAATGCCTCTGCCTGTGCATCTCGTATCTGTGCAGGAAGACTAGACTGAATCGTAAGCTGTAGCGCTCGCACGCGCCGAGGCAAAGTGTCTTTCCGACTGAGAGCGTCAGCCACAACATTGGCTTTGCCTGGATGGTACTTGATGGCGCATTCATAATCGTTAAGGAGTTCAACCCATCGTCGTTGACGCATGTTCAATTCCTTCTGCTTGAAGATATGCTCGAGACTCCTGTGATCGGTGTAAATTGTGCACTTGGTACCGTACAGGTAGTGTCGCCATATCTTGAGCGCGAAAACAACAGCTCCCAGCTCTAAATCGTGCATCGTGTAATTTCGTTCATGTATCTTAAGTTGGCGTGAAGCGTAAGCAATGACCTTGTCCCGTTGCATCAATACACATCCAAGACCCTGGATGGATCATCACAATAGACTACAAAATCGTCCGTGCCCTCTAGCAATGAGAGGATAGGTGCACTACAAAGTCTATCCTTTAAGTGTTGAAAGGCAGTTTCCTGCGTGTTGCCCCAGCGGTAGGTGACACCCTTCTGTGTCAGTAGTGTAAGCGGCTGAGCAATCATCGAGAAATCCTTGATAAATCGTCTGTAGTACCCTGCCAAACCCAAGAATTGGCGTATTTCTGTTGGTGTACGCGGTGCAGGCCAGTTTCTGATCGAGTCTACCTTGGATGGATCAACATGGATCCCATCCTTGTTCACCACATGGCCTAAGAAGTGGACTTCACGAAGCCAGAAGTCGCATTTTGAAAACTTAGCGTACAGCTGTTCCTTCCGTAGGAGTTCCAGAATAAGGCGTAGATGCTGCTCGTGTTCCTCCTGACTCTTGGAGTAGATCAGAATGTCGTCGATGAAGACAATGACGAACTTGTCAAGATAGGGTTTGCACACCCGGTTCATAAGATCCATAAATACAGCAGGCGCGTTCGTTAACCCGAACGGCATGACAAGAAACTCGTAGTGGCCGTAGCGAGTTCTAAATGATGTCTTGGAGACGTCCTCCTCCCGGACTCTCAGCTGATGATAACCAGACCTCAAGTCTATCTTGGAGTAGTAACACGACCCTTGCAACTGGTCGAATAAGTCGTCTATGCATGGAAGGGGATAACGGTTCTTCGCCGTCACCTTGTTCAGTTCACGGTAGTCGATGCACATTCTGAACGTACCGTCTTTCTTTCTTACGAATAATACTGGAGCTCCCCAAGGCGAAGAGCTTGGACGAATGAAGCCCTTTTCCAAGAGCTCTTGTAGCTGCTTTGACAGTTCCTCCAATTCCGATGGAGCTAGACGATATGGTGTGCGAGCTATGGGTGCTGCTCCTGGAGCGAGCTCGATTTGGAATTCGACCTGACGATGAGGCGGTAGTCCAGGTAAATCTTCAGGAAACACCTGAGGATAGTCGCGTACCACTGGAATGTCCTCCAGTTTCTTCTCCTTCACTGATGCATCTGAAACGAGTGCCAAGATTGCGGTGTGACCCTTCCGCAGACATTTCTGAGCCTTCAAGAAAGAGATGATGCCAACCACAGCTCCACTCTTGTCGCCTTGAACTTCGAGAGGTTCTTGACCAGTACGGGGAATGCGAATGATCTTCTCACTGCATAGAATCTCTGCCTGATGTTGGGATAACCAATCCATCCCAATAACGATATCAAAACTTCCCAAGACTATGGGAATAAGGTCGATGGAGAAAGCTTGACCGGCTAAGACAATACTACAACCCCTGACTATTTGCGTGGCTTCTAAACTTTTACCATTAGCTAGTTCTACGACGTGTTTGGTGTTTAGGGGGTTTGATGTACGTTTTAACAATTTACTCATTTTCAAAGACATGTAACTTGTATCCGCACCCGAATCAAACAAAGCAGTAACATAAATGTTGTCGAGAAGAAACTTACCCATAACGACGTTGGGATCATTCCTGGCATCACCCTGTCCCAACACAAATGCACGACCCCTTGCCTCGTTGCCGTTGTTGTTTCCCCCGCTGTTGTTGTTGCCATTACCCTGATTGTTGTTATTGTTGTTGTTCTGGTTCCTGTTTAGCTGAGGACAGTGCCTTTTGAAGTGACCTTCTGCCCCACACTGAAAACATCCTTTGTTGCCCTGCTGCTGATTCTGCTGTGCTGGTGGCTGCTGCTGATTCTGATTCGCAGGCCGAGGGCTTCTACAATCTTTGGCCTCATGACCCATCTTGAGGCATCTTTGACAGCGACCCTTGTTACACTGGCCACTGTGGTGTCTGTTGCAGTTGTGACACTTTGGGAGGTTCCCTTGATATCCGCCCTGCCTGTGATTACCTGAAGAGTGCTGGCTGGGACTCTGATAACTGTCAGTCTTCCGCTGTTGGGCCTGAGACTGAACTAAAGCTGATCCCTTGCTGGAATCCCCATCCCATTTTCTCTTGCTGTCACTGGGAGTAGTAGGAGTAGCTGAAGTAGTAACGGTGGCAGTAGCGCTGATACGTTTAGGCAGTCTGTTCTGATCCACTGCCTGGTCTGTGATGCGGTGAGCGAGGCGTTGAATATCCTGGATGTTATCAAGATTAGCCAAAGTAACATGGCTCTGGATCTCTGGCGCCAACCCTTTGAGATACAACTCAATGCGCTTAACTGGAGGGTCCACCATAGTTGGACACAGCACGGCCAGTTCGTTTGACCTTTTGGTGTAAGCTTCAATTTCGGACCCAGTCATCTTCAGATGGTACAACTCATCTTCCAGCTTATGGATGTCTTCCCGAGTGCAGTACTCTCTCTTGATCAGTTCCTTGAAATCATTCCAGGGTGTGGCGTTAGCAGCTGCCAACCCTAATATCTGAACTTGGGCGTTCCACCAAGTTAGTGCTATTCCTTCTAGCGTGCCAGTGGCGTATTTCACCCTCCGAGCCTCAGGGCATTCACACATCTCGAACACAGACTCGAGCTTTTCAAACCAGTGGAGGAGTCCAACCGCCCCTTCCGGGCCACTAAATGTACTTGGACGACAGTCCATGAAGTTCTTGAAAGTGCAGACTGGTTGCTGTGCTGGTTGACCTATTGTGTACGAATAGGACAAAGTTTAAACACAAGAGCTAGCTTAAGAGTGTAGGATCTAAAGATCCTAGTGTGTGCTATAACCACAGGATATACCTCCTGCTTGTGCGGCTGCAAGTGCCGCAGCAACTTGAGCTTGAACGAGAGCCTCTAGCTGGGCTTGAGTCATGTTAATTCGTCCAGACATGATCTTCATTGTAAAAGTAGCGTAAGTGAGAATGGTTCGCGAGTAGGGCGATGACAGAAAAGTGTAAGCACGTAGGTATTCGCATGTAATAGTGTCATGTGTATCTAAGTGTTCTACGAGAAAAGTTCTACACGTTTCTAGCAAGCAGGTAATAAACATAAACCTTATTACCTAGGATGTAGAGTCTTGCACGTGGAGCGAAGCGTCGTTGTGGATCGTTGAGAGCACTGTTCTGGTTATAGTCTGGTTTTAATAAAACGTTTTCCCATATTAAAACCAAGTTCTCTATAACCAATGGCTTTGATACCAATCTGTCACACCCCCAAAATCCACACGCGGAGTACCACCGCTTAGAGGCGTGACATGACCAGGATCAAGCCACCAATCATATTGAACATGTAGTTAAATAGTAAAAGTTATCCATCAATACGAAAGGCGTTTATCAAAACCAACATAAGTAAATGTAGCGGAAGCATAATGTATAAACCCAAACATAAGTGTTAATGTTTGAAAAGTAATGAGTGTTTATTCACGATCCAATTCCCACAACGACCTGCTCCTCCTTGTGCAAGCTCCTTTAGTACCTAAGGTCCTGCAAGGCATGCAGCAGAGAGTCAACAACTAGTTGAGCGAGTTCACAGAAAGTAAATGCGTAATAGTAAGTTCATGAGTATCAGGTGGCTCTACTGGGCCGATATAGGTTTCTATTGGTGGGGGCTTCCCATGTTATTTATCCACTAGACTATGCGTTACCATAAGTGTTCTACATATCCCGAGAACAGTAATACGTACAATTTACGTAGGATTTATGTAAGTATCCTTCACAACCGAGGATAGGGGTACGTGGGGGTTTACGTAGGTTTTACGTAAGTGCCTGACACAACCGAGGCAGTAGTGAGTATCCGTTCACGTAGGTTTTACGTGAGTGTCCTTCGCAACCTGAGGACAGTGAGTAACGTAGGTATACGTAGGTTTTACGTATGTGTCCTGCACAACCGAGGACGATGGTATGGTAGTCTAGTAATAGTGTCCGTATTGAATCTATTCAACCTTATCTTTTCAATCCCATTCCCAACACCCCGGGAATCCCTTGCCTTGGTAAGAGTGTGAACTCACCTTGGGTTGCTCGGCAGATGTACAAATGAAATGGGTTCTTGAACTAAAGTGGTCAACCTCGTCCTAACAGGGTTACCATACAAGTCAGGTTTTGACTTCGAGTAATGCACGTATGTATCACATAAGTTAACACGTTACATACACGTATAGATCATGGCAACAGTTTACAGTCAAAGCAAATCCATTTAACTTGTGCAATTTAAGTTCAGCCCAATAGTATTTAGCCCAACATGTTGTGCGATCCGCAACATGTTGTGCGATTCACATAAATCCCGGCCCAAAAAGTATAAGTGATCCAATAACATATGCGGCCCAAATATATAACACATAGTGAACTTGTGCGGTCTGGTTAGCTTTTGTGCGATTGATAGGCCTTGTGCGATCCTATTGGATTGTGCAATCAGACCTGGCCCAATCCAACATATATACTCGGCCCAAACTAAATAATGTGCAGTTGGTTTGTGCGATCCGAGCAGACTTGTACGATCTGCTCGGGTTGTGCGACAAGATGGTTTGGGCTGCCCGTCCCAACAGCATAACAACCTGTGCGTATTGGGTCCTTGTGCGACCAAAGATTCTTGTGCGATGGGGAACCGCTTGTGCGATTGGCACTTGTGTGGCCGGCTTGCTTGTGTGATTGATTAATTATTTCCGGATTTCATGTCATTCGGTTACAATCAATTTAATCCGTTTCCTATTTTACCGCATCCATTAACACCAAATTGGTTTCAATCACGTTAATCTTTCGATCAAACAAGACAATCTATTACTAATTTACATGAACCCTAGTAGCATCATAGCATGAACATTATTCATATTCTAGCATTAACATCGATCATAATCATCACACGGCTCATGAATCTGAGTTCTAGCATGCATCTTACTAACCCAACAATCATTCAAACAAGAACGTATTACATCCGACTATGATTCGATCGGTTCTAGATCCTAGCGCATAATTATCATTCTACATAATTCATGGCACTCATAAAATCACCCATTATACGATTCATAGTTCATATTCAAATCCGATCACATATCATCAATATATCAATATATCATTTGAACAAAACACATAACATGAAATACTAACCGGTTAAGAGAAAGAATAAGGTTTGATCCGAACAAGAAAGATCCTTGAGGATGAGGGAATGCTTGGCTGCCTACGGTTCGAGAGAGAGAAGAGCTAGGGTTTCTTTGTGTGTGTTTCCAACAAATGAAAGAACAACCCCAAAGGTGGGTGTTTGTTCGCGTAAAGAGGAGTGGGCCAACTCGGCTGCCCTGTGGGTCCGATTACAAGGTATGGCCCAAATGGGCTTGTGCGATCGAGCCGTGTGTTGTGTTGTGCGGTTCGGGTTGTGTGTTTATCATACATACACGTAATACATATAGCACATAACATTTATTATTCACAAAGTTGATATAATCACATGTCATAGCATTAATCATTTAATCAGTCAACCAAGTTCACATACGTTACATACAATACAAAAACGGGTTCAAGGTACGAGTTGTCACAGTTTACACACCAGTTTGCGTATAATTCTCCAGAAAGCGATGTAGAGTTTGAAATTGAACAAAAGTCAAAACATGAAAAATGTAAAACACAACCAAACAAACATTGGGATCAAATAACATTGCTTTATTGATAATTGAACTGTTCACAATGATTTCAAGCACAAATGTTACAAGTGTTCCTTCCATAGCCTAAAAGCTAGTAGTAAGCTTGTTTGATCCTCATTTACTTCATGTTTATGGTGGTTAATAGTTATGTCATGATGAAATCTCAAGAACACTAAAAGATCATAAACATGACTGTTATAACATAAGCTTAAAGATGAAGAAACAAGATGAAATAATGGTAGTATGATGTTGTTTGAATGTGTTGATAATTTCTTGATGGTTACTAGTAATATGATGGTTAGTCATCATATGAGACTTGTTAAGTTATGATTAAAAACATGGCTTAACAAGTTAGGGATGATTATTTGTATATGAAATAATCATCCACTAGTGAAAACATGAACTTGAAAGTAGGATGATTTTTCTTGAAAAATAATAAACCAAGTAAACTAGTAATCTTGTAAATCCAAGCCTTGAGAATGATTTCCTAAACAAACCAAGTTAAAAGACGGGTTTGAAGGATCATAACTTTTTCTTGCATATACATTATTTTTTGGAATTAAAAGGAGTATAAGGATGCTAGTGAAACATGAAAATGTGGTAAATAAATATTTTTGTAAAATATATTCACAAGTTGTGAACATCTAAAAATCCCGAGAAAGAGAGTTTTACAAAAGTAGACACACTTCAGAGGTAATTAAACCCACTAAACACCCCACTAAGTTACTACGCGTTTTTATGAAAAACCAAGTTCATGTTGTTATGTAAAGTGCATTGTTTTTGCACTTGACTAGTGTAATGTCGTTAGTAACTTTTTGTTGATTGATTGAATGATTCCCGAAAAGAAAACGATATACTAATAAGCAAGGACACCTCCATTACAAAGGAAACTCTGGCGAAATTTTCTAAAATTTCCAACACTTAGAAATTATTTTTCTAACAAGTGTTCACTAATACGTTTTAACTTTGTTATTCAAAATAAACTTCGCCATGAGTTTTGTTACAAAATACGAAGTATCGGTGGTTGATTTTTACAAGTAGAGGGGTTAAATATATATTTAGAATATATATTTTATACTAGAACACTTGTGTGGATACTTGTTTATTTTGTGAGATAGTTATATTATTGTAAGGTAAAATAATATATCAAAATACCTTGACATTAGAATTGTGTGGTACGTGATAGGAGTAATGAGTAGATAACCCATACGTAGGATACGTGTTATGCATGCACGAGAAACTGATTGTTATCTGTACCTTATTAGGACGTGCTTGATTTCTGATTATTAGAGTAACTAATCTAACCGAGCAAACCAAGGTGAGTTCACACACTTTCTAAGGCATGGGATTCCCGGTGGTTTGGAATGGGTTAAAGAATTAAAACGGAACCTACATATCCTCCTTGGGTAGGATATGTACCGCCATCCTCCATGGGTAGGATGCCAATATAAATTCTGCGTATTCTCCTTGGGTAGAATACGTACGTTCGTCCTCCTTGGGTAGGATAACAACCTTAAAACTTACTAGACAAAACTCTATCATTAAGTCCCTCAGTTTATATCGACTTAATCGCCGAGGCCAATGGCGAGCTGGTTATTAGTTAATAGCGCTATTAGGTTTAATAAACCTCACACCGTGCCAGTCGGACGGGCGTGTACTAATGGACTATGGCAAACTGTCAATGATGATAGACATTGACGTAGGGCACAACTATTGTTCGTCAATTGTCGATATGGTAACGGTGTAGTGGTTCACATGGGGAAGCCCCCACTGATTATGGATATGGTTTGGGTAATAAAGAAGGAACTGGTTAAACATATTTTCAACTATGGGGTAACCCCCATGGCAAGTAAGCCAGCAAAAGACAAACCATGTTTTCGGGAACAACTTAAAAACTAAACAACCAACTTTGAACTCACTCAACTTTGTTGTTGACTTGTTGTTACATGCCTTACAGGGTGTTAGATGCTTATGGAGCTTGCACGAGGAGGAGGTCGTTATGGGATATGGACTGTTATGTCCCGTGCTAAACATTTAGTCCTTATGAACTTATTAAACTTATGTTTTGGACTTTAGACTTATGAACTATGGAACTTATGTTTTGGACTTACGTTTTATGCTTCCGCTGTTAACTTAAAGTCGGTTACTTCCTTTTGGTTACCAATTATATTGTGGTTGGTTCATTTACTTAATTACGTTGTTCAATATGATTGGTGGCTCGATCCTGGTCATGTCACGCCTTCAAGCGGTGATACTCCGCATGGTGGATTTTGGGGGTGTGACAGATTGGTATCAAGGCCATTGGTTATAGTGAACTTGGTTTTAAAAAAGGAAAAGCTTTTTGACAAAACCAGACTATAACCTGTACAGTGGTCAACGATCCACGACGACGCTTCGCTCCACGTGCAAGACTCGACACAATAGGTGCTATGATTTATGTTTATATTGTCGATTAGATAGTTCACACTGTGCATTAGTTAACGTGATAACTACTATTTGAACCTTGTGTGCTTACTCTGTCCTGTTATCCCACGCTTACGCACTTTCGCGACACTTTTCTAACTTATGTTGCTTCGTCGTAAAGTTCATGGACGGACGCGGAGGATGTATCAACCTAACTCAAGCCCAGCTGACGGCTCTAATCAACGAACGAGTGGCTGAGGCACTCGCAGCTATCCCTGCAGGAGGTATAACTTGCCATATCAACCCATCTTAGGACGTTTAGAACCTACCCTCGCAAACCAACCCTTGTGCTTAACCTTGTCTTTTATTCTCGCGCCACAGCTCAAAATGATCTGTCTCCCGTATGTACGTTCAAAACATTCATGGACTACCGACCTAGTACTTTCAGCGGCACAGAAGGAGCTGCAGGCCTTCTTCACTGGTTCGAGAAGCTTGAGTCTGTTTTTGAGATGTGTGAATGCCCTGAAGATCGTAGGGTGAAATTTGCTACTGGAACACTCGAAGGTGTTGCGTTAACCTGGTGGAAAGCACAGGTTTAACTGCTAGGGCTAGCGGTTGCTAATGCCACCCCGTGGAACGACTTCAAAGAATTGATCAAGGAAGAGTACTGTAGTCGTGACGACATCCACAAGCTAGAGGTGGAATTTTTCAATTTGAAGATGACGGGGTCTGAAATCGAGGAATACACAAAGAGATCGAACGAACTAGCTATCTTGTGTCCCATTATGGTGGATCCTCCTATCAAGCGTATCGAGCTGCACCTTAAGGGTTTGGTGCCAGAAATTCAGAGCCACGTAACCTCAGCTAAGCTTGGCACCATTCAGAAAATAATCCGGTTGGCTCATCGTCTCATTGATCAGGCAGTTGAGCAGAACAGGCTGCCCAAGCGTATTAGCGCTACTACTACTGATGCTCCCAATGATAACAAGCGCAAGTGGGATGGAAATTCGGGCAAGGGTTCTACTTCAGTTCAGTCTCAGTGCCAGCAGCAAAAGACAGATGAGTACAGGAGCCCCAGTCAGCAGTCCTCTGGGAATCAAGGACAGGGTGGATATAAGGGAAATCACCCTAAGTGCAATCGATGTAATTTGCACCACAGCGGGCCGTGCAACGAAGGTCGCTGTCAGAGATGTAACAAGTTGGGTCATGAAGCCAAGGATTGTAGGAGATCACGACCAGCAAATCAGAATCGCCAACAACAACAACAAGCTCCACAGAACCACCAGCAGCAGCAACAGTAGGGCAATAAAGGATGCTTTCAGTGTGGCGCTGAAGGCCACTTTAAGAGGAACTGTCCTCAGCTGAACCAGAATCAGAATAACAACAACCAAGGAAACGGGAACAACAATGGAGGCAACAATGGAGGCAACAACAGGGGTAACAATAATGGCAACGGCGCCCGAGGTCGTGCCTTCGTGATTGGTCAGGGTGATGCAAGGAACGATCCCAACGTTGTGATGGGTAAGTTTCTTCTGGATGACTTCTTTGTTACTGTTTTATTTGATTCTGGTGCCGATACTAGTTATGTGTCCTTAGAAGTTAGCCAAATGCTTAAGCGCACTCCAACACTTCTGAACACCAAACACACGATAGAGCTAGCAAACAGTAATAGTCTTGAAGCCACACACATAGTTAAGGGCTGTAACCTCGTCCTAGCTGGTCAGACATTCTCTATCGATCTTATTCCTATCATTCTTGGTAGTTTCGACGTCGTTATTGGGATGGATTGGCTATCTCAACATCAAGCGGAGATTATTTTCAAGGAGAAAATCGTACGTATTCCCCGCTTTGGTGAAGAACCTCTCATGATTCATGGCGTCAAGAGTGTTGTTGTTGTGGGCATCATCTCTTTCCTTAAGGCCCAGAAGTGTTTGTGAAAGGGCCACACTACTATTCTAGCCCTCGTTACTGATACATCCTCGGAAGAAAAGAAGATAGAAGACATTCCTGTTGTGCGCGACTTTCCTGAGGAATTACCTGGTCTTCCGCCTCAACGTCAAGTTGAGTTTCAAATCGAGCTCGCTCGTAGAGCAGCGCCCATAGCTCGAGCACCTTATCGTCTAGCTCCATCAGAACTTGAAGAACTGCCCACGTAACTACAAGAACTCTTGGAAAAGGGTTTCATACATCCTAGCTCTTCGCCCTGGGGTGCTCCAGTGTTATTCGTGAAGAAGAAAGACGGTACCTTCAGAAAGTGTATTGACTACCGCGAACTCAACAAGGTGACCATGAAGAATCGTTATCCTCTTCCACGCATTGATGACTTATTCGACCAGTTGCAAGGGTCGAGTTTCTATTCCAAGATTGACTTAAGGTCAGGCTACCATCAACTGAGAGTCCGAGACGAGGATGTCCCTAAAACAGCATTCAGGACAAGGTATGGGCATTACGAGTTCCTGGTTATGACCTTTGGATTAACGAATGCACCTGCGGTTTTCATGGATCTCATGAACTGAGTGTGCAAGCCTTACCTAGATAAGTTCGTCATTGTATTCATCGACGACATCCTGATCTATTCTAAGAGTCAGGAGGAACACGAACGACACCTGAGACTTATTTTGGAACTTCTTCGAACAGAGCAGTTGTATGCCAAATTTTCGAAATGTGACTTCTGGCTTCGCGAAGTCCACTTTCTAGGCCATGTGGTAAACAAGGATGGGATTCATGTGGATCCATCTAAGGTTGACTCGATAAAGAACTGGCCTGCACCCCGTACACCAACAGAGATCCGCCAATTCTTAGGATTGGCAGGATATTACAGAAGGTTTATCAAGGATTTCTCAAAGATTGCGCAACCTCTCACTTCACTGACTCAGAAGGGTGTCACCTATCGTTGGGGTGATGCACAAGAGTCCGCATTTCAGCACTTAAAAGACAGACTTTGTAGCGTGCCTATCCTCTCATTGCCTAAAGGCACAGATGATTTTGTGGTTTACTGCGACGCTTCCATCCAAGGACTTGGTTGCGTGTTGATGCAACATGACAAGGTCATTGCCTACGCATCGTGCCAACTTAAAGTTCACGAAAGGAACTACACTACGCATGACTTGGAGTTGGGAGCAGTTGTTTTCGCACTTAAGATATGGAGGCATTACCTGTACGGTACCAAGTGCATCATTTACACCGGTCACAGGAGTTTCGAGCATATCTTCAAGCAAAAGGAGTTAAACATGCGACAACGCCGATGGGTCGAGCTCTTGAATGATTACGAATGTGCGATCAAGTATCATCCGGGTAAAGCAAATGTTGTGGCCGACGCCCTCAGTCGAAAGGATACTATACCTAAGCGTGTACGTGTGTTACAGCTTACCATTCACTCTAGCCTTCCCGCTCAGATACGAGATGCTCTACTTGAAGCGTTGAAAGCAGAGAACATCAGGGCTGAGTCCTTACGAGGATCGAGGCAGCGGTTAGAACAAAAGGAAGACGGCGCCTACTATATAACAAGGCACATCTGGGTCCCACTTTACGGAAACTTACGTGAGCTTGTGATGGACGAAGCGCACAAGTCTCGTTATTTAGTACATCCTGGTTCGGATAAGATGTACCACGATCTCAAGACTACATACTGGTGGCCTAGTATGAAAGCCAACAAAGCAACCTACGTCAGTAAATGCTTGACTTGTGCTAGGGTCAAGGTCGAATACCAGAAACCATTAGGCCTCCATCAACAACCAAAGATACCTAAATGGAAATGGGAGCAAATTTCCATGGATTTCGTTACTGGTCTGGCTAGATCTCAATGCGAAAATGATACCATTTGGGTGATCGTGGATCGACTGACCAAGTAGTGTCAAGGAAGTAGTGTCAAGGCACGGAGTGCCAACCTCCATCATTTCTGATCGTGACTCACGTTTTACATCTGAATTGTGGCAAGCCATGCACAAGTCCTTTGGCTCTCGATTAGATATGAGCACGGCATATCATCCACAGACGGATGGGCAATCTGAACGCACCATCCAAACCCTTGAAGACATGATTAGGGCATGCGTAATCGACTTTGGTAATGGCTGGGAAAAACACCTCCCGTTAGTGGAGTTTTCGTATAACAATAGTTACCACACCAGTATCCAGGCCGCTCCGTTCGAGGCATTGTATGGATGGAAGTGTCGATCACCTCTCTGTTGGGCAGAAGTTGGTGACAGCCAAATCACAGGCCCAGAATGTCACACCCCGACCACGCAGGACAACAAACCGTGGCGGAAACGTCGGGGAGTGTTGTAACAGAAGCTATTGTTTCACAACCATGGATACAAAATAGTTTCGCTTTATTGATAAAATTTAACATTACATTGTCTTAACATAGAATAAGCAAGTTTTACATCGTCTATCACTATTATTATGTCACTAAGGCCTCGTCCAGATCCTATGTGACGCATGCATCCTAGAAATCAATCAAGCATCAACACCTGAAACATATGTAAAAACTTAGTCAGCAAAGAAATGCTGGCGAGTACATAGGTTTTATAAGAGTATCGAAGTCATGGCTCGTTTATTTGTTGCAGTACTTTATTAGACTACATGAGTCAAAATACAAACCTTGTTTTTAAAAAGTGTATTGCAACATATTTAACCAACTCAAATCAAGATGGTTATAGTTTGTAAAATCTCGTAGCCATGCTTCTTAACCCCAAAACATTTGTTTTAGAAAACCAACTTGTAAAACATCTTGCAAAAACTCGTAAAAAAAACTCGTATAGTTTATATCTCGTAGAAAAATATCGTTGTGTGACATCGTTTCAAAATCGTTTACCCAAGTGAACTAAATAACGCCACGATATGTAATATGATGAAAACACTTATATATAAGAAGTACCAGCGGCGTATCTACCATGTTTTCACCATATTACACCCGTCTCGTTACCCAAACACTTAACCAAAAACCAATCATTTATCGAAATCGTTTAACATCGTTTCGAAATCGTTCCCAAATCGTTTACTCGTTCCCAAATCGTTTCCATATCGTTCTCGTTTTAATTGTCAAAATAACTTATATATGGTCGTCTCGTTAACAACATTCAAACCTTTGTGACTCGTCCATCGTTCAACTCATTCTCGTATTAACAAACCACCAAAGGGTAAGTTAACAAACATCAGATTCATTCGCTACCCACAACCCCCACACATAACCATGGGTGTAGTAAAGTAACGGGATTTGTCAGATCCTATGGTACCATAACCTAATACTGGTCGGCTTAATAAATGCTAATGAATGTCATTCGTTATGTAACTACAACCAACAAGTTCGTTCACTGTATCGAAATCGTTCTTAGTTTAATAAAAATCGTTTTAATCGTTTTTGAAATCATCGTTTAAACCTTGAAAACATTTCGTACATATGAATCACCCCAAAACATTTAAAAACAGTAAAATAGGGGAACTATGTACTCACATGTAGTGCAAAGTATCCTCGATCAAATAGAACTTCAACAAACTCGAGCAAACCAGAGAAATCAAATAGCTCCTAGTAATCAAACCACTAGTCAAACCATATACGCCTAAATCGGAAGATCGGACAGAATGAGGTCTTGTAAACCAAATGAGTGTTGGAACTCATGTGATATGGTTTAACAAAGCCTACATCCTAAATCGGAACCTAACCTAAGTGCTTTCGACCCATCGCGACCCATTAAGGTAGCTTACGCTACTTTAACGCGTCGTGCACGCAAAAGCGCGTTCGAGACGTCTAACTAGTCCTATGACAAGTATTATATGCCCATACATGTTTAATTGTGTTACATAATCAGTTACGTGTCAAAAGTTTAAGTTACATATGCTTAATTACCAATTATGTATGAAAAGGGTATTTTGGTAATTTACCAAGGGCACATAAATTACTTATCATGCGACTAATCAAACCTAAGTGATCATAAGGTATAACCCCGGAAGGTTATTCCCTACACTACTATGGTCACTAAACGTGTTTGGTCGGATCCTATTGATCGACCAAACGGGTCGTGTTCGAAAGTCTAAGTGGGTGTTTAGTCCGCTTGACTTACGACTCTACATAAGCACTAAACTAAAAAGCGACGAGCTAAACATGCCGAAACATGTTTAGTTAAGTTAGAAAACGGGTTTTGATATCAAAACAAACCGTTTTGACAGCCTAGAGTAGTTTGGTTACAAAATACGCGAGAAAACGCATTTTGGCCGAAACTACGACTCGTCACTGAGCCTAGATAACGTGGTAATCAGTAGGTATAGCCACTAGGGACTATAACCTTCGTGATTACGCTCACGTTATGAAGTTCAAACGAACTTCGCGTTGACCATAAACTGGTCAAAGCAGAAAGTCAAACACAATTTGACTTTAACGCTAAAACGAACGCTAAACGCGAAAGAATACTTACAGAAGGTCCCCGCAAGGTTTGATTCAAAGTAAATCTCAGGTAGGAAGTGCACAAACACAACCACTTAGAGAAAAACTCAGATCAAATGTGGGAATGAATGAAGTGGGGGTTGGGTATTTATAGGAAATCCACAACCGTTAGGATCGTTTCTTGGAGAAGAAGGAATGATCTAGACCATACACTTGGGCACAAGGTTTTGAATACCATGGGGACATCAAATACCAGCCCATAGTGTGTAATTCAAGGGGTAAAAACCATTGGAACAGGTGGAATGGACCAGATTCAATGTTTCTGCATTTCTGCTGATCTGGGGACTGCTTACGGACCGTAAGCACATGCCCATACGGTTCGTAAGGGACCTGCAGACCAACACTTTCATAAAATGACAATTTAGCCCTTGAACTTGTAAAACTTGCATTTCGGCTCATTTTTGACACGTTTAAGCCCCGTTAACCTCATTTCAAGGCTCTAAAATGAAGTTAAAGTATAGGGAACTCAAAACATGCTCAAAAATATCTCGGATGTCGGTTCGTTTGGTCGTACGGTTGCGTTGTTCGGTTAATTACGACGGAAGTCGTAACGAACACAAAAACGATCCAAATTGCGCGACGAATGGATTTTTATTATGCCAAACACTAAAACATAATATTTTAATGCTTACATAAATTTTTGGATGTCCGGATGTATTCAGAACGTAAGATATGCGCGAAAATGCAAACTTGTGCACTTTTTGATGCTTTTAGTCCCTATTGATCAATAAAGTTTATTTTAGCATACCGAACCCCTCAAAGCCTATTTCTAATCTATGTAAAGGTTATTTAGGGTATGTTTAACTTATGATCAAGTTCCGGAGTGTTCGTTACTATTCAAATCGGTATAGTTTCGCAGTTTGACATAAATAGTCCCTGCGATCGAACAAGGTTGATTTTAACACACCGAACCATCCAAAACTTATTTCTAAGTTATTTGGAGGTTATTTAAGGTATGTTAAGCCTATTTCACTATTCCGGAGTGTTTGTTGTATTAAACTGGTTATATTTACGCATTAGTGCGCGTATAACCTTCCAGAAAGCGACTTAGAGCTTGAAATTGGAATCGAATCGAATTGTAAAAATCACCAAACACAAATACACACAAAATAACACCAAAACACATATAATAACACCAAAGCACATTGTTTTATTAATAATCAACATTGTTTTTCATCGTACAGAGATTACAGAGCACAGTTGTCAGAGTCTCCCCTACTTCAGGAAATTTCATCCCGAAATTTTAACTAGAGGAAGCTTGTGAAAACAAATGTGGATATTTGGTCATCATCTGGTCCTTACGTTCCCAAGTAAATTCTGGGCCACGTTTGGACTCCCAACGAACTTTAACCAAATGAATCCGTTTGTCCTTCAACTGCTTGAATGTACGGTCCACTATCTCCACAGGTTTCTCAACAAAGTGCATCGTATCATCGATTCGGATCTCGTCGAGAGGAATGTGAAGATCAACGTCAGCTAAACACTTTCGCAGATTGGACACGTGAAAAGTCGGATGAATATTTCCAAGCTCTGGAGGTAGCTCTAGTCGATAGACAACCTTCCCAACTCTTTCCACGATCTTGAATGGTCCCACATATCGAGGTGCAAGTTTTCCTTTCTTTCCAAATCTCACGACTCCTTTCCAAGGTGAAACCTTGAGAAGGACACGATCTCCGACTTGAAATTCTAAGGGCTTGCGTCGCATATCCGCATAACTCTTTTGACGGCTTCTAGCTGTCACAAGATTATCGCGAATTTTCTTGATTTTATCTGTTGTTTCTAGAACGAGCTCAGGTCCAGTAAGCTGAGCTTCACCAGTCTCGTTCCAACAGACAGGTGAACGACATTTCCGACCGTAGAGAGCTTCGAATGGTGCCATATTGATGCTAGCATGATAACTACTGTTGTAAGAGAACTCGATCATTGGCAGATGAGAATCCCAATTACCACCAAAGTCTATCACGCATGCTCTAAGCATATCCTCCAAGGTTTGAATCGTCCTTTCAGATTGACCATCTGTTTGGGGATGATAAGCAGTGCTTAGATTTAGTTGGGTTCCCATAGCAGATTGCATGGTCTTCCAGAAATGAGATGAAAATCGAGCATCACGATCAGAAATGATATCCAAAGGAACACCATGTCGTGATATAATCTCATCAACATAAATCTTTGCA
The DNA here is from genome assembly GCF_002127325.2 of Helianthus annuus. Classification (NCBI taxonomy): domain Eukaryota; kingdom Viridiplantae; phylum Streptophyta; class Magnoliopsida; order Asterales; family Asteraceae; genus Helianthus; species Helianthus annuus. Next base: position 35,813,463 of record NC_035446.2, on the reverse strand, counting down.
AGTTTATCAGCAGATAGATCCTCGCGGATCGGGAGAAAATGAGCTGACTTCGTTAATCGATCGATAACAACCTAAATAGCATCATGACCATTAGACGTGCGCGGTAATTTAGTGATGAGATCCATCGCAAGGCAACATCTTTCTTCATACCAGGCCACCAGAACTTAGTACGAAGATCCTTGTACATTTTATCAGCACCTAGATGGATAGAATATCGAGACTTGTGAGATTCGTCCATCACTAGGGCGCGAAGATCATCTTGTTTCGGGACCCACAAACAATCCTAGAAATAAAGCAAACCATCGCCTTTTGCTTCGAGTTTAAGCTCAAGCTGATGTGGTAATTCCATACCCATCAAATTTTGTGAGACACAAGATTGCTGAGCTTGAAGAACACGAGTTTGGATATCAGATAGAACTTGGACAGAGTGAAGCTTGACTCGCTCTTTTCGACTAAGCGCATCAGCTACGACATTCGCCTTACCAGGATGGTAGCGAATCTCGCAATCGTAATCGTTCAAAAGTTCAACCCAACGTCGTTGCCTCATGTTCAGCTCTTTCTGATTAAGAATATCTGGAGACTTTTGTGGTCTGTGAAAACCACACACTTCGTGCCATAGAGGTAATGTCTCCAGATTTTAAGTGCGAAAACCACAGCTCCTAACTCAAGATCATGAGTCGTATAGTTCTTCTCGTGGATTTTCAACTGTCTAGATGCATATGCTATAACCTTACCTCGTTGCATGAGGACGCAACCAAGGCCTAAGTTGGACGCATCGCAATAGACAACGAAATCATCGCTTCCCTCGGGTAGAGATAGAACAGGAGCATTACATAACTTCCGCTTCAGCGTTTGGAATGCTTCTTCTTGTTTGGGTCCCTACTCAAAAGGCTTATTCTTCTGAGTCAAAGCAGTGAGTGGAACCGCAATTTTCGAGAAATTGGAAATGAATCGACGATAATAACCAGCAAGACCAAGAAAAGATCGAATCTCGGTAGGTGTCGTTGGCGTACTCCAATCCTTAATAGCAACAATCTTGGATGGATCCACATGAATACCCTGCTCGTTGACTATATGACCCAGAAACTAAACTTCTTTAAGCCATAATTCACACTTGGAGAATTTAGCGAAAAGTTGTTCCTTCTTAAGGAGTTCCAACGTTAAGCGAAGGTGTTGCTCGTGATCGGCTCGAGTCTTCGAATAGATGAGAATATCGTCGATGAACACAATAATGAACTTGTTCAAATAAGGTTTACAGAACCTATTCATTAAGTCCATAAAGATAGCTGGAGCATTCGTCAAGCCAAAAGGCATGACTGTGAACTCGAAATGCCCATATCTCGTGCGGAAGGCAGTTTTGGGAATATCTTCTTCGAAAACACGAAGTTGATCATACCCAGAACGCAGATCGATCTTAGAAAAACATGAAGCACCTTGCAGCTGGTCAAAGAGATCATCAATTCGAGGTAGGGGATATCGATTCTTGATGGTAAGCTTATTAAGCTCACGATAATCGATACACATTCGAAAAGACCCATCTTTCTTTTTCACGAAGAGGGCTGGAGCTCCCCAAGGTGAAAAGCTCGGACGAATGAATCCTTTATCAGATAACTCTTGAAGCGGTTTTGATAACTCTTGCATCTCTGAAGGTGCAAGACGATAAGGTGCTTTCGCAATCGGGTTGGCATTGGGTACAAGGTCGATATGAAACTCAACTTGACGAACTGGAGGCAAACCAGGCAGTTCATCAGGAAACACCTCTGGATAATCCCGAACAATCGGAATATCCTGAATACTCTTACTCTTGTCTTTTTTCCTCGGTGACATGTGCTAGAAAAGCAACATATCCTTTTCTCAAATAACTTTGGGCCTTTGTACACGACATAAGCTTCAAACCGCCAGATGGCTTCTCGCCACGAACTTCTAAAACATCGCCAGACGGAAGAGGAATACGAACATTCTTATCGAAACAAACCACCTCAGCGTGGTGTTTGGTTAACCAATCCATTCCAACGATAACGTCGAAGCTCCCAAGTTGCATTGGCGTGAGGTCAATAGGAAAAAGATGGTTATCAAGGTTCAACTGACAATCACGAATAACAGAATCGAGAACAAGAGGTTTACCAGTAGCAACTTCGACAGACAAGGGTTTCCTCAATTTAGTTCTAGGTATCGCAAGCAAAGGCTCAAAAGATAACGAAACAAAACTTTTATCGGCACCAGAATCAAAAAGAATAGATGCGGGTCGATTGTTGACAAGAAACGTACCATTGACAACCTCGTTGTCAGCCCTCGCTTCGTTTGCATTCAAATTGTATGCTCGCCCTCGAGCAGGATTCACGTTGATGTTCGCATTCAGATTCGCATTAGCATTTGCCAGCCTCGGACAGTTGTTGCGGAAGTGACCAAACTCTCCACAATTGAAACAGGAACCCGGTGGGAATCTTGCAGCATTTCCCTGAACCGGAGCTTGAACCTGAGCAACCTGATTTTGTCCTGAACGACAAACATTGGCTAAATGCCTAAGTCTACCACACGTCATGCATTGCTTACAAGATTGTTGTGCAACATGATGACCGTTGCAGCGAGCACAATGTGGTGCGGTACCGGCATACGCCTTTTTCGCAGGAGGCTGAGCTGGCATGTTCTGTTCAGTCTGTGTCGTAACAGCAAAGTTCTGTGCACCCTTTCGCTTCCTTGATTTCTTCGACGACTCACCTTCTTTACCTTTACCCTTCTTCTTGTCTTTTTGCAGAATCAGACGATTTCTTCTTGTCACCTTTGTGGGTGAGTTTACCCTTCCATGGCTTGGGATTCAGTCAGGGTAGCAGATAACTCGATCGCTTGACGAAGGGTAGTGGGTTTAACAGCGGTCACAATATCCAGCATAGAATCGGGTAGACCATCGATATATCTTTCGATTGCTTTGTCTGGTGGGGTAACCATGGTGGGACACAATAGACTGAGTTCCTCAAAGCGATCCATGTACGCACGGTGCTTAGCCCCATCTTGTTTTAAATCGTCAAACTCTCGCTCCAAAGTTTGAATCTCGTGACGGGGACAGAACTCTCTCATCATGAGAGCCCGAAGCTCATCCCATGTTTGTGCCAAGGCTACTTCGGCACCCCTATCGCGCATAATGCCATTCCACCAGGTAAGCGCTCGCTTCTCAAACACGCTTGAAGCAAATTCAACCTTACGTGCATTCGGACATTGCACATGCCTGAATGTGTTCTCAATACTCTTGAACCACTGTAGGAGCGCAGTTGCTCCTTGCGACCCAGAAAACTTTAGAGGTTTAGCAGAATTGAAGTTCTTGAAATTACACTGCGCATTGTTGTTGTTATTGTTATTGTTGTATATCTCATGAACTTGAGTTACAACACCGGGAAGCACAGCAGCCAATTGCTGAGAGACTAGGGCTGTGATTTCTTCAATGGTGAAAGACTGTGCTTCACGTCGTGGAGGCATTGTCTAACAAGGAAATATGAGAAACGAGTAAGGTTGATAATTTAGGAAAAGCAAAAGATGTATCGTCAAAACACAAGGAAGGCGATCATTTGTTCGTTACCTCGAACAAACAAACGACACGCAGTGACTAATCAAAGTAAATGAATCAAAATAATGCATCGCGAAGACATGCTCGCCTATAAGTGAACACTCACCCCAAGAGTTCCCAGGTAAGAGTGACTGGTCCGATTATGTGGATTTGTACGAACACTCTAACCTTAGACAGAAAACTCAGAGTACAGGCATTCACTCTTCCAGTTTGCACGTGTTCACATTATTTAAACCCAAACTTTGACGAGATTTTGAAAATTCAAAAAGGCACTAAGCCAAATATGAATCAACTGGAAGGGTTCAAAACCATATAACAGAGGGTTCAAAACCTAGTAATCAATCATCCTAGAACGGATGATTAATTTTCGAAGCAGATTCGGATTTGTGTTCTCGTTGTGGTTATCACCTAAGGATAGGTGACGGTTTTGTTTTAAAATCTAAACACAAGTAAACTTGTGTTAGGGTCCTAAAGTTATAGTCTAGGTCAAAGCATTACTAATAACCTAATTCCCTATAACCATTGGCTCTGATACCAACTTTCTTCTGTCACACCCCGACCACGTAGGACAACAAACCGTGGCGGAAACGTCGGGGAGTGTTGTAACAGAAGCTATTGTTTCACAACCATGGATACAAAATAGTTTCGCTTTATTGATAAAATTTAAAATTACATTGTCTTAACATAGAATAAGCAAGTTTTACATCGTCTATCACTATTATTATGTCACTAAGGCCTCGTCCAGATCCTCTGTGACGCATGCATCCTAGAAATCAATCAAGCATCAACACCTGAAACATATGTAAAAACTTAGTCAGCAAAGAAATGCTGGCGAGTACATAGGTTTTATAAGAGTATCGAAGTCATGGCTCGTTTATTTGTTGCAGTACTTTATTAGACTACATGAGTCAAAATACAAACCTTGTTTTTAAAAAGTGTATTGCAACATATTTAACCAACTCAAATCAAGATGGTTATAGTTTGTAAAATCTCGTAGCCATGCTTCTTAACCCCAAAACATTTGTTTTAGAAAACCAACTTGTAAAACATCTTGCAAAAACTCATAAAAAAAACTCGTATAGTTTATATCTCGTAGAAAAATATCATTGTGTGACATCGTTTCAAAATCGTTTACCCAAGTGAACTAAATAACGCCACGATATGTAATATGATGAAAACACTTATATATAAGAAGTACCAGCGGCGTATCTACCATGTTTCACCATATTACACCCGTCTCGTTATCCAAACACTTAACCAAAAACCAATCGTTTATCGAAATCGTTTAACATCGTTTCCAAATCGTTCCCAAATCGTTTACTCGTTCCCAAATCGTTTCCATATCGTTCCTCGTTTTAATTGTGAAAAAAACTTATATATGGTCGTCTCGTTAACAACATTCAAACCTTTGTGACTCGTCCATCATTCAACTCGTTCTCGTATTAACAAACCACCAAAGGGTAAGTTAACAAACATCAGATTCAGTCGCTACCCACAACCCCCACACATAACCATGGGTGTAGTAAAGTAACGGGATTTGTCAGACCCTATGGTACCATAGCCTAATACTGGTCGGCTTGATCAATGCCAATGAATCTCATTCGTTATGTAACTACAACCAACAAGTTCGTTAATAAAAATCGTTTTAATCGTTTTTGAAATCATCGTTTAAACCTTGAAAACATTTCGTACATATGAATCACCCCAAAACATTTAAAAACGGTAAAATAGGGGAACTATGTACTCACATGTAGTGCAAAGTATCCTAGATCAAATAGAACTTCAACAAACTCGAGCAAACCAGAGAAATCAAATAGCTCCTAGTAATCGAACCACTAGTCAAACCATATACGCCAAATCGGATGACCGGACAGAATGAGGTCTTGTAAACCAAATGAGTGTTGGAACTCATGTGATATGGTTTAACAAAGCCTACATCCTAAATCGGAACCTAACCTAAGTGCTTTCGACCCATCGCGACCCATTAAGGTAGCTTACGCTGTCACACCCCCAAAATCCACCTGCGGATAACACCCGCTTTGAGGGCGTGACTGACCAGGATCCAGCCACCAATCATACTGAATGATTAAATTTAATATCCAAATAGTGCTTACTAACCATACGATTAGCAAGTGTTAAGTTTAGAGTTCAATGTTTTAAGTTCAGCGTAAAAAGTAGCGGAAGCATAAATAAACAGTTTTAAACAATGTTCATAAGGTAAGCATGATAAATGCCCAACACACGGGCAGACGACCACTACACATCCCAAGCAGCTGCTCCAGTCACTGGCCACCTGCAAAGCATGCAGTAAGGGGTCAACAATAATGCTGAGTGAGTTCACTAGTTGTCCAGTTTTAATTACCAAAAACTTGTTTCACCAGTTAATTTATCCGTTTATACATGCCATGGGGAGCTACCCCAAAAGTTAGCGACTAAACTGTTTTTCCAATACCGAATACTAGGTAACCGTTTGCGTTTCCGCAGGATGCCCCGATGTCAATGTTCTATCATCATTGACGGATGCCTGAGTACATTAGTTCACGACCGATCCCATACCATGGCACGGTGTGAGGCTGCTAAGACCTAAATAGCGCTATCAACTAATAACCCGTTCGCCTGGCCCCGGCGACTAATCGGTATTATGTAGTAGGGACTTGAGTGATAGAGTTGCGTTTAGTACCGTTTGGTTGCATTCCGTATAAACAGTAATTAACTAAAAGGTTTCCCAATGATAAGGGAAGGAAAAGTAAGTTTGTTCCCAATAACTAGGGAAGGAATGTAAATGGTATCCCCTTTACAAGGGGATAGGGTTGTTTTAGTCTCGTGTCCCAAACCACCGGGACGCATGCTTTTAAGTTGTGAACTCACCTTGGGTTGCTCGGTAGATATATTTACCCGGTCAAGTATGTTGGTCACCACGTCCTAACATGGTTACCAAATATGGGTCAAGTCGGGTACAAGTAAACACATAGCGAACACGTATAGCAATACACATAGCAAACACGTATAACATGCGAATACACAACAGTTGGGTTATCAGTCCTAAACATACAATCAGCAGCAACAACACGTTGCCCAGTTAACAGGAAGCCCAACAGTCAAAGCCCAAACAACAAAGTAGCCCAGTCGAGACAAGGGTGGTTGCGACTCGCAACCGAGATTACGACTCGCAACCGAGGTCTCGGTTCATCACGTTTTGGTTACGAGTCGCAACCAGAGGTTACGACTCGCAACTAGCGGTTCCGACTTAGCAGCAGTGGTTACGACTCGCAACCGGATTCAACTCGTGTTGATTGCGACTCGCAACTGGGAGACCTCGACAAGACTTGATGTGGTCTCGAGTCGCAACCAAAGGTTGCGACTCGCAACCGTAATTACGTGCACAACAAACCTTCTAGAACCTGCAATGTACTGACCAATAGAATTGCATTTTCATGCAAATTGTGTACTATATCCACTAACATGTTTTCTTGTCTAAAATGTGCACAATTCGGATCAAACTTAGCATATTCAAAATATTTCATGGCATTCAAACTGTTCATCATAATTTTCATATAACATTCAAGCAACTTATTTATGAACACTCAAACCCCATTCCTCAATAAACAATCCAAAATTCATGTATAAACCCTCTAACCAAACCCTTAATGTCATCCGGATAACAACAACAACCATTCAACCTAAACAATATAACATATCATGATCCAAAACATATAACAATCATCGACCTAACCAAGTATCTAACCAAGCATTATAACAACCGGAAAGCACTCTATTTTCTCAAACAAGGGTAACTATCATCCACTAAATAACCAAAAATCATGCAAACATTTCAAGGCAATTTATCAACATTGTGCAACAAACACCTAGTGAACATAGTAACACTAACCGATAGAGATTCAAGGTGTGTGGGTATGATGGATCGATGAGTGAGCTTCCGGTTGGTGATTCCGAGCTAGAGCCGAGGTGTTCTTGTTGTTGGTTGATCCGAGAGCTTGGTTCCGAGTAGGAGGAAGAAGGTGATGTTAGAACCTTAGGGTTTTGGGGTTTTAGTGAAGGAGAGAGTGAATGAGGGAGAGTGTTTGCAAAATGGTAAAAGGTGTGAAAGTTGGTCATCCATTCGGGTTATATAGGGTTTCGAGTGGGCTTGGTGGGGTACGATTTGGGCTCCTTGGTTGTAAACCCCCAACCGGCCCAACTGGCTTACTGTTCACTCGAGACCAAGGGGTCTCGAGTTGGTCTCGTGGTTTCGGCTCTCCACATAAACGCACACATACACACTCTCACACACTTTATCTATGTAATTATATATAATACATACACATAACATGTAACACAATAGATCAAATTTTCATTCAAAAGCACATATACACGTAAGTTACATCGAAAGGTTATCCGGGAAAGTCCGAAGTGTCACATACGCTACTTTAACGCGTCGTGCACGCAAAAGCGCGTTCGAGACGTCTAACTAGTCCTATGACAAGTATTATATGCCCGTACATGTTTAATTGTGTTACATAATCAGTTACGTGTCAAAAGTTTAAGTTACATATGCTTAATTACCAATTATGTATGAAAAGGGAATTTTGGTAATTTACCAAGGGCACATAAATTACTTATCATGCGACTAATCAAACCTAAGTGACCATAAGGTATAACCCTGGAAGGTTATTCCCTACGCTACTATGGTCACTAAACGTGTTTGGTCGGATCCTAATGATCGACCAAACGGGTCGTGTTCAAAAGTCTAAGCGGGTGTTTAGTCCGCTTGACTTACGACTCTACATAAGCACTAAACTAAAAAGCGACGAGCTAAACATGCCGAAACATGTTTAGTTAAGTTAGAAAACGGGTTTTGCTATCAAAACAAACGGTTTTGACAGACTAGAGTAGTTTGGTTACAAAATACGCAAGAAAACGCATTTTGGCCGAAACTACGACTCGTCACTAAGCCTAGATAACGTGGTAATCAGTAGGTATAGCCACTACGGACTATAACCATCGTGATTACGCTCACGTTATGAAGTTCAAACGAACTTCGCGTTGACCATAAACTAGTCAAAGCAGAAAGTCAAACACAATTTGACTTTAACGCTAAAACGAACGCTAAACGCGAAAGAATACTTACAGAAGGTCCCCGCAAGGTTTGATTCCAAGTATCTCAGGTAGGAAGTGCACAAACACAACCACTTAGAGAAAACTCAAATCAAATGTCGGAATGAATGAAGTGGGGGTTGGGTATTTATAGGAAATCCACAACCGTTAGGATCGTTTCATGGAGAAGAAGGAATGATCTACACCATACACTTGGGCACAAGGTTTTGAATACCATGGGGACATCAAATACCAGCCCATAGTGTGTAATTCAAGGGGTAAAAACCATTGGAACAGGTGGAATGGACCAGATTCAATGTTTCTGCATTTCTGCTGATCTGGGGACTGCTTACGGACCGTAAGCACATGCCCATACGGTCCGTAAGGGACCTGCAGACCAGCACTTTCATAAAATGACAATTTAGCCCCGGAACTTGTAAAACTTGCATTTCGGCTCGTTTTTGACACGTTTAAGCCCCGTTAACCTCATTTCAAGGCTCTAAAATGAAGTTAAAGTATAGGGAACTCAAAACATGCTCAAAAATATCTCGGATGTCGGTTCGTTTGGTCGTATGGTTGCGTTGTTCGGTTAATTACGACGGAAGTCGTAACGAACGCAAAAACGATCCAAATTGCGCGACGAATGGATTTTTATTATGCCAAACACTAAAACATAATATTTTAATGCTTACATAAATTTTTGGATGTCCGGATGTATTCAGAACGTAAGATATACGCGAAAATGCAAACTTGTGCACTTTTTGACGCTTTTAGTCCCTATTGATCAATAAAGTTTATTTTAGCATACCGATCCCCTCAAAGCCTATTTCTAAGCTATGTAAAGGTTATTTAGGGTATGTTTAACTTATGATCAAGTTCAGGAGTGTTCGTTACTATTCAAATCGGTATAGTTTCGCAGTTTGACATAAATAGTCCCTGCGATCAAACAAGGTTGATTTTAACACACCGAACCATCCAAAACTTATTTCTAAGTTATTTGGAGGTTATTTAAGGTATGTTAAGCCTATTTCACTATTCCGGAGTGTTTGTTGTATTAAACTGGTTATATTTACGCATTAGTGCGCGTATAACCTTTCAGAAAGCGACTTAGAGCTTGAAATTGGAATCGAATCGAATTGTAAAATCACCAAACACAAATACACACAAAATAACACCAAAACACATATAATAACACCAAAGCACATTGTTTTATTAATAATCAACATTGTTTTTCATCGTACAGAAATTCCAAACCAACGGGGGGTGATGTGACACCCCAAGAAAACCAGGAAACCACGCAACTTAACTAGCTTCCTCAATAACCACGTGCTAAATTTCGAGACGAAATTCTCTTAACAGGGGGAGAATGTGACAACCCTCAAAATTACATGTATCCGCACAATTCATTAATGTTAATTAAAGTGCTTGATGACTGTGCTAAATTACTTAACTGCTTTCTAATTACTGTGTCATACTTACACGTGCTTTTTAACATACTAGTCTTGTGCAGAAAATTGACTAAATAGCTCTATATACTCTCCTAAATGTTGGGAATTAAAAATGTTACAAAAAGATATATATAGGACACTATATGGAATAACTTAGCACTTTAACGGAACGGTATCCAACCGAACAACCGGTCAGTACCCGGAACACAAAAATATTATTAGAAACATTGTTTCACCTATTCTGAGCTAGTCATGGTCCCCAAACACTTAAACACACTACATAGGACTTGGTACACACTAAATATTAGATCTTACACTATAACCTTCCACTAATTGAATTATTTACCATTCAATTTTCAACTTAACCCCCCTCCCCTTGCCTAGATTTTCGGCTCTCATGGCCCCACAACACAAGATCATTTCAAATCTTCATAATCCCAACCATAATCCCTTCTTGGATTCTACATGATCATGTAAGATATTGTTGTGTACTTCTTGAGCATGTTAACCAATGGATAAAAGAACTTGATTATAATAAAATCACATAACCATCATCCTCCACTTATCACCAACAAAACTCTCTCTTCCTCTCCTCTACAAAGCTCGGCCGAAACCCCCTTGTCACCACCATCATTTTTTTCGATTTTGATACAAGTATTCCAAGATCATGAAGTGTGGAGCTCACGGATCATCAAGTACCTCTCTCATATGCTTTGAACTACTCATTTTCTCTAGTGTTCCTTCCCTAGCCTAAAAGCTAGTAGTAAGCTTCTTTGATCCTCATTTACTTCGTGTTTATGGTGGTTAATAGTTATATCATGATGAGATCTCAAGAACACTAAAAGATTATAAACATAAATCTTATAACATAAGCTTAAAGATGAAGAAACAAGATGAAATAATGGTAGTATGATGCTGTTTGAATGTGTTGATAATTTCTTGATGGTTACTAGTAATATGATGGTTAGTCATCATATGAGACTTGTTAAGTTATGATTAAAAACATGGCTTAACAAGTTAGGGATGATTATTTGTATATGAAATAATCATCCACTAGTGAAAACATGAAATTGAAAGTACGATGATTTTTATTGAAAAATAATAAACCAAGTAAACTAGTAATCTTGTAAATCCAAGCCTTGAGAATGATTTCCTAAACAAACCAAGTTAAAAGACCGGTTTGAAGGATCATAACTTTTTCTTGCATATACATTATTTTTTGGAATTAAAAGGAGTATAAGGATGCTAGTGAAACATGAAAATGTGGTAAATAAATATTTTTATAAAATATATTCACAAGTTGTGAACATCTAAAAATCCCGAGAAAGAGAGTTTTACAAAAGTAGATACACTTCGGAGGGTAACTAAACCCACTAAACACCCCACTAAGTTACTACGCGTTTTTATGAAAAACCAAGTTCATGTTGTTATGTAAAGTGCATTGTTTTTGCACTTGACTTGTATAATGTCGTTAGTAACTTGTTGTTGATTGATTGAATGATTCCCGAAAAGAAAATGATATGCTAATAAGCATGGACAGCTCCATTACAAAGGAAACTCTGGCGAAATTTTCTAAAATTTCCAACACTTAGAAATTATTTTTCTAACAAGTGTTCACAAATACGTTTTAACTTTGTTTTTCAAAATAAACTTCGCCATGAGTTTTGTTACAAAATACGAAGTATCGGAGGTTGATTTTTACAAGTAAAGAGGTTAAATATGTATTTAGAATATATATATTTTATACTAGAACACTTGTGTGGATACTTGTTAATTTTGTGAGATAGTTATGTTATTGTAGGGTAAAATAATATAACAAAATACCTTGACATTAGAATTGTGTGGTACGTGATAGGAGTAATGAGTAGATAAACCGTACATAGGATACGTGTTATGCATGCACAAGAAACTGATTGTTATCTGTACCTTATTAGGACGTGCATGATTTCTGATTATTAGAGTAACTAATCTAACCGAGCAAACCAAGGTGAGTTCACACACTTTCTAAGGCATGGGATTCCCGGTGGTTGGGAATGGGTTAAAGAATTAAAACGGAACCTACATATCCTCCTTGGGTAGGATATGTACCGCCATCCTCCATGGGTAGGATGCCAATATAAATCCTGCGTATTCTCCTTGGGTAGAATACGTACGTTCGTCCTCATTGGGTAGGACAACAACCTTAAAACTTACTAGACAAAACTCTATCATTAAGTCCCTCATTTTATATCGACTTAATCGCCGAGGCCAATAGCGAGCGGGTCATTAGTTAATAGCACTATTAGATTTAACAAACCTCACACCGTGCCAATCGGACGGGCGTGTACTAATGGACTATGGCAAACTTTCAATGATGATAGACATTGACGTAGGGCACAACTATTATTCGTCAGTTGTCGATATGGTAACGGTCTAGTGGTTCACATGGGGAAGCCCCCACTGATTATGGATATGGTTTGGGTAATAAAGAAGAAACTGGCTAAACATATTCTCAACTATGGGGTAACCCCCACGGCAAGTAAGCCATCAAAAGACAAACCATGTTTTCGGGAACAACTTAAAAACTAAACAACCAACTGTGAACTCACTCAACTTTGTTGTTGACTCGTTGTTACATGCCTTACAGGTCGTTAGATAAATATGGAGCTTGCACGAGGAGGAGGTCGTTGTGGGATATGGACTGTTATGTCCCGTGCTAAACATTTAGTCCTTATGAACTTATTAAACTTACGTTTTGGACTTCAAACTTATGAACTATGGAACTTATGTTTTGGACTTACGTTTTATGCTTCCGCTGTTAACTTAAAGTCGGTTACTTCCTTTTGGTCACCAATTGTATTGTGGTTGGTTCATTTACTTAATTACGTTGTTCAATATGATTGGTGGCTCGATCCTGGTCATGTCACGCCTCTAAGCGGTGATACTCCGCATGTTGGATTTTGGGGGTGTGACATCTAGCATATGTAAATATCAATTATCACACATAATCGCAAGTAATTCTTAATCACAGACAAGTGCTACCCAGTGCACCCTAAGTCTCGTAGTGTCTTTTCTTGACTCTTTGTAAACAGTTTCAGGTAGTGGATGTCGCGGAAAGTTTTATGCAATGAAAACTTTTTGAAAAATTGTTTTCGTGAAATGATCCTAAAGATTGTAGACTAGACTCGAGAAGAATCCTGGTTCACTACAATCGCAGCTCTGATACCAATCTGTCACACCCCTTTCTAAGGCGGAAGCACGAGGTGTTATCATGAAAGGTTCTCATCGCATACGAAAGGTAAACATACAACATACTCGTAAAAATAACTTCAAATACCCATAACATTACGTTACTGAAAACACAGATTCAGTGTTTACATCACGAGACAACATATTGTCTGAAAGTTTAAAACTTTATTTAAGGATAAACATAAACATCATCTAGGAGCATGAGTAAGACCGCGCGCACATCCACTTTAGTTACCTGAAATACATGTGAGTTTTTGGAAAAACGTCAACATAATGTTGGTGTGAATTCATGCAGTTCTTGTATTGAGCGTTTGTATACTTTGTATGAAAACATGGTATGTATCTCGTATAAATCAAGTATTTTTGTATGTATCAAGTTGTTAATGGGTTGCAAGGCCATTAACATGTGACACGACATAGGAAGCATCCATACCATAGGCATTTTTCTAGTTGTCGATTCACGACTGAGACACAAAATCACTACTTGGTACTAGTTTTCACCAAGAGTGTGGCTACCCGAAAACCCATTAGATCTAACCTTTTGTTCTGCGGTCTTAGTTTGTACACGATTAATGGTGCTTATGGTACCCTATTCGTGACACGATTTCTCGTATCATTACTCAATTCTTGTATCCATCATACCTTTTGTAAACATTGTAACATTTGTAACATGTATTTCACCCCCGAAGTTATAAAACTGAAAACAGTTAAAAGAAAAGGGGGAGCATGAACTCACAACTTTGCGTTTTGTACCGTAAACTTCACCGGGTTAGCTTATATAGCGTCGTGACCTATACGTGTTTTATTAACGTTAGTCACTAGACTTGTATCGCACAAGTACAAGTCACCATCTTTTATGTATTTGTTCTTTGTGTGTTAAAAATAATTTATAATTTTAACTATGTATATTACTTATATTATTTTCTCAAAAATAAATATAAGTATCTTGTATTTTTCACCCGAGTTACGTATTTTGTCCAAAAAGTTCATTTCATGTTCATAACTTGTCCAAGTTATTTATTCTATGAAGAAATATATTTTCATAAATATATTTTCTTGTATTTGTCTAGGCATGTTGTATGTGTATTTTGTATTTCTACTCCTTGGGAGTACTTAGTGTATTTTTAAGTCCTAATACACTATCACGTATAATACATACTACATATTAAAATTACTTTCTTCATTCAAGTTCATGAAGACATAAAGTATGATGATCTTGGTCTTTCACAAGATCACCACTTTAACTTACTAGATCATGTGTTTAATCACAATCTAGTAGCTTCCATATGATGTCTAACATCACTAACACTAATAATCAATCAACAAGAAGCAAATCATCCCAATCAACATATATTCTTATGTATTTAAGCTTATGTTAAAGATTCATGTTCATATTCTTTAGTGTTCTTGTGTTTAACAATATATATCATCTTTTAACCATCAAGATATGAAGAAATAAGAGATTATGAGGGCTCACCACTAGCAACAAGGCTAGGGAAGATTACTAGAACTTGAAGATGACAAAATGGTTGGATAAACGGGTGAGGTCCTTCAAGATCCACAAGCTTCCAACTTCCTAAATCACCTTCTAGCACCTTATGTGAACCTTAAAATGCTTGGAAGATGAATGAAAATGGATGGTGTATGGGGGTGGGTGTGAGCCGAGAACAAGGGGAAGGAGATGGAGGAGATGGGTTGTGAAAGATGAATGGGGTTATGATCTCCAAGATCCTACTTATAACCATTTTACGGTTTAGTACAAAGGGTAATGTGTTCATGAAAGTACTAACAAATCTCTAATTAAATCTTGGCAAGATCTAGGCAATCAAATAAGATCATGGGGATCAAATGAAATCAAGGGTGGGGCCACACCCTTGTGACCGTCCACCACTAAGGTGTCACACCCTGGCTTTGCGGAAGCGTGGTTAATTTGGTGTGACTTCTTAATACCATAGCTTAATCATAACAAAGCTATATGAATTTAAAAATATGCAAGATCATCCATTAAATTTAAAACCAAAATACCATAACATTGTCTTAACGGGATAACACCCTAACAACCATAATCTTGTTCATCAAACATTACAAACTTAAACATACACAAACACAGTTTAAGGACTGTGACTTGTCCAGGAAAGAGTCACATTCCCTAAACCCTGGATGACCTTGGTGACTAATGCAGCGGGAAAAACATGCCATACCGTGCCAGATCTTTAATTCCCTTAAATACATGTAAGTTGAAAAATCAACAATAATGTTGAGCGAGTTCATGTGTAAGTGAGTAAATAAACCTTTGTCTTTATCAAAACCATGGTATGTAGCAAATAAGGAAAAAGAGATCACCAATGGTTTGCAAGGCCATTGATATGTGTGAAGTGCAAGTAGGAAGACTCAAACCTAGCGGATTTATGCGTCAGGCACTAAGTCACCCCGAGGTCCGTTATGCTGGACCTGGGGCTGGGCTCGCTACACCCAGATAGATCTACCGCTCCTGTCCCTCGGTCCTACCATGAGGATTAATGGCCTCAAGTTTCCGCCTACCCACTCACATGATCTAAGTAGTAACCCTCCTTACGCTAACCATACCATGTAAAAAGTAATCATAAACATTGTAACATGTATTTCACCCCCGCAGTTTAGAAAACTGAAAACAGTTAAGAGAAAAGGGGGACATGAACTCACAGTCAGTGCGTCTCTACCAAGTACTCCGGATATCTGCTGTGCGACGACCTACATGTACTAATTCTATTAGACGGATGGCCGTGCCTTAGCTTTATAGTTTAGGTTTTTGGGAAATAGTTAGACAACTATTTCGTGTTTATATTTTGCATGTACTTGGTAGTTAATCTCCTTCCCAAGGATGGGGGATTTAATACACGTGCATTCAATTTATAATATTAAGTCTCACTTAATATATTTTCCTTTCTAATTCCAAATATAAATATTTTTCTCAAAAATATTATATTTCCATTTCACATAATTTTTCCCCAAAAATAATACGTCGACAAAATTACGCGTTCATAAATATTTCCGTATAATGCGTAAGTTACGTTTTAGTAATCATGTGGTAATAATAATTACCGTTGTAACTTATATGTTTATCGTGAAAGCGTTTGTATTATTTTGGATCTGTCAACGTTTGCAAATATTATTTTTACTCTAAAAATAATATCTGTGTATTTTCACAAAATAATCATAAACAGTGTTGTGAAAAAAAATTATATTTACCAAATATATATTTATCACGTTTAGTTTTGTGAAAATCCCACCTCCGAATATTTGTAAATAAAGTAATGGCGAAATATATTTTGAAAACATGTCAAAAATAATTCTAACACTTGTAAATAATTCTAAGTGTTAGGTTTTAGAAAAATTTCGCCAGAGTTTCCTCTGTAACTGGAGGTGGCCACGCTTTCAAGCGTATCATTTTCTTTTACAAAATCATTTCAACACTTCTTTAAATCAACCAATCAATTTCCGACACATCAAACTAGTCGACAAGTATGTAAATCGCATGTTCACATGAACTTGTAGTTTTTCTGAAAACTATAGTGTAGATCCCGTTATATTTGGTGGATCTTTGTATAAAATAGTTTAATCCCGTAAAAACCTCGTTTTTAGAATAAATCATCCTTTACAACTTCCCGTCATCTTTCTCAAAGATTGTTATTTTGTCGAAACTTTTCATTTCACAAGTGTTTATACACTTGTGGTTTGTAAAAATCATATTTGTTAGTGTGTCATCCGACTTTTATAAAACATGATTTTCTCGACACTTGGTCCTTTGAAAATACCACTTGCAGATACGTAGATCCGCTAGTTTTAAACACTATTTTACAAGTAAAAATACTTTTACACAAGTTCATGTTTCTCTTGTTGTAGAGTTTCACCTTTTAACCCTTGTACCGATAGAAACAAGCTTATGTCAAGATCCATGATCTTAACAAAGTCGGGTTAAACGATGATCCGAGCTACCACAACGTAGATCGGGCCTCAATATTCACAACTTTCAAATACTACAACTTTTACACAAGTATTAAGCTTTTAACCAACAATATTCTGTTTTAGTAGACTTTAAAGCTTCAAAAGATAAGTTTTCGCATTTTAACCGTTACAAATCTTATTAACCACCTTAGATTAGTTCGAGAATGAGTTTTAAGTGTTATACCTCTAGCTCGGGGCTAGGGAAGAATCTAGGCGAAAAAGGTGGTGGATAAAAGCAAGATAACGAGGTCCTTCGCCTTCTGTTAGCTCCAAGGCTCCTTATGCGTGACCCGAAAGACTTGTATGTGCTTGGAATGGATGGATCAAAACTCGAAAATGGGTGTGTAGGGGGTGGGGTGTTCGGCCGTGAGCCTCTAGAGAGCAAGGGAGAGAGTTGTGAAGTGTTTAAGTGGTGAATGAACTCTTGTGTTGAAGCAAGGTATTTATAGACAAAAATCAAGATCATCGTCCATTGGATTCAATGTCCTCTTGATATTAGACAACAAAAATAAAATAATAAAACTTTTGTACCCTTGTGTTCCCCCTAGTTTGGCCGATTACATGAGGGGGGGGGGGTCTTGGTTCAATCTCAAGTATATAGTTAGAGTTTAGTTACTTTAAACCAAGTTAGATTTAGGGTTAACTCGGTTAGTGGTGTGATGCGTTCTATAGCGGGTGTTAGGGTAATCAGAGATCCTAACTGGCTCAGAAAAAGACCAATAATATTTTTGTCAATATTTTCATGTTCCGGGTATAGTCCGGTTGTTTGTTTGGATAGAAATCCGTTAAAGAGCTTAAGCAAGCTTTTAAGCGTCGTTAATAATATTTTAAGTGACACAACTCATTCTGCAAAGTGTCAGGAATATTTTCCTCATGTTTTGGCACTTTATTAGTTAGCCAGAAGCTAGTATGTTAATAGAAGTGCTGTGTTTCGTGCTTAGAGTACGTTTTAGGCACATCCAATCATTATATCTTATTCCTAGAGACGCAGTTCTACAACCCTTGTATCCCTACACTCACTATGGGTGTAGTAAAATATTTCTGGCTCATACAGGCCCTTAGAGGCAGTGTCTGCCTGATGCTGGCTTTATCAGCATGTTCAATAGGTTATCCGTTCTAATGCTACTGTGCTTTAGTGCATCATGTTTGTCACTAAAGTTCAACGTGTAAATAATGTAGTGACGGCAATCAAAGTATGATGCAGGAATATACAAGTACTAGAAATCAAGTAGCAGTTCGTCAGCAATTTCAGTTAAGTACAGTAATTAAGCAGCAATTATTTATTAATTAAATCGTACGGATACCTGGTTTAGTGAGGGTTGTCACATTCTCCCCCCGTTAGAAAAATTTCGTCCCGAAATTTTAAGTTCTGCTTGTAGAAGCAGGGTTCTTAGGAAATAAGTGGGGGTATTTCTCTTTCATTCGGTCCTCACGCTCCCAGGTGAATTCAGGACCATGTCTAGCATTCCAACGAACTTTGACGAGCTTGACACTGCTCCGGCGGGTCTTGTTAACTTTCCAATCCGTGACCTCAACAGGTTCTTCAAAGAAATGGAGCGTGTCGTCAACATGAATTTTCGTCGGTAGGAATGACAACGGTATCTTGTGTTGGACTTCTCTTCAGATTGGATACATGAAATGTATCGTGAACGCCATTCAGTTTGGCAGGTAGGTCCAACTTGTATGCTACTAACCCGATTCTCTCCAAGATCTTGAACGGTCCAATATACCTTGGGTTCAACTTTCCACGTTTCCCAAAGCGTGCCACACCCTTCCAGGGTGATACCTTCAACAAAACCATCTCTCCAACCTCGAACTCTTGAGGTTTCCTGCTTCGATTTGCGTAGGCTTTTTGCCTGTCACGAGCCGCACTGATGCGGTCTCGTATCTGTGCGATCTTATCTGTGGTTTCCTGTACCATTTCAGGACCAACCAATTGTCTATCACCTGCGTCAGCCCAACAAAGCGGTGATCTGCACTTGCGCCCATATAAAGCTTCGAATAGCGCGGCACCAATACTGGTGTGGTAGCTGTTGTTGTATGAAAACTCAACCAGAGGCAAATGTTTATCCCAGCTACCGCCCAAATCCATAACACATGCTCTCAGCATGTCCTCCAATGTCTGAATCGTCCGCTCGCTTTGACCGTCGGTCTGTGGGTGAAACGCAGTGCTCAGATTCAACTTTGAGCCAAAAGCTTTCTGGAAGGATTGCCATATCCTTGACACGAACCTTCCGTCTCTATCAGAGATAATCGAGAGAGGTACTCCATGGCGTGTAACAATCTCTCTCATGTAAATTTCGGCCAGTTTGCTCGTATTATCCTTCTCGCGGATAGGTAAGAAGTGTGCTGACTTCGTTAAGCGATCCACTATTACCCAAATAGTGTCATGGCCTCTTGGCGTTCTTGGCAACTTCGTAATAAAATCCATAGAGATTTGTTCCCATTTCCACTTGGGAATCTCTGGTTGCTGCAGAAGTCCCGAAGGCTTCTGGTATTCCGCTTTAACCTTAGCGCAAGTTAAACATTTGCTCACATAAACAGCAACATCGCCTTTCATCCTAGGCCACCAATAGTAATCTTTAAGATCCTGTTACATCTTATCCGCTCCAGGATGGATAGAGTACCGCGATTTGTGAGCTTCATCGAAAATGACCTTTCTTAAACCACCAAACAGAGGAACCCAAATCCTTTTCTCAAAACATAACGTTCCTTCCCTGTTTGGTACCAATAGCTTCTCCATCCCACGGAGATATTCTTCCTCAAGGTTTCTTTCCTTGAGGGCTTCTTTCTGCGCGGCACGGATGCGCAAAGAAAGATCGGTCTGAATAATCATCTCCAAAGCCCTAACCCTTATGGGCTTGATCCTCTCCTTTCGACTTAGGGCATCGGCGACCACATTCGCCTTCCCTGGATGATACTTTATCTCACAGTCGTAGTCGTTCAACAGCTCGACCCAACGTCTTTGCCTCATATTCAACTCCTTCTGGTTGAATATATGTTGTAGGCTCTTGTGATCTGTGAAGATTGTGCACTTCGTACCATAAAGGTAGTGTCTCCAGATCTTTAAAGCAAAAACTACTGCGCCTAGTTCCAAATCATGTGTGGTATAGTTCCTTTCATGTACTTTCAGTTGGCGTGACGCGTAGGCAATAACCTTTTGACGTTGCATCAACACACAACCCAATCCTTGACGCGATGCGTCGCAGTATACCACAAAATCATCTGTACCTTCTGGTAGGGCTAAGATTGGCGCGTTGCAAAGCTTATCCTTCAATATCTGAAATGCTTCCTCCTGTTTGATTCCCCAATCAAACTTCTTGTCTTTCTGCGTGAGGAGCGTCAATGGTTGAGCGATCTTTGAAAAATTCTCAATGAACCTGCGGTAATAGCCAGCCAAACCTAAGAATTGCCGAATCTCGGTTGGCGTCTTTGGCGTTTCCCAATCCTTGATCGCCTCGATCTTGGTGGGATCCACGTGGATTCCATCTCCATTTACCACGTGCCCAAGGAATTGCACTTCTCTTAGCCAAAACTCGCACTTCGAGAATTTGTCATATAGCTGTTCCTTCTTCAGCAGCTCTAAAATGGCTCTTAAATGCTGCTCGTGCTCAGCCTTCGTCTTTGAATAAATCAAAATATCATCCATGAATACAATCACAAACTTATCCAAGTACGGCTTACAAACTCGATTCATCAAATCCATGAATACTGCAGGTGCGTTTGTCAACCCAAACGGCATAACGAGAAACTCGTAGTGTCCATATCGAGTTCTGAAGGCTGTCTTTGGGATACTCTCCTCCTGTATCCGTAGCTGATGGTATCCAGATCGAAGATCGATCTTTGAATAAAAGCTTGAACCTTGTAGTTGGTCGAACAGATCATCAATCCTTGGCAGAGGATATCTATTCTTGATCGTCAGCTTGTTCAACTCTCTGTAGTCAATGCACATACGGAAACTACTGTCCTTCTTCTTGACAAACAAAACTGGAGCTCCCCAAGGCGAGAAGCTCGGTCGGATAAATCCCTTGTCTAACAACTCTTGAAGTTGTGTCGAGAGTTCCTGCATCTCAGACGGAGCAAGTCTGTAAGGTGCCTTAGCCACAGGTGCGGCGCCTGGAACTAAGTCAATGCGAAACTCCACTTGTCTTTGAGGCGGCAAGCCAGGCAAATCTTCTGGGAAGACTTCTGGGTACTCCCTCACGACAGGGATGTCTTTGATCTTTGGCTCAGCATCCTTCTTATCTACAATGTGTGCCAGAAAGGCAGCACATCCCTTCTGCAAACACTTTCTTGCCTTCAGGCAGCTCATAATCCTCAACGGCGTCTCACGCTTCTTTTCGTGAACAATAATGGTCTCACCATCATCGGTCGGGATACGAACGACCTTCTCATGACAAACTATCTCGGCCTTGTTACTCGATAACCAATCCATCCCTACTACCACGTCGAAGCTTCCCAACTGGACTGGTAGTAGATCTAGAGCGAACTCACGTTCTCCCAGTTCGATTACGCAACCTCGAATCACTTCGTTAGCTTCTACTAACTTCCCATTTGCCAATTCGATCGAGTACGGAGTATCTAACTTACTAGCGGCTAAACCAAACATATTCTTAAATTCTAACGACACGCAGCTATAATCGGCGCCAGTATCAAATAAAACGGATGCATAGCGTTGGTTTACAGGGAACGTACCAGTAATCACGCCTGGATCCTGGCATGCTTCACAAACTCCGATGCTGGGTGTTCTTTCACGGTCTTGTTTCAACTTCGGGCATTCTCTCTTAAGATGTCCAATGTCCCCACAATGGAAGCATCCTAGCACTCGGCCATTTCCTTTCCTGCTTCCACCTTGAGCGTTGTTACGGTTTTCTCCTTGTCTGGGACTCTTCATCCCACAACCATCCTTGTTGTGCCCTTTTCTCCCGCACCTAGGCTTCCGACATCCACATTCATGGTGATACTTGCACCTAGCACGTCTTGATTTAGTTTCTAAGTAAATCTTATCGTTGGCCTGTCTGTTGTTAGGGCAATCTTTCTTGAAGTGCCCTTTGTCTCCGCAGTCAAAACAACCTCGAATAGATCTTTGTTCATCATTATTCGTTCGGGTATCTTCGGTAAGCTTCCTTTTGTTCTTTCCAGACGACTCTACCTGAGTCTCCCTATCAGGGTTTGCAAGTTTTTCTAGTCTAATGGCTTCCGTAACGAGTGCCAAACCCATCTTGCTTGCAGCAATAGTTGTTGGTGGCGTAGATGTTGCCATCAAGCTCAAGACTTGTGGTGCCAGTCATGAAGCCTTTGCATGTATCCCAACATTTTTGGACCTTCCATCATCAGGCTCTGGAATTCCCCTTCCAACTTCTGGGTTTCCGCTTGGGAGCAATACTTCTTATGCATCATTCCCTTCAGTTCATCCCATGATAATGCATATGCTGCGGTTTCGCCCTTTATTTGAACCTGAAGGTTCCACCATAGTCGAGCTCCATCTTGAAACAACTCAGAAACGTATAGGACTTGTTGTTCTGGCGTACAACCACTCATTCGAAAGATGGAATCCATACTTTCAATCCATTTCACAAAAGCTATGGCACCTCCAGTGCCGTCGAACTTCGGAGGCTTGTAGTTGAGGAAGTGCCAGTAGGGACAACCGTTATGTCCTGAGGTACCTCTGCTAGGTTCAGAGCGTAGGGCCTCGTGCTGTGCTATAACTGCAGCAATTATCTCTTGAAGTTCCGCCTCTGAGGTGGGCATGCGCATTTCGCGTCTTGGTGGCATCTTCTAGAAGATGTTTCACGTAGGTTAGGTCGTAGCAGGTAAAATGTACGTATGTATTCAACAATATCAGCACATCACATCTCATGCTATCAATAAATCAGCCACATAACATCTCATGTCATAGAACATATACCATAGACCAAACATCACAAGTGATGAGAATACTGCGATTGCCTTACCACAAATCGAGACCACAATGTAAAGCTTACACGTACATAACTGTATCATACAACAATAATGACTTAGTAGGGGACGACCCTAGGCAAGTCGTGCGATTGCTGGATATGTTAGGGAATCTCTGGTCTGTCCATTTTCAAATTCCAGAACTTCACCTTAAGCTTCTGAATTCCAGTCCTAGAACAACATTTCTTCTCAATCATTTCCTTGAGCTCGTCCCAGCTCAGTGCATAAGTAGCATCCGTGCTAAGGGCCTGAACCTGATGGTCCCATCATGAGAGTGTGCCGTCTAGAAATGACCCCGAGGTAAAGGTATCACTCTGTTGGGGCGAACAGTTAGTCTTTCTTAGAATGGAGTCAATCTCTTCGGACCAACGAACAATTGCAAAGGCGCTTCCTGTTTCGTCGAAGTTCAAAGGCTTGCAGTTCAGGAACTGCTTATAGGTGCGGTCAGCTGGGGGGGGGGTTATTTCCAGTAGTGCCATTGCTGTGCTAAAAGCGGAGAGCTTCATGTCGTGCAATTGCCTGTGAGTTGCGTTTTTTTGCAGCTCGGCTTCTATCCTTGGCAACATACTGGTGTTTGTGTCACGCCTGGGTGGCATTCTCTTCTGCCGAAATGGCATGAAGTGGGTTAGACAACTTTCCAATTGTCTATGAGATACATAGCACCATAAGCCATCATGTACTCACCCAATTTTACACATAAATATACTCAATGTATGGGTGGGGAAATAAATTTTCTGAGCCTTCACATAGGCTTGCCAATTTGGCTTGTTGCTTGAAATAGAATGAAGTCGAGGCTTCATCGCCTTGGTCATTCGTGTTCGAGTTATTTCCTGCTACATTGGTTTTCATTAGCTTGACCCGCAGAGTCAACCAGGATTTCTGTGCACTACAAGTCGTTATTACGTGGGCCCCCGTAATAATAAATTGTCTTGCACAGTTACCCCAATTTTTCTCTCGTCCAAGCAGATGATCAATCAAGGAGCAACAGCAGGTGCATCGGCATGAACAGGGTCATGCTCCAATGCGGTGTTAGGAGCAACGCCTGGCTCTGGGGCCACAGCTGGCTCCGGATCAACAAGCTCCATCTCAAAATCAGCTGGATCAACCATCACAGGGGGTTACACGATCCTCCAAGGGCTGGTCTAAGTGTATGAACTCAAGGTCATGGTCTGGATCAAAACCAGATGGAAGAACAGGATCACCCTCAATACTGTGATCAAACTCAAAGCTGTGTGCGGGAACCGGTGCAGTCGATGATGCCGTATCAGGGTCGGCGTTGTGTGAATGGTGCTGTACTCCCTGTATATGCGAAAATGCGGATGTCAGAAACTCAAACGAGTCTGGGACAGGGGGAATGGGCATGAGTTTCCCCTGCAGGAGCGTCCGCAAGCAGTAGGCTAATACCAGCAACAATAGGGCCTCGCCCTCGAATGGGTCCTCCTCTAGTAGATCGTTATCGTCGTCAGAGGCCACGTCGGGGGGGTATATCAACAATGGGATAAGCGGCAAGGGGCACAGGAACAGGGATCACCGCGATTGGCAAATTCCCAACAAGATGGCCATCAGTAGGCTCTGCTATGACATCAGGCAGCGCAAAAAGGGGCTGAAAGTCGTCATCGTCTGTGCCGGTAGTATCGGAAATGTACACCTCGTGCTCCGATGAAACTATGTCGTCTGATACTATGGCCATGGGATTCGTAGTGTCCATCTTTCTAGTACATGATGAAAGCATGACGTTTGTAACACAAACACATATATGTATAATAATCAATCATATATTCATATGAACATGTAAGTCGACAATAAATAATCAAATAATTCTCCTAGTCCCACTAGCCTCCCAGTCTCCTAGACTGACATTCCTAGTCCCACTAGCCAAATTCTCCCAGTCTCTAAGACTGCTCTATCATCCACCTCGACCTCCTAGATCGAGCCTCGGCCTCCAAGACCGAGCCTCAGCCTCCAAGACTGAGCCTATTCTCCCTAGTCTCACTAGCTATCTACCTTGATCTCTTAGATCGAGCCTCGGCCTCCAAGACCGAGCCTCAGCCTCCAAGACTGAGCCTAAAAATAATAAACATCTACCTCGATCTCTTAGATCGAGCCTCGGCCTCCAAGACCGAGCCTCAGCCTCCAGGACTGAGCCTAATAATGATTAAATGAAATGTGCTCAACATTTGTTTGTAAAAACGTTTTGGGTCTGGACTTAAGTGGTATGCAGTAAAAATGTTTTCGTGAGAGCCCTAGTGATCATAGTCTAGATTCGAGAAAGAATCCTAGTTCGCTATGATCAGAGCTCTGATACCAAGCTGTCACACCCTGGCTCTGCGGAAGCGTGGTTAATTTGGTGTGACTTCTTAATACCATAGCTTAATCATAACAAAGCTATATGAATTTAAAAATATGCAAGATCATCCATTAAATTTAAAACCAAAATACCATAACATTGTCTTAACGGGATAACACCCTAACAACCATAATCTTGTTCATCAAACATTACAAACTTAAACATACACAAACACAGTTTAAGGACTGTGACTTGTCCAGGAAAGAGTCACATTCCCTAAACCCTGGATGACCTTGGTGACTAATGCAGCGGGAAAAACATGTCATACCGTGCCAGATCTTTAATTCCCTGAAATACATGTAAGTTGAAAAATCAACAATAATGTTGAGCGAGTTCATGTGTAAGTGAGTAAATAAACCTTTGTCTTTATCAAAACCCTGGTATGTAGCAAATAAGGAAAAAGAGATCACCAATGGTTTGCAAGGCCATTGATATGTGTGAAGTGCAAGTAGGAAGACTCAAACCTAGCGGATTTATGCGTCGGGCACTAAGTCACCCCGAGGTCCGTTATGCTGGACCTGGGGCTGGGCTCGCTACACCCAGATAGATCTACCGCTCCTGTCCCTCGGTCCTACCATGAGGATTAATGGCCTCAAGTTTCCGCCTACCCACTCACATGATCTAAGTAGTAACCCTCCTTACGCTAACCATACCATGTAAAAAGTAATCATAAACATTGTAACATGTATTTCACCCCCGCAGTTTAGAAAACTGAAAACAGTTAAGAGAAAAGGGGGACATGAACTCACAGTCAGTGCGTCTCTACCAAGTACTCCGGATATCTGCTGTGCGACGACCTACATGTACTAATTCTATTAGACGGATGGCCGTGCCTTAGCTTTATAGTTTAGGTTTTTGGGAAATAGTTAGACAACTATTTCGTGTTTATATTTTGCATGTACTTGGTAGTTAATCTCCTTCCCAAGGATGGGGGATTTAATACATGTGCGTTCAATTTATAATATTAAGTCTCACTTAATATATTTTCCTTTCTAATTCCAAATATAAATATTTTTCTCAAAAATATTATATTTCCATTTCACATAATTTTTCCCCAAAAATAATACGTCGACAAAATTACGCGTTCATAAATATTTCCGTATAATGCGTAAGTTACGTTTTAGTAATCGTGTGGTAATAATAATTACCGTTGTAACTTATATGTTTATCGTGAAAGCGTTTGTATTATTTTGGATCTGTCAACGTTTGCAAATATTATTTTTACTCTAAAAATAATATTTGTGTATTTTCACAAAATAATCATAAACAGTGTTGTGAAAAAAAATTATATTTACCAAATATATATTTATCACGTTTAGTTTTGTGAAAATCCCACCTCCGAATATTTGTAAATAAAGTAATGGCGAAATATATTTTGAAAACATGTCAAAAATAATTCTAACACTTGTAAATAATTCTAAGTGTTAGGTTTTAGAAAAATTTCGCCAGAGTTTCCTCTGTAACTGGAGGTGGCCACGCTTTCAAGCGTATCATTTTCTTTTACAAAATCATTTCAACACTTCTTTAAATCAACCAATCAATTTCCGACTCATCAAACTAGTCGACAAGTATGTAAATCGCATGTTCACATGAACTTGTAGTTTTTCTGAAAACTATAGTGTAGATCCCGTTATATTTGGTGGATCTTTGTATAAAATAGTTTAATCCCGTAAAAACCCCGTTTTTAGAATAAATCATCCTTTACAACTTCCCGTCATCTTTCTCAAAGATTGTTATTTTGTCGAAACTTTTCATTTCACAAGTGTTTATACACTTGTGGTTTGTAAAAATCATATTTGTTAGTGTGCCATCCGACTTTTATAAAACATGATTTTCTCGACACTTGGTCCTTTGAAAATACCACTTGCAGATACGTAGATCCGCTAGTTTTAAACACTATTTTACAAGTAAAAATACTTTTACACAAGTTCATGTTTCTCGTGTGGTAGAGTTTCACCTTTTAACCCTTGTACCGATAGAAACAAGCTTATGTCAAGATCCATGATCTTAACAAAGTCGGGTTAAACGATGATCCGAGCTACCACAACGTAGATCGGGCCTCAATATTCACAACATTCAAATACTACAACTTTTACACAAGTATTAAGCTTTTAACCAACAATATTCATGTTTTAGTAGACTTTAAAGCTTCAAAAGATAAGTTTTCGCATTTTAACCGTTACAAATCTTATTAACCACCTTAGATTAGTTCGAGAATGAGTTTTAAGTGTTATACCTCTAGCTCGGGGCTAGGGAAGAATCTAGGCGAAAAAGGTGGTGGATAAAAGCAAGATAACGAGGTCCTTCGCCTTTGGTTAGCTCCAAGGCTCCTTATGCGTGACCCGAAAGACTTGTATGTGCTTGGAATGGATGGATCAAAACTCGAAAATGGGTGTGTAGGGGGTGGGGTGTTCGGCCGTGAGCCTCTAGAGAGCAAGGGAGAGAGTTGTGAAGTGTTTAAGTGGTGAATGAACTCTTGTGTTGAAGCAAGGTATTTATAGACAAAAATCAAGATCATCGTCCATTGGATTCAATGTCCTCTTGATACTATATAACCCTACAAAAAGTAACTTGAGATGCCTTAGGGTAACTTAAAAGTTGTGTCTCTTTACACATAACCCTTAACTAATACCTTATATAACCCTACAAAAAATAACTTGGGGTGCCTTAGGGTAACTAAAAAGTTGTGTCTCTTTACACATAACCCTTAACTAATACCATTGCCTTAATAAACACATAAACCCAAACCAACATGTAAAAGTAACTTAGGGTGCCTTAGGGTAACTCAAAAATTGTGTCTCTTTACACATAACCTTTAACTAATACCCTTGCCTTAATAAACACATAACCCAACAACATGTCCCAATATACACACCCATTAAATATTAACTCCCAAACCAACATGTCCCATTATACACCCTTAACTAATACCCTTACCTTAATAAACACATAACCCAACCCAACATGTCCCACTATACACACCCCTTATGTATATCACACTCTGACAAAAAGTCACAATGGCTTGGATCACACCCCTTTAAAATGTCACAACCCTTCAAACTATTTATATATATATATATATATCACACCTTTACAAAAAGTCACAACCCTTCATATATTTACAAAAAGTCACAACCCATCACACCCCTTTAAAAAGTCACAATATTTCAAACTACTTTTATGTATATCACACTCTTACAAAAAGTCAAAACCCTTCAAACTACTTTTAAATATTTCATACCCCTTCCCAACTTGAGGTTTATACCCTATTCGTTTAAAAGTCGCGTTGGTTAGAAATTCTATAGATAAGTTTCTACCTCTTCGTTTAAAAGTTGCGTCGATTAGTAATCATATATATAAGTTTGTATCTCCTCATTTAAAAATTCAAAATTTTGTGTTTTATTTAAATATGTAGATTTTGTTCAACAAAATTTAATAGCCTTCGTACTGTGTTCATCCACAATCATTCACTATTGAAGTTACACGTACATCACTTTTACTGTGTTCCTTCGAATAAACTATGTTCATTCGATTTTACTGTGTTCATTTAAATCCTATATTCCGTGTTCATGGTTGCAATTAGGGTAAATTATAATTAGTGAAAATTGTTTCACCCTCTCCACTTGAAATTAGGATTACTGTAGCGTTCTTATGTTCCTCATATCAAATGATTATATTTATGTGTTTCTGTATGTTACTTTGTTGGGGGCAAATTGGTTGTTTGCATAATTGCGGACCACAATTTGAGTAGAAAGCATGAATGATCCCTATTTTACTAGCATGTATTTATGCTTTTCAGATTGTACAAGATATAAATATTTTGCTTACTTTTATTTATGTTTCTCAGATTATAGGGAGTGGTCAGACACTTGAAAGTGATGAACTTTAAAATCAACCAATGAGAGTGTGTCATGTCATGCAATGAAAAGTGTTTAAACTATGCTCAAAAGTGTTGGTAAACTATTTAAATAAAAAAAGAAAAAATGTGTGAT
Organism: Helianthus annuus; assembly: GCF_002127325.2. NCBI lineage: Eukaryota > Viridiplantae > Streptophyta > Magnoliopsida > Asterales > Asteraceae > Helianthus > Helianthus annuus. The sequence goes on along the minus strand of NC_035446.2, from coordinate 35,783,853 downwards.
TGGTTGAGATGGCATGGACTCCACCACACACACCCCCTCTCTCTCTTTCCCTCCCTCTCCCCGATCGGTAACCAAACACCGATCTCATCCCCTCACCGCGCGGCAAAGATGGTTGGCGGTGGTGTTTCCGAGCGGCAAACTCCTTTTGCCGAACCACTTTGCCACCCACACCGTATCCCCTAAAAAGCTCTTATCAAACAAATATTACAATTTTATATATATTAGGAACTGCCCCTTTTTTTTATCTACAAACATCAACCTTTTAATCTAAAAAGACCAAACATCCACGGAGATGTATAATGTGCTAACTGTAATGTAAGAATATTAACATAATATTAAACCCTTAATTCTTTTTTTTTTTATAATCTCAAACCGTTTCTACTTCGCACATCTTAAACACCCAAGGTTTACAATCCCTATTTTCTCTCTCAAGCCTTCAAACTTTCTTTTTACAACACCATCCACTACGACCGTTATCCAACACCCAACCACTACGACGTTAGAAGTACATCTCCGATGCGTAATTGTTCAATCGATTTAAGTAGTATATGTTTATCGTATTTGCGTTTCTTGAATGTCATCACAATCGCTTAATTTAAATTACAATCGCCCAACTTAGATGACAGTTATGTTATTATTTACATTCTATGTTTATTCCATACCTATTTTGATGATTCTGTTTTATACGCTGACGTAATGAATCATTAATTTCATGGTTGTACTTTTCCCGTATTGATTTGCAAATAGGGACTATGGATCATGTTATCCATTTGAATTACAATTAGGTTTTACTTGGCATTTGATCTTAATATCTTCATACTTTTGGTTTCTATTGTGTACTTTAATTTGGACCAATAACTTAAGATAACAATCATTGTTTTGCTTATACAAACGAATCTTACGTTTAATGCTAAAACTTTGATATTCAACTCCGCCGCAACGCGCAGGTAGCGTATCCTCGTTAGACAACAAAAATAAAATAATCAAACTTTTGTACCCTTGTGTTCCCCCTAGTTTGGCCGATTACATGAGGGGGGGGGGTCTTGGTTCAATCTCAAGTATATAGTTAGAGTTTAGTTACTTTAAACCAAGTTAGATTTAGGGTTAACTCGGTTAGTGGTGTGATGCGTTCTATAGCGGGTGTTAGGGTAATCAGGGATCCTAACTGGCTCAGAAAAAGACCAATAATATTTTTGTCAATATTTTCATGTTCCGGGTATAGTCCGGTTGTTTGTTTGGATAGAAATCCGTTAAAGAGCTTAAGCAAGCTTTTAAGCGTCGATAATAATATTTTTAGTGACACAACTCATTCTGCAAAGTGTCAGGAATATTTTCCTCATGTTTTGGCACTTTATTAGTTAGCCAGAAGCTAGTATGTTAATAGAAGTGCTGTGTTTCGTGCTTAGAGTACGATTTAGGCACATCTAATCATTATATCTTATTCCTAGAGACGCAGTTCTACAACCCTTGTATCCCTACACTCACTATGGGTGTAGTAAAATATTTCTGGCTCATACAGGCCCTTAGAGGCAGTGTCTGCCTGATGCTGGCTTTATCAGCATGTTCAATAGGTTATCCGTTCTAATGCTACTGTGCTTTAGTGCATCATGTTTGTCACTAAAGTTCAACGTGTAAATAATGTAGTGACGGCAATCAAAGTATGATGCAGGAATATACAAGTACTAGAAATCAAGTAGCAGTTCGTCAGCAATTTCAGTTAAGTACAGTAATTAAGCAGCAATTATTTATTAATTAAATCGTACGGATACCTGGTTTAGTGAGGGTTGTCACATAAGGGACGGGGGGTAAAGTGTAAGTTTTTAATGGTAGGTTAAGCATTCTAATTAAATTTCAAGTATAGTGTTTAGTGTTTAGGTGTATAATGTGCTATGTAGTGTGTTAGGGTGTTCAGTGATCATAACTGGCTCAAAAATAAATAAACAATGCTTCTAGTATAATTTTGATGTTCCGGGTAATGTCCGGTTGTTCGGTCAAATACCGGTTCGTTAAAGTGCTAAATTGCACCGTTTAGTGTCCTTTATGTCCCCTTTTGCGATACTTTCAATTCCCGACACTTCGGAAAGTATTCTGGATCAATTTGTCATCTTTTTACATAGTACATTCTTGTTATAATGCTGAATTTTGCTGAAATATGTAAAATTTAGCATTTAAAGTGTGTTTCGGGTGCTATTTAGTGCGTATTTTAGCTTCCGGAAAGTCTATATGTTAACCCTTGTATGTACTCTTGGGTTTTAATGTATTCTTGTCATTGGACCTACACCTAGGCCCCAATTCTTTTGTCTGACTGCTTTCTACAGATTTGTTGACACAATGTGTCTTACCGGTGAGTTTACTAGTATTTCTGACGCAATGCTGTTCATTAATGTATAAAGCAATATCTTGTAGTATAAAACGTGCATGAATTCACTTGTGTAGTATGTAATCAGAAAATGTTGACATTTAAGCACATAATTGCAGTTATCAAGTATCAATTAAATTGTACGAAAATTACCGGTTTTGTGCCACTTGTCACATAAGAGGTCAATGCTAAATCTTTGCTCACCAAGCTCTAATGTGCAACCCCTAACAACTTCGCCCGACTCAACAAGTTTACCATTGGCTAGTTCTATGGAATAAGGAATGTCTAATCTACTAGACTCTATCCCAAGCATACGTTTAAATTCCATAGACATGAAACTATAATCGGCACCGGTGTCAAATAATATGGATGCAAAGTGATTGTTAACGAGAAACTTACCGGTGAGCACATTAGGGTCCTCGCGTGCGTTCCTTGCTCCGACCACGAATGCTCGAGCCTGAGCGTTGTTCCCCTTCGGGCAGTCTTTTATGAAATGATCCTTGCTTCCACAACTGAGGCATCCTTGGTTCTGCCCATTTCCGTTGCCATTCCTGTTACCATCACGATTTCCATTTCCACCATTTCCGGCACCGTTGCGGTTTCCATTCCTGTTCTTCCCTTTTCCCCCAACAATCCTCAGTATGGTGACCCAGTTTTCCACACTTGTCGCATTTTGGAATGCGACAAACCCCTTCGTGATGACGCTTGCAATTGTTGCAAATGGGCAGAGTGCCCAGGTATCTTTTGGCAGGAGCGCCATTCATGGTTGCAAGAGTTTTCGCCTCCTGAGGTGGGTTAATGTCATGCTTCTTGTTGTTTGAACCTTTGTTGTTGTTGCGGGTTGCTTGATTCAAGTTTGCATGTTTCCTTTTCTTGTCACCGGACGACTCAGCATGCGTCTCAGTCTTTTCTGTTGGGTTCAACGATAACTTCTTCATTCGAACAGCATCTTCAGTAAGGCTGACAGCCAGAGTTACAACCTCAGTGATTGTTGCGGGTTTGGCTGAAGTTACCATGCTGCAAAATTCTGAGGCCCATCCCCAAATGTAACGTTCAACGCGCTTAAATTCAGGAGTCACCATATAAGGGATCACTCTAGACAAATCGTGGAACCTTCGGGTATAACCAGTAATGTCAGCACCTTCCATAGTCAAATGCCAGAACTCAGTTTCCAACCTTTGGAGTTCAGCACGAGAGCAATACTTCTCTCTCGTTTTCTCCTTCAGCTCATCCCAAGACATGCCATATGTGGCATCATCACCCAGAGTCTGGACTTGCAAATTCCACCAAGTCAAAGCTTTGTCAACAAACAACCCCGTAGCAAAAGTGACTTGTTGATCCACGGTGCACTTGCTCATACGGATAGTAGCATCAGTCTTCTCCGTCCAGCGAACGCCACTGCACCTCCAATGTCGTCGTAGTTCAGCGGTTTGCAGTCGAGGAACTGCTTGAAAGTGCAGCCCTGAGCTGCATTTCCTCCAGATGAATCTCCATTCCCATTACATCTACCATTGCTTGGTCCTCCACTATCTTCAGTACGGTTTGCCTCGTACTGGGCGATAGCTGCGAAGATCCTTTCTTCCAGCAGGGCGTCCAACTCTTCAGCAGTCCTTGGCAGAGAGGGAGGAGGAGGTTGATCATGAGCGTTCATAGCTCTTCCAGGTGCCATGTTCTGACAGAACATAACACAATAGGGTTAGACATTTGTTTGATATCATCATGCAAGACAGTAGTAGCATATATACACAGATATATCCCACATAAGTGATATCAAACAATCAACCAAACGTATAAATCAATTCATACAGCAACAAGCATGCATAAATAGATAAATACTGATGTGGCATAAGATTTTCACATTGGCAGTTTTTGTCTTTATACCCTACATTACTACTCCCAAAAGAGATTTAATAGGCTGGGGGAAGGGTGTTCACATTTGACCTTTTCTTTTACTGAGGGAATCTATACGTGACAAGACTTGATGTGGTTTCTTTGCACTGAATTCCATAATTATGTATGGATCCATAATTACGTAACTCGTTGCACAGTCCGCACAGTTCGTTTCATACTCGTATCACTTCCTTCAGATAGGTTACTGCTTTCAGGTAAAGTCACGAGTACCTGAGATACTCTATTTCTAGTATATGCAAATATCAATTATCACACATAATCGCAAGTAATTCTTAATCACAGACAAGTGCTACTCCAGTGCACCCTAAGTCTCGTAGTGTCTTTTCTTGACTCTTTGTAAACAGTTTCAGGTAGTGGATGTCGCGGAAAGTTTTATGCAATGAAAACTTTTTTTTTTTTTGAAAAAAAATTGTTTTCGTGAAAGGATCCTAAAGATTGTAGACTAGACTCGAGAAGGAACACTACAATCGTAGCTCTGATACCAATCTGTCACACCCCTTTCTAAGGTGGAAGCACGAGGTATGATCATGAAAGGTTTTCATTGCATACGATTGGTAAACATACTACATGCTCGTAAAAATAACATCAAATGCCAAACGTTACATAACTGAAATCAGAGTTTAAGTGTTTACATCAAAAGACAACATATTGTCTGAAAGTTTACAACTTTATTCAAAGATAAAACATAGGCAACATCCACAAGCAAGAGTAAGACCATGCGCACATCCACTTTAGTTACCTGAAATACATGTGGGTTTTTGGAAAAACGTCAACATAATGCTGGTGTGAATTCATGCAGTTCTTGTATTGAACGTTTGTATACTTTGTATGAAAAACATAGTATGTATCTTGTATAAATCAAGTATTTCTGTATGTATCTAGGTTGTTAATGGGTTGCAAGGCCATTAACATGTGACACGATATAGGAAGCAACCAAACCATAGGCATTTTTCTAGTTATCGATTCACTACTGAGACACAAAAGCACTACTTGGTACTAGTTTTCACCAAGAGTGTGGCTACCCGAAAACCCATTAGATCTAACCTTTTGTTTTGCGGTCTTAGTTTGTAAACAATTAATGGTGCTTATGGTACCCTATTCGTGACACGATTTCTCATATCATTCCTCAATTCTTGTATCCATCATACCATTTGTAAACATTGTAACATTTGTAACATGTATTTCACCCCTGAAGTTATAAAACTGAAAACAGTTATAAGAAAAGGAGGAGCATGAACTCACAACTTTGCGTTTCTTGCGCCGTAAACTTCACCGGATTTGCTTATTTAGCGTTGTGACCTATACGTATTTTATTAACGTTAGTCACTAGACTTGTATCGCACAAGTACAAGTCACTATCTTTTGTATATGTGTTCTTGTGTTAAAAATAATTTATATATTTAACTATGTATCTTACTTATATTATTTTCTCAAAAATAAATATAAGTATGTTGTATTTTTCACTCGAGTTATGTATTTTTGTCCAAAACTTCATTTCATGTTCATAACTTGTCCAAGTTATTTATTCTATGAAGAAATATATTTTCATAAATATATTCTCTTGTATTTGTCTAAGAATGTTGTATGTGTATTTTTGTATTTTCACCCCTTAGGAGTATTTAGTGTATTTTCAAGTCCTAATACACTATTACATGTAATACATACTACATACACTTAGCACAAAATTTGGTGATCAATATATATATATATATTTTTCTAAAAAGTATACATACTTAATATCAATTTTAATCTTGAAGAAATCATCATTTCTTAACACAAAAATTAGGGAAACCTTGGTAAATATTTTTAGAAACATTTTTAGGGAATAAGTTTCTCAAAAACTTATATTTTTCTAAGTGTCAAAATTTATAAAAATTTTGACATAGTTTCCCCTAAAAATGGAAGTTTCCCATGTTTTCAAAACATGTGTTTATTTTCTTTTAAATCATCATCAAACATCAATAACAAAATCAAGACTTACCACAACCAAAATCTTGTAAATTACACTACATCATGAACTTGAAGTTTTTGTAAAAACTTGTAGTAACTTACCATGTTATTTAGTAGGTAGAGTTACCCTTAAAAACATGGTTATTTGTTTGTAAATAACTTTATTAAAAGATTTAGTCATTTACAACTTGCAATATGAATTTTCTAAAAATATTTCTTTTGTATTTTTCTTGTTACAATCATGTTCTTAGTCTTGTTTAAACACTAAAAATTAGTGTAAGTTCAAGTAAAAGCCATGATCTGTCAAAAAATCATATTTTGAACTTGGTTTTCTTGGAAAATCATTCATAAATCTTGGATCTACAAGTTCACTAGTTTACTTTGTTTATCATCTTACAAGAAATCATTTTTATTCATCAAGTTCATGTATTTACAAGAAGATGATTATTCTAGGTTGTTACATAATCATCCTCCCACTTGCTAGATTAAGTGTTTAAACAGCATCTAGCAAGCTTCATGTGATGATTAACATCATCATCTCAAGAAATCAACAAACAAACATTACTCATGCACTAAACAATATCATTTCAACAAGATTTCATCATATGTAAAGCTTATGTTTCAAGATTCAAGTTCAAGTCTTTTAGTGTTCTTATGATTTCAACATAATACATCTTTTAACCACTAAAAATATGAAGTAAACAAGATCAAGAGAGCCTTACCACTAGCTTCAAGCTAGGGAAGAACAATGGTGAAGATGGAGTGGATAAAAGCAAATGAAGAAGGTCCTTCAAGATTCAAGACCACCAAGCTCCTTAACCTTGCTTCCTACACCTTGTATGCACTTGTGAATGGATGAAATGGAATTGATGATGATGGTGGAGTGGGGTGGTCGTCTCAGCCGTGAATGGAGGAGAAGGGAGGAGAGAGTGTGGTGTTGAGTGGTGTGTGTGAGAATGAAGGAGGTTAGGTCTTCTTATAACATGTTTAGCTAATGACCATTGTGTATTATGTCTTGAAAGTACTATACAAATCCCTAACACAATCTTGGAAGATTTAAGTGAATCATATAAGATCAAGTAAGGATCTTAGTGGGGACCCACATGTGACCGTCCACATGTAATGGGGGGGGGGGTTAAATGTAATTTTGAATGGTAATTAGTTAGTTAATATTTCAAATCTAAGTATATGGTTACAAATGTTAGTTACTAGATATTCTAATGAGTGTTAGGGTGTTCGGGGTTCATAACTAGCTCAGAAATAAGTAAACAATGCTTCTAATAATATTTTGATGTTCCGGGTAATGTCTGGTTGTTCGGTTAAATACCGGTTCGTTAAAGTGCTAAATTGCACCGTTTAGTGTCCCTTATGTCCCCTTTTGTGATACTTTCAATTCCCGACACTTAGGAAAGTATTCTGGATCAATATGTCATATTTTTACATGGTAAAATCTTGTTACAATGCTGAATTTTACTGAAATATGTAAAATTCAGCATTTAAAGTGTGTTTCGGGTGCTTTTTAGTGTGTATTTTAGCTTCCGGAAAGTCTATATATAAACCCTTGTATGTACTCCTGGGTTTTAATGTGTTCTTGACGTTGGACCTACACCTAGGCCCCAATTCTTTTATCTGACTGCTTTCTGCAGATTTGTTGACACAATGTGTCTTACCGATGAGTTTACTAGTATTTCTGACGCAACGCTATCGTTGATGCAATACGCAGTATTTTGTAGTATAAAACGTGCATGAATTCACTTGTATAGTATGTAATCAGACAATGTTGACATTTAAGCACATAATTGTAGTCTTTAAATAATAATTTAAGTGTACGGAAATTACCGGTTTGGTGCCAGTTGTCACAGCCTATATTACCATGGTTAATGAATTGTCAAAAATGATGATTCCATAACAACCTCTGAATAAACCATTGTCAATATTTATGTAGCAATCAAGCTACATGGCTGGATCAGATGAGGTTAACAGCCACCCAAGGGAGAATAATGATACTACCAGAGTTAATATAGCTGGTGCAGAACTGCAGGCATTAATAGATAATGCAGTTACACGAGCTCTCGACAGACAATATAATGAATCAAGTGGTGCACACTCTAAGACTCTATCTGCGGCTCGTAGTAAGCCCGCTTCTAAAACACAAGAGTCAAAGGAGGACGATGTTCATCACTCGTCAAATCAGAGGAGTGTTCCGTCTAGACAGATGGGGCTTAATCAAGAGCCACATGTTAAAACCTGCACATATAAATATTTTGTCTCCTGCAAGTCCAGAGACTTCACGGGAGAAAATGGAGCCATAGATTGCATGATGTGGCTCGATGAGATGGACACCGTTGTTGATATTAGTGGATGTGCAAAGCAGGACATTGTGAAATTTGTTTTACAATCTTTTAAAGGAGAAGCTATAGCTTGGTGGAGGTCACTGATCCAAGCCACAGGGAAGATCCCGTTATACAACTTGACTTGGGATCAGTTTGATGCCCTTATCAAAGAAAATTATTGTCCTCAACATGAAGTTGAGAAAATTGAAACTGACTTCTTGACCTTGGTCATGAAGAATTTAGACTGTCAAGCGTATCTCACCAGTTTCAATATCATGTCTAGATTGGTTCCTTACTTGATTACACCGGAACCAAAACAGATAGCCCGTTTTATTGGGGGTCTTGTCACACCCCGACCGCGTATAACATGCACCCGCGACAGAAATATCGGGGAGTATTGAGACAGAATTACTTGTTTCAAATCCATGGCAATTGAAGTTTCGTTTTATTAATCAAACATGAAAGTTTACATTGTTTTAAGCAAGAACCAAAGAGTACATAACATAAATTACTAGTTCTTGTGTCGTTTTAAGTCACTAAGGCACAGGTCCGCCTAAGTAGGTCTTGATAAGTCCTATGCATCATCTCCTGAAAACACATGTGAAAATAGGTACGTCAGCATAAAAATGCCTGTGAGATACATAGGTTTTGATAAAACAGAATTCATGACTTATGTTTGAGAAAATGTTTAGTCATGAACCTTGTAATTTGCTTTGTCTTGTAAATTATTTGAAAAAAACGATAAGATCAGATGATGTGTATAAATAAAATGATAATGCATGGTTAAATGAATAACCATGTAAAATGAGTTTGTATAAGATAAGTTGTTTGTAAATCAATGTCTCGTGAAAAGTATGTTATTTGTATAAATTGTTATATGTCTCAAATTGAAATGATTCAATAATGCTACGATAGGTAATATTATACAAACATATATATATAGGAAGTACCAGCGGCGTATCCACCATGTATGTATCATATTACATACGCCACGTTACTCAAACCATTTACCCAAACCAACCACCATGTAAATTGTTCATGTATAAATCAATTGTCAAGTGTTATTGTGTAAACCATATCAAAATGTTCTTGTCTAATGTAAATCACCAAATGTGTATATCAATGTCAGATTGTTTATGTTTAATGTAAAACATATAATGTGTATCCAAAATATCATGTATGACATGTGAAATATATCAACTAGGCCATAGGTAAAAATGCACAAAAACAGGGTATTGAATTAAACATCGTTTAAGTCAAAGTTATGTTTTGTGGAAAAATTGCATGCTATACTGGTACAAACATTTATGCGGTGTTGTAAAAATGCATACATTCAAGCCTTTGTGACTTGTGGTGATAGACCTTTAAACAAATTAAAGGTCTATATGTGTTATTGTTTATCGTATTCGGTCATTCCTTCGAATCCAAACAAACCCGAGATTTCAGGAATGGGAGTTGTCAAGTCCTATGGTACCATTACCTACTAAGGGGCGGCATGATCGGTGTTAATGAATTTACATTGTATAATTTAAACAAACCAAATGTCATAACAAAATGTGAGCATGTGATGAATGAATGTACTAAGTACGCACACAATGGGCATACATTAGCCTAAAATGTAGTGTAAAATGATGTACTAAGTACGCACACAATGGGCATACATAGCATAGTATGTAATGTAAAACAATGTACTAAGTACGCACACAATAGGCATACATAGCATAAAATGTAATGTAAAACAATGTACTAAGTACGCACACAATGGGCATACATAGCATAAAATGTAATGTAAAACAATGTACTAAGTACGCACACAATGGGCATACATAGCATAGAAAGTAATGAAGTCATGTACTATAAATGTACTATTGAACATAACAAGCATATGATATGAAAGCATGAAAAGCATGAAAGTAACAAGTAGGCACATGTGTTCCACCCCAAAACAGTTTAGAAAACAGTAAAAGAGGGGTCTATGTACTCACCTGAGATTGCTTTGAAGTTCTTGTGTAATAATCACACAATGCTACAGATCACGGAATATCAAACGGCACCTAATAGGTAGCTATATTAATATACCGGACCTAAATCGGTAGGTATAGTCACTATGGACTATAACCATCGTGATCACGCTCACGTTATGAAGTTCCAACGAACTTCGTGTTGACCATAGGCTGGTTAACGCAGAAAGTCAAACAAAACTTTGACTTTCGGACTCGAGAAGCAAATAAAAGAACGAAAGAACACTTAAGAAGGGTCCCCAAAAGCTAATCTCGATCCAGGAGCTTAGGTATGAAGCAAAGGCCTCAACTTAGAGCTTTAGATCAGATTTTGTGGGTTTTTAACCAAAAGGGGGGGGGGTATTTATAGGAAAAGCCAGACCGTTAGGATCATTTCTTGAATATCGTGCCACGATCCAACCCGTACACTTGTCGCAAAGTTGTGGTGGCTTATTTTGCCCCCACCATAGGGTTTTGACACGTGGCGTTGCCCTTTGGGTGATCGAAAGGCTGCTGCAAGTGGATTAGAAACATTGAATCTGGTCTGGGAGTCTGACGCGGCCCGCGTAAGATTTAGACATGGTCTTACGCGCCCCGCCTGGGAGTCCTGATCAGAAACCAAGTTTCAGAATTGACAGTTTAGGTCCCTGTTATGGTTTAAGGCCATTTCCGACACGTTCAAGGCCCGTTAAGCCATCTTTAAGGCCCTAAAATGATGCCTAAACATTGAGGACATGAAACATGCTCAAAAATATGTCGGATTTTGGTTCGTTTGGCCGTACAATCGCGATGTTCGGTTAATTACGACGGAATGCGCATAAGCGCGAAAAAACGATCCAAGATGCGCGACGAATGGATTTTTCTTATGCCGAACACTAAAATAAAATATTTTAGCGCTTACATAAATTTTTTTGGATGTCCGGACGTATTCAGAACGTAATTTATGCGCGAAAGTGCAAACTTGTGCACTTTTTGACGCTTTTAGTCCCTGAATGACCCAAAAGTTTATTTTAGCACATCGAACCCCTCAAAGCCTATTTCTAAGCTTTGTAAAGGATATTTAAGGTGTGTTTAACTCATGGTCATGTTCCAGAATGTCTGTTGCATTTCAAATTGGCATACTTTCGCAGTTTGTCGAATTTAGTCCCTGTAAGCGATTTAACTTGATTTTGTCATACCAAAGCCTTCAAAACTTATTTCTAAGTTATGTAAAGGTTATTTAAGGTATGTTAAGCCTATGTCACTATTCCGGAGTGTTCGTTGGATTAAACTGGTTATTTTTACGCATCAGAGCGCGTATAACCCTCCAGAAAGCGATTTAAAGCTTAAAATCGAACAAGAGTTGATATGTGCAAATGATACACATATTTTTACAAATCCCAAGTATGAAATACAATATTTCATTGGTTTGGAATTTGTTTGATGGTTGAAGTGACACAGGTGTCACAGTCTCCCCTACTTTAGGAAATTTCGTCCCGAAATTTAATTCTAGAGGAAACTTGTGAAGACAGCTGTGACGGTTTCGCCTTCTAATAGATCCATTGAACTCTTAAGTAAAACTCTGGGCCATGTTAGGACTTTTAGCGAATTTGTTAACCCTCAAAGTGAATTCCTTGTAATAGTAAAACATGGAATTTTGAACTACGAGCAGAACAACGTTTCTTATGAAGACTTATCATAGGAAACTTGGTGTGTGATTAAGATCAGAATTGGGGAGTGTGAGAATAAATGACATTGGTCGAGGTCCAAGACTTCTCCCGTATCATTATTCTTGTCACTATAGGTCTTAACACATGACAAAGCTTCCTGTAGCTCCTGTGCACTGAATTCCATAATTATGTAGGCCTCCAAAATTACGTAATTCCTTGCACAGTCCGCACAGTCCATTTCATAATGCGTAGGAAAAAAATTACTTGAATAAACATGAAGCGACTCGACTAGACCACCAAAGGATCCTTTTAATTAGATCAACGAACGATCTTTTTAACTAGATCAACACATGATCTTCTTAACTAGACCGTCGTATGATCTCCTTAAATAGACCACTTAAGGGATCCTTTTTAGTTACATCATCACATGATATTTCTAATCAGATTTTCAAAATCAATCTGTTTAACCAGACCATTCAAGAGGTCCAATTATAGAATAATACTTTATAACCCGAGGGACTTAACTACAATGTTGAAGTCCATTAAGGATTTAAGATAGTATCTTTGGATATCCGATTATGAATCTCTCGTATGAGATATGAAAGATTCTATGAGGATTTAGATGGATCACATACAACCACAAAACATGTAAGAAAACACATAAGCACAAATTTAGTTAACTTGATTCTTTATTTTGTTATCTTTAGGTATGGATATTTAAAACACACTAGGAATCCAATCCATGGATTTCATTTGGCACTTTTTTAAAGATCTATCTATAAAGATAGAGGGATTCTCAATAAGAGTTTGGCTTTGTTTCTTAAAAGAAACGAGTGTTTAAGGTTCTTGGGGAGATCACAAGTGATCATAAAATGACAGAACCACACGAGTAGTTTGTTTTTGGGTTGACATCATAAGGTTGCATCAAGCGTTCACATAAACGCATAAGTTTTGCAGAAATAAAAACAACAAATCATTATTTATGTAACAACCGAATTGTCTTGAAGTGTCAAAAGATAGCAACTAAGGGAATACAAAACACTAAATGTTCACTGCTGCATCATTGTTCATGTTTGCCTCATTGATGTTAAACACTCGTCCACGCGTTGGAGGTATGTTAACAAGTATTGGGCAATTGTTCCTATAGTGGGTAAGGTCACCACAGTTATAACATGACCCCAGAGGAAACCGTGCTTGAACAGCAGCAGGGTTTGCAGCAGCTTGATTTGCATAACGACAAACATTGATCAAATGTCCCAACCGCCCACAGTGGGTACATTTGTGACACTGCTCTTGCTCTAGATGATGACGGTTGCACTTGTTGCACAAAGGTGCGGTACCAACATAGTTTTGTCTTTTGCGAGGTTGTGCTGGCTGGTTTGGTGCAACCTGTTTGTCTTGAGCAATTACAGCGTAGCTTTGAGAGGCTTTGCGCTTCTTCTTCTTGGACACCTCATCATTTTCTTCCTTTGGTTCCACATGAGCAGTCTTGTCAGATGGTCTTAAGTCGCCCTTCCGAAACAGCTTGCGCTTCCTAATATGGGATTCAGTCAGAGTGGCAGCCAATTCAATGGCTTGTCTGACAGTAGTAGGGTTGCTGCTAGTAACGATATCCTGAACTACGTCAGGAAGACCATCAATGTATTTCTCAATCGCCTTATCCAGAGGCGTAACCATAGCAGGGCATAACAAGCTCAATTCCTCATTGCGGTCAGTATGGGCTCGATGTTCCCCACTGTCTTGCTTCAAATCATCAAATTCCCTTTCTAGAGCCCTTAGCTCATGAAGAGGACAGAATTCCTTCATCATAAGAGCCCTAAGCTCGGCCCAAGTCTGTGCTAATGCAACCTCAGCACCGCGGTCTCTCATAACCCCGTTCCACCACGTAAGAGCCCTCTTCTGAAACACACTCGAAGAAAACTCGACCTTGCGATTTTCAGGACACTGAATGTGACACCCCAGGAAAACCAGTGAACGATATAACTTACCTAGCTTTCTCAGAGAGTGCGTACCAAATTTCGGGACGAAATTTCTTTTTAGTTGGGGATACTATGACAACTCGTAATTCGAACCTACCTTGTATAACGATACGTGCTTATGTGAACTATTATGATTATTAAATGTTATGATGTTGTGTTTTGTGTAATGTAATGTATGTATGTATGTATATAATGGTCCAAACGCACAACATGATCCGATCGCACAACACACACACCCGATCACACAAGCCCACTTGGGGCCGTACCCATTGTACTCGGATCAAAGGGGCAACCCTGTGACAACCCTCACTAAACCAGGTATCCGTACGATTTAATTAATAGATAATTGCTGCTTAATTACTGTGCTTAACTGAAATTGCCAATAAACTGCTACTTGATTTCTAGCACTTGTATATTCCTGCATCATACTTTGATTCCCGTCACTACATTATTTACACGTTGAACCTTAGTGACAAACATGATGCACTAAAGCACAGTAGCATTAGAACGGATAACCTATTGAACATGCTGATAAAGCCAGCATCAGGCAGACACTGCCTCTAAGGGCCTGTATGAGCCAGAAATATTTAACTACACCCATAGTGAGTGTAGGGATACAAGGGTTGTAGAATTGCGTCTCTAGGAATAAGATATAATGACTGGATGTGCCTAAAACGTACTCTAAGCACGAAACACAGCACTTTTATTTACATACTAGCTTCTGGCTAACTGATAAAGTGCCAAAACATGGGGAAGTATTCCTGACACTTTTGGAAATAAATTGTGTCACTAAAAATATTATTAACGACGCTTAAAAGCTTACTTAAGCACTTTAATGGATTTCCATCCAACCGAACAACCGGACTAAACCCGGAACATGAAAATATTGCCAATAATATTATTGATCTTTTTCTGAGCCAGTTAGGGTCCCTGATTACCCTAACACCCGCTATAGAACGCATCACACCACTAACTGAGTTAACCCCTAATCTAACTTAGTTAATCTAACTAAACTCTAACTAAATACTTGTAATCGAACCAAATGACCCCCCTCCATCCTAATCGGCCCAACTAGAGGGAAACATCATGGTACAAGACTTGATTAAAATAATGAGGTTGCCTAATTTCAAGGAGACACGAAATCCTTTGGACGATGATCTTGATTATGTCTATAAAATCCAACCATTACACATCATAATCTTACACATTCACCAACACTCAAAATCACTCTCTCTCCCCCTCCAAGAGCTCTCGGCCGAACCCCCTCCCTCTCCTACATCCATTTTTCGATCTTGTTCAATCCATTCCAAGCACATACAAGTGTTCAAGGTCACGTATTGGGAGTCTTGGAGCCAACGGAAGCGGAAGGACCTCGTTACCTTGCTTTTATCCATCACATTTTCGCCTAGATTCTTCCCTAGCCCCGAGCTAGAGGTATAATGCTTAAAACTCATTCTCGAACATATCTAAGGTGGTTAATAAGAATTGTAATGGTTAAAATGCGGAAACTTGTCTTTTGAAGCTTTAAAGTTTACTAAAACATGAATCTTGTTGGTTGAAAGATCATAAGTTGTGTAAAAGTTGTAGTGTTTAAATATGGTGATTATTTAGGCCCGATCTACGTTGTGGTGGCTCGGATCATCGTTTAACCCGACTTTGTTAAGATCATAGATCTTGACATAAGCTTGTTTCTATCGGTACAAGGGTTAAAAGGTGAAACTCTACCACACGAGAAACATGAACTTGTATAAAAGTGTTTTACTTGTAAAATAGTATTTAAAACTAGCGGATCTACGTATCTGCAAGTGGTATTTTCAAAGGACCAAGTGTCGAGAAAATCATGTTTTATAAAAGTCGGATGACACACTAACAAATATGATTTTTACAAACCACAAGTGTATAAACACTTGTGAAATGAAAAGTTTCGACAAAATAACAATGTTTGAGAAAGATGACGGGAAGTTGTAAAGGATGATTTATTCTAAAAACGAGGTTTTTACAAGATTAAACTATTTTATACAAAGATCCACCAAATATAAGGGGATCTACACTGTAGTTTTCGGAAAAACTACAAGTTCATGTAATAATGCGATTTACATACTAGTCGACTAGTTGGATGTGTCGGAAATTGATTGATTGATTAAAGAAGTGTTGAAGTGATTTTGTAAAAGAAAATGATACGCTTGAAAGCGTGGCCACCTCCACTCCAGTTACAGGGGAAACTCTGGCGAAATTTTTCTAAAAATATAACACTTAGAATTATTTACAAGTGTTAGAATTATTTTTGATATGTTTTCAAAATATATTTTGCCACGACTTTATTTACAAATATTCGGAGGTGGGATTTTCACAAAACTAAACGTGACAAATATATATTTGGTAAATATATTTTTCACAACACTGTTTATGATTATTTTGTGAAAATATATAAATATTATTTTTAGAGTAAAAATAATATTTCGAACGATAACAAGACCCAAAATAATACAAACGCTTACACGGCAAACATATAAGTTACAACGGTAATTATTATTACCACTTAATCGTTAAAACGTAACTTACGCATTATACGGAAATATTCATGAACGCGTATTTTGTCAACGCATTATTTTGGAAGTATTATGTGAAGTGAAGATATAATATTTTTGAGAAAAATATCTATATTTTGGAAGTAGAAGTAAAAATATATTAAGTGGGACTTAATGATATAATACGAATACACATGTATTAAATCCCCCATCCTTGGGAAGGAGATTAACTACCAAGTACATGCAAAATATAAACACGAAATAGTTGTCTAACTATTTCCCAAAAACTTAAACTATAAAGCTAAGGCACGGCCATCCGTCTAATAGAATTAGCACATGTAGGTCGTTGCACAGCTGCCTGACATTCGGAGTACTTGGTATAGCGACGCACTGACTGTGAGTTCATGTCCCCATTTTCTCTTAATTGTTTTCAGTTTTCTAAACTGCGGGGGTGAAATACATGTTACATTGATTATGAATACTTTATACATGGTATGGTTAGCGTAAGGAGGTTTGTTACTTAGATCATGTGAGTGGGTAGGCGGAAACTTGAGGCCATTAATCCTCATAGTAGGACCGAGGGACAGGAGCGGTAGATCTATCTGGGTGTAGCGAGCCCAGCCCCAGGTCCAGCATAACGGACCTCGGGGTGACTTAGTGCCCGACGCATAAATCCGCTAGGTTTGAGTCTTCCTACTTGCACTTCACACATATCAATGGCCTTGCAAACCATTGGTGATCTCTTTTTTCCTTATTTGCTACATACCAGGTTTTTGATAAATACAAAGGTTTGTTTACTCACTTTCACATGAACTCGCTCAACATTATTGTTGATTTTTCAACTTACATGTATTTCAGGGAATTAAAGGTCTGGCACGGTATGGCATGTTTTCCGCTGCATTAGTCACCGAGGTCATCCAGGGTTCGGGGAATGTGACTCTTTCCTGGACAAGTCACAGTCCTTGAATCATGTTTATGTTAAATTTGTAATGTTTGGTGAACCAGTTTTTGGTTGTTAGGGTGTTATCCCGTTAAGACGATGTTATGGTACTTTATTTTAATGGATGATCTTGCATATTTTTAATTCATATAGCTTTGTTATGATTAAGCTATGGTATTAAGAAGTCACACCAAATTAACCACGCTTCCGCAAAGCCAGGGTGTGACAGCTTGGTATCAGAGCTCTGATCATAGCGAACTAGGATTCCTTCTCGAGTCTAGACTATGATCACTAGGGCTCTCACGAAAATATTTTTACCGCATACCACTTAAGCCCAGATCAAAAAACTCTTTATAAACAAATGTTGAGCACATTTTATTTATTATATTTTTAGGCTCAGTCTGGGAGACTGAGGCTCGGTCTGGGAGACGGAGGCTCGGTCTGGGAGGCCGAGGCTCGATCTAATGGATCGAGGTAATTGACTAGTGGGACTAGGGAGTCAGTCTGGGAGGCTGGGAGAATTGACTAGTGGGACTAGGGAGTCAGTCTGAGAGACTGGGAGGCTAGTGGGACTAGGAAGAACAGTCTGGGAGGCTGGGAAAATTGGCTAGTGGGACTAGGAAAAGCAGTCTGGGAGGCTGGGAAGCTAGTGGGACTAGGAGAATTATGTGATATTTTACTTGGTGACTTATGTGATTACCTGATTGTATGACTGATTATTTGCGCATATTTGTGCTTGTGTTACAGACACATGGACTCACCAGGCACTGGTGACTCGGACACCACCTGACCCCTACCTATCGTATATGATGACCTCCCATCTTCGGAGCATGAGGTGCATATATCTGATTCCACCAGCACGGACGACGACGATTTCCAGCCCTTCGCACTACCCGAGGGTGCTGATGAGCCTGCGGATGGCCCCCCTGCTGAGTACTTACCCCTAGTTGTGATTCCGACCCCTATTCCTTTAGCCGTCTATCCCGCATATGACTTACTACTCGACGCCGAGGCTGACGGCGATATCGATCTGTTTGAGGACGAGCCTATTGAGGATGAGATTCCGGATGCAGCCCTTCTTCCCGCTAGCGATCTTCTGATGATCGCTGATGCCCCTGCTGAGGACTCATCCGCACATTCACCGGTCCCAGACTCCTTTGAGTCTGTGGCTTCCGCACCTTCTCACGAGGTGAGCGCACAGCACTTTGTACACGACTCGGACCCTGACCAGGCATCCTCTGCTGCACCTATCCCGAGTTTTGCATTTGAGCATGACGATATAGAGGATTCTGATCCCATTTTTCCTCCAGGATTCGACCCGGATCACGACATTGAGTTTATCCCGATGGACCAGCTCATGGAGGATCCCGCTGATCCAGTTGACCCTATTGATCCTGAGTTTGACTTTGATATGGCTTTTGATGACCATGAGCCTGCCTTGGCTCCTGAGCAGGCAGCTGCTCTAGATCCTATGCCCGAGCATGATCCCGTACATGCTGGCATCCCAGTTGAGCCCGTTCTGGCTGACCCGCCCATTGATGATCATTTGGAGGATGATCATGTTGTTGCTGTCGATCCTGTTGTTCCTCCACCTTTTGTTGCTGATATACCGGTTGACCATCCTGTTGATCATATTGCACCAGTTGACCCTGTCGTTGCTCCCCCATTTGATCCCATTCCACTTGAGCCTGAGCACGCACTGTTTGCAGACTACATGGATCCACCGGATGAGCATGCACAGCACGGTTGGATACCTGCTGATGAGGACGTTCCACCTTTGCCCCCTCAGATCCCTGTTACACGACCTATTGATTTCACTTTTCAGGTTCCTCAGTTCGTACCTCCAGCGAGGCCTGGAGAGGGCTCTTCAGCCCATCCTTTTGGGCACGTACCGATGTCTATTCCCTTCATGCCCCAGATGTCATCTGTTCCACCCTCTACTTCACCATTTCATGTGGCACCTTTTGACCCCACCAGTGAGCCTTTGCTTTGGTCGACACCACCAGCCATGCCACCTACTGATCCATACCATCTGTTTCATGTGGGACACACTATAGAGGACGTTTTGATGTCCTTCGTTCATCAGCATGAGTCACACACGCAGCGTCTCCAGGAGCTCGAGAGAGCTCAGCTGCCACCATGTTCATGCCATGGTCAGATACACTCTCCTCTTCAGCCATGTCGATCATTACCCCCAGATTTTGCTGCTCGTCTCTTTACACTATAGCAGCAGGTTGCCTCTGTCATTCGCACTCAGCAGGCTATGGAGGAGGACTGGCTTCAGCTACGCCGCTTGCTTTACACTTACTTTCCCCCTCCTCCACCGCCATCTGTATAGAGCTCATCAGTACTGCTTGTGTAGACGTTGGTGAGAGGACCGCGATTGCTTTTGATTGCACAGCATTTTGGAGACTACATGATGATACTGACTTTTGACACATACTTGATGTATTTGATGTATTTGACACTGATTTGATATAGCTTTTGGACAGGGGTGATGTAGCCCCTAGTTGATTGATGTATGCATGACACAGTGATGTACTGATACACTTACGTTGTGGTCTCGATATATATGGAAATCGCAGTATTCTCATCATATTTGATTCGCTTGATTGCTTATTTTTATTATGACATGGGATGTTGTGTATATTTTATGACATGGGATGTTGTGTGAATAATATTTGTGACATGGGATGTTGTGTGATTAGTATTTGTGAAGTATTGATAACATGAGATGTTATGTGCTATTACTATTACTATATACGTACACGTTACTATGGCCTGACCGACGTAAACACATCTTTAGAAGATGCCGCCAAGACGTCAACCTCAGCCAATGCCTACGACTCAGGACGAACTACAGCAGGTCATTGCTGCTGCCATTGCTCAATATGCTGCCTCTCAAGGAGGGATGAGTGGAAGCAACTCTGGCAACACGGGCAACAACAACAATCCACCTCATGGTAACCCTAAGTCATTAAGACATACCATGACCTAAATGGATATCCTTAGCAAGAGTGCTAATGCCAATCATGCGTTATAATGTATGTGCAGGGTGCACCTACAAACAATTCTTGGACTGCAAGCCCGTAAACTTTGATGGCACAGGAGGTGCAGTCGCTTTCGTCCGCTGGGCTGAGAAAACAGAATCCGTACTTCGCATGAGCAAATGCGCGCTGGATCAACAAGTCACTTACATCTCAGGGCTATTTTTGGATGGAGCCCTATTATGGTGGAATCTACAAGTCCAAACACTTGGCGAAGCTGCTGCTTACGCACTGACTTGGACCGAGCTGAAAGAACTCATGCGCAAGAAGTACTGTTCTCGCGCTGAAATTCAGAGATTGGAGACCGAGTTTTGGCATCTAAAAATGGAAGGTCCTAAGATAGCTGAGTATGTTCAAAGGTTCCACGATTTGTCGCATGTGGTACCCTACATGGTTACACCTGAGTTCAAGAGAATTGAACACTTCATTTGGGGATTAGCTCCTCAAATCATCAGCATGGTGACCTCCTCCAAACCTGCAACTATCACTGAAGCCATTGATTTGAGTGTGGCTCTTACGGAGGAGGCAATTCGTTTAAACAAGTTTGATGAAGCGGAGCCTGAGAAGAAGGAGACTCATGTGGAGTCATCTGGAGGAAACAAGAGGAAGTTTTCAAACTTCAAGCAGGGCACCGGGGTGGTGGTTAAGAAAGGAGAGCAGAACGCGCCAGCTTAGGATACAGTTGGTAGGAAGAAAGGAAAGGGATATATGGGTGCACAACCCAAGTGCAACTCATGCCAACGACATCACTCTGGTCGTTGCAGGCTAAGAGTTTGTGAATCATGTGGGAAGACTGGTCATACGAAGGATTTTTGTTGGGCTAGTGCTGGCCGGGGAGGCCAAGGAGGATCTGGGAATAGGAACAATCGTGGTGGTAATGGGAATCGCCCCCAAGGGAACCATGGAGGTGATGGAAATCGGGCCAATCATGCAAACCAAGCGGGCGCCATGAATCGAAATCAGGGAAATAACCAAGCGGAAAACAATGGTGGGAACGGGCAGAGGCCCGGATGTTTCAACTGCGGTGATGTTGGGAATTACAAGAGGAATTGCCCGGAATTGAACCAAGCCCGTGGAAGGGTTTTCAACATAGAAGCAAGGGAAGCGCGCCAGGATCCCAATGTTGTCACTGGTACGTTCCCTGTAAACCAACGCTATGCATCCGTTTTATTTGATACTGGCGCCGATTATAGCTTCGTGTCGTTAGAATTTAAGAATATGCTTGGTTTAGCCTGTCACACCCCCAAATTCCACCTGCGGAGTAACATCCGCTTGAGGGCGTGACTGACCAGGATCCAGCCACCAATTATACTAAGCATTGGTTAATAGTAAAGTAATTGCTATCTAAAGTAGTTAGAAACATCGTAGTTTAAGTTCGATAGTAAGTTTAAACAAAACAGCGGAAGCATAAACCAAATAGTTTTGAAAGATAGTTCATGGTTCAAGATAATTAAAACCCAACACACGGGTTTTGGCGAACACTACACATTCCCAAGCAGCAGCTCCTCAGTCACTGGTTACCTGCAAAGCATGCAGTAAGGTGTCAACAATAATGCTGAGTGAGTTCACTAGTTGTCCAGTTTTAATTACCAAAAACTTGTTTCACCAGTTAATTTACTCGTTTATACATGCCATGGGGAGCTACCCCAAAAGTTAGCGACTAAACTGTTTTTCCAATACCGAACACTAGGTAACCGTTTGCGTTTCCGCAGGATGCCCCGATGTCAATGTTCTATCATCATTGACGGATGCCTGAGTACATTAGTTCACGACCGATCCCAAACCATGGCACGGTGTGAGGTTGGTAAAACCTAAATAGCGCTATCAACTAATAACCCGTTCGCCTGGCCCCGGCGACTAATCGGTATTATGTAGTAGGGACTTGAGTGATAGAGTTTCGTTTAGTGCCGTTAGTTGCAATCCGTATAAACAGTAATTAACTAATGGTTCCCAATAACAAGGGAAGAAAAGTAAGTTGTATCCCTCATAAGGGGGATAGTGTTGTTTGTAGTTCCGTTTCCCAAACCACTGGGAACGCATGCTTTAGGTTGTGAACTCACCTTGGGTTGCTCGGTAGATTAAATACCCGGTCAATCACGTTGGTCACCACGTCCTAGCATGGTTACCAAATATAGGTCAAGTTGGGGTACAAGTAACCACGTATAGCAAACACGTATAGATACACTTAGAATGCACACAAACAAACAGTTGGGTTATTGGGCCTGTCCTAAAAATTTCACAAACAGTAACAGATACACATGTAGTTCAGTCAACAGATAGCCCAACAAGTCATGGCCCAATAACACTTAGGCAGCCCAGTCGAGACAAGGGTGGTTTCGACTCGAGAATGCACGGTTTCGAGTCGCAACCAAGGGTTCCGACTCGCAACCTCGGTCTCGGTTCATCACGCTTTGGTTTCGAGTCGCAACCAGGGATTCCGACTCGCGACCCTGGTTTCGGTTCATCATGCTTGGTCTCGAGTGCGCTGCTTGCGAGTCGCAACCGGGAGATCTCGAAGGATCACGTTCTGGTCTCGAGTCGCAACCAAGGGTTCCGACTCGCAACCACTGTTACGTGCACCTGAATCCTTCTAGAACCTGGCAATTGTACTAACCAGTAGCATTTTGATTTCATGAAATTTTGTACTATCCAATGAGAATACAGAAACATGTTTTATTGTCTAAATCATAACAAAAATCAGATCAAAACAAGCATATTTGAATATTCATATCACCTTCAAACTTGTTCTTCATATGTTCATCATAATTATGAACTTTCAAGTCCTAAATCTAGCATACAAAACCCGAAACAGCATGTTTACACAAGATTATCCATCAATCATTCATTTTTCAGTTATGCATATCATTTGGCAACAAAACCATCTATCCTAACATCTAGTTCATCATATATTCAAGCATATCATTCAACAAGCACATCAACATTCAACAATCATTTCAAAGATCAACTTGTTAACATCACAACCATTCGGTAAATAGGCACTCTTAATTACACATTATCATTAGAACATGAATATCATCAACAATAACAACACTTGATTCGATTTCCACTTAGCATTAAAGACCATCATTCATGTTATCACAATACAAGGGGTTGTATAATATGTAAATCTTCACATTATAGCTAAAACACATTGTTCCTATCATGCTAAAATCCCTAATGCACTTTATCATCAACAACCCAAAAAAAAACATGGTAAACACTTAAGACACTAACCGGTTGATGTTGTGTGTGCGAAGGATCAAAGGTTCCACTTCCGAGTGATGGTTCCGAGTAGAAATCCGGGAGTCTTGATGCTATGGTTGGATCCGAGAGAGATGAGAGGGTGAGGAGGTGATCTTTGTTTGCTAAGGTTTAGGGTTTTAGTGAGAGGTAGAGAGTGTGAGAGTTGTGAGGGTGAAATGAATGAGAGTGTAAAGGAGAGTGTGGTGAGGGTTTTGGGTTTTTATACCCGTTTCAAGACCGGCACACCCCTAGTGGGTTTCTCCAACCATGTTGCGAGTGGGGCTCAACGGCCCAACCGCCCCAACTGTTCACCCGGTCTCGAGTTGGGTTTCGTGGTCTCGGCCCACTACACACACACGTATCTATATATATATACATATATCATACATACATACAACACATTACCGGCACATAGCACAAAAGAAATCACCACTTTCATTTTATAACACATATACACGCAAAGTTACATCAAAGGTTTCCCGGGAAAATCCGAAGTGTCACATTATCCCCAAGTTTTAAGAACTTTCGTCCCGAAAGTTAAGGCAATCACTGTCAAGCTAGTGTAAGTGAGAACGTTTCAACGGGGTGTCACATCATCCCCCCGTTAGTTTGGAATTTCGTCCCGAAATTCGGTTGTAGCTTCAGTGCTGGGGTTTTCGTTTGGGAACAACTGGGGATACTTGTGCCTCATCTGGTCTTCCCGCTCCCAGGTATACTCTGGGCCACGTCGCGAGTTCCAACGGACTCGTACAAGAGGTATCTGGCTACGTTTGAAGATTTTGATCTCTCGATCCGTGATCTCAATCGGTTCCTCAGTAAAGTGTAGTTGTTCATCAATAGTTAGTTCCTTGAAAGGAATCACGAGCGTTTCATCTGATAGACACTTCTTCAGATTAGATACGTGGAATACGTTGTGTACCGCACTCAGTTCTTCAGGCAGGTTCAATCTATAAGTAACCTTACCGATTTTCTCGGTAATTTCGAATGGTCCGATATATCGCGGATTAAGCTTGCCCCGTTTACCAAAGCGAACCACACCCTTCCAGGGTGAGACTTTAAGTAGAACCCGGTCACCGACCTGGAATTCCAATGGTTTCCTACGCTTATCAGCGTAACTCTTCTGACGGTCACGAGCTGCCGCCATGCGTTGTCTGATCTGGGCAATCTTTTCCGTTGTATCTACCACCATCTCTGGGCCTGTGATTTGACTATCACCGACTTCCGCCCAGCAGAGAGGTGACCGGCATTTACGACCGTACAATGCCTCGAAAGGTGTTGCCTGAATACTAGTGTGGTAGCTGTTGTTATAAGAGAACTCTACTAGCGGTAGATGCTTCTCCCAATTCTTGCCAAAATCGATCACACATGCTCTAAGCATGTCTTCTAGGGTTTGGATGGTGCGTTCGGACTGTCCATCCGTTTGCGGGTGATAAGCGGTGCTCATGTCCAAACGTGAGCCAAAGGATTTGTGCATAGCTTGCCATAATTCCGAAGTAAAACGAGCGTCTCGGTCGGAGATAATTGAGGTTGGCACTCCGTGCCTCGAAACTACTTCCTTTAAGTAAATCTCCGCCAAGGTAGAAAACTTGTCTGTTTCCTTAATAGCCAGAAAGTGCGCGGACTTGGTCAATCGATCTACTATTACCCAAATAGTATCATTTCCGCGTTGAGACCTAGGTAGCCCTGTAACAAAATCCATGGAAATTTGCTCCCATTTCCATTTCGGGATTTCTGGTTGTTGGAGTAGGCCTGCTGGCTTCTGGTACTCTGTCTTGACTCTTGCGCAAGTCAAACATTTGCTGACGTACGTTGCTATGTGGGCCTTCATGCTAGGCCACCAGTATGTAGTCCTCAAGTCGTGGTACATCTTGTCCGAGCCAGGATGTACTGAGTAGCGGGACTTATGGGCTTCGTCCATCACGAGTTCACGTAAACCTCCAAAGAGTGGAACCCAAATGCGCCCTGTTACATAGTAAGCGCCATCTTCTTTCTGTTCTAGTCGCTGTCTCGATCCTCGCAGGGACTCAGCCCTGATGTTTTCCGGTTTCATTGCTTCGACTTGAGCACTTCGGATCTGGGTAGGGAGGTTAGACTGGATGGTAAGTTGCAATGCTCGTACGCGCTTTGGTATAGTGTCCTTCCGGCTGAGGGCGTCTGCCACGACATTGGCCTTGCCCGGATGGTACTTGATGGCGCATTCGTAGTCATTCAAGAGTTCGACCCATCGGCGTTGTCACATGTTCAATTCCTTTTGCCTAAAGATATGCTCGAGACTCCTGTGATCGGTGTAAATAGTGCACTTGGTACCGTACAGGTAATGTCTCCATATCTTAAGAGCAAAGATCACTGCTCCCAGTTCCAAATCATGCGTAGTGTAGTTTCTTTCATGCGTCTTAAGTTGTCGAGAGGCGTAGGCAATAACTTTCTCGCGTTGCATTAACACGCAACCGAGCCCATGGATAGACGCATCGCAGTAAACCACAAAGTCGTCAGTGCCTTCAGGCAACGAGAGAGTAGGAGCGCTACAGAGGTTATCCTTTAGCCTTCGAAAGGCCGACTCCTGAGCTTCATTCCACTTGTAAACAATGCCTTTCTGAGTAAGAGTCGTGAGGGGTTGAGCAATCTTTGAGAATCCTTTGATGAATCTGCGGTAGTATCCTGCCAATCCCAAGAATTGGCGAACTTCGGTTGGAGTCTTGGGCGTAGGCCAGTTCTTTATCGAGTCGATCTTAGCGGGGTCGACGTGAATGCCGTCCTTGTTGACCACGTGCCCAAGGAAATGGACCTCTCGAAGCCAAAAGTCACACTTCGAGAATTTGGCGTACAATTGCTCATTGCGTAAGAGTTCGAGGATAAGGCGTAGGTGTCGTTCATGCTCTTCTTGACTTTTCGAGTAGATCAGGATGTCGTCGATAAACACAATCACGAATTTGTCGAGGTAAGGCTTGCACACTCGGTTCATGAGATCCATGAAAACCGCAGGTGCGTTAGTCATTCCAAAAGGCATAACGAGGAACTCGTAATGACCGTAACGAGTTCTGAACGCAGTCTTGGAGATGTCTTCATTACGAACTCTCAGCTGATGATAGCCTGATCGCAGGTCAATCTTAGAATAGTAGCTCGATCCTTGCAACTGATCGAATAGGTCGTCGATGCGCGGGAGAGGGTAACGATTCTTGATGGTAACCTTGTTCAGCTCACGAT
Organism: Helianthus annuus; assembly: GCF_002127325.2. Lineage (NCBI taxonomy): Eukaryota > Viridiplantae > Streptophyta > Magnoliopsida > Asterales > Asteraceae > Helianthus > Helianthus annuus. Next base: position 35,756,710 of record NC_035446.2, on the reverse strand, counting down.
AGTCAATGCACATTCGGAACGTGCCATCCTTCTTCTTAACAAAGAGTACTGGCGCTCCCCAGGGTGATGAACTAGGACGGATAAATCCTTTATCCAATAGTTCTTGTAGCTGCGTAGAGAGTTCCTTCAGTTCTGCAGGGGCTAGACGATAAGGCGCACGAGCTATGGGCGCTGCTCCGGGGGCCAGTTCGATTTGGAATTCGACCTGATGGTGGGGAGGGAGTCCAGGTAGTTCCTCAGGAAATACCTCGGGATAGTCACGTACTACAGGAAAATCTTTAATCCTCTTCTCCTTTTCGTGGGTGTCGGTGACAAGTGCTAGGATAGCGGTGTGCCCTTTTTGTAAACACTTCTGGGCTTTCAGGAGCGAGATAATGCCTGTGACTTCTCCACCTTTGTTGCCTTGAACGATGAGGGGTTGGCCAGAACGACGAGGTATACGAACTGCTTTCTCTTGACAGAGGATCTCAGCGCGATGTTTGGATAACCAATCCATACCGATGACGACGTCGAAGCTTCCAAGTTTGACAGGGAAAAGATCGATACTAAACGTGTGGCCAGACAATTCTAGTGTGCAGTCGTGGATCACGTGCGTGGCCTCGATGTTCCTACCATTAGCTATCTCGACGACGTGCTTAGAACTTAATAATGCAGGCGGGTGCTTAAGTTTCTTACTAATGCGAAGGGATACATAACTGGCATTGGCACCGGAATCAAATAACACAGAAACATAACGATCATCAAGTAGGAACTTACCCGCCACGACGTTGGGGTCGTTCCTTGCTTCTCCAGCTCCAATCACAAAAGCTCTTCCCCTTGCACCATTCCCAGCATTGTTGTTTTACTCATTGTTCCCAGCTCCCTGGTTGTTGTTGCGATTCTGATTCAGTTCAGGGCAATCCTTTCGCATGTGCCCTGTTGCCCCGCATTTAAAACATGCTCGGTTGTTTCCCTGCTGCTGTTGCTGTTGGGGTTGTTGCTGATTCTGCCTTGCTGGGAACTGACTTCTACAATCCTTGGCTTCATGCCCCATCTTGTTGCATCGCTGACACTGACCTTTGTTACATGCCCCATTGTGGTGCCTGTTACACTTGTTGCACTTAGGGTAGCTTCCCCGGTAGCCACCCTGTTGCTGAGTGCCTTTGTTGTTGTCAGTTTTCCTTTGCTGAGCTGGGGCCTGAGTAGAGTTAGCATCTTTGCCCTGATTTCCATCCCACTTTCGTTTGCCATCATTAGAAGTTCCTTCCGCAGCACTGATCCTTTTGGGCAACCTGCCCTCTTCCACAGCCTGGTTGGTGAGTTTGTGGGCAAGACGAACCACAGGCTGTATGGTAGTGAGGTTGGCCGAGGTTACATGGCTCCTGATTTCTGGGACTAAGCCTTTGATGTACAATTCGATCCTTCGGTACATGGGTCGGGACATGTTTGGGCAAAGAGCAGCGTAGTCGTTGGACAGTTTGGTGTAGGTCTCAATCTCTGACCCAACCATCTTGAGACCATAGTACTCGTCCTCGAGTTTGTGGATATCATCCCTGTGACAGTACTCTTCCTTGATCATATCCTTGAAATCTTCCCATGCAGTAGCATTAGCAGTTTCCAAACCAAGCATTTGAATTTGCGCCTTCCACCACGAAAGTGCGCTTCCCTCAAGAGTACCCGTAGCAAACTTTACCCAATTTGCTGGGGGACACTCGCAGACGGCGAAAACAGCTTCGACCTTCTCGATCCAGTGCAGAAGACCTATGGCACCCTCAGTGCCATTGAAAGGAAGAGGCTTGCAATCCATGAAGGTCTTAAAAGTACAGACACGTGGTTGCACAGGCGCATGCTGACCTGTTGTGGGAGTGATACGAATAGGTTTAGAGGTGAAAAGACGATGCGGCGGTAGGATCTAAACATCCTAAAACAACAAGCTTACCTCCTGGGTGAGCTGCGAAAGCTGCAGCCACCGTGTTGATCAGGTTAGTAAACTGAGCCTGAGTCATGTTGACGTTTCCTCGTCCACGTCCACTCATTGTCTTCATAACCAGAAAACGTAGTATGAGTGTGGTGTCGTAACATAGCGAGAATGAGATAGAAAAGGGGAGGCGTATCTATCTAATCAGGCAACTAGTACGTATAGTAAAGCAGAAAGCATAAGACAAACAAGCAAGTAAATATGGGTCCGAGCTATGAGGTCAGATAAGTCGAGCCTTGCACTTGGAGTGTAGTGTCGTCACGAGTCACGGGTTATAGTCTGGTTTTTCTCAAAAAGATTTTCCCCTTTTTAAAACCAAGTTCACTATAACCAATGGCTCTGATACCAATCTGTCACACCCCCAAATTCCACCTGCGGAGTAACATCCGCTTGAGGGCGTGACTGACCAGGATCCAGCCACCAATTATACTAAGCATTGGTTAATAGTAAAGTAATTGCTATCTAAAGTAGTTAGCAACATCGTAGTTTAAGTTCGATAGTAAGTTTAAACAAAACAGCGGAAGCATAAACCAAATAGTTTTGAAAGATAGTTCATGGTTCAAGATAATTAAAACCCAACACACGGGTTTTGGCGAACACTACACATTCCTAAGCAGCAGCTCCTCAGTCACTGGTTACCTGCAAAGCATGCAGTAAGGTGTCAACAATAATGCTGAGTGAGTTCACTAGTTGTCCAGTTTTAATTACCAAAAACTTGTTTCACCAGTTAATTTACTCGTTTATACATGCCATGGGGAGCTACCCCAAAAGTTAGCGACTAAACTGTTTTTCCAATACCGAACACTAGGTAACCGTTTGCGTTTCCGCAGGATGCCCCGATGTCAATGTTCTATCATCATTGACGGATGCCTGAGTACATTAGTTCACGACCGATCCCAAACCATGGCACGGTGTGAGGTTGGTAAAACCTAAATAGCGCTATCAACTAATAACCCGTTCGCCTGGCCCCGGCGACTAATCGGTATTATGTAGTAGGGACTTGAGTGATAGAGTTTCGTTTAGTGCCGTTAGTTGCAATCCGTATAAACAGTAATTAACTAAAGGTTCCCAATAACAAGGGAAGAAAAGTAAGTTGTATCCCTCATAAGGGGGATAGTGTTGTTTGTAGTTTCATTTCCCAAACCACCGGGAACGCATGCTTTAGGTTGTGAACTCACCTTGGGTTGCTCGGTAGATTAAATACCCGGTCAATCACGTTGGTCACCACGTCCTAGCATGGTTACCAAATATAGGTCAAGTTGGGGTACAAGTAAACACGTATAGCAAACACGTATAGATACACTTAGAATGCACACAAACAAACAGTTGGGTTATTGGGCCTGTCCTAACAATTTCACAAACAGTAACAGATACACATGTAGTTCAGTCAACAGATAGCCCAACAAGTCATGGCCCAATAACACTTAGGCAGCCCAGTCGAGACAAGGGTGGTTTCGACTCGAGAATGCACGGTTTCGAGTCGCAACCAAGGGTTCCGACTCGCAACCTCGGTCTCGGTTCATCACGCTTTGGTTTCGAGTCGCAACCAGGGATTCCGACTCGCGACCCTGGTTTCGGTTCATCATGCTTGGTCTCGAGTGCGCTGCTTGCGAGTCGCAACCGGGAGATCCCGAAGGATGACGTTCTGGTCTCGAGTCGCAACCAAGGGTTCCGACTCGCAACCACTGTTACGTGCACCTGAATCCTTATAGAACCTGGCAATTGTACTAACCAGTAGCATTTTGATTTCATGAAATTTTGTACTATCCAATGAGAATACAGAAACATGTTTTATTGTCTAAATCATAACAAAAATCAGATCAAAACAAGCATATTTGAATATTCATATCACCTTCAAACTTGTTCTTCATATGTTCATCATAATTATGAACTTTCAAGTCCTAAATCTAGCATACAAAACCCGAAACAGCATGTTTACACAAGATTATCCATCAATCATTCATTTTTCAGTTATGCATATCATTTGGCAACAAAACCATCTATCCTAACATCTAGTTCATCATATATTCAAGCATATCATTCAACGCACATCAACATTCAACAATCATTTCAAAGATCAACTTGTTAACATCACAACCATTCGGTAAATAGGCACTCTTAATTACACATTATCATTAGAACATGAATATCATCAACAATAACAACACTTGATTCGATTTCCACTTAGCATTAAAGATCATCATTCATGTTATCACAATACAAGGGGTTGTATAATATGTAAATCTTCACATTATAGCTAAAACACATTGTTTCTATCATGCTAAAATCCCTAATGCACTTTATCATCAACAACCCAAAAAAAATCATGGTAAATACTTAAGACACTAACCGGTTGATGTTGTGTGTGCGAAGGATCAAAGGTTCCACTTCCGAGTGATGGTTCCGAGTAGAAATCCGGGAGTCTTGATGCTATGGTTGGATCCGAGAGAGATGAGAGGGTGAGGAGGTGATCTTGGTTTGCTAAGGTTTAGGGTTTTAGTGAGAGGTAGAGAGTGTGAGAGTTGTGAGGGTGAAATGAATGAGAGTGTAAAGGAGAGTGTGGTGAGGGTTTTGGGTTTTTATACCCGTTTCAAGACCGGCACACCCCTAGTGGGTTTCTCCAACCATGTTGCGAGTGGGGCTCAACAGCCCAACCGGCCCAACTGTTCACCCGGTCTCGAGTTGGGTTTCGTGGTCTCGGCCCACTACACACACACGTATCTATATATATACATATATCATACATACATACAACACATTACCGGCACATAGCACAAAAGAAATCACCACTTTCATTTTATAACACATATACACGCAAAGTTACATCAAAGGTTTCCCGGGAAAATCCGAAGTGTCACATAGCCGCTAGTAAGTTAGATATTCCGTACTCGATCGAATTAGCGAATGGGAAGTTAGTGGAAGCTAATGAAGTGATTCGAGGTTGCGTAATCGAGTTGGGAGAGCGCGAGTTCGCTCTAGATCTACTACCAGTCCAGTTGGGAAGCTTCGACGTGGTAGTAGGGATGGATTGGTTATCGAGTAACAAGGCCGAGATAGTTTGTCATGAGAAGGTCGTTCGTATCCCGACCGATGATGGTGAGACCATTGTTGTTCACGGAGAAAAGCGTGAGGCGCCGTTGAGGATTAGTAGCTGCCTGAAGGCAAGAAAGTGTTTGTAAAAGAGATGTGCTGCCTTTCTGGCACACATTGTAGATAAGAAGGCTGCTGAGCCAAAGATCGAAGACATCCCTGTTGTGAGGGAATACCCAGAAGTCTTTCCAGAAGACTTGCCTGGCCTGCCGCCTCAAAGGCAAGTGGAGTTTCGCATTGACTTAGTTCCAGGCGCCGCGCCTGTGGCTAAGGCACCCTACAGACTTGCTCCGTCTGAGATGCAAGAACTGTCGACACAACTTCAAGAGTTGTTAGACAAGGGATTTATCTGACCGAGCTTCTCGCCTTGGGGAGCTCCAGTTTTGTTTGTCAAGAAGAAGGACGGTAGTTTCCGTATGTGTATTGACTACAGAGAGTTGAACAAGCTGACGATCAAGAATAGGTATCCCCTGCCAAGAATCGATGATCTGTTTGACCAACTACAAGGTTCAAGCTTCTATTCAAAGATCGATCTTCGATCTGGATACCATCAGCTACGGATACAGGAGGAGAGTATCCCGAAGACAGCCTTCAGAACTCGATATGGACACTACGAGTTTCTCGTTATGCCGTTTGGTCTGACAAACGCACCTGCAGTGTTCATGGATTTGATGAATCGAGTTTGTAAGCCGTACTTGGATAAGTTCGTGATTGTATTCATCGATGATATTTTGATTTATTCAAAGACGAAGGCTGAGCACGAGCAGCACTTAAAAGCCATTCTGGAGCTGCTAAAGAAGGAACAGTTGTACGCCAAGTTCTCTAAGTGCGAGTTTTGGCTACGAGAAGTGCAATTCCTTGGGCACGTGGTAAACGGAGATGGAATCCACGTGGATCCAACCAAGATCGAGGCGATCAAGGATTGGGAAACGCCAAAGACGCCAACCGAGATTCGGCAATTCTTGGGTTTGGCTGGCTATTATCGAAGGTTCATTGAGAACTTTTCAAAGATCGCCCAACCATTGACGCTCCTCACTCAGAAGAACAAGAAGTTTGATTGGGGAATCAAACAGGAGGAAGCATTTCAGATATTGAAGGATAAGCTTTGCAACGCGCCAATCTTAGCTCTACCGGAAGGTACAGATGATTTTGTGGTATACTGCGACGCATCGCGTCAAGGTTTGGGTTGTGTGTTGATGCAACGCCAAAAGGTTATTGCCTACGCGTCACGCCAGCTGAAGGTACATGAGAAGAACTATACCACACATGATTTGGAACTCGGCGCTGTAGTTTTTGCTTTAAAGATCTAGAGACACTACCTTTATGGTACGAAGTGCACAATCTTCACAGATCACAAGAGCCTCCAACATATATTCAACCAGAAGGAGTTGAACATGAGGCAAAGACGATGGGTAGAACTGTTGAATGACTACGACTGCGAGATTAAGTATCATCCAGGGAAGGCGAATGTGGTCGCCGATGCCCTAAGTCGAAAAGAGAGGATCAAGCCCATAAGGGTTAGGGCTTTGGAAATGATTATTCAGACCGATCTTTCTTTGCGCATTCGTGCCGCGCAGAAAGAAGCTCTCAAGGAAAGAAACCTTGAAGAAGAGTATCTCCGTGGGATGGAGAAGTTATTGGTACCAAACAGGGAAGGAACGTTGTGTTTTGAGAAAAGGATTTGGGTTCCTCTGTTTGGTGGTTTAAGGAAGGTTATTTTCGATGAAGCTCACAAGTCGCGGTACTCTATCCATCCTGGAGCGGATAAGATGTACCAGGATCTTAAAGATTATTATTGGTGGCCTAGGATGAAAGGCGATGTTGCTATTTATGTGAGCAAATGTTTAACATGCGCCAAGGTTAAGGCGGAATACCAGAAGCCTTCGGGACTTCTGCAGCAACCAGAGATTCCCAAGTGGAAGTGGGAACAAATCTCAATGGATTTTATTACGAAGTTGCCAAGAACGCCAAGAGGCCATGACACTATTTGGGTAATAGTGGATCGCTTAACGAAGTCAGCACACTTCCTACCTATCCGAGAAAAGGATAATACGAGCAAACTGGCCGAAATCTACATGAGAGAGATTGTTACACGCCATGGAGTACCTCTCTCGATTATCTCTGATAGAGACGGAAGGTTCGTGTCAAGGATATGGCAATCCTTCCAGGAAGCTTTTGGCTCAAAGTTGAATCTGAGCACTGCGTTTCACCCACAGACCGACGGTCAAAGCGAGCGGACGATTCAGACATTGGAGGACATGCTGAGAGCATGTGTGATGGATTTGGGCGATAGCTGGGATAAGCATTTGCCTCTGGTTGAGTTTTCATACAACAACAGCTACCACACCAGTATTGGTGTCGCGCCATTCGAAGCTTTATATGGGCGCAAGTGCAGATCGCCGCTTTGTTGGGCTAACGCAGGTGATAGACAGTTGGTTGGTCCTGAAGTGGTACAGGAAACCACAGATAAGATCGCACAGATACGAGATCGCATCAGCGTGGCTCGTGACCGGCAGAAAGCCTACGCAGATCGAAGCAGGAAACCTCTAGATTTTGAGGTTGGTGAGATGGTTTTGTTGAAGGTATCACCCTGGAAGGGTGTGGCACGCTTTGGGAAACGTGGAAAGTTGAACCCGAGGTATATTGGACCATTCAAGATCTTGGAGAGAATCGGGTTAGTAGCATACAAGTTGGACCTACCTGCCGAACTGAATGGTGTTCACGATACATTTCATGTATCCAATCTGAAGAGAAGTCCAACACAAGATACCGTTGCCATTCCTACCGACGAAATTCACGTTGACGACACGCTCCATTTCGTTGAAGAACCCGTTGAGGTCACGGACTGGAAAGTTAATAAGACCCGTCGGAGCAGTGTCAAGCTCGTCAAGGTTCGTTGGAATGCTAGACATGGTCCTGAATTCACCTGGGAGCGTGAGGACCAAATGAAAGAGAAATACCCCCACTTATTTCCTGAAAACCCTGCTTCTACAAGCAGAACTTAAAATTTCGGGACGAAATTTTTCTAACGGGGGGAGAATGTGACAACCCTCACTAAACCAGGTATCCGTACGATTTAATTAATAGATAATTGCTGCTTAATTACTGTGCTTAACTGAAATTGCCAATAAACTGCTACTTGATTTCTAGCACTTGTATATTCCTGCATCATACTTTGATTCCCGTCACTACATTATTTACTCGTTGAACCTTAGTGACAAACATGATGCACTAAAACACAGTAGCATTAGAACGGATAACCTATTGAACATGCTGATAAAGCCAGCATCAGGCAGACACTGCCTCTAAGGGCCTGTATGAGCCAGAAATATTTTACTACACCCATAGTGAGTGTAGGGATACAAGGGTTGTAGAATTGCGTCTCTAGGAATAAGATATAATGACTGGATGTGCCTAAAACGTACTCTAAGCACGAAACACAGCACTTTTATTTACATACTAGCTTCTAGCTAACTGATAAAGTGCCAAAACATGGGGAAGTATTCCTGACACTTTTGGAAATAAATTGTGTCACTAAAAATATTATTAACGACGCTTAAAAGCTTACTTAAGCACTTTAACGGATTTCCATCCAACCGAACAACCGGACTAAACCCGGAACATGAAAATATTGCCAATAATATTATTGATCTTTTTCAGAGCCAGTTAGGGTCCCTGATTACCCTAACACCCGCTATAGAACGCATCACACCACTAACTGAGTTAACCCCTAATCTAACTTAGTTAATCTAACTAAACTCTAACTAAATACTTTTAATCGAACCAAATGACCCCCCCCCATCCTAATCGGCCCAACTAGAGGGAAACATCATGGTACAAGACTTGATTAAAATAATGAGGTTGCCTAATATCAAGGAGACACGAAATCCTTTGGACAATGATCTTGATTATGTCTATAAAATCCAACCATTACACATCATTATCTTACACATTCACCAACACTCAAAATCACTCTCTCTCTCCCTCCAAGAGCTCTCGGCCGAACCCCCTCCCTCTCCTACATCCATTTTTCGATCTTGTTCAATCCATTCCAAGCACATACAAGTGTTCAAGGTCACGTATTGGGAGTCTTGGAGCAAACGGAAGCGGAAGGACCTCGTTACCTTGCTTTTATCCATCACATTTTCGCCTAGATTCTTCCCTAGCCCCGAGCTAGAGGTATAATGCTTAAAACTCATTCTCGAACATATCTAAGGTGGTTAATAAGAATTGTAACGGTTAAAATGCGGAAACTTGTCTTTTGAAGCTTTAAAGTTTACTAAAACATGAATCTTGTTGGTTAAAAGATCATAAGTTGTGTAAAAGTTGTAGTGTTTAAATATGGTGATTATTTAGGCCCGATCTACGTTGTGGTGGCTCGGATCATCGTTTAACCCGACTTTGTTAACATCATAGATCTTGACATAAGCTTGTTTCTATCGGTACAAGGGTTAAAAGGTGAAACTCTACCACACGAGAAACATGAACTTGTATAAAAGTGTTTTACTTGTAAAATAGTATTTAAAACTAGCGGATCTACGTATCTGCAAGTGGTATTTTCAAAGGACCAAGTGTCGAGAAAATCATGTTTTATAAAAGTCGGATGACACACTAACAAATATGATTTTTACAAACCACAAGTGTATAAACACTTGTGAAATGAAAAGTTTCGACAAAATAACAATGTTTGAGAAAGATGACGGGAAGTTGTAAAGGATGATTTATTCTAAAAACGAGGTTTTTACAAGATTAAACTATTTTATACAAAGATCCACCAAATATAAGGGGATCTACACTGTAGTTTTCGGAAAAACTACAAGTTCATGTAATAATGCGATTTACATACTAGTCGACTAGTTGGATGTGTCGGAAATTGATTGATTGATTAAAGAAGTGTTGAAGTGATTTTGTAAAAGAAAATGATACGCTTGAAAGCGTGGCCACCTCCAGTTACAGGGGAAACTCTGGCGAAATTTTTCTAAAAATATAACACTTAGAATTATTTACAAGTGTTAGAATTATTTTTGATATGTTTTCAAAATATATTTCGCCACGACTTTATTTACAAATATTCGGAGGTGGGATTTTCACAAAACTAAACGTGACAAATATATATTTGGTAAATATATTTTTCACAACACTGTTTATGATTATTTTGTGAAAATATATAAATATTATTTTTAGAGTAAAAATAATATTTCGAACGATAACAAGACCCAAAATAATACAAACGCTTACACGGCAAACATATAAGTTACAACGGTAATTATTATTACCACTTAATCGTTAAAACGTAACTTACGCATTATACGGAAATATTCATGAACGCGTATTTTGTCAACGCATTATTTTGGAAGTATTATGTGAAGTGAAGATATAATATTTTTGAGAAAAATATCTATATTTTGGAAGTAGAAGTAAAAATATATTAAGTGGGACTTAATGATATATTACGAATACACATGTATTAAATCCCCCATCCTTGGGAAGGAGATTAACTACCAAGTACATGCAAAATATAAACACGAAATAGTTGTCTAACTATTTCCCAAAAACTTAAACTCTAAAGCTAAGGCACGGCCATCCGTCTAATAGAATTAGCACATGTAGGTCGTTGCACAGCTGCCTGACATTCGGAGTACTTGGTATAGCGACGCACTGACTGTGAGTTCATGTCCCCCTTTTCTCTTAACTGTTTTCAGTTTTCTAAACTGCGGGGGTGAAATACATGTTACATTGATTATGAATACTTTATACATGGTATGGTTAGCGTAAGGAGGTTTGTTACTTAGATCATGTGAGTGGGTAGGCGGAAACTTGAGGCCATTAATCCTCATAGTAGGACCGAGGGACAGGAGCGGTAGATCTATCTGGGTGTAGCGAGCCCAGCCCCAGGTCCAGCATAACGGACCTCGGGGTGACTTAGTGCCCGACGCATAAATCCGCTAGGTTTGAGTCTTCCTACTTGCACTTCACACATATCAATGGCCTTGCAAACCATTGGTGATCTCTTTTTTCCTTATTTGCTACATACCAGGTTTTTGATAAATACAAAGGTTTGTTTACTCACTTTCACATGAACTCGCTCAACATTATTGTTGATTTTTCAACTTACATGTATCTCAGGGAATTAAAGGTCTGGCACGGTATGGCATGTTTTCCGCTGCATTAGTCACCGAGGTCATCCAGGGTTCGGGGAATGTGACTCTTTCCTGGACAAGTCACACTCCTTGAATCATGTTTATGTTAAATTTGTAATGTTTGGTGAACAAGTTTTTGGTTGTTAGGGTGTTATCCCGTTAAGACGATGTTATGGTATTTTTATTTTAATGGATGATCTTGCATATTTTTAATTCATATAGCTTTGTTATGATTAAGCTATGGTATTAAGAAGTCACACCAAATTAACCACGCTTCCGCAAAGCCAGGGTGTGACAAACCCGGTTTGGGTTCGGCCCACTACCCCTTGCACGTATAACACTTAGAATGGTTGTAACTTTTTGGATATTTGGCAAAACAGCCACACACACACAAAACCCTAGCTTCCTCTCATCCTCTCTCTCAAACCCGACGGCAATCACCTTCCATCTCTCGAAGATAACTTCTTGTTCGGTTCGAGTTTCCTTCTAACCGGTTAGTGTTTGTTATTGTTGATGATATGCATGATTAGATGATTGAATGATATTATGTGATGATGCTTAGATGAATCGGATTGTATACTAAGTTGTAATCGGTTCGCATGTATATTCGATATTCATACGGATTAGATTATATGATCTAGGATTAGAATCAAACATGTATTAGTCGGCTGCTATGGGGTCTCGTATGAATGATTTGGTTGATTTGGCAGGATAGATTGTATGATGGCCTGGAAATCCGATTGATTTCTCATTGTGATGATTATTGTTCATGTTTGTTATATTAGGATTTATACAAGTTGATGAATAAAAACCTTGATTTGATCGAGTATTGATTGAATTGCAAACTGTTAGTGTTGATTGATTGTGGGCTAATAAGGAAACTGTTTAATGTTGTAACCGAATGAGCATAAAACCCGGAATTTAAACACTGATCGCACAAGCCTCTTAGTTGTACAAGAGGCTCTGGTCGCACAAGATCACACGCACAAGTGATCGCACAAGTTACGTACAAACCGATAAGCACAGTGTACAAGCATAGCCTCGCATGATCGCACAACATCTTGTGGATCGCACAAGTTAGTGCCGATCGCACAACATGTTGGGCCACACACAAATGTATGAACTATTAATGTTACTGGGCCGGACAGCCCAAGCCCCCAGTCGCACAAGGTGTTCCAATCGTACAAGTGTCCGGATCACACAAGACTTAAGTGTTATTTAATTTGGGCCGATATGTTATTGGACTGATAGGTTAATTGGGCCGAATCTTTTATGTTTGGGCTTATTTGATGTTGGGGCTTAATTATAGTTGGGCCGAGAATTGTTGGATCGCACAACATGTTGTGGGCCGCACAACATGTTGGGCCGATTACCTTTGGACTTATTTTAATCGCACAAGTTGAATGTGTTGTTTGACTATTAGGTGTTGCCATGATCTATACGTGTTTGTAACGTGTTAACTCTGTGTAACCATACGTGCTTTACTTGAACCAAACCTGACTTGTATGGTAACCCTGTTAGGACGTGGTTGACCACCCTTAATTCAAGAACCTTTTGTGTATCTTACCGAGCAAACCAAGGTGAGTTCACTGCATTTCTCAAGCATGCGTCCCGGTGGTTTGGGACAACTAGTAAACATTTGGAAGGGAATCTTGGGTAAACATTTAAATTGGGTTTTGTTATTGAACATGGAATCAATCATTAACGGATTGCCTGTAGGGCAATGGGGTAATTAGTTGATAGCGCTATTAGGTTTGACACCTCACACCGGACTGTAAGGACGGGCGTGAACTAATTATCTGGGCATCTCTACCAATGCTTGGTTAGGGGCATTGGGGTCTGGACACTTCCAAGTTATTAAGGGGCACACTCCCCGGATACATATGGGCACACTCCCTAGGGTATCTAGCATGTTATAAGCAACATCGTATCATGACGTTGAATCGGCTTAACAGACATTTGGTAACATCACACGTAAACAAAACTTTGAATTCACCAGCGTCGTCTGACACACTTGTCTGCATGCTTGCAGGTCGTTAGAATTCATGATATGGACTTGCTATCTGGAGTGCTGGAGTGGTCATGGATCGAGGCTCTTGGATTAACTTATATTTGATACATTGGTTTTGAGTATTATTATGAAACAGTTGTTAAACGATTTACAACATGCTTCCGCTATACAACTCTTGGGAATTAATATTATGTCTGACATTTTCTATTGGTAATTAACGACATGTTTTATTTAAATATTTATCGTTGGTTCAATGTGATTGGTGGCTCAGACTCTGACGCGTAACACGCCTCGCGGAGTTCCCGCAGGTGGTATTTTGGGGGTGTTACACTGAACGTGACAGAAAGTATTCTCAATGCTCTCGAACCATTGAAGAAGCCCAGTTTCTCCCTCAGAACCACTAAACTTGAGCGGTTTTGCCAAGTTAAAATTCTTGAAATTGCATGGAGCATTGTTGTTGTTGGTGGCTTGAATCACTTGAGCATAAAGATTTGGGAAAGCAGCAGCCATTTGATGCGCGATGATTTCCGCCAGTTCGGCATTCGCCATCTGATTGTCGCGTCGAGGAGGCATTCTAAAAGAGGAAACATGAGAGGAAACGAGTGAGAGAATTAGACAAAAAGAATGAGATGAAACAAATCTGATGAAAGCGAGGATAGTGGTCATTTGTTTGTTACTACGAAGCAACAAACGACCCTGGTGATTAATCAAAGTAAATAGGTCAAAAATAATGTATCGCGAAGACATGCTCGCTTATAAGTGGACACTCACCCCAAGAGTCCCCAGGTAAGAGTGACTGGTCCGATTATGTGGATTTGTACGAACACTCTAGCCTTAGACAGAAAACTCAGGGTACAGGCACCCACCCTTACAGTTTGCACGTGTTCACATTATTTCGAAATCAAAACTTTGACGAGAGTTTTGAAAATTCAAAGGGGTTCAAAATCTTATAACAGAGGGTTCAAAACCTAGTAATCAATCATCCTAGAATAGATGATTAGTTTTCAAAGCGGTTTTGAAATTTATGTTCTTGTTGTGGTCGTCGCCTAAGGATAGGTAACGGTATTGTTTTATGACTAAACGCAAGAAAACTCGCGTTAGGGTCCTAGGAAGGTTATAGATTAGGTCAAAGCATTACTAATAACCTAAGTCCTTATAACCATTGGCTCTGATACCAACTTTTCTGTCACACGCCGACCGCGTATAACATGCACTCGCGGCGGAAACGTCGGGGAGTATTGAGACAGAATTACTTGTTTCAAATCTATGGCAATTGAAGTTTCGTTTTATTAATCAAACATGAAAGTTTACATTGTTTTATGCAAGAACCAAAGAGTACATAACATAAATTAACTAGTTCTTGTTTCGTTTTAAATCACTAAGGCACAGGTCCGCCTAAGTAGGTCTTGATAAGTCCTATGCATCATCTCCTGAAAACACATGTGAAAATAGGTACGTCAGCATAAAAATGCCTGTGAGATACATAGGTTTTGTGAAAACAGAATTCATGACTTATGTTTGAGAAAATATTTAGTCATGAACCTTGTAATTTGCTTTGTCTTGTAAATTATTTGAAAAAAACGATAAGATCAGATGATGTGTATAAATAAAATGATAATGTATGGTTAAATGAATAACCATGTAAAATGAGTTTGTATAAGATAAGTTGTTTGTAAATCAATGTCTCGTGAAAAGTATGTTATTTGTATAAATTGTTATATGTCTCAAATTGAAATGATTCAAATAATGCTACGATAGGTAATATTATACAAACATATATATATAGGAAGTACCAGCGGCGTATCCACCATGTTTGTATCATATTACATACACCACGTTACTCAAACCATTTACCCAAACCAACCACCATGTAAATTGTTCATGTATAAATCAATTGTCAAGTGTTATTGTGTAAACCAAATCAAAATGTTCTTGTCTATTGTAAATCACCAAATGTGTATATCAATGTCAGATTGTTTATGTTTAATGTAAAACATATAATGTGTATCCAAAATATCATGTATGACATGTGAAATATATCAACTAGGCCATAGGTAAAAATGCACAAAAACAGGGTATTGAATTAAACATAGTTTAAGTCAAAGTTATGTTTTGTGGAAAAATTGCATGCTATACTGGTACAAACATTTATGCGGTGTTGTAAAAATGCATACATTCAAGCCTTTGTGACTTGTGGTGATAGACCTTTAAACAAATTAAAGGTCTATATGTGTTATTGTTTATCGTATTCGGTCATTCCTTCCAATCCAAACAAACCCGAGATTTCAGGAATGGGAGTTGTCAAGTCCTATGGTACCATTACCTACTAACGGGCGGCATGATCGGTGTTAATGAATGTACATTGTATAATTTAAACAAACCAAATGTCATAACAAAATGTGAGCATGTGATAATAAATGTACTAAGTACGCACGCAATGGGCATACATTAGCATAAAATGTAGTGTAAAATGATGTACTAAGTACGCACACAATGGGCATACATAGCATAGTATGTAATGTAAAACAATGTACTAAGTACGCACACAATGGGCATACATAGCATAAAATGTAATGTAAAACAATGTACTAAGTACGCACACAATGGGCATACATAGCATAAAATGTAATGTAAAACAATGTACTAAGTACGCACACAATGGGCATACATAGCATTGAAAGTAATGAAATCATGTACTATAAATGTACTATTGAACATAACAAGCATATGATATGAAAGCATGAAAAGCATGAAAGTAACAAGTAGGCACATATGTTCCACCCCAAAACAGTTTGGAAAACTGTAAAAGAGGGGTCTATGTACTCACCTGAGATTGCTTTGAAGTTCTTGTGTAATAATCACACAATGCTACAGATCACGGAATATCAAACGGCACCTAATAGGTTGCTATATTAATATACCGGACCTAAATCGGAGGATCGGATAGTATGCGGGTTCGTAAACCAAACGAGTATGGAGACTCGTGTAATATGGTTTAACAAAGCCTACATACAAAAATGAAGCCTAACCTAAGTGCTTACGATCCAGTACGACCCGTTTAGGTAGCTTATGCTACTTTAACGTGTCGTTCGCGTGAAACGCGTTTGGAACGCCTAACATCGTGACCATAAGGTATAACCTCATAAGGTTATTCCCTATACGGCTATGGTCACCTAATGTGTTTGGTCGAATCCTAATGATCGACCAAATGGGTCGGGTTCGAAAGCATAAGCGATTGTTTAGATCGCTTACCTTACGACCCTATATAAGCACTAAACTAAAAGTGACGAGCTAAGCATGTTAGAACATGCTTAACTAAGTTTAGAAAACAGGTTTGGTATCAAAACAAACGGTTTTGATACCCACGAGTTTGGTTACAAAATAAGCAAGAATGCGCATTTTGGCCGAAACTACGACTCGTCACTGAGCCTAGATAACGTGGTAATCAGTAGGTATAGTCACTATGGACTATAACCATCGTGATCACGCTCACGTTATGAAGTGACAACGAACTTCGTGTTGACCATAGGCTGGTCAACGCAGAAAGTCAAACAAAACTTTGACTTTCGGACTCGAAAAGCGAATAAAAGAACGAAAGAACACTTACGAAGGGTCCCCGAAAGCTAATCTCGATCCAGGAGCTCAGGTATGAAGCAAAGGCCTCAACTTAGAGCTTTAGATCAGATTTTGTGGGTTTTTAACCAAAAGGGGGGTACTTATAGGAAAAGCAAGACCGTTAGGATCGTTTCTTGAATATCGTGCCACGATCCAACCCGTACACTTGTCGCAAAGCTGTGGTGGCTTATTTTGCCCCCACCATAGGGTTTTGACACGTGGCGTTGTCCTTTGGGTGATCGAAAGGCTGTTGCAAGTGGATCAGAAACATTGAATCTGGTCTGGGAGTCTGACGCGGCCCGCGTAAGATTTAGACATGGTCTTACGCGCCCCGCCTGGGAGTCCTGATCAGAAACCAAGTTTCAGAATTGACAATTTAGGTCCCTGTTATGGTTTAAGGCCATTTCCGACACGTTCAAGGCCCGTTAAGCCATCTTTAAGGCCCTAAAATGATGCCTAAACATTGAGGACATGAAAAATGCTCAAAAATATGTCGGATTTTGGTTCGTTTGGCCGTACGATCGCGATGTTCGGTTAATTACGACGGAATGCGCATAAGCGCGAAAAACGATCCAAAATGCGCGACGAATGGATTTTTCTTATGCCAAACACTAAAATAAAATATTTTAGTGCTTACATAAATTTTTTTGGATGTCCGGACGTATTCAGAACGTAAGTTATGCGCGAAAGTGCAAACTTGTGCACTTTTTGACGCTTTTAGTCCCTGAATGACCCAAATGTTTATTTTAGCACACCGAACCCCTCAAAGCCTATTTCTAAGCTTTGTAAAGGATATTTAAGGTGTGTTTAACTCATGGTCATGTTCCGGAATGTCTGTTGCAATTCAAATCGGCATACTTTCGTAGTTTGTTGAATTTAGTCCCTGTAAGCGATTTAACTTGATTTTGTCATACCAAAGCCTTCAAAACTTATTTCTAAGTTATGTAAAGGTTATTTAAGGTATGTTAAGCCTATGTCACTATTCCGGAGTGTTCGTTGGATTAAACTGGTTATTTTTACGCATCAGAGCGCATATAACCCTCCAGAAAACGATTTAAAGCTTAAAGTCGAACAAGAGTTGATATGTGCAAATGATACACATATTTTTACAAATCCCAAGTATGAAATACAATATTTCATTGATTTTTCATTTGTTTGATGGTTGAAGTGACACAGGTGTCACAGGTCTAGCCCCAGAAATCAAGGCAAGTGTGAAAGCATCGAGACCTACTACGTTCAGGTCAGCGGCAGATCTGTCACTATCTCTCACACTTGATGTGGTCAGAAACAAGGCTGCCAAAGCTTCTGAAGATGGAAAGCGTAAAAGGGAGGATGAGAATTCTCATCGCTCCGATAAGAAGAAAAAGGGGAACTCTGATCATAAGAAGAGTTCCGGGTTTAAGAAGGACAACCAGCAGTCAAGTGAAAAGACCAAGTGCAAAACCTGTAAGAAATACCACCTCGGGAAGTGCAGATTTGAATCTCAGCCTCTCCCTTGTGGAATCTGCAAGTCTAAGGAACATAAGACCTTGGATTGCAAGAAGTTGAAAGATGCGACCTGTTATGGTTATAACGAGAAGGGGCATATCAAGATTAACTACCCTAGGAATCAGAAGAAGCCTGAAGAGGCCAAGAAAATAGACGCGTGAGTCTTCCAGATGAACACCCAGGAGGCAGTACAAAAAGATAACATCAGAATAGGTACCTTTCCTTACCAATGATGTTTATGCGAGAATTTGTTTGATTCTGGGACAGATAAGTCTATTATGGACAATAAATGTTGTAAACGGTTGTATCCACCTAATTAGGACTCTAGACTTATTACGCGAGGTAGAATTGGCCGATGAAACTTTAGAGACTGCTTCGAAAATTTTAGATAAATGTCTTATATCCATTAGGAATCGCTCTTATCCAATATCCTTATGACAAGCTTTCAAGCTATCCAAAATCAGCAATATGATCAAGATAGATGTGACATTTGATCCCCTGTCAAAAAGGTGATGGACTAGGTCCAAACCTTAATTGCCATTGATGGTCTTTTTATGGCCTAGGCTAAGTATAATTAATATATATTAAAATAACATTCATTAAGAATGTTCATGCTATATTAGCTTGTATGGTTTAGTGATACCATGGTAAGTATATGTTAGGCCATCAGGATGATGAATAGCGGTTGTTGGATTGCAACTAAGTAATTGTTTCATTTGGTATTAGGAACCAAGTCTCGAGTATGATAAACTCGGATAAGACAACCATCAATCGCGCCATTGATGATGCGACACATGCTAAAGATACTACAATTGTGAACCTCAGAATTGACAAAGATGTTCTCCAAGCTATGATAGACGCAGCTGTTAGAAAGGCTGTGAGAAAGGCCGTGAAAATGTTCAAGGAGCCCAATGCTACTTGCTCCAAATCTCATCTAAGACCACACTTCCTTAATCACGAGAAGGATATTGTTCATGCCTCAAATGCAAAGGATGAACTAAAAAGGAAAAGGGAGGAAGATAACTCCCAGAGTTCTAAGAAAAAGGGTAAGCAAGAATCCAACAAGAAACCCGTATGCAAGACCTGCAAGAAGTGCCATCTAGGGAAATGCAGGTTCGAACTAAAATCCCAATCGCAGCCTAGGGCTTGTGGGATCTGCAAATCAAGAGAGCAGAGAACGTTGGATTGCAAGGACATGAAGAATGCAGTCTGTTTCGGCTGTGGTGAGAAAGGCCACATCAAGACTACATGCCCCACATCTGTCATGGGAAGTGCGGCTAAGGATAGAAAGCCTAAGAATGAAAGCGCTTAAACTCTCCTAAAGAGTGCCAGAGGTAGTTCATATCAATAATGACATTAGGTACATTCTTTAACATTTATTGGAATATAATTGCTAAGAGTTCTGTTTTGATTTGGATACCAATAAATTCTTCAATTGTAAGTATAGCAAATTCTTAAAATCCTCCACAAAAACCCCAGAGATTAAGTGTAAGGTAAAGCTTACATATGAAAATAGTAGGAACCATTTCTTCTGTCCCTATCAGAAATCTTCAGTCATAAAATTCTAGAGTACCCTCTCTCCAGATGAAGTACGTCAGTATATGTAGTTGATATCTCTTTGATCTCTATCGATTGCGAATACCAGATGGTTTGACAAAAGCACCATATGAGGATTGATGTATCTTAATATGTTCCATAGATTGCTTCCACGCCTGATCAGTATGGAGGTTTAATGCATGGAACCACAAAGATATTCCAATGGTCATATGGTACTAAAGTCAGCTAATGGTATTCAAAGAAGATATCCAGAATGGAATTGTCCAAGTAAGTGTGTCATTTATCTGACATAGGCAATGATAGATGAACCGGAGCCTGAGATTTGTAAGATCTCTGTAATCTCCTTGTATCTCGACTATCTTCCCCAAAGAAGTACCCTGTTTACCTCCGAAGACTAGTAGAGTTAAGATTAACATCCCGCTTAGGGCTGCAGTATTGTGAGGTCTCCGTGTCGATTGGTACCACCAATTAGGGAATAATAGAAACCCTAATTAAATGAATTTTAAGGTAAAGATTCTTAAAGCCTAATTCGTAATTCTAAGAATTTCAATATTATTAATTAAGAAAGACGGTTCGTTTTGCTTATCCATTAATTACCGCAACCCTATTTAGGCAACAATTAAGAATTGCCATCAGCGGCCCAGGATCATCGATTGGTTCGACTAACTGTAAGGATTAGCTATCTCTTAAGATTGATTTAAGCAGTAGTTGGAAAGACCATCTCACCTTAAATAAGCTATCTTATAACTAATAGTTAGTATATAAGCATCAAGGCCGCTCCTTTGGGGACCTTGTATAAATGGGATGTCATAAGTCCGTTGTTGGGCAGAAGTTTGATAAGTCCAATTATCAGGATCTGAAAGTTGCCTTGGAAACAACGAATAAGATCATACAAACCGTAATCGACCGAAAGTTGCCAGTAATGGGCGGAAAATCAAGGATTAATGAAAGTCGCAACCCTCTTAAGTCCTTAATAAGGAATATGGTTCAATTGAAGGTATCACCCTAAGAAGGGTGTGCAGAATTTTTAATTTACCGGGCAAATTAAGTTCTAATATAAAGAATCATTCGAGGAAATCGAAGATATCAAGGTTGGTAACCTATAAGCTAAAACTGACCTGAGGAACTTGATAGAAATTAATGTGTTCCACACTAGTGACTTAAGGATATGTTCGCCGAGGAGACAAGAAGCATTATCACATAATGATATGCAGCCTAATTAAAATTTATGGGTTGATGAGAAACCTGTATAGATTAAGGATCGACAGGTTAAGAAGCTCTGAAAGAGAGTATGTGTCTATTGTATAGGTCAACTGAGATGCCCTTAGGGGCCCAAATATGCTATGGAGGTTAAGTCCATGATACGTCAGAAAGTACTTCCATTACTTTAGCAAATCTCAAGGTCGAGATTTCTTTTAAGGGAGTGAGGATGTAACACCTCGTAAAATCACGTCCAAAGATGTATTGACATGTGTAATGAACCCTAATAAAGTCAAACGTTGAATTTGAGGGACTAATTTTGCGAAAATCAAAAACTTTGATTTTAGAAGGACTGGAAATGTTAACATGCTTATTATAAGCCTCTGAATAACGTTACACAGTAATCATGCTCACAAATGAGCCACATGTTAATCAAGAGTAGCCGTTTGCGTAATTAATTGAAAGTTTACGCGATAAAGGGTTAAAAGCGTCAACATGTTAATTCTTACCTCTGAGTGACCTTTTAACAAACCGAGAGCTTCATGATAATTGATTATACTCTCGGGAATGCCTAATATTGGCCATTAAGGGCTTTTATGCCTATAAGTGAAGTTACGCACAACTTTGCAAGTTAGAGGGACTAAAAGTGTCAATATGTTTAATTATACCTCTGATTGACCTTTTTATGAACCCAAAGCATCGTGATGTTTAATAATACTCTCAAGAATGCCTAACATGGATTAGATAAGGCTTCGATGCTATTAAACGATGATATGCGCAAGTTTGCGCATTATAAGGACCAAAAGCGTCAACTTTTGAATCTACGCCTTTTGGTGACCATTTAAGCAAACGAGAGCGTAGTAATATTCAAACACATGCTTGGGAACACCCATTATGGGCCATGGAAGGCTTGGATATCATTAAACGACATTTCACGCTACTTTGTGCGATTAAAGGACTATTTGCGTCAAACTGCAAAAGTATACCGATTCGTATGGTATCGAACCTTCTGGAATATGATCATAAGTTAATCATGGCCTAAATATCCTTTACGTATTATAGAAATAGGCTTAGAGGTGTTTGGTGCGCAAAAATAAACTTATTTGATCGACAGGGACTAAAAGCGTAAAAAAGTGCATAAGTTTGCATTTTCGCGCATATCTTACGTTCTGAATATATCCAGACATCCAAAAATTTATATAATCACTAAAATATTTTATTTTAGTGTTTGACATGATAAAATTCCCTTCGTCGCGTAATTTGGATCGTTTTTCGCGTCCGTTCATGTTCCGTCATAATTAGTCGAACAACGTGACCGTACGGCTAAACGAACCGACATCCGACATATTTTTGAGCATGTTTTGTGTTCCCTATAATTAGGAATCTTTGTAGAGCCTTAAACATGGCTTAACGGGCCTTAAAGGTGTCGGAAATAGCATTTAACATATACAGGGACTGATTATGTAAATGTGCCAAACTTAGAAGTAGAACCAGAAGTCAGGCGGGCCGCGTAAACCCCCCTGGGATTCTTATGCGGGGCACGAGGCCCATCAGACCTGCTGAAAACCAGTTTTGCACTTACCACAGCTGGTTTCTGGTGTTGTACATTGTTTTATCAAACTAGGAGCTGGTTTTTGGGCACCCATAGATTGCTAAATCAGTGGGTATTACATGTACGGTCTAGATTAAAGCTCGTTTATCAAGGAACGATCTTAACGGTCTTGAAAAATCTATATATACCCTTCCCCACTTCCATTGCAACTCACATTTCTAATACTGGTCGGCTCGGCCAAAGCTAATGAATGTCATTCGTTATGTAATTACAACCAACAAGTTCGTTCACATTATTGAAATCGTTATTAGTTTTGTATAAACCATCTTAATCATTTTTGAAATCATCGTTTAAACCTTGAAATTCGTTTTGTACATATGAATCACCCCTAAACAATTGAAAACAGTAAAATAGGGGAACTATGTACTCACATTGAAGTGCAAGGTATCCTCAATCTAAAGAACTTAACAAGCTCAATCAAACCAAGGAAACTCAAGCAGCACCTAATAATCGAATCACTAGTCAAACAATAGACACCTAAATCGGAAGATCGGATAGAACGAGGTCTTGTAAACCAAATGAGTGTTGGAACTCATGTGATATGGTTTAACAAAGCCTACATTCTAAATTGAGACCTAACCTAACTGCTTTCGACCCGTTGCGACCCATTAAGGTAGCTTATGCTACTTTAACGCGTCGTGCGTGAAAACGCGCGTTCGAGACGTCTAACTAGTCCTATGACAAGTATTATATGCCTAAACATGTTTAAATAGGTTGCATAATCAGTTATATGACAAAAGTTTAGGTTACATAGGCTTAAAATCCAATTATGCATGAAAAGGGCATTTTGGTAATTTACCTAAGGCATATAATCTGCCTATCATACAACTACTTAAACTCGGTGACCATAAGGTATAACCTTGGAAGGTTATTCCCTATGCAACTATGGTCACTAAACATGCTCGGTCGGATCCTAATGATCGACCAAACGGGTCGAGGTCGAAAGTCTAAGCGGTGATTTAGACCGCTTGACTTACGACTCTAAACAAGCACTAAACTAAAAGTGACGAGCTAAGCATGTTAAAACATGCTTAACTAAGTTAGAAAACAGGTTTTGATATCAAAACAAAGTGTTTTGATACCTAGAGTAGTTTGGTTGCAAAATACGCTTAAATGCGCATTTTGACCGAAACTACGACTCGTCACTACACCTAGTCAACGTGGTAATCAGTGGGTATAGTCACTAAGGACTATAACCAACGTGATTACGCTCACGTTGCGAAGTTCAAACGAACTTCTCTTTGACCATCTCGTGGTCAAAGCTGAAAGTCAAACAAAGTTTGACTTTCGAGCTAGGAAAGCAATAAAAAATGAAAGAGGACTTACAAAGGGTCCAAATAGATTTGGTTCCAAGTATTCTCAGGTAGGTAGTGAAATATCACAACCACTTAGAGAAATCTCAGACCACATGTGCAGAAAATGGAATGGGGACATGGCTTTATATAGTTTTCGTAAAACCGTTAGGATCATTTCTTGGAGAGGAGAGCATGATCCAAGCCATACAAGTGTCAAGGAAGGATTGGGGGACTTGGAGAACACACAAACCAGTCCATAGCATTGAAAACCAGAGATCAAAACCAGCAAAAACGAGCAAAATGACCAGATTCAATGTTTCTGTACTGTGACACTGACGCGGGCCGCGTAAGAATTTGGCTTGGGTTTACGCGGGCCGCCTGGCCAACTTTGGCAGATTAGAAACTTGTATTTCGGCCCATTTTTGACACGTTTAAGCCCCGTTAACCTCATTTCAAGGCTCTAAAAGGAAGTTAAAGTATTGGGAACTCAAAACATGCTCAAAAATATCTCGGATGTCGGTTCGTTTGGTCGTACGATCGCGTTGTTCGGTTAATTACGACGGAAGTCGTAACGAACGCGAAAACGATCCAAATTAAGCGACGAATGGAATTTTATCATGCCAATCACTAAAATAAAATATTTTAATGATTACATAAATTTTTGGATGTCCGGATATATTCAGAATGTAAGATATGCGCGAAAATGCAAACTTGTGCACTTTTTGACGCTTTTAGTCCCTGAATGACCAATAAGTTTATTTTTGCGCACCAAACACCTCAAAGCCTATTTCTAAGCTATGTAAAGGATATTTAGGGCATATTTAACTTACGATCAACTTCCGGAATGTTCGTTACTATACAAATCGGTATAGTTTCGCAGTTTGACACAAATAGTCCCTGCGATCGAACAAACTTGTTTTCGACACACCAAACCATCCAAAACTTATTTCTAAGTTATGTGAAGGTTATTTAAGGTATGTTAAGCCTATTTCACTATCCCGGAGTGTTTTTCGCGTTTAACTGATTACGTATACGCACCAGTTTGCGTATAACCTTCCAGAAAGTGATTTAAAGCTTGAAATCGAATTGAATCAAATTGTAAAATTACCAAACACAAATACACACATAATAACACCAAAACACATTGTATTATTGATAATTAACATTGTTTTGCATTGTTCATCGATTAAAGAGCACAGTTGTCACAGTCTCCCCAACTTTAGGAAATTTCGTCCCGAAATTTTAACTAGAGGAAACTTGTGAGAACAATTGCGGATATTTCTCCTTCATTTGGTCCTCACGTTCCCAAGTAAACTCTGGGCCACGTTTGGACTCCCAAAGAACTTTGACTAATTTAATCCGTTTGTTCTTTAACTGTTTGAATGTACGGTCCACTATCTCCACAGGTTTCTCGACAAAGTGCATCGTTTCATCGATTTGGATCTCGTCGAGAGGAATGTGAAGATCAGTGTCAGCTAAACACTTTCGAAAATTGGACACGTGAAAAGTCGGATGAATATTTCCAAGTTCTGGAGGTAGCTCTAGTCGATAGGCAACCTTTCCAACTCTTTCAACAATCTTAAATGGTCCAACATATCGTGGTGCAAGTTCTCCTTTCTTTCCAAATCTCACCACTCCCTTCCAAGGTGACACCTTGAGTAGGACATGGTCTCCGACTTGAAATTCTAGGGGCTTACGTCGCATATCCGCATAACTCTTTTGACGGCTTCTAGCTATCACAAGATTATCGCGAATTTTCTTGATTTTGTCTGTTGTTTCCAGAAAGAGTTCAGGTCAAGTAAGTTGAGCCTCACCGACCTCATTCGAAAAGACAGGTGAACGACATTTTCGACCATAAAGAGCTTCGAATGGTGCCATATTGATGCTAGCATGATAACTATTATTGTAAGAGAACTCGATCATTGGTAGATGAGAGTCCCAATTACCACCAAAGTCTATCACGCATGCTCTAAGCATATCCTCCAAAGTTTGAATCGTCCTCTCGGATTGTCCATCTGTTTGGGGATGATAAGCAGTGCTTAGATTTAGTTGGGTTCCCATAGCAGATTGCATGGTTCTCAAAAAATGAGATGAAAATCGAGCATCACGACCGGAAATGATATCCAAAGGAACACCATGTCGTGATACAATCTCATCAACATAAATCTTTGCAAGTTTATCAGCAGATAGATCCTCGTGAATCACAATAAAATGAGCTGACTTCGTTAATCGATCGATGACAACCCAAATAGCATTGTGACCTTTAGAAGTACGCGGTAATTTAGTGATGAGATCCATAGCAATGTTCTCCCACTTCCAAACCGGTATCTCTGGTTGTACAAGCAAACCAGAAGGTCGTTGATGTTCAGCCTTGACTTTGAGACAAGTTAGGCATTTCGATACATACAAGGCAACATCCTTCTTCATACCAGGCCACCAAAACTTAGTACGAAGATCCTTGTACATTTTATCAGCACCAGGATGGATGGAATATCGAGACTTATGAGATTCGTCCATCACTAAAGTGCGAAGATCGTCAAGTTTCGGAACCCACAAACGATCCTTGAAATAAAGCAAACCATCGTCTTTTGCTTCGAGTTTAAGCTCAAGCTGACGTGGCAATTCCTCACTTATCAAATTTTATGAAACACAAAATTGCTGAGCTCGAAGAACACGAGTTTGAAGATCAGATAGAGTTTGAACTGAATGAAGCTTAACTCGCTCTTTTCGACTTAGCGCATCGGCTACGACATTCGCCTTACCAGGATGATAGCGAATCTCGCAATCGTAGTCACTTAAGAGTTCAACCCAACGTCGTTGCCTCATGTTCAACTCCTTCTGATTAAGAATATGCTTGAGACTTTTGTGGTCTGTGAAAACCACACACTTCGTGCCATAAAGATAGTGTCTCCAGATTTTGATAGCAAAGACTACAACGCCTAACTCAAGATCATGAGTCGTGTAGTTCTTCTCGTGAACTTTCAATTGTCTAGACGCGTATGCTATAACTGTGCCTCGTTGCATGAGAACACAACCAAGGCCTAAGTTGGATGCATCACAGTAGACAACAAAATCATCGCTTACTTCGGGCAAAGATAGAACAGGAGCATCACAAAGTCTCTGTTTTAGCGTTTGGAACGCTTCTTCTTGCTTGGGTCCCCACTCAAAAGGCTTATTCTTCTGAGTCAAAGCAGTGAGTGGAACCGCAATCTTTGAGAAATTTGCAATAAAACGACGATAATACCCAGCAAGTCCAAGAAAAGAACGAACTTCTGTGGGTGTCGTAGGTGTATTCCAATCCTTAATTGCAACAATTTTGGATGGATCCACATGAATACCCTGCTCGTTGACTATATGTCCCAAGAACTGAACTTCCTTAAGCCAGAATTCACACTTGGAGAATTTAGCAAAAAGTTGTTCCTTCTTTAGGAGTTCGAGATTCAAACGAAGGTGTTGCTCGTGGTCGGCTCGAGACTTTGAATAAATAAGAATATCGTCGATGAACACAATGATGAACTTGTCTAAATAAGGCTTACGGACCCTATTCATTAAATCCATGAAAATGGCTGGAGCATTCATCAGACCAAAAGGCATGACAGTGAAATCATAGTGTCCATATCTCGTGCGGAAAGCAGTTTTGGGAATATCTTCTTTGAATACACGAAGCTGATGATACCCAGAACGCAGATCGATCTTGGAAAAACAGGTAGCACCTTGTAGCTGATCTTAGAGATCATCAATTCGAGGTAGGGGATATCGATTCTTGATGGTAAGCTTATTAAGCTCACGATAATCGATACACATTCGAAAAGATCCATCTTTCTTTGTCACAAAGAGGACAGGAGCTCCCCAAGGTGAATAACTTGGTCGGATGAATCCTTTATCAGATAATTCTTGAAGCTGTTTCGATAACTCTTGCATCTCGGAAGGTGCAAGACGATAAGGTGCTTTCGCAATCGGGTTAGCATTGGGTACAAGGTCAATATGAAACTTGACTTGACGAACTGGAGGCAAACCAGGCAGTTCATCAGGAAACACCTCTGGATAATCCCGAACAATCGGAATATCCTGAATACTCTTGTTCTTGCTTTTCTCCTCGGTGACATGTGCCAGGAAAGCAACATATCCTTTTCATAGATAGCTTTGAGCTTTCATACATGACATGTGTTTCAAACCAACAGATGGTTTCTCACCACGAACCTCAAGAACATCACCAGAGGAAAGAGGAATACGAACGATCTTATCGAAACAAACAACCTCAGCATGATGTTTGGTTAACCATTCCATCCCCGCGATAATGTCGAAACTCCCAAGTTGCATTGGTACGGGTTCGATAGGGAAAAGATGGTCATCGAGGTTCAATTGACAACCATGAAGAACAGAATCGAGTACGAGTGGTTTACCGGTAGCAACTTTGACAGATAAGGGCTTCCTCGGTTTAGTTCTAGGTATCGTAAGTAAAGGCTCAAAGGATAACGAAACACAACTCCTATCGGCACCAGAATCGAAAAGAACAGATGCAAGTTGATTGTTAACAAGAAACGTACCGTTAACAACTTCGTTGTCCGCCCTCGCCTCATTTGCGTTCAAATGGAATGCTCGTCCACGAGCGGGATTCACATTCGCTATCGCGTTACCATTCGGATTGACATTCGTATTCGCATTCGCGTTTACCAATCTCGGGCAGTTGTTACGGAAATGACCCATTTCTCCGCAATTAAAACACGAACCAGGTGGGAATCTCGCAGCATTCCCTTGAGCTTGTGCTGGAACCTGAGCAGCCTGATTTTGACCAAAACGACAAATGTTGGCCAAATGCCCAAGTCTACCACACGTAGCACACTGTTTACAGGTCTGTTGGGCAACATGGTGACCATTACATCGAGTGCAGTGAGGTGCGGTACCAGCATATGCTTTCTTCGCAGGAGGTTGAGTCGGTGGGTTCTGAGCAGTTTGATTGGTGACAGCAAAGTTTTTGGGAAGCCTTGCGTTTCCTTGACTTTTTCGAAGACTCACCCTGCTTCTTACCCTTTTCCTTATCAGAATCAGTTGACTTCTTTTTATCACCCTTGCGGGTAAGTTTACCCTTCCTGACTTGAAGACAACTCGATTACTTGACGAAGGGTAGTAGGATTAACATCGGTCATAATGTCCTGCATGGAATCGGGTAAACCATCGATATACCTCTCGATTGCTTTATCCAGCGGGGTAACCATAGTGGGGCATAACAAACTGAGCTCCTCAAATCGATCCATATAAGCACGGTGTTCTCCCCCGACTTGTTTCAAATCATCGAATTCCCGTTCTAAAGCTCGAATCTCATGACGAGGACAAAACTCTCTCATCATGAGAGCTCGGAGCTCTTCCCAAGTTTATGCTAGTGCCACTTCGGCACCCCTATCGCGCATCACTCTGTTCCACCAAGTAAGAGCTCGCTTCTCAAACACGCTTGAAGCAAACTCAACTTTACGCTCATTCGGACGCTGCACGTGTCTGAATGTGCTCTCAATACTTTCAAACCATTGCAGGAGCGCAGTTGCTCCTTGCGACCCAGAAAACTTAAGCGGCTTCGCAGAATTGAAATTCTTGAAATTACATGGTGCATTATTGTTGTTATTATTGTTGTTGTTGTATAGTTCGTGAATTTGGGTCACAATGCCTGGAAGCACAGCAGCCATTTGTTAAGAGACAAGGGCTGCGACTTCCTCAGCAGTATAAGTTCGAGCATCGATCCGAGCATCGCGTCGAGGAGGCATTGTCTAACAAGGAAACATGAGAAATGAGTGAGTTCGATAATTGGAAAAACAAAAGAGGTATTGAAAACATCGACAAAACACAAGGAAGGCGATCATTTGTTTATTACCTCGAATAAACAAACGACACGCGGTGACTAATCAAAGTAAATGGGTCACTATAATGTATCGCGAAGACATGCTCGCCTATAAGTGAACACTCACCCCAAGACTTCCCAGGTAAGAGTGACTGGTCCGATACTGCAGATTTGTACGAACACTCTAGCCTTAGAGAGAAAACTCAGGGTAAAGGCATTCACTCTTCCAGTTTGCACGTGTTCACATTATTTAAACCCAAACTTTGACGAGAGTTTGAAAACTTAGAGGGTTCAAAACCTTATAACAGAAGGTTCAAAACCTAGTAATCAATCATCCAAGGATAGATGATTAATTTTCGAAGCGGATTCGTTATTGTGTTCTCGTTGTGGTTATCACCTAAGGGTAGGTGAAGGTATTGTTTTAAAATTCTAAACACAAGTAAACTTGTGTTAGGGTCCTAAAAAGTTATAGTCTAGGTCAAAGCATTGCTAATAACCTAATTCCCTATAACCATTGGCTCTGATACCAACTCTTCTGTCACACCCCGACCACGTTGAAACAACAAACCGTGGCGGAAACGTCGGGGAGTGTTGCAACAGAATTATTGTTCCACAACCATGGTAACCAAATGTTTCGTTTTATTGAATTATTAAGTAATGTACATTGTCTTTAAATCAAAACAAACAAACTACATATTGTTTATAACTGTTTTTAAGTCACTAAGGCCTCGTCCAGGTCCTATGTGACACAAGCTTCCTAGCAAGCAACATAAAGTAATACCACCTGAAACATATGTGAAAAAATAAAGTCAGCAAAGAAATGCTGGCGAGTACATAGCTTTTATGGGAGTACCGAATTCATGGCTCGTTTATATGTTGCAGTACCTCATTAGACTACAAGGGTCAAAATACAAACCTCGTTTTGAAAAGTGTATTGCGACATAATTAACCAACACAAATCGAATTGGTTATAGTTTATAAAAATCCCGTAGCCATGATTCTTAACCCAAAAACATTTGTTTTACAAAACCAAATTGTATAACATCTCGTAAAAACTTGTTAATAAAACTCGTATGGTTTATATCGTTTCAAAAACCTCGTTGTGTGACATTGTTTCAAATCGTTTCCCAAGTGAACTAAATAATGACACGCAATGTAATATGATAGAAGCACTTATATATAAGATGTACCAGCGGCGTATCTACCATGATTCTATCATACTACACCCGTCCCATTATCTAATCATTACCCAAAACCAATCGTTTATCCAAATCGTTTAATTCGTTTAAATCGTCTCAAATCGTTTAATTCGTCCCAAAATCGTATTCGTTTTAATAGTGAAACTACTTTTGGTCGTCTCGCTAATAACATTCAAACCTTCGTGACTCGACTACCTCGTTTCTCGTATTAACAAACCACCATAGGGTAAGTTAATAATCACAGATTCGGTCGTTACCTACATAACCCCCACACATAACTATGGGTGTAGTCTGATAACAGGATTTGTCAGATCCTATGGTACCATAACCTAATACTGGTCGGCTCGTCCAAAGCTAATGAATGTCATTTGTTATGTAATTACAACCAACAAGTTCGTTCACATTATTGAAGTCGTTATTAGTTTTGTATAAACCATCTTAATCATTTTTGAAATCATCGTTTAAACCTTGAAATTCGTTTTGTACATATGAATCACCCCAAAACAATTGAAAACAGTAAAATAGGGGAACTATGTACTCACATTGAAGTGCAAGGTATCCTCAATCTAAAGAACTTAACAAGCTCAATCAAACCAAGGAAACTCAAGCAGCACCTAATAATCGAATCACTAGTCAAACAATAGACACCTAAATCGGAAGATCGGATAGAACGAGGTCTTGTAAACCAAATGAGTGTTGGAACTCATGTGATATGGTTTAACAAAGCCTACATTCTAAATTGAGACCTAACCTAAGTGCTTTCGACCCGTTGCGACCCATTAAGGTAGCTTATGCTACTTTAACGCGTCGTGCGCGCAAACGCGCGTTCGAGACGTCTAACTAGTCCTATGACAAGTATTATATGCCTAAACATGTTTAAATAGGTTGCATAATCAGTTATATGACAAAAGTTTAGGTTACATAGGCTTAAAATCCAATTATGCATGAAAAGGGCATTTTGGTGACCATAAGGTATAACCTCGGAAGGTTATTCCCTATGCAACTATGGTCACTAAACATGCTCGGTCGGATCCTAAGACCAAACAGGTCGAGTTCGAAAGTCTAAGTGGTGGTTTAGACCGCTTAACTTACGACTCTAAACAAGCACTAAACTAAAAATGACGAGCTAAGCATGTTAAAACATGCTTAACTAAGTTAGAAAACAGGTTTTGATATCAAAACACCAGTTCCATTGGGTTTATACAAATGGTCTACTGGCAGTCATTTTCTCTTTCGGCGTCCTCATTACGTCTATGAAGAGTAGAGGCGCTAGGTCGTGGCGTTATGGTACAGGGTGGCTTAGAAGTTTTGTAGCAGACTACGGGGTAGTCACTAAGGACTATAACCAACGTGATTACGCTCACGTTGCGAAGTTTAAACGAACTTCTCGTTGACCATCTTGTGGTCAAAGCTGAAAGTCAAACAAAGTTTGACTTTCGAGCTAGGAAAGCAATAAAAGAATGAAAGAGGACTTACAAAGGGTCCAAATAGATTTGGTTCCAAGTAATCTCAGGTAGGTAGTGAAATATCACAACCACTTAGAGAAATCTCAGACCAAATGTGCATAAAATGGAATGGGGACATGGCTTTATATAGTTTTCGTAAAACTGTTAGGATCATTTCTTGGAGAGGAGGGCATGATCCAAGCCATACAAGTGTCAAGGAAGGATTGGGGGACTTGGAGAACACACAAACCAGTCCATAGCATTGAAAACCAGAGATCAAAACCAGCAAAAACGAGCAAAATGACCAGATTCAATGTTTCTGTACTGTGACACTGACGCGAGCCGCGTAAGAATTTGGCTTGGGTTTACGCGGGCCGCCTGGCCAACTTTGGCAGATTGACAATTTCAGTCCCTGCAGCTTAGAAACTTGTATTTCGGCCCATTTTTGACACGTTTAAGCCCTGTTAACCTCATTTCAAGGCTCTAAAATGAAGTTAAAGTATTGGGAACTCAAAACATGCTCAAAAATATCTCGGATTTCGGTTCGTTTGGTCGTACGATCGCGTTGTTCGGTTAATTACGACGGAAGTCGTAACGAACGCGAAAACGATCCAAATTAAGCGACGAATGGAATTTTATCATGCCAATCACTAAAATAAAATATTTTAATGATTACATAAATTTTTGGATGTCCGGATATATTCAGAACGTAAGATATGCGCGAAAATGCAAACTTGTGCACTTTTTGACGCTTTTAGTCCCTGAATGACCAATAAGTTTATTTTTGTGCACCAAACACCTCAAAGCCTATTTCTAAGCTATGTAAAGGATATTTAGGGCATATTTAACTTACGATCAAGTTCCGGAATGTTCATTACTATACAAATCGGTATAGTTTCGCAGTTTGACACAAATAGTCCCTGCGATCGAACAAACTTGTTTTCGACACACCAAACCATCCAAAACTTATTTCTAAGTTATGTGAAGGTTATTTAAGGTATGTTAAGCCTATTTCACTATCCCAGAGTGTTTGTCGCGTTTAACTGATATTACGCACCAGTTTGCGTATAACCTTCCAGAAAGCGATTTAAAGCTTGAAATCGAATCGAATCGAATTGTAAAATTACCAAACACAAATACACACATAATAACACCAAAACACATTGTATTATTGATAATTAACATGGCTACGTGATCGTAATTAGGTAGGTATTAAACCCTCAAAAGGGCACCTCCTAATTACCACGTTTGCTTAGTTAATTGTCGGGTCAAAGTAATTAAAATAAAAGTCAAGCGAGTCGGTTATTAAACAAAATTCATAACTAATCATGTAAAGGCAATAAAATTAGTTTGTCACTTTAATAACTTGGTAAATATTAATTGAACATGTCTAGGCATGTTCAACCCGACAATTTTGAGTTTAGGCTCGGTTCGGAACCGAAAGTCACAAAAGTAGACTTTTGCTTTGACTTTCAGTTCTGACCCGATTTAGCTTAGTTTAAATATGCCTTAGGATTCCTTTAGGACCATATTATAGGTTAATATAACCCTCTGAGGTTATACAACTTGGTTGCATAGAAATCCTAGTTCATTGCATGTTTCCGTTAAATGCCTAAATGTTGACCATAATGCCCTTTTATATTAAAACAAGATTTTTAAAAATGTGAGAGGAAAAAAACCTTTATTACTGATTTATAAACATATCCTAGAAATTTGACATCAGTTTGTGGTCTAAAATGGGAGTTATGCTCAATATCGTAAATTAAAGCCTTTTTATTAATTAAACGGCAATTTCAGCATAAAACCTATTTAAACTCAAATTTTGACACCAAACCTTTTACCTACTGATGTAATATAATATTTTGGGATTTTTGGAAATTTTTATAAAATTTTTAACTGATCATAACATAGAGTTATCGCATAGACTCGGTAATTGACGATAATGCCCTTTTTGCTAATAAAATGAGTTTTACACATCCTTTACATGCCAAACCTTTTTCTACTGATTTTATATACTAAATAAGTTATTTTAAGCAGTAAAGGCTGATCAAAATCTCAGATTTCCTTAATCAACTCGTATATCGTCAAATACCGACTTTTATGCAATTTAGGCGCATAGTGTGGTTTAAAGCCATATTAGGCACCTAAAGCTTGATACCTACTGATGTTATGAATGAATTTTTATACTTTAACAATAAATAAAAGTTTTGAACTCAGACTTCCAAAATTAACCCTTAAAGCACATGTGAAATGACCAAAATGTCCCTACGGTGCATAGTTTGGCCATAAATGATAAATTTTACATATGTGAGATATCTTACTGATATAACTTGATAAAATAAATATTTTTACTGATCATTTTAGACCAAAACCTCATGTTATCATTTAACCTCTTTTATAATCTTTTAAAATGACCAAAATACCCCTACGGGGCTTAAATTGATTTCAAATTCGTTTTGGCCATAATGAAAGATATCCTACTGATATCACAACATATTTAAGGCATATTAACTTGTGGAACATGTTCATGACTCTTTTGGTTACCCGTTATGCATTATTCGCGTTCGGAACGGTTTATGTAACTAGTTTGCATAAATTGACCGAAACGGGTCAAACCTTATTATTTTCACTTCAAAATTCAGAATGTGTTTAGTTTACCCATATTATACAAGTCTCCATACTTGTCGGGTTTAAATCACATTCTAATCCGGTCTTCGCTTAATCTTGCGTTTTAAGCCATAAACCTTTCCTTAAAACTAACCGGTCTAAGTTAAGGCTTAAATAAGACCCGTTAGAAATTTAATAGGTTATTATAACCTTCGTTCCAGATTGAGAGCCCCCGTAGAGGTACTTGTGCTTGCTGATTTGAATATATGGCTGAGAATAAAATTACATTTTAGCTCAGGTAAATACTCTTAACTTATTTTCCCTATACGGGCTTGGGATACGGTATTATAATAATACCGTTTGGTCGGGTATTGAATGTTTAATCAGATTGTGATTAAATTATTGAGGTAACCCGTTTTAATCTGTCTTTTTTGAAATAAAAGCCTTTGGGGTTTAATGACCATGTCCCGGATATCCTTGGCATCATTATAAAGAAATGGCCACGTCTTAAGCACGGGGTGTAGGCATACACCTGACAGTTGCATAAGGAAAACGGTATCTCACTCTCTTGTGGGCCTATACTTGTGGTGTGTTTGTTAATCTTGACTCGGTTTCTAACATCGGGCCCTGAATGTATAACAAACATATAATTCTGTATACAAGATTATTTTTATATAATTGTCCCAAGTTATAAAAGGATATTTGTGCCTTGTGCATTTAAATCAATTTTCATAAATGTTTTCAAAAGAGTCAGTTAATTGTATTTACCAGTGTAAACTGACGTATTTTCCCAAAAAGACTAAGTGACAGGTACTGTACATAAATGGCTGGGAGCTCAGGGCGTTAATAGGGAATCTTGCAAGTTCTAGACGTCTCAAATCTGTTGAACAATGTTCATCTTTCTGTTTTTAAGATTCGCCTGTGGATCCATCTTACAATCCGATTGTAATAATTGATGTTACGTTTGAATCGATTTGTAATATATTTACTTTAGACTTCCGATGTGCATTGAACTGTGATTATTTGACTACGATGATATCAACTAGGTCACGATATTCCCAACCGGGCCCACCGGCAATATGTGGAAATATCGAGGTGTGACATTCACATAGGGCGGACTTGCGCTTTAATGACTTTAAAACCTACAAGACAATTGTTGTGTATTAATTGTATTATCCAAAACAATGAAAACTATTAACTCAATAAAACAAAACTTTATGAGCCATGTGTTATGAAACAATTTGTAACGTGGCTCCCCAATGTTTTCCACCGCGTGTTGTTGTATTACGTGATTGGGGTGATACAGTAACCAGGCTCTGATACCACTTGAAAGTCCCCGGGACCCCCTTAATCGTCGATGAAGAACTCCCCATTGCACTTGATTCAAGAAATGAAACATCAAAACATAGAAGATAGAAAGATGTAGAAGACGAAAACCCTTTATGATTAAAGATTATACATCATCTTCCCCAACCTGGTTTTGGTCACACATACCTAAACCAGAACTTTCTCTCTAGAGACACACTGTCTCCCTCCCTCTCTCTCTAGGCTCACACAAAACTATTTCAAGGATTGCCCTAATCATACCTATTCAACACACACACACACACACACACACACACACACATATATATATATATATATATATATATATATATATATATATATATATATATATATATATATATATATATATATATATATATATATATATATATATATATATATATATATATATATATATATATATATATATATATATAGGCTAGACTAGAGCCCAAACCCGGACAAAACATATTGGTCGGGAAACAACAAACTCAAACTCACCAAGGACACTATGTTCGAGTTTAGTAAATAAAATCGGAACCGATACATATATAAACCAATAAATTCAGAATGTTTATAATGTTGACATCATAAACTCGGAATCATTACTCAACATCGTAAACTCAAAACTCTTCAAGAATTCATAACTTCCAAATTCTTGACTTGGACTTTGACGACCAAAACTGATAAAGCGATAGTTACACGACAGGAACTACCCTTATAAAACACCGTCAAGTAGGGGTTTCAGATTGAGAGATCATTTTGCTTCCCGTGAAAAGCAAATTCTAAGATAACCATGTGTTGGTAATAATTGTGTAAGTGTTGGTGACAGATGGACATCAAGAAAAATTAGACAAAGATAAAATAAATCGTATACGATCGGCCATATTACAACGACGGTCGATTTTATCGTTTAGAAGTAAGTTAGGGCCGGCGGCGCATGAAAAACCGGCGGGTCGGCCTTGCTTAAATAGCAAGTGGTCCGACCGTTGTTCATGTACACAACAACATAAGCATTGGCGGTGACATTTCTGACATGTGTGTGAGGGTCGTATCGCCACTCGTGTACACAGCAACATAAACATGTTGGAAGCGGAAGTTATGTAAAATATACAGGCCATTTGGTACACTGGGCAATACGTGTTCATCCTAGTCACCAGTGATCGACTTTAGAACAGGGGTGATGCCCCCGTGCTCAAGGGGACATCTAGAAGGAACAGTAATTTGAAGAGACATATCTTGGAAAACAAGGTAATAAATAATAGACATTTTGGGTATTTACTATTAGATTTTCAAGAAAAAACAGTAGAAGATGTATGGGTTTCTTATACGTAATATTTATTATTTATAAGCTCTTTGATAGTATCAATAAGTACAAGCGTCTACCAATATACCTAGGTGAGACGTAGTTAGGGTGCTTCAATAAGCACAAATGTCTACCAATTTCCCTAGTGTTAATTCCACTATGTAAATGACTAAACCAACACTAAATGGAAAATTTAACCGTCTGTATTCATCTACTGGTATCCTACACCTAAGAGTGTGTTTCAACTTTTATTTCACTGTCCCCGTTAACTTTGAATAAACCAACTTTTATTCCATGTGACAGTAAAAGTCTAATCACATTTAGTAATGTGTACTTTTTTATCGTAATAAACTTTCTCTAGTCAATTTGGCAATATTGTTCTTAATTCACCATGTGCTATTATAATTTTGCCTTTTCGTACAAAAGATTAACTTTTGGTCAATTAGGGTGAAGATCCACCAATATGGGGTATGGGGCTTGGGTTGGGCCATGGGTTGGGGGAAAACGTCCAAGCCACCACCCCAGGTGGGCTTGGGTTGAGGTATGGCCCTTGGGGCTTGGGTTTCAAGCAAGGCGTGGGGCGGTCTTGACATCCTAGCTGGCGGCCTCCTATTCGCTGACCGCGCCATGTCATAGCTGACCCGCCATGTCATAGCGGGCCATTTTGAAAGTTTGAATTTTAAATTCAAACCGTTTGGCCAAGCTAAGCGGTCACCCCAACCCCAACATCCCCTATAAATGTAACCCTCAACCCCACCAGCTACCCCATCCCAAATCGTCACTATCCACCGCTACCCCACCGGCTACCCACTTGATCCCACGAACCCGCTACCCCAACCCGAAGAAGATGGCATATTGGACCACGTGGAAGAATTGGCTCTCGTCACAAGCGTCGTTGACGCTATGAAGGGTCGGCAACCTACAAACATAACGTCCGACACGACCGCCACAACCTCAACGCGTGCCAACATAAATGACGCGAGCTACGGCCCAAGCTCGATCGTTTCAAGGCTTACTACAAAGCCGTTCCGGGCGGTGATTTAAGCCACGAGGACTGGGTGGCGGTGGCGAACATTGAATTTCTAGGCAAGGAGCGAAAGGCGTTCGACAAGATCGCCCTTTTTGAAATTTACCTAACGCTCTAAGTTTTTTATTTTGTAATTTTTAGGTATTATGTAATTTTTAGGATTATGTAATTTTTAAAAATCTAATGAAATTTTAGGTTTTTTTTATAAATGTTGTGTGAATTTTATAAATTTTTTGTAATTTTTTTTAACAATCTGTCAAGCGGTGCACCTAACCCAAGCTCTGTCATATCCTACGGATACGTCACTAACTGATGGAAGGGCTCCAATTCTAAGTGTCAACTTATGCCCCAACCCAAACTCCACCATACCCTACGGTCTGAAGCCATCTAGCTACTTTGACTGTCATCATCTATGATGACTGTGAGCCCCCTTAGTAATGATACATTATTTTCTATAAAAAGAAAGTGGGACCACCATAAAGAGTTTCAAATTTTCTAGAAAACATTACCTACATATAGAAAGAAGCTTTGCGGCAATAGTTCACCCTCCAAATAGTTCCACCCCTTTTTTTATTTTTTATATTTTAAGTTTTTATTATAAATAGATAATCTCATTAGTCTAATTAATTTATGATTTTATTTGTAGCTTACTATTACCGTCTTGCCTCTAGATTAAAATGAATTTATGCTTTTGCTCCTAGCTTAAAGTTACGATTTTACCCTTGTTCAAAAATATGAATTTGCCCTTTTTTTCAAAAATTACACTTTCACCCTAAGTGCAAAATTACAATTTTGCCCTCATTTCAAAATAAATTTATGTCAATGCTCCCAGCTTAAAATTATGATTTTGCCGTTAGTTCAAAACTATAATCTTGCCTCAGTTCAAAATAAAATTATGGGTTTGACCTAGCTAAAAATTACGAATTTGCCCCCAGTTCAAAATTACGAGTTTTCCCCCATTTAAAAAATTACGATTTTGTCTCAGCTAAAATTTGTAGCCTTGCCATCGTTTTAGTTTTGCCTCCCTAGCTAAAAATTACGATTTTCCCTCAGTTCAAAAAATATGATTTTGCCCCTTTTTAAAAATTACGATTGCGCCATGAGTTCATAATTACGATTTTGTCCTTAATTCAAAACTATTATTTTGCCCAAGTTCAAAATAAAATTATGGTTTTGCCCCCAGCTTAAAGTTACGAATTTACCCTCAGCTTA
This sequence comes from Helianthus annuus, assembly GCF_002127325.2. NCBI lineage: Eukaryota > Viridiplantae > Streptophyta > Magnoliopsida > Asterales > Asteraceae > Helianthus > Helianthus annuus. Next base: position 35,716,793 of record NC_035446.2, on the reverse strand, counting down.
AAATTATGAGTTTGCCCTCAGCTTAAAAAATTACGATTTTGTCCCAAGTTAAAATTTGTAGTCTTGCCATTGCTTTTTTTTTTTTTTTTTTTTTTGCAAAACTATGTAGTTTTTATATTTTACTTGGTTCACTCAATTTAACTTTTGTGTCAACCAGGTGTCTAGCACTCGCTCATTGATTCTGACAAATTGCTATTTTTCCACCAACTCAAAATTAAAGGTTTGCCATCGTTTTACTTTTTTTTTGTTTTAAAAAAACTATGATAGTGTTTTGGTTTAATTGGTTGACTCGATTTTTTTATAGATCGCGTTATAAGTAGTATGTATAAGTAACTAAAATACATGCGTACATGTTATGAAACTAAGAAATTTTCGGCTTGACGCCCCGCAACGCGGACGGGGCATCCGACTAGTTGTAGAAGAATTTAAAGTGATATTGGGACCACTATAAATAGCTTTAGATTTTCTAGGAAAAAAATAGTATAACAAGGTGTAAAGTGGAAGCACCATAGGGTCTTGTTTCGAAAAAAAGATAGGCACGCAGTCCATTAATGTATGTGGGAAGGTAATAGTGAAATATGACATTAGGCATGTTTAATTTTACAATGGTGTGTGTATATGATAAGTATAGTATAAAAAGTGCTTAAAGTGTAAGATATGTAAGAAGTTTTTAAATTATTAGATCTTTGATTTAATTGTTGAGATCAATAAAGACTAAATTGTAAATTGTATTTTAATTATTTAGACTGATTTGAAAATTGTAGAGGTAATAGTATCTTTTTATATGTTTCAAATAAGGTAACATCTTCTAAATTCTAGCGATCAATTTTTAAACTAACTCTAAAAATCCGGACATTCTAAAAATCCATAAACATGTAATTGCTACTAGAAATATATAACACTATATAACATTGTATAACACTATATAACACCAAATAAACACAATATAACACCATATAACGCTATGTAACACTATATAACACTATACATCCATCATAGACCTGCTACCAGAAAAATATAACACTATATAACACTATAGATCCATCATAGACCTACTACTAGAAAATATAACACTCTAACAGTATATAACACTATGCATGCTAACAGAAAATATAACACTATAACATTATATAACACTGTATAAAACTTTCATTCTTCATCCATCGCTATATAACACTCTATAAAACCTTCATTCTGCGATCTTCAGAAAGTTATAATTGATGAATGATAAAAAAGAATACAAATTCGTAGATTAATTCGTATTTCAAAAATAAAGGGTGACGGTTATGGAAGGTTATCAATTAATTGAATCAATAAGAAAATTTCTCACACTTCTCACACTTTTGAATTAATGTATAGGGTCTTTAATCTGTGTATATATATACCGGAGGGTTCAAATAAGAACGCTAAATATTAAGAAAGAACCGTAAGAACGAATGAAAAAACCATCAGAACTTAGTAAAAAACAATTCAAATTCAAATTTTCTTTTTACACTTATTATTATTTTTAGAAATTAATTTCACACATTGAAATTTAGATGTATTCATAAATAAATAAAATTTACACTATGTTTTAAAAAACTTATTAAGAGTGATTTTGAAAAGAGCGATGAATTATTTGATGTTATAATTTTTTTTTGATCTTGTATTTTAATTATAATGAGAATTTTATTAAAAAAATGATTTTTTTGTTGTTTTCCCATTCGTTCTGACAGTTCTTGCAATATTCAGGAGAATGTTTAGTTTTTAGGAGTGTTACACGTGTGTAATACTAATTATTGTTTTTCAATTTTTTATTTTAAAAATGCTATATTTATAGCCAAGAAATGTTAAAAAATTGGGGGTGTTTTTTAAGTTTTTTATGAGTTTTCAAGTTCTCACAATAAAAGGAGGTTTTTTGGGAAAAAATTTAAAAGTGTTTTAAACCATTAGATGTCGTAGTTAATGTAAATTATGTTTTATTTTTATTTTTTTTTTCTGACTAATTTGGGTAGATTAGGGATAATAGTATATTTTTTTTCAAATAAATAAACTGTCATCAACCTCAATGTACATGCAAATCCCCCGTCTTTATTAAACGTCAATAACTCCTTATACATAACTTTAAAAAAAATACACCATAATCACGAGCGTTTTTTATCTTTAATATGAGTACCGCATTGCTATACTTATATAGAGAAACAAATTACGTTTCAGTCGGATGTTTTGTCTATGTTCATACAATGGTGTTTCACTATGTTTTAAACGTCTGGAAAAATTGTATTGTGATTTAAGTTAAGCTGTTTTAACATCTGAAATCTAGAAATGTTATATTGTGATTCAAGTCACGGTGCTTTAACATCTGGAATAGCAATACAATCATTCAAGATGTTAAAATAGCAAAAAACAAAAAAACATTCCTGATGTTAAAACACCATGATTAGTGTTTTATACCTGTAAAATAACAAAAAAAAAACCATTCCTGATGTTAAAATACCATGATCAGTTATTAATACGTAAAAAAAGAATTATCTTCTAAAATAACTTCTAAAGCAGTTACAATCTATTTTATAATTAAATTGGTTTTTAAAGTTAATCAACTTATTACCTGTTAAGCCCTAAAAGTGTGAGACTGACGCATCAAATATACGTAACGGGCTATGGTTGCGAACTGGGATTTCCCGGGTTAGATTATATTAGGTTTTGGACCTTTAATAGGTCATTGGGCCTTGCATATGGCCATATGGGCCAGGCAAGCCCAAGGGAGCCCATGTAGGGAAGTGGGCTTGTCTAGGGTATATAAACTGATTTATGTCTCATAAATCAGGTTGAACACTTACAGGGAGAAGAAACCTAGTTCAGATAAACAGAAAGAGGTGGTGAGGAACTTGTATCAGACAGTTTTGCTCTTGAGTAATAGAATCGTGTGCAAGTTTGAAAGTTATTTGGTATTTTTTATTGTTTTTTTTGTTTTTCTTGAATCTCACCAAGTTTAGATTCCGCCCATCCTTGGTGTTTGTTTAATATCATTGAAAGATCCAAGTCTTTGAGACTTACATTACCTTTAATCCATAAAACTAAACAATGTCATGTGTCGTCTCCATCATATTTTTCTCAGTTCTCACAAACTTCACCCTTTTTATAGGAACTTGAACCTATATATATAGGATTCGGTTCAATTAAGAACCAACACGAGTTATGAGAACCATGCGAACTCCAACTTCCTATGCGAGTTGAGCAACCATTTTTCTTGCACAAACATAGATAAAAATGTTATAAACACATCTGTAAAAAAACAAAAACAAAATTCGAGTTGATAATTATGCTTGCTGTAAAAAAAATTTACGGTGATGTAAATTTTTTTCATCACTATTAATTTTTTTACAACAAATGTAAATTTTTGCATCCAATATTTTTTTTTCAATTTTTATTTTTTGACCGGAACAATTGGCTTTTTTTTTGAAATATGTATATAGATAGAGAGAGAGAGAGAGAGGATTCGGATCATAGGAAAACTCGTACGAGTTTTGAGAACTTAGAGAATTTGGCTTTCTCGTACGAGTTCTGCCCTCATTTTTTTCAAACCCCTAAATTAAAGTGTTACAAAGACGGCTGTAAAAAATTAAATATTTTTTTCGAAGTGATGTTTTTGGCTATTTACATTGATTACATATCTGATTACATCTCATTTTCTTTATCAGCAAGCAATTACGACTGCTTTTTTGTTAGAAAAAGTTGATTTTTAGGATTTTTATAAAAACAATATAAAATTTGGAAAACCTTTCATAATGTCGAGTTCTCTAAGTTACCACAACTCATATGAATTTTTATTTTATCTTGACCCAATGTGTGTGTGTGTATATATATACTTGTGAAATTCCTCGCGCTGCGCGACGGGGAATTCGAACGTTATCGGTGTGTTTTATTTTGTAACGGGATAAGCACGATACCCGTTCAGTTCATTACTTACCAGTGTTTTAGTCGTAAATACCGATACCATGTCGGTTGGTTATAAAAATTACAAATTTAGAAGCAGAGAAAACAACGTAAAAGTGAAAAAAGGAGAAGGAATTGTTAGGATCTGAGTTTCTTTGATTGTGTTGTTTAATTAAATGATAGATGTAAAAAGATAAATCAGAGATATATTGCAGCGGAAATGGAAAGTAAACTTTTATAACACAATCATAATAGAATAGTTTTGATTCCATTAATCGAATGATTGTATGAATTACAAGATTCAATTATGCATGCATGCACACTAAACTCCCCCTCAGCCTGAGCTCACAGTTAGTTCGTACAAGATGAATGTGTGCAAAAGAGCTAATAGAACAGTATAGGTACTGTTTTATTTATAGTACAATCCTAACCACTGAGCATCTAATGCTGACGTCACCTAGACAGTGACATCTACAGACTAACAACCTCTAAACACTGATCTATACAAAACACTGATACAATAAACAACTGGTACATAAACACTGATGTTGCTTTCCACTGTTGTTGTCTAAGCACTGATGTTCCAGATCGGTGCTTTCTTCAATGGGTGATCAGGCCTTGAATCAGTAGTGCTTTAGTCTTCATCAGTACTTTAAGAAACAATAGTTGTTAGGTCTTCAGTCTTTATACTCAGCAGTTCTTTGAATAACATTTCTTGAGGGGATCAATACTTAGATTCATCAGCTGATAGAAACACTATCATTCGAGGGAACTTAGGACATGCACTGCTTATTGGTGATCAACTGTTGAAAACTAGTTTTGGCTTTCAGTATCATCTGTTTTTCTGGTTTGATTACATGGGCCAACAATCTCCCCCTAGAACAGATGATGCCAAAACACTTCCTTATTCTTGATCTTTATTCTCTCATTAATTTCTCCCTGATTTGCCCTTTGAATTTTAATTCAAAGTTCATGGAGTCTTTATCATCCTCATCCCTGCAGAGTTGAAGATCTAAAAGATCTAAGAGGTCAGCTGCATCCAGACCTAATGCATCCTCTCTTGAAATGTGTTCTACTCTTTTATTGGACTTGAGCAAAGTCAATACATGGGTCTTTCTATCAGACTTCCACTTTAGTATTTTCGAGTTCAATGGATTTCTCGGGAGAGACTTTATTTGATGAGAGTTTGGTGATGGAGGCCAAACATGATCCGATCCTTGATGGCCTGTTTCATGATTTCAGCTTCTCTCTTTGCATCTTCCTCATCTATCTACTTCTGTCTTTTTCTTTGTTCTAAGACATGGTTGGATAAGTCAGATGATGTGAACAGTGTTTTCAGAGAGAGGGTCTGCTGCTTTGGCTCATCAGTGGTTATGCCTTTGTATGCTGATTTCTTTGGTGCTGTATGATCTTTTTCTCTTAGTTTCTCCAGCTTATCAAAAGTTAGATCAATGTACTGCCTAGACCATTTTGATATGGCCTTTGCTGATCCATACTTAGCTGCAACCAACTCAGCTCTCTTCCTCGTGTATTCTAAAATAAGTTCTGCACTCGATTTCTTGAACTTGTTCCAGTTTGGTGCAGACTTCTTCATCTGAGGATCATTCTTTACTCTTTCAATTTTGTTTACTTCTGCTTTGAGAGCTGTGAGTGGCCAGTCTTTAAATTATTCTACCTTGGTAGGGTAAAATTTGTCTCTCATAATAAGCTCTAAGAGATCTTTCCTTAGCTTCTTTTGAAGATCAGCTTGGTGGCCGGTTTGACATCTCTTTGCTTAAGTCTCTTGCATAGTCTTCCAGTTTTATGACTTTACTAAGCCCATGTTGCATTCGACTTGAGATGTTGTTATCACCTTGCCCTTTACCTTCATGTTTAGCAACATATTCAGCTTGCTTGCCTTTGAATTTCAGATAGCCATCCATGTTCTTTGGAGGTCTGAAGCCATGAAGGGATGGGAAGGTTCTTTTGGATGGATCATCCTCTGTATAGAATTGCCTCATTTCATCTGTCAATGCATGCAATTCCAGAGGATAATTTACTGCCAATGGGATGGATCTTGAAGGATCTTCCCCTTCAAGTGTTCATGGTTGAACAAGTGGATTGGATGTTGGTGATGATGGAGGATTGAATGGTTCAGGGTTGGTTTGGATGAAAGGTGAAAATGATAGAGGAGTAGGTGGAGGTATATCATCACCATTCACTTGAAACTTTCTTTTTCTTGTATAAACAGTTTTAGGAGAAGGAGTTTTTGTTGGAGAGTTGGAAATAGGAATGAAGATTGCTTGAGAAGGATATTGGAAAGTAGTGGTTGGTTGACTAACAGCTGTTGATCCTTAGTTGGAACATGATGCAGAGAAATCAAAAGTTAGCATATCTTCCAGTTGATCCTTAGTTGGAACATGATGCAGAGAAATCAAACCTTTTTCATAGAAATCCCTCACAAAGTGATGTCTGATGTCAATGTGTTCGGTGGTTGAATGAGAGACTAGATTTTTGATGATATTTTCAGCTGCTTGACTATCCAACATGAGAGGTGTCCTTAAAGCAGTGATACCAAAATCCAATAGTTTATTTTGAAGCCACAACAGTTGGGCTGTACAGCTTGAAGCAACAATATATTCTGCTTCAGCAGTGGATGTAGAAACAACTGCTTGCTTTTTGCTTTGCCAAGACACTAAGCAATTGCCTAGGAATTGACACCCACCTTATGTAGACTTCCTAATTGTGTTGCATCCTATAAACTCACTATCGAGAAACCTGAAAGCTTAACATTCCCATCAGCAGGATACCAGATACTAAATGTGGGAGCACCTTTTATGTATCTGAATATCCTTTTCACAGTAATGAGGTTAGGCTTCCTAGGTGCTGACTGGCCTCTTGCACAAACACATGTTGCAAACATGATGTCTGGACTAGATGCAGTTGGGTACAATAAAGACCCAATCATGCTTCTATATAGTGTTTGATCAACCAAATCATCCTTTTCAGTAGACATGACCAGCTTTGTGGTTGCCATGGGTGTACCACATGGTTTACAATCATTCATCTCAAATTTGTTTAAAAGATCTTTTACATATTTGCTTTGATAAATGAAAGTGCCATTTTACAGTTGCTTAACTTGGAGACCAAGAAAGCACTGTAGTTCACCCATTGCACTCATCTCAAACTCAGTTGTCATGAGTTGTCTGAACTCTTCACACATTTTATTGCATGTGCTACCAAAAATGATGTCATCGACATAAATTTGGTCAATCATCAAATCTTTTCCTCTCCATTTTAAAAACAGTGTTTTATCAATTTTACCTCTTGTGAAACCAATAGAGATTAGAAAAGTGGAAAGAGTTTCATACCAGGCCCTTGGTGCTTGTTTCAGGCCATACAAAGCATTGTTTAGCTTGTAGACATGATTTGGATTAAATGGATCCTCAAAACCAGGTGGTTGATAAACATATACCTCTTCTTGAATTTTACCATAGAGGAATGCACATTTGATATCCATTTGAAACACCTTGATGTTGTGGTTGACAATAAAGGCTAAGAACAGTCTGATAGCTTCCAATCTTGCTACAGGGGCAAAAGTTTCATCATAGGAAATGCCCTCTTCCTGTCTAAATCCTTGAACCACAAGCCTAGTTTTGTTCTTGACAAGAATGCCCCTTTCATCAGTTTTGTTTTTTAAGACCCACTTTGTGCCAATAGGATTCACACCCTATGGCAGTGGTACAAGTTCCCATACTTGTTGTCTCTTAAACTATGGGAGCTCTTCTTGCATAGCTTCTACCTAACTATTGTCTTTAAGTTCCTCTTGATACTTAACTGGTTGATGGAGTGATAGAAAGCCAGCAAAAAGACAAATGTTTTAGGATTGACTTCTAGTGAGAACCCCTTCATTGATGTTGCCAATAATTTGATATGGTGGATGAGATTTCAGGAAGATCAGATCTCCCTTATATGGAACAATGGCATTAAAGGGTGAAGGCTACAGATGAGAATCATCTGAGCTAACATCTGTTGGTGATTTTGATGATCCAACATCTGTTTGAAATGGAGGTGGAGGGATAGGAGGAATGGGTGTGGCACAAAGTTGATTTTTATCCACTGTTGGTAGATTTTTATCAACAGTGGTTGTGGATGATGTGGAGGCAGAGGTTGAGGGCCTACTTTGATCAACAACTTTTGATGCAGCAGTGGTTGAGCTTTGACAACTGTTTTGAACATCTGCTGCTCTGGTGGTGGATGTGAATTTATGTTGTGGAATCACAACTTCATATCCCCTAGTCTTGTGATGGAGATTGTGATGTACCTGCAGGGTTAGTCTTAACAGACACATCTTCAAAAGTAAATTTATCAAGATCAAATAGTTTAGCAGCGTTTGCTGGGATTTTCAGTGATGAAAGTTCATTGAACTTTACACTCAAAGTCTCTTCCACACACTTAGTCCTAGTGTTAAACACTTTGTAGGCCTTGGCAGTGGTTGAGTATCCCAAGTGATAACCACAATCAACTTTGGCTGCAAATTTTGAAATTGAATCTTTTAAATTTAGGATAAAATATAGGCAACCAAAGATTTTGAAGTATGAGATCAGTGGTTTGATTTTGAATAGAGTTTCATAGGCAGACTTCTAATGCCTGGGGTTGATCAAAACTCTGTTCTGCACATTGCAAGCAGTGTTTATAGCCTCTACCCAAAAAGTTAAGGGTAAACCTGAATCTGCAAGCATTGTTCTGGCAGCTTCAATCAAAGTCCTGTTTTTCCTTTCACCCACCCCATTTTGTTCTGGTTTTCTTAGGATGTTGTACTGCCTTACAATCCCTTTTGACACACAGAATTCATCCAACTCCTTATTTCTGAACTCTATTCCATTGTCATTTCTAAAGATTTTTACTGGCAGATCAAATTGCTTTTCAACCTGTTTGACAAAGTCTTGCAAAATACCTGCATTCTCATCTTTAGAATGTAAAAAGTAAGTCCATGTAAACCTAGAAAATTCATCTACAATAACCAAACAGTATCTTTTCTTTTTCAAGCTCATGATTTTTATTGGGCCAAACAAATCCATGTGCAACATTTGCTAGGGGTGAGCAAGTTTAGGTCCGGATCGAAAATAACCGAGAACCGAACTGAAAATATACCTAAGCCGACCCGAACCCAAGTACCTAGGTATTTAGATCGGTTCCAATTTTTCATATAAAATGGGGTCGGGTCGGGTCGGTTCTCGGTTCTTTTCATGGTGAAACCCGACTTTGACCTATGGACCGGAACCGACCCTATATTTAGGGTAGTGAATCGGTTCTGTATTTTATGTTTGATCGGTTCTCGGGTCGGGTCGGGTAATGGTTGGGTAGGGTCGGGTTTTTCCTTTTGCTCACCCCTAGCTTTTGCAAACACTTGGTTGTTTTGGACTCTTCATTGGACTTGTATGAGCTTTTATGTTGTTTACCTTTTAAACAAGAAACACAATGCTCATAACAAGTAAACAATTTTTGTGGAAGACCTCTTACAAGGCCTTGTTTTGATAAAGTAGTGATTGTCTTGAGATTTGTGTGCCCAAGTCTTCTGTGCCATAATTCTGTCTCTTTGTTAGAGGCAAATCAACTACATACACATTGCCACTCCTTTGAGCAACAAGTTGTGTTTCTTCCTTTGGCTATTATTTCTTCAATTTTTTTAACATTTCTTGTCCAACAATCTTGCAACTCTCCTTAGTAATGAATGACCCATAGCCTTCGTCACTCATTTATGAAACACTAAGGAGGTTGAACTTTAGATTGTTAATAAGATTGACATTTTCAAACTTGATTTTTCCTGACTCAACTGTTCCAGACCCCAACACCATTCCGTTAGAATTGTTACCAAAAGATATATCACCCCCTCCATGATTTTTGAATTCTTTGAGTAGGGCTCTACATCCAGTCATGTGTCTGGAGCCTCCACTATCTACATTCCAAAGACTATCTAAGCATGTGAAAGCTCCCTGCACATCAAGTAAACAATTAGTTCTGGAGGGTCTCCAAAGCCAATAAGGCTTTGGATGGGGTCACAACAGAGTCAGTATCAAGTCCAGGAATGTGGACAGTGGTTAGCTCAAGGGTTTGAGCAGTTTTTGAAGCATTTTTCTCTAACCACTGTTGTGGACCATTTCCTGTCATGTGTTGAAATCCAAAAGGATGCCTGTTCACATTTGGTTTAGAAGGCCTTTTCTAAGCTTCATAAACATGTGGGACCCTTTGGTATGGAGGTTGACCTTTTACTCTTTGGAATTGGTTGGCATGAGGTGCATCTGTCACTTGAACATCTCTGGGAGCAGAGTTTTTGTTCAACTGTTTTGTAAAAGCTGTTTGGACAAGCACAAATGGTTGTTGTTTCTTGATGGATGATTTTGATGAACTCACAAGTGTTTTTGATGTGTACTCCTATCTTTTAACCTCAAAAGTTTTGAGGTACACACACTCATGAGTAAGATGGTTGGTTTTTCCACAGATGCTACAACTTTGTGTAGGCTCAATTATGCTTATTTTATAGTGTCATAAGCTTTTAAGTGAAAACAATCCTTTGTGGAATGATTTTTCTTTTCACAAAAGTCACAAAACATATTTTTAACCTTTTCTCTCTTCTTCCTCTTTTCAACTTCCTTTGCAGCAGAGTTTTGAACCATTGTTGGGATGTCTTTAAGAGGAATAACTTTGGCCTTAGGTGCTTTCACACCTTCAACTTTGCAAAAATCCATTGGTTTTAAGTTCTCAAGGATGTCACACTCACCTGACCAGGTGGGTTTGAATTGATATTTTTCAATCTCCTCAAAGGTTGATGACCCCTTTGGTTTTTCCAAAATGATTTTGTTACCATTTTTATCTGTTATTTTAATTTCTGGACCATCCTTGTTTGTTGGAATTACCTCAACAGAGCCAGACTCATTTACAGCAGTGTTTTCAACTTGGTCATTTTTCCTGAAACCTATGCCAAATTTTACATTGCTTTTGATCTGTTTCTCTAACATCAGCTCATAACCTTTGCAGGATTCAACCCATTTTTTCAAAAGTGATTTGGGTGGATTCCAATTCCTTTTTACAAGCTTGATATTTTTCTATCATGGCTTGGAGTTGGTCCTTAGTTATGTTGTGTTCATGTTTAAAACTACAAATCTCATTATCCTTTTCATACAATTTGTTTTTCAGTTCTTTAACAGACTTTTCAAATTGTACTTCATCTTTCAAAATTTTATCCCTAAGGTTTTCATTCACCTCTTTAACATGTGAAATGCTATGATGCATTTTTCTAAACATAGGTTTTTCAAGACCTAAGGTGATACCTTAGCTGCAGCCATCATGGTACAATCACAGACATTCTCACAAGCACTGGTGTCCTTCTCTACTTCATCAACACACCATGGGTTAGCAAGAGGTTCTAACAGTTGTTTTGGTCAAAAATTACCGAAGCAATTTAGTGATCAAATTAGTTGAGTGAGGTAGTGTGCTAGAAATATGTGTTGAAAATATTCATGTTAATTGTTTGCTAAAACAGTTCAAGGATACGGCTCAGGATATAGAGCTGTATCTATGATCAAACAATGAGCAAAAAAGGTAGAGGGTGACACCGGATATACGAGGAAAGCCCTTGATCAATCTAGATCGCCGGCACAAAACCTCGGGAGCTGATAATCGCAGCTGCCTTGTTCTTCTATTGATTCAAATATTAGGATACAGTGCAGGATGTGATGCGGATCAACTAGGTGTTACAAAGTAATTTGAGTACAAGTGTTTGTGTGTAGTGATTGCTAGCAGCTAGAATGTAAGTTGTGCGAATGAAAGTGTGTGCCTTAACTTGATCTGATCCATCTATTTATAGTAAAAGAAATTTAATAAACTACCCTACTAAACCGGGATTCGGCAGATATTCCCCATTCGAACGTTGTAGACCTGGTCTTTCGGGTTCAACGTCTCTTGTATAACTGGTTTGCCCGAGTCTTAAGGAGAAGAGGTCCACTTGACCGTTAGTGACCCATAGCTTCTCACCTGCATGTGGTTAATTTAGTTAATACCAGGATATCGCACCAGGATGTTACCAGTATCCTGATCCGGTATCCTGATCACAAGTAATCAATCAGAAGCAGAATATTAGTCAGGATATATGCTCAGAAAATGACCCATAACAACAGTGGTTTAGGTTCCTTTTCTAACAGTTGTTCACCAACAACAGCAGTAACCATTGCTTCATCAACTTCATCCACTGTTTTAGCACTGGATTCCACCTCTTCAGTTTCCAGCCCTTCTAGAATTGATGCTAATGCTGCAAAACAAAATTCATCACAAGGAGCATCATTCTTAGCAAATAGAGCAAAATTTTCAGCAGATAACACATCAGGCATGCTACTCCAATCAACAAAGCCTTCGATAAAGAAGCTTTGTTGACTGGCCTCTGCTGGAGCAGATGTTTGTGCAACATGTTATGGTGCAGGTTGTTGCACTTGAACCTGGGAGACCGGGGCTTGGACATACTATATTTGTGGAATAGGGGTTTGAACATATTGCACTGGAACAGTTGTTACAGGGTGTGCATAATAAGGAGTGTTTACATGAGCAGCATGGGTATATTGGGAATAGTGCACAATGTTTTGTGTGTTTTGAGATCTAGGGTTATGATGTGTAATGATTGGTCCATTATTTTGACTTCTACATTCTCTAGCAAAGTGTCCTAGCCTGTTACACTTGTAGCACTTAATTTTTGATTTATCCAACCCTACTTTTAAATTCCCATGTAACCCTGAAAATTTTCTTCCTGTTCTCTTATAAAACTTGCTGGTTCTTACAGTTAGCAGTGTCAGTTGGTGCAAAATGTCTGTTTCCTCCAGATCAGTGGGATCAAAATGTTGGAGGTCATTGAGCTCAAAGGATAAGTTGTTAGAATTCTGGTTTTCCCCACTTGCTGTAAAAGCATAGTTGGGTGAGTAAGAATCAAAGTTGTTAAAAACTCCACCAGCAGTTATGTCAATGTAATGATCATAACTCTGATCCTTACTGCCACGAGATTCTTCTTGACTCAGAAGTGTTGTGTTACCAAAGGTGTAATCATCAGCAACCTTCCCAGATTCCTATAACTTCTTTTTCTGGTTTAACTCTCTTTCATAAGTGAGGAGTCGACCACGAAGTTGGGTCAGACTTAATTCTTTGAATCCAACAGAGTTTCTAGTAACGAAAGCAATTGTGTCCCATTTTTCAAGTAGTGATCTTAGAAACCTACTATTTAGAGTTGATTTAGCAAATTCAACATTAACAAGTTTAAGTTCACTAATGAGACAACTAAAGCGTTCAAACTGTTGTGTTAGTGATTCTCCTTTGACATGACAAAATGTTTCATGCTGTTGATTCAAAACCTCCCTGTTATTTTTGATAACCTCTTCTGTTCCACCAAACTGCTCTTTCAGTGCATCCCACAACTCTTTGGCATTGGTACAGTGTAACAGTCCAGCATAAATGTCATTTGGAAGAGCTGAAACCACTATGCTAAAAGCCTTTGCATCTAATTCAATTTTTTAAAATCCTTTTCTGAGTAATTTTCAAGGCTTTTAGGCACTTGGCCTTTGGGATCTTCTATGCTAGGCACCATTGGAACGTGTGGTCCAAAGATGACTGACTTCCAGCAGCCGGTGTTTTGTTGAGCTAACACATGGCCCATCCTCCGTTGCCAGATATTGTACTCGGATCTGACAAGCATAGGTGGCTTGAATAGTGTTCCGGTGTTGTGAGGGTCGTGTGATTGTGATGTCATCTTGGTTGTTTTACAGATGTTTTTTAATAATCAACTTTTATACGTGATTACCCCTTACTGTGTTTTTCAACTAAATACGAACAACTGAAGTATCAATGAATTTGAGCTGAACTTTTATGTCAAATTGATTGTTAGATCGAATTTGACTGTCCAAGGCTCTGATACCAATTGTTAGGATTTGAGTTTATTTGATTGTGTTGTTTAATTAAATGATAGATGTAAGAAGATGAAACAGAGATATATTGCAGCGGAAATGGAAAGTAAACTTTTATAACACAATCATCTGAGAATAGTTTTGAGAAAAACATGATTTCATTAATCGAATGATTGTATGAATTACAAGATTCAATTATGCATGCATGCACACTAAACTCCCCCTCAGCCTGAGCTCACAGTTAGTTCGTACAAGATGAATGTGTGCAAAAGAGCTAATCGAACAGTATAGGTATTGTTCTATTTATAGTACAATCGTAACCACTGAGCATCTAATGTCGACGTCACCTAGACAATGACATCTAACAGACTAACAACCTCTAAACATTGATCTATACAAAACACTGATACAATAAACAACTGGTACACAAACACTGATGTTGCTTTCCACTGTTGTTGCCTAAGCACTAATGTTGCAGATCAGTGCTTTCTTTAATGGGTGATCAGGCCTTGAATCAGCAGTGCTTTAGTCTTCATCAGTACTTTGAGAAACAGTAGTTGTTAGGTCTTCAGTCTTTACACTCAGCAGTTCTTTGAATAACAGTTATTGAGGGGATCAGTACTTAGATTCATCAGCTGATAGAAACATTGTCATTGGAGGAAACTTAGGGCATGCCCTGCTTATTGGTGATCAACTGATGAAAACCAGTTTCGGCTTCCAGTATCTTCTGTTCTTCTGGTTTGATTACATGGGACAACAGGAATAAATCACGGAAAATATTATTAAGAATAATAGATACTCAAACTTTAATTTTGCAGTAGGTAATAAGAAAATTTCTTTCCCATGAAGGGCTTCGAACCCGAGACACTCACTATATTTGAATGTTCATACAACCAACCGAATTGCGAAAGTTTTTCTTAATAGTTCCACGCAATAATAACTATAATATATACATAAAACGGAAAAGGACAAAAACAGAAAAGAAACAGCAAAGCAAAGAAAAACGATGGAAAAAATGTAAATTTAAATTGAAGGCAAAATCGTAATTTGGCTGGAAGGAGAAAAAGAAAACTAATTGCAAAACTGTAAATTTAAATGGTGCAAAATCGTAACTCTGAACCGAGGGCAAAATTGTAATTTTTAGTTTTGAGCCAAAAACATAATTTTATTTTGAACTCGGGGTAAAAATGTAACACCCCGTGTTTTCGAATGTCAAAATCAAAGTCCAAGTCAACTTTGATTGTTAATGTTTCTTTTTGCTTTTGTATTATGTGGAGTAAGTGTTGTCTAAATAAAATGATCAAATGATTACTTAATGCGACCGATTTACGACTGTGAATAGTAAGAAGTAACAATGCGATAAAGTTAACTAATCAGTAATCAAACCGGTCTAACTATCATCGAACTCGAAACTCGAATTACACGAATTTTGGTGTGGTTATACGTGTGTGTGTGCGCCCTACGTGTTACTTGTGCATGTTTACTTTATGTTTTGTGTGGTATTCAATCAAATCAATCGAAACTCGAATTGAAACTCGAAATTCAATCGAACTCAATCGAAACCGACATCGAAACGTGAATTGTAGATGATTGTATGTTAGATATAGTAGTTGGGACTGAAAGTAATTTGAATAGGAAACTCTATCGTATTCGTATCATCATCCGTCGAAATCGAAATATCAAAAATCGTCGCAAAACACTCATAAAGGGTTGCTGATCGAACAGGAAACACCCTCATCGAACGGGCCAGCCAATCGAACCTACTGTTCGATCGAGCAGGCCACTCGACCAGAGATCCTGGCCGATCGGTTGGCACTTTCCTCTTTGGGAGGCCTATAAATAGCCCTGTCATTGTCACTCTTTCTACTTTTGGAAAGCTCTGACCGAACCAGCCCTTGTTGTTCACCTTTTCTCAGATTTCTCTCAACTCCGGTAAGTTTTCACTCTAATTCTTGTACGTTTTTTATCATTACACGATTCTACACCTTTCTATCTTTCAAAACTTGATTTCTAACCGTGAAATCACTAAGATCTAAGTGTTCTTGGATGATGTCATCATGGTGTTCTTGAAGAACATCATACTTTGGCCTCATTCAACCATGAATAGCTTATATCTAACTGATTTCCACATAGACAAACTAAAATCTATCATAGATCTAGACATTTCACGGTGTGAAAGATTGAAAGACGGATTTCCGACTTTCTTTCAACTCTTTTACACTCAATGCCTTCAAACCGGTAGAAACGGAGCTTGAGTCAACTCACCAATCATTCTAGTGGATGAGTGGTTCAAGATTCGGACTTTATCTACAAGGTTCACCGACTTCGGGTTAAACATCAAACTACCGTTTCGAACAGTTCACCGGCCAGACTTGGGTGATTCCTGTCCGAACCGGTGAAGCAAGTAAGAACCCACGTTCTATGGTTTAACTCGCTGTCAAAATACCTTGAAATCATAACAAATAATCAAACAGCCAAGTGTTAGAAGATAGGCCGACCAGGTCAGGATTGCTGGCCGAACGGCTAGGCTATTCGAAAGAACAGCCCAGCCGATCGGACATACCAGCCGATCGACCGGGCCAGCCGGTCGGCTAGCACATGGTCCCACACTTTTCAAACTTCATGAAGTATGCTATTGACGAAGTGATGTTCGATCAAATATGCTACTCGATTGGTAAACATTACTCTTCGGATCATGAGATACTATGCTTTAACACTTAATCGATTTTACAACTCGTTCGTAGTATGGAGTGCCACCCGATCGAGCATGTTGTTCGATCGAGTGACATCCTGCTGAGGATAACTTCTAAAGTTCCTAACCGATCGGTTAAGCCGGCCGATCGAACAGACCATTCGATCGATCGACCTGAAAGGTAAGAACACTTCAGTGTTCTCAAATGCTACAACGAAAACTTTAAAAGTTCAAACCATCATACACAAACACATCAGAGGAAGAAAAAATCCACTCGGATGGTCCAGCCGATCGAGCCTACCGGCCGATCGAACAAGACTGTTTAAACGGACTTTCAAGCCGAACGAACAGCCCGTTCGATCGAACCTGCTGTTTGATCGACCAGGCTATTCGATCCATTTGCACTTGTTTGCATTTACGCGTTACTCATCGTTATGCTATCGAACTATTCAGGCTAACACTACTCTCAGCGCTCCCTTCAATCCATAATCAATCACTGTGAGTATACTCGAATCCCTTTTTGCTTTAACACTTTTGGGTGTTACATACGTTACTTATCAAAATCAAAATCAAGCACACTATTCAAACTATTTGAACGCTAACCGATTGCATGTATTACGTGACTAAATGTATGCTTGTTGTTATGTTTACACGTGGAATGTTGTCTACCTGCCTTAGCAACGTAGTACTATAGTTTGGACTCAGCACCCGTTCACACGGGGGTTGTTAAGGACAAATTACTTGCATGGATTACGGTGGTAATCATGTATTGCGAACTGTCTCGGACAGTCAACCCGCAGTCGTTGGTATCGATAGATCCATGTCGATAATTAACATACATCCTTTCTCTCTGTGTACGTGCTGGTTATGCGTAAACTATTCGAACTCTATATGCTATTATCAAACTTGTATGCTCACCTTTACATTTTATGTATTGACTTTATTTTAACGTATGTGACAGGTGTTTAGGATGCTTACTTGCTCTTCCTGCTATGAAATAGAGGCTAGGAAAGAGTCTAGAAACCAAGACAATTTATATTTATGTACTTAAATCTGAGTTGTCGGAACATGTTTTGTTTGAAGGATATCTATGTCTGTAATAACTAAATTTATCTTATGGGTCACGGTATGGGACGTGATATTTAAACTATTCGGTAATAATAGTTGTTATGGAATTTCTTTGAATAATCTGTTTCGCCCAGTGCCATGCCCCGATGATTCTGCCATCGGTTGGGGTGTGACAGATTGGTATCAGAGCCATAACTATAGGTAATTAGGCTAGACACGACCTAGTCTGGGTCGCTGTCTTAGAGACCTAGACTATAGTTAGGAACCAACAGACCAAGTTTATGTGCTACCTCTCGCTTATTCTACACTATCACTGCACTCGAATTTTCAAATAGAGTCAAGCGATTTAGTCGAGATTAGGTGTGAAAGCCGCAAACTCTCGACTGAATTGTTTGGTCAATGCTGATTTCATCAATTTATCGATGATTTCCTCATGATTTTCAATGACAAACGAGGAGAATTATACCAAATCAGGAGTGAAATCCATATTTTGATGAATAATCTCCTCTATTTTATTAAAAGCTCAGGAACAACGGTTGTTAAGCCAGGGGTGAAACCCGAACCTTGATAGCCATTTCTGACCTATTCGGTGTTACAAAAAATCCTCACCAAAGCCTCGATGGACTCCAATGACCTGAACTCACAAGTATGACCTAGGGAATATGTGTTGAATGCCCAAGAATCGAGGCAGAACCACGAACCTGAAAGTCGAAATGTGACGACAAGTCCATTGTGAATAGTCGAATCGCTTTGGGTAGTCGACGTCTAATAGCCGCAGACAATCTATCTCTCGATTTTATGTGTTTCGATTCTGAGCCCGCAACTGTCGACTCTGATGATTCGTTGATTTTATGTGCTTTATGTGTGATTATCTGTTTATGTGTTTAATTTTGGTACCTATTCGATTTTGCTATCACTTCGATCAATACACACGACTCGCATTGCTCTCCTATCTCAACACGCTAACAAGCTGCTGCAAATCTAGACGAAATTACGCTACAATACATGCTTATACTATACTCGACATGCTATACGATCATGTTATACTACCCCATACACTATGCGTGACCGATATATACGAACGACACACGAGCTTTGAATGATAGGTTTCTGTATTCTGACAGCCTCTGTGACAGAATGCGTATGTGCTTCTATGTTTCTGTGTTTCTGTGCTTCTGAGTTTCTGTGATCTACGTGCCTGCGTGCTTATGTGCTTCTGTGACTACATAAATCTGTGGTTATGTGCCTATGTGTTTATATGATACGTGTTTCGACGTGTTCCTAAGCTTTAGTAGCCTAGACGTGTGAGGTGAGATTCGATTTCATTGTGTTGAGTCCTGTGACGATGTCTGTTGCAGACCATGTCGTCGTCTGGATCCCGACACCACCTGACTCGTCAGGAGAAGAGAGATAAGCGTCTCGCCGCCATCATCGCCAAAAGTGTAGCAAAGGCTGTGAGCAACGTTTATGAAAACGCCAGCAAGTCGTCTGAAGAATCGCGAACAGACGCCCCCAAAGATGCCAACAAGGTTGCTTTCAGTTTCAAGCAGTTCAAAGCATGCGGACCCAAAGAGTTCACCGGAGAAGATGGCCCTACCGCCATGTTTCACTGGTTTGACTCAGTCGAAGTCACTCTGCGCCAAAGCGGATGTCCTGAAAATCTCCGCACTCTCAATGCTACAGGCGTCTTCCAGTCCCCTGCTCTAGACTGTGGACGGCCGAACGGAACAAGCGCGGAAATGATGCAGCTTACAAGCTAACATGGGAGGAGTTGAAGGCAATTATGATCGACGAATTCTGCCCTCCTCATGAACGCCAAAAGCTGGAGGACGAGTTTTGGACCATCAAGCAGAAGGATGGAGACAACGCTGCTCTAACTGATCGCTTCAAGCAGCTTAGCATCATATATCCTGATCAAGTCAAGACCCCAGATCAAACCATCAAGAAGTACATTCGAGCTCTGCCCGATTGTGTAGCCCACTTTGCTCACGCCGCCAAGCCAGCAACGATTGAAGAAACTTACCTACTCGCCGCTGAGATCAATGACAAGCGAGTGAAGTCTGGCTTTTGGGATAAGCAAACCAAGTCTCTGCACCAAGCCACCGCAACAGCATCCATCGACACCGCCACTGCTCAATCCTCCAAGTCATCAAGAAGAAAGAAGAAGCACAACAACAACAGCTCCAACAACAAGAGCTGTGCTGCCGCAACAACTGCTGCTCCTCTACAAGCCGTACCAGCTCAGCAGCAAATGCACCACTGCTCAGCTCCAGTGATCAGTGCACCGCCAGCAAAGCGTGCATACACAGGCCCTCACCCGCTCTACCCGACATGCTCGTATCATCATCCACTGGGTCTAGCCTGTCGGTTTTGCGCTCACTGCAACCTTTACGGTCATTTCACTGCGAACTGTCGCTTTGGTCCCCGTCAAGCCCCAGTGCAAGCTACTGTCAACCAAGCTCTGCTTCCCGCCCCTCAAGGCCAACCAGCAGCTCAAGCACCTGCAGTCAATGCTCGAGTTCGCTTTGCATGTGGTGATCCTAACCACTTTGCAAACAGGTGCCCGAACAGGATGGTTAAGCAAGAGCCCCAGCAGCAACAACAGCAGCCTCAGCAACAGCAGCAAGCACCCCATGCTCGAACCTTCAACATCAATGCCCGTCAGGCTCAGGCGGATAACAACGTGGTTAATGGTACGTTCCTTGTGAATGGTATTTATGCATCGTGTTTGTTTGATACTGGAGCCGATAACTGCTTTGTGTCGTTTGAATTCGAGAAGCTCCTTAGTCGTAAGCGCTCTTATCTGTCCTCGTCTTTTGAAGTCGAAGTCGCTACTGGAAGAACTGTTGCCGTTAACTCTGTTCTCCGTGATTGTACTCTGGAGCTCAACAATCACATCTTTCCAATTGACCTCATTCCGATGCAACTCGGAAGTTTTGACGTCATAATAGGCATGGACTTTCTTCGCGAAAACCATGTTGAAGTTGTATGCTTTGAAAAGATGATTCGATTCTCGCTCGCAAATGGTGATCTATTATGTGTGTACGGTGAAACAGCTTCGAAAGGTCTCAAGCTCATGTCATGTGTCCAAGCCAACAAGTATCTCCGCAAGGAATACCGAGCCTTCTTGGCCAACATTGTAGTAGCGGAGAAGGAAAAGAAAAAGAAAGCCGAAGTCAAAGATGTTCCAATGGTCCGCGAGTTTCCTCAGGTATTCCCTGATGAACTTCCTGGACTACCGCCAAGTCGTGATATCGACTTTCGTATTGACCTTATTCCTGGAGCTAACCCCGTTGCCAAAGCTCATTATCGACTCGCTCCATCCGAAATGCGGGAACTCTCGAATCAACTCCAGGGATTGCTTGAAAAAGGTTTTATTCGCCCGAGCACCTCTCCTTGGGGCGCGCCGGTCCTTTTCGTCAAAAAGAAGGACGGATCGTTCCGGATGTGCATCGACTATCGGGAGTTGAATAAGTTAACCATTAAGAACCGATACCCTTTGCCTCGAATCGATGACCTATTTGATCAACTACAAGGTGCCAAGTGTTTCTCGAAGATCGATCTACGTTCAGGCTATCATCAATTGCGGATTCAAGAGGAAGACATCCAAAAAACCGCTTTACGAACCCGATATGGCCATTACGAATTTGTTGTTATGCCTTTTGGTCTAACTAACGCACCCGCAGTCTTTATGGATCTGATGCATCGCGTGTGTAAGCCTTTCTTGGATCGTTTCGTCATCGTGTTCATTGACGATGTCTTGATCTATTCCAAATCGAAGACCGAACACGCGCAACACCTACGTTTGGTTCTCGAGTTACTTCAGGGGAACCAACTCTATGCCAAGTACTCCAAGTGTGAATTCTAGTTAGAGGAGGTTCAGTTTCTGGGTCACATCGTGAATAGTCAGGGAATACACGTCGATCCCACGAAGATTGAAGCTGTCAAAAGTTGGATTACGCCTAAGAACCCGTCCGAAGTTCGTTCTTTTCTCGGACTAGCGGGCTATTATCGATGATTTATTGAAGGATTCTCCAAGATCGCTGTGCCGCTTACCGTTCTTACTCATAAAGACAAGCCTTTTGTGTGGGGAATCGCACAAGAGTCTGCCTTTCAAGCCCTCAAGCGGATGCTTTGCAACGCTCCTATTCTCACGCTGCCCGACGGAAACGATGATTTCATTGTCTAATGTGATGCTTCCAACCTTGGTCTTGGTTGTGTTCTCATGCAGCGAGACAAGGTTATAGCTTACGCATCTCGACAGCTCAAGATCCACGAGAAGAACTACACAACCCATGATCTCGAGCTAGGCGCGGTTGTCTTTGCATTGAAGATTTGGTGACACTACCTGTATGGTACCAAGTGTACGATCTTCACTGATCACAGGAGTTTACAACATATCTTCAATCAGAGGGAACTTAATATGCGTCAACGCCGATGGGTAGAACTCCTCAACGATTACGACTGTGAGATTCGTTATCACCCAGGCAAGGCGAATGTGGTTGCCGACGCGCTCAGCAGAAAGAGTTATGTGCTCAGTATCCGAAACGTTCAAGCCCAGCATAACCTCGAAACCCTCATCCGCGAAGCTCAACATGCTTGCCTTAACGAGCGTACATTGAAGAAAGAGAGGATTCATCACGATGGAGCTCGGTTAGTAAGCAAATCCGATGGGATTTTCTACTATCTGGACCGAATTTGGATCCCTAAGCGGACCAATTTGCGAAAGAGTATCATGAATGAAGCCCACAAATCCCGATATTCTATTCATCCCGGCGCTGATAAGATGTACCAGGACCTGCGTTATAGGTACTGGTGGCCGGGCATGAAACGGGATATCGCTCTTTACGTTGGAAGTTGCTTAACTTGCGCAAGAGTCAAGGCTGAACATCAAAGACCTTCTGGCTTACTCGAACAACCGCCGATACCTATATGGAAGTGGGAGAGTATAGCTATGGATTTCATAATGAAACTCCCGCCCACGCCATCAGGTCACGACAGTATTTGGGTTATAGTTGATCGTCTAACAAAATCAGCCCACTTCTTGCCAATACGAGAAGACTACAAGGTGGAACGACTAGCCCAGATCTACACCGACGAGATCATTTGTAATCATGGTACGCCTCGCGACATCATCTCTGACCGTGATGCTCGGTTTACTTCTCGATTGTGGGAAACTTTTCAAGCGGCTCTTGGTACGTCGCTTAATCTGAGTACTGCATTCCATCCACAAACCGACGGACAGAATGAAAGAACAATCCGTACTCTTGAAGACATGCTCCGGGCGTGTGTCATAGATTTTGGTGGTAGTTGGAACAAACACCTGCCGCTAGTCGAATTCTCGTATAATAACAGCTATCATGCCAGCATCCAAATGGCACCCTTCGAGGCCTTATATGGAAGGAGATGTCGTTCGCCTATTGTGTGGCACAAGATCGGTCACTCGCAACTAACCGGTCCCGAGATTCTACAAGAAACGACTGACAAAAACCACCAAATTCGAGACAACTTGATGAAAGCTCGGAATAGACAGAAAAGTTATGCCGATAAAAGACGCAAGCCCCTTGAATTTGAATTTGACGTTGGCGACTACGTACTCCTAAAGGTATCCCCTTGGAAGGGTGTAGTCAGATTCGGCAAGAAAGGGAAACTAGCGCCTCGGTATGTTAGACCTCTTAAGATTCTGGAAAGGATCGAAAAAGTCGCCTACAGACTCGAACTACCGGAAGAACTCAGTAACATCCATCCGACTTTCCATGTGTCTAACCTCCGAAAATGCCTTGCTGATCATGATCTAATCGTACCACTCGACGATCTTCAGGTCAACAAAACCTTACACTTCGTGGAAAAGCCTGTCGAAATCATGGATCGCCAAACCAAGCAACTCAGGTGCTCACGCATCCCTATCGTGAAGGTCCGATGGGAAGGCAAGCGAGGCGCGGAGTTCACTTGGGAACTCGAAAGTGACATGAAGGCCAAGCACCCGCAACTGTTTGAATAAAGATCTGAAACGTCAAATTGGTAAACGAATCACGATAATGTGCAGCTTCGAGCCTAATTTCGGGACGAAATTCCCTAAAAAAGGGGAGGCTGTAACACCCCATGTTTTCGAATGTCAAAGTCAAAGTCAAACTACAAGTCAACTTTGACTTCTTTGACTGTTAATGTTTCTTTTTGCTTTTGTATTATGTGGAGTAAGTGTTATCTAAATAAAATGATCGAATGATTACTCAATGCGACCGATTACGACTGTGAATAGTAAGAAGTAACAATGCGATAAAGTTAACTAATCAGTAATCAAACCGATCTAACTATCATCGAACTCGAAACTCGAATTACACGAATTTTGGTGTGGTTATACGTGTGTGTGTGCCTTACGTGTTACTTGTGCATGTTTACTTTATGTTTTGTGTGGTATTCAATCGAATCAATCGAAACTCGAATCGAAACTCGAAATTCAATCGAACTCAATCGAAACCGACATCGAAACGTGAATTGTAGATGATTGTATGTTAGATATAGTAGTTGGGACTGAAAGTAATTTGAATAGGAAACTCTATCGTATTCGTATCATCATCTGTCGAAATCGAAATATCAAAAATCGTCGCAAAACACTCAAAAAGGGTTGCTGATCGAACAGGAAACACCCTGATCGAATGGGCCAGCCGATCGAACCTACTGTTCGATCGAGCAGGCCACTCGACCAAAGATCCTGGCCGATCGGTTGGCACTTTCCTCTTTGGGAGGCCTATAAATAGCCCTGTCATTGTCACTCCTTCTACTTTTGGAAAGCTCTGACCGAACCAGCCCTTGTTCTTCACATTTTCTCAGATTTCTCTCAACTCCGGTAAGTTTTCACTCTAATTCTTGTACGTTTTTTATCATTACACGATTCTACACCTTTCTATCTTTCAAAACTTGATTTCTAACCGTGAAATCACCAAGATCTAAGTGTTCTTGGATGATGTCATCATGGTGTTCTTGAAGAACATCATACTTTGGCCTCATTCAACCATGAATAGCTTATATCTAACCGATTTCCACATAGACAAACTAAAATCTATCATAGATCTAGACATTTCACGGTGTGAAAGATTGAAAGACGAATTTCTGACTTTCTTTCAACTCTTTTACACTCAATGCCTTCAAACCGGTAGAAACGGAGCTTGAGTCAACTCACCAATCATTCTAGTGGATGAGTGGTTCAAGATTCGGACTTTATCTACAAGGTTCACCGACTTCGGGTTAAACATCAAACTACTGTTCCGAACAGTTCACCGGCCGGACTTGGGTGATTCATGTCCGAACCGGTGAAGCAAGTAAGAACCTACGTTCTATGGTTTAACTCGCTGTCAAGATACCTTGAAATCATAACAAATAATCAAACAACCAAGTGTTAGAAGATAGGCCGACTAGGTCAGGATTGCTGGCCGAACGGCTAGGCTATTCGAACGAACAGCCCAGCCGATCGGACATACCAGCCGATCGACCGGGCCAGCCGATCGGCTAGCACATGGTCCCACACTTTTCAAACTTCATGAAGTATACTATTGATGAAGTGATGTTCGATCGAATATGCTACTCGATTGGTAAACATTACTCTTCGGATCATGAGATACTATGCTTCAACACTTAATCGATTTTACAACTCGTTCGTAGTATGGAGTGCCACCCGATCGAGCATGCTATTCGATCGAGTGACGACCTGCTGAGGATAACTTCTGAAGTTCCTAACTGATCGGTTAAGCCGGCCAGTCGAATAAACTGTTCGATCGATCGACCTGAAAGGTAAGAACACTTCAGTGTTCTCAAATGCTACAACGAAAACTTCAAAAGTTCAAACCATCATACACAAACACATCAGAGGAAGAAACAATCCACTCGGATGGTCCAGCCGATCGAGCCTACCGGTCGATCGAACAAGACTGTTCAAACGGACTTTTAAGCCAAACGAACAGCCCGTTCGATCGAACCTGCTGTTCGATCGACCAGGCTATTCGATCCATTTGCACTTGTTTGCATTTCCGCGTTACTCATCCTTATGCTATCGAACTATTCAGGCTAACACTACTCTCAGCGCTCCCTTCAATCCATAATCAATCACTGTGAGTATACTCGAATCCCTTTTTGCTTTAACACTTTTGGGTGTTACATACGTTACTTATCAAAATCACAATCACACACACTATTCAAACTATTTGAACGCTAACCGATTGCATGTATTACGTGACTAAATGTATGCTTGTTATTATGTTTACACGTGGAATGCTGTCTACCTGCCTTAGCAATGTAGTACTATAGTTTGGACTCAGCACTCGTTCACACGGGGGTTGTTAAGGACAAATTACTTGCATGGATTACGGTGGTAATCATGTATTGCGAACTGTCTCGGACAGTCAACCCGCAGTCGTTGGTAGAGATAGATCCATGTCGATAATTAACATGCATTTTTTCTCTCTGTGTACGTGCTGGTTATGCGTAAACTTTTCGAACTCTATATGCTATTATCAAACTTGTATGCTCACCTTTACATTATATGTATTGACTTTATTTTAACGTATGTGACAGGTGTTTAGGATGCTTACTTGCTCTTCCTGCTATGAAATAGAGGCTAGGAAAGAGTCTAGAAATAAAGACAATTTATATTTATGTACTTAAATCTGAGTTGTCGGAACATGTTTTGTTTGAAGGATATCTATGTCTGTAATAACTAAATTTATCTTATGGGTCACGGTATGGGACGTGATATTTAAACTATTCGGTAATAATAGTTGTTATGGAATTTCTTTGAACAATCTGTTTCGCCCAGTGCCATGCCCCGATGATTCCACCATCGGTTGGGGTGTGACAAAAAATGTAAGACCCTAATACGTAATAATTCAAAAACGACGCAGCGGAATTATGAGCTCAAAAATTTCTTTCATTATTCCTTATATAACTTATTTGAAAGTTCGTTTCTAGAATAACCAACACTTTATTAAAACGATTTACAACATTCATTCTTAATTATCCCATCAATGAAATATATAATCTCCAGTTATGTGACTACTCTTCCCGTACAATTCTTGCTCTTGACTCAATCTTCAATCCTCCAATACTTTATACCGATGTTAGTCTGTGCAACCTACATTCACCACAAACATGCACATCATTAAAATTTGGTGACTACAATACATAAACTATCATACGTAATTAAAACGCCGCATTCTTTCTATTCATGCAAGTCCTTTCGACCATTCTTCCACGTACAATCTAGCATTCCAATTCCTCAAAACTTCACAACGGATTTCAATAGTATACCTGCAAATCTCATTTCTTTCTCAAGGCATATGATTAGCAATTTAATACTCAAAGGTTTTGAAGCTATGTATACATCTATTCAAGCCTCATTCCTTCGTGTACCATAAATACTACATCGTGCCTACATACATCCGTGTGTGTACTTTTAGTCACCTAATACATACACCCTTACATATGTACATGCAAACATACTTATGTACATACATACTTACATACTTACATAAATACATAAATACATTCATACCTACATACTAGCTCTTAAATACCACTTACATAATTCCTTATGATTTACTGACGTATCCTAATTACAAACCTCCATGTAATAAGACATGTACGAACAAACTTATATATATACTCACTACTATTCATGATTACTTATAAGTTTAAGCTATTGGAATGAAGTTAAATCTATACATACATACCCACATACTTAATTCATTTCCCCGCATACTCGCACACACATCCCGTTCTTACTCACACGTCATAAACGCTTTTTAAATATCTTTCGGGTATGTTTCGGATCTTAAGAATGAGTTCCATACTCACCCGTAACTTACCAAGCCATTTGGTAGGGTTGAGGTACATTATAAAAATTTAACAGGCTTGGAATGGGTTCACAGGGTCCGAATACGAAGAAAAACGAAGAATTGCATAAACTTTTTATTTTGTATCTGACCTCCACCGGGCCATAAAATCCTTACGGTGACAACCTACTGCCTTACGGTGGAAGGATGGCTTTAGTGCCTACCGTAGCTTATGCTGGCTACCGTAAGCTATGGTACTGCCTAAATCAGCTTTCCATTTTAATACCAAAACTCGCATAACTTGTTTGTTTTGCATCCGTTTCACTTGAAACTTGTTTTTAATTGTCCGTAAAACATTTCCCTACATAATTAACTAAAAACCCTTACCTCGGGTCCTTATCCTTTATAAATTACATTACCGTTACACGATTCATGGATATATGTTCGACCCGTTTGATTTCGCCATGCACTTTTCGTTACCTTGTGAACTATTAACAACTTATTACGACTTTCCTTTCCATTTACTTACCTTCTCTATCATTCCTACAAGACTCCTAACCTTCATAAATAGACTTTAATTATATACTAAGAAGTGAGGTTCGGAACTCACTTACCTTGTGCATCCATGTTCGTAACCGCTTCCTTGCCTCATCCAAGAGAACAAACACGCGAGTCTTCCAGATGAATGCCCCGGAGGCAGCACAGAATGATAATGTCATAATAGGTACTTTCCTGATCAACGATGTTTATGCTAGAATTTGTTTGCTTCTTGCGCAGATAAGTCTATTGTAGGCAATAAATGTTGTAAATTATTGAATCTGCCTGTTAGATGGATGCTTTATATCCATTAGGAATCACTCTTTTCTAATATCCTTGTGGCGAGCTTTCAAGCTATCCCAAATCACCAATATGACAAAGACAGATGTGACATTTTGATCCCCTGTCAAAAAAGGTAATGGACTAGGTCCAAAACTTAAATTCCATTGATAGTCCTTTTGTGACCTAGGCTAAATATAATTGATATACATTTAAATAACATTCATTAGGAATGTTCATACCATATTTGCCTGTATGGTCTATTCATACCATGGTTAGTATATGTTAGGCCATCAGGATGATGACTAGCTGTTGTAGTGCAACTAAGTAATTGTTTTATTTGGTGTTAGGGAGCAAGTCTCGAGTATGACAAACTCGGATAAGACAATCGTCAATCACGTCATTGATGATACGACTCATGCCAATGATGCTACAATTGTGAACCTCAAAATGAACAGAGATGTTCTCCAAGCTATGATTGACACAACTGTTGGAAAAGCTGTGAAAATGATCATGAAAAAGTTCAAAGAGCCCAATGCAACTTGCTCCAAATCCCATTTAAAACCACACTTCTTTACTAATGAGAAAGATCTCGTTCATACCTCGAATACAAAGAATGAACCAAAAAGGAAAAGGGAGAAAGATAACTCCCCGACTTCTAAGAAAAAGGGTAAGCTAGAGCTCAATAAAAACCAACAAACGTCCAATAAGAAACCTGTATGCAAGACTTGTTGTAAAAGACACTAGGGACAGTGTCGAATGGAACAAAGGCCAAGACTGTGTGGCATCTGTAAAAGCACTGGTCACCCGTCTCATGAATGTGGGGACATAAAGAATGCAGTTTGCTTCGGTTGTGGAGAGAAAGGCCACATCAAGACTACATGCCCTAAATCTATCAAGGGAAGTACGGCTAAGAATAGAAAGCCTAAGAATGAAAGCGCTTAAACTCTCCCGATGAATGCCCGAGGCAATTCATATCAATAATGACATCAGGTACATTCCTTATCATTTATCAGTAATATAAATGCTAAGAGTTCTGTTTTTTATTCGGGTACCAATAAATCCTTCATAAATTGTACGCATAGCAAACTTTTAAAATTTTCACATAAGAACCCCAAATATTAAGTGTAAGGTAAAACTTACAGGCGAAAATCATAGGAACCATTTCTTCTATTATTATTAGAAATCTTCAATCGTGAAATACAAGAGTACTCTCTCTCTCTCTCTCTCTCCAGATGGAGTACGTCAATATATGTTAATTTATTTTATTATCTCATTAATTTCTATCATACCAGACTGTATGATAAAAGCGCCATATGAGGATTGGTGTATCTTAAAATGTTCCGGAGATTGCTTCCATGCCTGGTCAGTATGGAGGTTTAATGCATGGAACCACCGAGATATCCCAATGGTCATATTGTACCAAAGTCAGCAAATGGTATTCAAAGAAGATATCCAATATAGAAATGTCCAAATAAGGGTCAGTAATTAAGGTATCCATTCATTCGTAAAGTAAATGTGTCATTTATCTGACACATGCAATAATAGATGAGCCGAAGCTTGAGATTTAGAATATCTCTGTGATTTCCATGTGTCTTGATTATCTTCTCCAAAGAACTACCCTATTTACCATCAACTTGATTCTAGGGACTTGTATCTGGTTTGTATTATGTGTGAGGGCACTTGGCATGATCCTAGAAGCCCTCATAACACCTGGAATGATCTCACAAATCCTCCAAACATTATAAATAGAGGTGATTTCATTTAAAAAATTCACACCATTTCTGGAGTTCTTGCTCTCTCTCTCTCTCTCTCTCTCTCTCAAATCTAAGGATCCTGATCATTTGGAACCTCCTTTTGAGTTCTTTTCAGTTCTAAGGACCACTTGTAAGTGTTCCTTTCATGCTTGGTTATTTTATTTGGCTTTTAAAGCCGAAAAGTCAAGCGTTTACGATAAACGCTTTGACTTTTAGTTAGACCTTGTATGGTCAAGCCATGGTGCACAACGAACATGGCTACGTGATCGTAATTAGGTAGGTGTTAAACCTTCAAAAGAGCACCTCCTAATTATCACGTTTACTTAGTTAATTGTCGGGTCAAAGTAATTAAAATAAAAGTCAAACGGGTTAGTTTTTAAATAAAATTCATAACTGACAATATAGAAGCTGTAAAGTCAGTTTTATCACTTTAATAACTTGGTAAATATTAATTGAACTTGTCTAAGCATGTTCAACCCAAAAATTCTGAGTTTAGGATCGGTTCGCAACCGAAAGTCGCAAAAGTTGACTTTTGCTTTGAATTTCAGTTCTGACCCAAATTAGCTTAGTTTAATTATGCCTTAGGGTTCTTTTGTGACCATATTATATGTTAGTATAACCCTCTGAGTTTATACTACATGGTCCTTTAGAATTAGAGTTCATATGCATGTTTCCATTATTTGCTTAAAAGTTGACTATTATGCCCTTTTGATATAAAAACGAGATTTTTGAAAATGTGAGAGGACAAAAACTTTTATTACTGATTTATAAACATGTCTTGAAAATTTGACATCAGTTCGTGGTCTAAGATAGAAGTTATGCGCAATATCGTAAAACCAAAGCTTTTTATTAATTAAATAGCGTTTTTAGTATAAATCATATTTAAACCCAAATTTTGACACCAAACTTTCTATCCACTGATATAATATAATATTTAGAGATTTTTGGAAATTTTTATTAAATTTTATATTGATGATATTATTGAGTTCTAGCATAGGCTCGGTAATTGACGATAAAGCCCTTTATGTTAATAAAATGAGTTTAACATATGATTTTGCATACCAAACCTTTTCCTACTGATATCATAAGTTAAATAGAATATTTTAGACACTTAAGACTGATCAAAATCTCAGATTTCCTTAAACAACCCGGATATCGTCAAATACCCACTTTTATGCGAAATAAGCGCATAGTATGGTTTAAAACCATATTTAGCACCTAAGACTTGTTACCTACTGATTTTAAAAATAAATTTTTATACTTTAACAGTAAGTATAAGTCTTGAACTCAGATTTCCAAATTTGACCTCAAAAGCATATGTGAAATGACCAAAATGTCCCTACGGTGCATAGTTTGGCCATAAATGATTAAATACACATATGTATGATATCTTACTGATATAACAACATAAAATAAATATTTTTACAGAATGTTTTGGACCAGAATTTTAGTTTGCTATTTAACCTCTTTTATAAACATTAAAATGACCAAAATACCCTTAAGGGGCTTAAATTGGTTTTAAATTTGTTTTGGGCATAATGGAAGATATCCTACTGATATCACAACATATTTTAAGCATAATAACTTATGGAACTTGTAAGTGACTCATTTGGTTACCCATTATGCATATTTGCGTTCGGTACGGTTTATGTAACTAGTTTGCATAAATTAACCGAAACGGGTCAAACCTTATCATTTTTAATTCAAAATCCAGAATGTGTTTAGTTTACCCACTTTATACAAGTCTTCATACATGTTGGGTCTAAATCACATTCTAATCCGGTCTTCGCTTGATCTTGCGTTTTGAACCGTAAACCTTTCTTTAAAACTAACCGGTCTAAGTTATAACTTAAATAAGACCCGTTAGGAATCTAATAGGTTATTGAAACCTTCATTCCAGATTAGGAGCCCGGTAAAAGCTACTTGTACTTGCTGATTTGATATACGACTGAGAATAAATTTATATTTTAGCTCAGGTAAATACTTTTAACTTATTTTCCCTTATACAGGCTTGGGATACGGTATTTAATAATACCGCTTGGTCGGGTATTGAATATTTAATCGATTAGTGGTTAAATCATTGAGATAACTCGTTTTAATCTATTTTGTTTTGATCAAAGCATTGGGGGTTAATGACCATGTCCTGGATATCCTCGGCTCATTTATTAACAAATGGCCACGACTTAAGCACGGGGTGTAGGCATACACCTGTCCGTTGCGTATGTATAAAGATATAACCACGTGTGAGAATAACTCCTTGTGGGACTATATTAGTCGTGTGTCTATTAATTTTGACTCGGTTTCTATATCGGGCCCTGAATGTACGACAAACATGTGAATCTGTATACAAGATTATTTTAATAATTATCCCAAGTTATAAAAGAATATTTGTGCCTAGAGCATTCAAATAAATTTTCTTAAATGTTTTCAAAAGAGTCGGTTAATCGTATTTACTAGTGTAAACTGGCGTATTTTTCAAAAAGACTAAGTGCAGGTACTATGCGTAATGGGCTGGAACTCCTGAGTATTAAATAAAAGTTTTGCAAGCTTTTGATACTTAAAGTCTGTTGAACAATAGTTTCTTCCTGTTTTAGATCCGCCTGTGGATCCATTTACAAACCGTTGTATAATATTTTATTGTACTTTCAACTCGATTTGTATATTTTACATTCAAGACTTCCGTTGTGCATTAAACTGTGATTACTTGACTATGATGATATCAACTACGTCACGGTACTCCCCACCGGGCCCACCGGTAATACATGGAAATATCGGGGTGTGACATATGATTATCCATATCATAATCTTCACTACTATAAGTGGGTTTCATCCAAAATCATCAAATCACTTAGAATCTTGCATAGTTCATGTTTTATATGGCGATTCTAACACATATACAAGATCAATTTCATACAAACTCATGGATTGATCATAACCCACTTGATAGCAACATCATCAAATCATAAATTACAACTTACCACATGTTTATATGGTGTTATATAGTGATATATATATAGTGTTATAATACACTTCTCACACTTCTGGATTAATGTACAGGATCCCTACCATATATATATAGGGGACGGTTTAAATGAGAACGCTAAATATTGTGAGAACCGTGAGAACAAATGAAAAAACCGCGAGAACTTGGTCAAAAACAATTCAAATTCAATTTTTTTTTCTACACTTATCATTATTATTCGAATACAATGTTAGAAATTTAATTTATACGTTTAAATTTACGTGAATTCGTAAATAAATAAAATTTATACATGTGTAAGTTTGCCATTTACACATGTGTAAGTTTGCCATTTACACATGTGTAAATCTCTTATATTTACACATGTGTAAAAAATCTAAAAAGAGTGATTTTGAAAGGAGAAGTGAATTCTTTGATGTTGTAAATTCTTTTTTTTTTTTTTTTGATGTTGTATCCTAATTACAATGAGGTTTGTATTAAAAAGTTGGTTTTGATTGGTTTCTTCATTCGTTCTCACGGTTCTCGCAATATTTAGCGTTCTCAAGATAACCCTCCCCTGTATATATATATATATATATATATAGGATTAGGTTCAAGAGTGAACACTAGTATAGGTTGTGAACTGAGTGAACTAATCCTGGCCATACACGTGTGTAGATCAATGGCCAGGATTTGTTCACTCAGTTCGCAAATACACTAGTGTTCACTCTAGAACCCCACCCTATGTATATATATATATATATATATATATATATATATATATATATATATATATAAGTAGAGGATCCTGTACATTAATCAAGAAGTGTGAGAAGTGTATTATAACACTATATATAACACTATATAACACCATATAAACACCATATAACACTATGTAACACCATATAACACCATATAACACTATGTAACACTATATAACAATACATAATAAATATAACACTATATTTTGTCTGATAGCATGTCTATGATAGATGTATAGTGTTATATATTGTTATATAGTGTTATATAGTGTTAAATCGTGTTACATAGTGTTATACGATATTTATATGGTATTATATAGTGCTATAATACACTTCTTGATTAATGTACAGGATCCCTACCCTATATATATATATATATATATATATATATATATATAGGCGAAGGATCCATTAGGAACCGACCTTTATTGCGAGAACCGCGAGAACCAATGTGAATACAACCAAAAATACCTAAAAATTCTAAATAAACACATAAAAAATTTTCTTTTTTATATATTTTTTATGAAAAAATCGCTGCTTTTCATTATTAAAAAAAATTAAAAATAAAAAAACATTTTGTGTGTTTTTTAGATTTTTTTTAAAGATTTTTTAGGGGTTTAGTTTTTAGGATTTAGCTTGGGGGGGGGAGGGGGGTTTAGTGTTTTTTTTTTGGAGGGGGGTGGGGGGTTTAGATTTTTTTTTTTTTTTGGAGGGGAGGAGGGGGAAGGTTTGGGGGGTTCGCTTTTTGGTGGTGTAGTGGGTTTATTTTGTTGTGTTCAAATTGGTTCTCGCGGTTCTCACAATAAAGGTGGTTTTCGCAATAAGGTTGAGTTATTTTCAGAACCTTATTTTTGTGTGAGAACTGACAAAACCAAAATTATCCACTCATTTTTTAATTCTAAAAACTTTTAAAATAAATAAAAAGTATATAATAGTAATTTTTCAAATGATTTCTCTCTCTTGTTTGTTTAATTAATAAATTAATCAATAATTAATTCTCTATGTTCTTTTAATCATGTTAAGTTAATGATTAAACTCATCTATTCAAGTCGTTTATTTCCTCTAAGACCACATGTAATGGGGCTTTATAAGGGTATGAAATATTTTGATAATGCCCATACACCATTACTCATGGGCATTATAAGGGCATGAAGAGTGACGGGCATTTCTAGAATAGTGCCCAATAAGAAGGAAAAATAAGGAAACTAATAAATAAAAGGGCGTTATGAAGTCTTAACCATTACATGAAACATTTTGATGGTGATGTGGCAAAAAATGCCCCTTAAAGGTCATTAACCATTACCCATGGTCTAAAACTAATTAATTACGTATATGTAAATTTTTAAACTCACCATCATTTTTACTTTTAATAATGAACATCTATTTGCATGCATGTAATTTTTCATATTGATTCTATATATCTATTTGCATATGTAAATTATCATACTGGTTATATATTTTATTCAAACTCGTCCTTTCTACATACATACAAGTCTTCATACTAATAATAAAAAGGTAAAATAAACAATATAATCAAAGGTAAACAACACCGGTGAATCTAAACAACTTTAAACTTTAGCTTTTATATACGTCTGTTAAATTATTTATAAAATTACAAACTAAACTAAATAGTTCTGTATTATTTAAATCAATAACTTTAAAGAAAGAACGACTATTTCTTTGTAGAACCCAATTTTACATATGTGTAAATTAACTCTTTACATATGTGTAAACTTGTTTTATATGTGTAAATAAACAATTTTACATACATGTAAATAATACAAGATGTTCATAACTATGAAGATCAAAGAAAAAATGAACAAAGAAAAAATAAAATTGAAAAATAGTAATTATGTTATTCCCGTTTAAAAAAGGAAACATTTTATTCCTCGAATACATTTATTTATATGGCAAATTTAAATTTCTTATCAAAACTCATTTTTAATCAACATGCACATGCGTTCTGTCAAACTATAACTACTTTTCTTTGACAATATTTGTGCAACTTAAAATGATTTTCAGATTGAAGGTAAAAATAGAATTTCATGAATTATTTGCTCAAAAACTAAAAATAATATTTAAAAAGAGGGGGATTGAGACATGCGTTTTGTCAAACTATAACTACTTTTCTTTGACAGTATTTGTGCAACTTAAAATGATTTTCAGATTCAAGGTAAAAATAGAATTTCATGAATTATGTGCTCAGAAACTAAAAATAATATTTAAAAAGAGGGGGATTGAGAAATAGCAATCATGTTCTACCATCTACTCCCAAACAATTAAATAATACAAATTAAAACTTTAGACTTGTGACTTTCATATTGATATCACAAAATCTAACCTGGACACACAAACTAACAAACCAGTTTTGCATCAGTGGTTTGATGTAAAAAAAATGTTCCGAGATTAATCTTTTTGTTGAACCATGGTAATAGAACGAATATATATATAGTGTGAGGTTTATTGGGGAACACTAAAAAAGTGGGGAACAGTAGGGAACCGACTCAAACGAACTACGATTGGATTCATTCCAGCGGCGTTGGAACCGGCTCGTCGAACCCTAACGAGGATCTTTTAACCCTAAATCATCACCCCTAAACCCTAAATATATTAGGGTTTCGCTTTTAGGGTTTAGCTTTAAGGTTTAGCTTTAGGGTTTAGCTTTAGGGTTTAGGGTTTAGCTTTAGGGTTTAGCTCTAGGATTGAGGGTTTAGCTTTAAGGTTTAGCTTTAGGGTTTAGTTTTAGGTTAGCCTTTAAGGTTAAGCTTTTAGGGTTTATAGTTTAGATTTTACGGTTTAGTTTAGGTTTTAGCCTTACTTTTTAGCTTTAGGGTTTTGAGTTTAGGAGTTAAGATTTAGGGTTTAGGGTTAAGAGATCCTAGTTAGGGTTCGACGAGCCGGTTCCAACGCCACTGGAATGAGTCCAATTGGAGTTTGTTTGAGTCGGTTCCCCATTGTTCCCTAATGAAACTTCCCCTATATATATATATATATATATATATATAGTCGGGACTTAGAGAAAACGGTAGAAAGTGTGAGAACGCTTATGGATCGACCGATCAAAATAATCTATGGACTAGATTGGCGCGGTGGCGTTTTCGTAAATAACATCAATTTTATTACGTGGACGCGCTTCATTAAGGGTAAAACCGTCTTTTAACTACTCCAAACAAAACGTCATGTCATGAAAATAAAACGCCAAACAAAAATCACACACCATTCTAACTAAAAACGTTATTAGATATAAAACGCCAAACTTAATTATAATAAAATCCCGCCTAAAAAACGGCCAAAAAATCCTGTATATACAACAACTCAGACCATCAATTAAAAACACACACAAAATCCCCAAACGCCATATTTAATATTTACCATTCGTCTGATAAACGCCAGAAAACCCAAACATTAAATATCTTGTTATGAATACAGTTTAGCTGTATGGGGTGGACAGCATTGTCAGTTATCTTTCTTAACTGAGGATTAACAATGTTGTCTATCACCATACAACAACACTTTATTGATTTTAGCATGATCAAATTTACAGTTTTAATATGGTTTATTTAGTGGCGTTCTTTTTCTCGGTAAAACGCCAAAAAAGATAACATTTTGGCTCAAAGGGTGTAAACTCAATAACATTTTGCTGCATAAGATGGACAACTATTATAGAAAAAGAGGCTGATTTCAGACTTTGTGTTTCCAAACGGTGACAAAAAATATTTCAAAAAACAAAAATAAAAAAAAATCATACGAAAGTCGAAACAGCCAGTGAAGATGCTTCAAAAGAAGAAAGAGACTGGTGACAGTGAAGATTTGGAAGATCAATATTTATTTTGTTTAATTTTCTTTTTCAGTTGATTGTTATATAATAACAACGCCATATCTAATAAAAACGCCAAAAAGCCAAATGCTTGTCAAAAAGCCAACATGCCATAAAACGCCACAAAAATTACCAAACTATCATAAAATTACTTTGGACAAGTATTATAAAAAACCAAAAAAATAAAAAAAAAATAAAAACAAACTTGAAAATGTAACTAGAAACAGTAACTACAAATCAATAATATTGAAGATAGGGAAAATTTATTATATTAGAATCTAAAACACCAAACTTGAAAGATGGGACGTGTTACAGACTTCAGAGATAAAGCTCGTCAAAAACAATAATTACAAACAGTTGCTGAAAAGACGAATACTTTATTATAATAATGCACCGCCTAACTTAGGCGCCAAAAAGACATCCTATAAAATGATACGTCTCAGCAACTTCCATTTGATCAAACCAAAAAAACAAACATCAATACTACTAAATACCACTCACTGTAAAACGGCAAAAAATAAAAAAAATCAAAGATGGCTAATATGCTTTCTTGGATATTCAGTATTGTTATTCGTGAAGTTTCACTGAATGAATTGTTAGCAGAGGCGAGTAACTCAGTAAGATTTTGCTGCATGAGATGGACAAAAATTCAAGAAAAAGATACTGATACCAGTCATATGGCATTTTGTATTTTTTGTTCTTAAAGAAGTCTTGGATGAAGAGAAGAGCTCAATGACACTGAAGAGTGGGATGATTATAAAGATGAAGATCAACACGAAGAAAAAGCGAAAAACCCACCCACACGTCATAGATCTATGTCCCCGAACATCCACAAAAAAGCCACTTCAACAGACGAGCAGGCAAAATAATCAAACCGATAGGTTTGTTAAGTTTTACATAAAACGCCATATTTTTTGTGACAGTTCTTGTACTATTAAAGAAGAGAGAGACTGATGACAGTGAAGATTGTGAAGAGAGATCCGATTAGAATTTTTAATTTATTTTCTTCGCTTGTATTTTTTTTCCTGTGGCTGAAATATAATCTAACAATTGTAAAACGCCAAGATACCACAAACGCCAAAATGTATATAAAAAATAATAGAACAATGGGCCATCTTGTTTAAAACGCCTTAAAAACGCCATTCAGATAGATTTCCTGACCCCCCTGGGTTCCAATGGCATACGATTTGAAAAACGCCATAAACGCCAAAATGTTGATACGATGAAACCATTAAACGCCATTAATTATTGAATTTGGTAAACGCAAAAAATCTTAGACCCCAAAAATTTAAACAATATTGGGAAAAGCGGAACTGGAAAAGGAGAAAATGAAAGGACAAAAAAG
The DNA here is from genome assembly GCF_002127325.2 of Helianthus annuus. Taxonomy (NCBI): domain Eukaryota; kingdom Viridiplantae; phylum Streptophyta; class Magnoliopsida; order Asterales; family Asteraceae; genus Helianthus; species Helianthus annuus. The sequence continues at coordinate 35,677,919 of NC_035446.2, read as the reverse complement.
CCCTCCGCCCTTCTCTATGCCGTGTGACACGTGTTGGGCCAGGATGCGTTCTCACCATTCTCACACTTTTGAGCGTTTTCTCTCTCTCTCTCTCTCTCCCTCTATATATATATATATATATATATATATATATATATATATATATATATAGGTAAAGGGTACTGTACAAATTCCTTTATCGTACATTACATACGCTACAATCTCAGCCGTCAGATCATCTCCCCGCAATGAAAATCGCATGTTGTTTTTTTTTTAATAATTTCGCATGTGATAATTTTGATGAAATAGCAGGTGTTTTTTTTAACAATTTCGCATGTGGTAATTCAATTTCGCATGTGATAATTTTGATGAAATAGAAGGTTGTTTTTTTTAACAATTTCGCATGTGGTAATTCAATTTCGCATGTGATAATTTTGATGAAATACCAGGTTGTTTTTTTGTAACAATTTCGCATGTGGTAATTCAATTTCGCATGTGATAATTTTGATGAAATAGCATGTTGTTTTTTTGTAACAATTTCGCATGTGGTATTTGATGAAATCGCATGTGTATAATCTGTGTGTGTTACTGTTCATCTTCTTCGATTGTTGGTCGATCATTGTCAGTCTTCTTCCGTTTGACCCTTACAACTCCCAAATTAGTAGTTCTTATTATCGATATCACACCAAAAGTAACCAAGGGAGGTTGGGGAAGAAGAATTTCAGGTTTTTGATTTACGGTTTGATTTTGAACTATCATCGGTCAATTACAGAGATCTATGACCTCGCAATGACGTTTTTAACCTTCCTGGTATGATTTAGATATATTAAAATGATTAATTTAATCATTTAAATTAGTTTTGCCCGCGTTTGATCGATTAAAGATCGTACGGCTGAGGGCATCACGTACATAATGTAGGATAACAGGTATTGTACGTTAACCGGCCTCTATATATATATATATATATATATATATATATATATATATATATATATATATATATACCGAAAAATATAGTTAAGAAAATGTGTTAATTGTTCATATATGGTGCAAGCTCTAACTAATTTATGCATTTGGAATAAGGGACCTTGTGGATACGGATATGTTTATGACTAGATCATGTACAAAAAAGCTCTACATACGGTGGTTTTAACGTCTTTCTGGAGCATCTTGAAACAAAGGAAAGCTCGAGTATTCGACCAAGCTCCGTGTTCAATTTAGACGGTCATTGGGGAAATGAAGACTTTAAGTCACCTATGGGTTAAGCATAGATCCAAACAAGAAGGTCTGGAGTAGCAGGTTTGGAAGGGTTTTAATTTGAATAAGGTGGGATGGTAATGTTGGTGCAGGCTTTGTTAAAATGAGCTGATGTATTGGTTTTCCTTTTTGTATTATAATTATTAGTTACCTGCTAGTCTTTTGTTGAGTTAATAAAAATTACGTTAGACGTTCAAAAAAAAAATTATTCATATAATAAAACTCCATTCTTATAATTGCTGCCATATTTTCAGTGGTGTAGGTTTCCTTCATGGCTTCACCATGTTTCTTGTAAAGGTCTTGTTGGGCATGGTATTTCCACAGTTTTTCATCATAAATAGATTTTGGTGCTCTGGATAGCACGTCCTCTAAGGAGTTTACATTAGTGGCGCTGCTTTCAATTAAGGGTACTCGGTCTGGGGAATGTCCAGCCCCATCGAGCACCGGCGACGCACCCCCACACCATCCAGTAAGGCTCGTCGTCATCCTGAACGGCGGCAATGGCGAAGCTTGATCCGAATAACGGGGGGGTCGAAAACGAATATACCCAAAAATTTCTATAGAACCGGGGGGTCGAAAACGTATATACCCAAAAATTTCTATACGAAAGCTACATATATAACACTACTAAACGAAAAGTTCGGGGGGTCGAGCGCCCCCCGCCACCTTCTAAGCTACGCCCATGAACGGCACGGGTGCGACGTTGGAGACGGGAGGTAAAGGACAAAATTGTTGCATCTTTTTCTCACACACACATATACATACAACATGTACATATATATTTTAGGCCCATCCCCCATTTCGTTAGATCCATCTTCTTTGCCCCATCCTCACACCCATCCTACGTGGCGTTGACGTGGAGAGTCATCCTCCAAGGATGAGTCTCACCCATACCGAGTAACCTAACATTCCATCAATGGTAACCATATATATCTTGGTCCTCAATCTTGTGCCACGACCTCTTGTACATGTGCTTACCGTTATATGTGCTTTATTTTCTGTAGGGGCTACCTGCTACCATTGTGTGATAGCTTATGGATTTTGTTGGTTGAAAACATATAGGCGCTTATTAACAAGGACATATTTTATCATATGTCCTTGATTGTAATATTTATCGTGAACAACAACAAACATTAAAAAGAGATGAACTTTTCAATAAGATGGTAGAAAAGGAGTGGCTGAATAGGTTTTCTTAATAGAACTAATTTTGCTTGGTTTAAGCTTGTTTGAAACCTAACAAAAATAATAGACATTGAATATAAAAAGTTAAGGATACGAAAGATACCACCGATTTATAAAGGTTTAAGTGAAAGATTCTCTAATTCGAGAGTTTCTCCGGTAGAAAACCTTCTCTTAGACAGAAGAGATCATTGGTACATACTCCTTCAATAATTCAAGGTAGTACCCACTATCACTATAGTTTCTCTTTACGTTTCTTCACCAGTCCAAGGTAGTGATCACCCTCTTCACTCCACACCATGTGGCTAGCAGTATATTTCTTGCACATCACTATATCACAATGGTGGACACCGACACAAGAGTATCTTCTTAATAGTATTTTACAATAATTACCAATCAATGGTGAGACTCCCTACAAATGTATTACTCAACACGCTAGTACTAACCCCACGTATACAAGAATTGAATGTTGAAGTTAAAGCACAACTTCTTTTTTTCTTGATCTTTGATCTTTAATCTCTCCTTGATTGGATGTGTATATATTCAGGGAGCTAGAGACATATTAGTTGTGTATTTGAAATTTATGAGCATAAGGGGTATTGGTGCATATTATGTGTGTCTACCACTGTGTGAATAGACTAGATAGTGTGTGTGTTGAATATTGTGTAGAGTTGAGTGTTTAGAAGTTAAGGAGAACACTCATACGCACGATTAACTCATACGTGCTTATGAGGGCTCATACTCGCACATGAGCCACATGCTCATGAGGTGGCCTATAAATAGAAGCTCTTACGCATATATGAGATAAGTTTTGGGGAAAAGCTAGAGAGATGTGTTGATGCTCTCTTTAGCTTGTCAATGATGTATACTCTTTCGGCATGGAATGGAAATTTCTACTTATGGTTATTCTAACGAAATTTCTACCAATTAGTTTTATCTTATCCAAACTTCTGTCTAAACGAGTAGGATGCAAATATCACATGTTCTAACAGTGGTATCAGATCTACGATATTGATTCAATCCAACTAACCGTCAGTTGACTCACCCACTCTCTTGATTTTGTAGTTTAGACGTAAAAACAAAGGTGCAAACACATTTTTATCAAAATTGAAGGTCAATTCATGAATGAAAAGTCAAATTGAAGCCATAGGATTGACCAAAATTGATTTTTGGCACCTGTCTGTGGAAGAATCATCATCAAATTCGAAAAATAAAGATTTTGGATCGAAGTGATAGAAGTGAGTGTATTATCCAAGCAACTAACCCGGTAGTATGATGGGACTTAAGTGATAGAAGTGAGCGTATTATCTAACATCAACATTTACTGAAAACTGTTTCATATCCCCTGCAAGGATATGGGTTTGTGAAATCTGCCTCATATCCCCTACAAGGATGTGGGTTTATGAAAATCTGTTTATTTGTTTGTTTGTTTGATTGTCCCCACCGGACGCATGCTTGTTTTGAGAGAAGTGAACTCACCTTGATTTGCTCGGTATGACTAGTTACTTGTTCACACTTAATCAGTCAAAGCCTATGGTGTTCATGTACACATAATCAGTTTACATTCACATTGTTCATGTATAATCATAGTGTGCATTCATAGCAAAGATCATCACATAACCGATAGCAATCTTTCAAATCTTATGCAAGTCATAAACTATATAAATGGTTACAACCGTTCTGTTTGTTTACTAACAGCATCTCCACGAAGAGTCCATTCTTCGTGGGATGCTCTATGGAGAAGGATATACTTCGTCGAGGAATGAAGATGACGAAGAATCAGGATTGTTCGTCAAAGGACAGTCGTCGAAGAACCATGTGAGTGATGAACCCCTCTTGGCGAAGAATCCATTCTTCGTCAGGGGTGATCGCGATGAAGTACCCCACTTGTTCGACATGGTCTTGTCAACGAAGATTCAATTCTTCGTCGAAATGGGTACTTCATGGGAGGGAACCTTCGTCGCTGCACTAACAGTTTTCATGATTTACCTTAATGCCCAGAACATCAATCATCACCAATCATTGACCCTAATCATCAGTTAATAGTTACATCTTAACACATATTCAACAACAATTCGTGCAACACAAATCTTTCCTAAAGTTTTCTGTCATTAACAAGCAACTATTCATATATACATCTAGATCTGATTGCTTCACAACAGTCTCGAAATCCAATTATTCTAACCACAGTTCTATTCAACAGGATCCCATGTTTAATTTTTAGCACAAACTTGTTCCATACACCAAACCTTATATTACTATGTTTATTTCTCATGCATATGAACGACCCTTATGATGATTCATACAAACCCAAAGAGATTCGAAAGGACAATCACAAACAACCAATAGACAATTTGATTAATACACAATAGGCACACTAACCGTGTTATGAGATGAAGAGGGAACAAAAAAGAAGGATCCAATCTTGAGGATTGGCTGCCGACGATTGCTAGGGTTCGTAATATGATGAGGTTCTGTGATATAATAACACCCTACGTGTGTTTATGTTTACATAAGGGAACCGGGCCCTTCCTATGCTTCGTAGGTAACTAGGCCAACGAAGACCCTCACTGGCAACGAACTCTTAATGACGAAACCTCACAAGTGGCGAACTCTCAATACTTCGCCAAAGGGAGTGACGACGAAGAACCCTCTTCGTCGAGGTGGAAGTTGTGACGAAGAACAAGAATGTCTAATATTAAACAGCTCTAAATTTCATCTAACAACCAAACATAACAACCTAATATTTCAATCATTCATATATCATGCACAAGTTACCACATTTAACAAATTATGAAAACAGAATTGTGAACAAGCAACGCGTAGAGGAAGGACCTTGAAATCTCGGGTTGTCACAAATTTCGTCTTTTTACCTCTAAATTCAAAATTATTATATTAAAAAAACAAAAATAAATTTAGAAAACCGATTATTATATTATATATACACACACTCTATCTATCTCACCTCTCTCTCTACCCTTCTTTCACTCCTCTCTCTCTTTCTATCTCTCCCTAGATTTCAAGCCACTACCGCCCTCATAGCCACCACCATCCCCACTTGTGACAACTCGTATTTCAGAACCTATCTTTGTGTTTAATGTGACGTATATAAACTCTATGTGACTAATTGATATGTTGGTTTTAATGAATAAATGTTACATGTTATGTGAATGTGTGTAATGTATGTATATAATGTAGTCGCACAACACTAGCCCAATCGTACAAGCTCATTCGAGCCACACTCTTTGTACTCGAAACCCAAGGGCAGCCCATGAAGGGTTCGGCCCACTCCCTTAGTTCGTATAACACCAAGGGTGTTAGCATAAATCCTACACTTTGTCAAAACACACAAAGTTTAGCAAACCCTAAATCTCTCTTCCTCTCTCTCGAAGCCAACGGTCACATCCCTCTTCCTCGAAGACTTTCTTGATTCGGATCATCCTTGTTATACCCTCTCACCGGTTAGTGTTATATCATTGTTTGATTTTGATATGATTGATGTTTGTTCAACGAGTGGCTATGTGTTATTTGATGCTTGATGTTTAAAGTGTCATGTTAGTAAAATACTTGATGAACAATCTGTTAGATCATTATAAGGATCGATGAATGCTTTGATGTTGATATAGATAACTAAGAACCGAATGGATGTAATATAATCGGCTGTATGTATGTGTATTCGGACCAATGATATGATCGAGCATGAGGTGTTGTATGATGATTTGAAACCAATGATTTGATAGTCTAATGTATAAGTTATTGTTTATGCTTTAAATATGATTAGGATTCATAAGAATTTGATGTTAAAAACCCTAGTTTAGTCGATCATGGTATGATTGGAAACTGTTAATTGAATCTTGCAAATTAATTGGAATTAGTAAACTGATTGCATGAAATTAGGAAAGTTATAACCGGTCGCACAAGGCTAGTCGCACAAGCCGGTCGCACAAGATAAGTATATTAGGGTACAACAGTTAAGGCACCATGTACAACCTCCTAAAGCACAGTCGCACAACATCTTGTGGATCGCACAAGGTTGTGCTGATCGCACAAGATGTTGGGCCGCCCAACATAATAGGTTACATTATGTTGTTGGGCCGAATAGCCCAAAAATCCGATCGTACAAGCTGTTTCGGATCGCACAAGTTGATTTCCTGTTATTTGTTTGGGCCGTGTGAATGTTGGGTTACGTATGTTATTGGTCCGGGTATGTTTTGGATCGCACAACCCGTGGTGAGTCGCACAAGGCTATGCTGGACTCACAACAGGTTGGGCCGGTTAATATTGGGCTTCACTCTTTGGATCGCACAGGACGATTGGGCCTGCACAACCATAACAGCCCAATCATCTATGTCGCACAAGTTAAACATTATGTGGGTACTTGATTGTTAACATGTTCTACGTGTTTGGCATGATCATTATGTGTTTGTAACCTGCTAGTTTATGTGTAAACCTACGTGCACTACTTGAACCTAGACCTGACTTGTATGGTAACCATGTTAGGATGTGGTTGACCACATATAGCTCAAGTAACCTTTTTGTGAATCTACCGAGCTAACCTAAGGTAAGTTCACACTTTCTATAAGGCATGGGATTCCCGATGGTTGGGAATGGGTAATTGATTGAAAGGAAACCTACGTGTTCTCTTGGTTAGAATACGTACCTACACCCTCTTAATTGAAGGGTGATAACATTGTTACTAGACCAAAAACTCTATCATTAAGTTCCTCATTTTTATATTGACTTAATCTCCGGGCCAATGGCGAACGGGTCATTAGTTAAATAGCGTTATTAGGTTTGACAAGCCTCACACTGTGTCGTAGAGGACGGGCGTGGACTAATGGATCTGGGCACGTCAATGATGATAGGCATTAACTTAGGGCACCCAACTTTCTCAGTTAGTAGTCGATATGGTAACGGGTCTAGTGGGATATTCATGGGGTAGCCCCCACGGCTATGAGCCAGAGTAAAAGGAATGGTTAATCATGTTTTTTTTTTCAACTATGGGGTAACCCCCACGGCAAGTAAACCAGCTAAAGGAAACTTATGTTTTTGAAACAACTTAAACGAACACCCAACTGTGAACTCGCTCAACTTTGTTGTTGATTCGTTACTATATGCCTTGCAGGTCATTAGGTTGATAGATGGAGCATGCACGAGAAGGAGAGGTCGTTGTGGGACATGGTCTGTTGTGTTCCATGTTAAACAGTTAACTATTAAACTTATGTTTTGGCTTGATACGTTATGCTTCCGCTGATAACTTAAACTTGGTTAATTTCTTTTGGACACCAGTTATATTGTGGTTGGTTTTTATATTTACTTTAATATATTGTTCAATATGATTGGTGACTTGATCCTGGTCATGTCACGCCTCCTGCGGTGATACTCCGCTGGTGGAATTTGGGGGTGTGACAGATTGGCATTGGTTATAGTGAACTTGGTTTTAAAAAGGGAAAAGCTTTTTGACAAAAACCAGACTATAACCTGTACAGTGCTCAGCAATCCACAAGACACTTCGCTCCACGTGCAAGACTCGACACTATAGGTGATATGGTTTATTTTTGTATTGCCTGCCTGTTAGTTAAAGTAGTACATTTGATCATGGTATGGTTAGTTGGTGTAACAATTATTGCTTGAAACCCTGTGTGCTTGCTCTCTTCTGTTATCCCATACTTACGCACTTTCGTGACACCATTCTCACTTGTGTTTACTTCGATGTTAAGATCATGAGTGGACACCTGAACTTGACTCAAGCCTAGCTGACGGCTCTAATCAACGAACGAGTTGCTGCTGAGGCACTCGCAGCAGCTCCAGCAGAAGGTATAACCTGCCATTTCGACCTATCCTAGGATGTTTAGATCCTACTCTTGCAAACTAACTCTCGTGCTTAACCTTTACTTTTCTTTCTCACGCAACAGGTCAGCATGCTCAGCCTCCCGTTTGTACGTTCAAGACCTTTATGGACTGTCAACCTAGTACCTTTAGTGGTACAGAAGGAGCCATAGGTCTTCTCCACTGGTTCGAGAAGCTCGAATCTGTTTTCGAGATGTGTGAATGCCCTGTTTCTAGTAGGGTAAAGTTTGCTACGGGAACTCTCGAAGGTGTTGTGCTCACTTGGTGGAACGCACATGTTCAAATGCTGGGGTTGACCGCTCTAATGCCACCCCATGGAATAACTTCAAGGATCTGATCAAGGAGGAGTATTGCCATCGTGATGACATCCACAAGTTAGAAGTGGAGTTCTACAACCTAAAGATGACGGGGTCTGAAATCGAGGCGTACACTAAGAGATCAAATGAACTAGATGCTTTGTGCCCAACTATGGTGGATCCTCACTGCAAGCGTATCGAGTTATACATCAAAGGATTGGTGCTAGAGATTCAGAGTATGGTGACTTCGGTTAACCTTCTCACGATTCAGCAAGTCATACCACTATCCCACCGTCTCACTGATCAGGCAGTTGAGCAGAACAGGCTGCCAAAGCGTATTAGTGCTACCACTGCATCAGATGCTCCTAGTGACAACAAGCGCAAATGGGATGGAAATTCAGACAAGGGTTTAGCTTTTGTTCAGTCTCAGTCTCAACAGCGAAGGACTAACGACTACAAGAGCCCTTGTCAACAATCTTCTAGTAACCAAGGTCAGGGTGGGTACAAGGGAAGCCACCCTAATTGCAATCGATACAACTTGCACCATAGCGGACTGTGTAGCAAGGGCAACTGTTAGAGATGTAACAAACCAGGTCATGCAGCCAAAGATTGTAGGAGTCTGTATCCTACAAATCAGAGGCGACAGCAGCAGCAGCAGCCTCCGCAGAATCAGCGTCAACAGCAACAACAAGGGATGCTTTCAGTGTGGTGCTGAAGGCCACTTCAAAAGAGACTGCCCCAGCTGAACCCGAATCAGAACAACAACAACAACCAGGGAAATGGAAACAACAATGGGGGTATCAATGAAGGAAATGGTGCTAGGGGATGTGCTTTGGTGATTGGTCAGGGTGATGCTAGGAACGATCCCAATGTTGTGACGGGTAAGTTCCTACTGGATGACTTCTTTGTTTTTGTTTTATTCAATTCGGGTGCCGATACTAGTTATGTGTCCTTAAAAGTTAGTCAGATGCTTAAGCGTGCCCCAATTCCCTTAAACGCCAAGCATGTTGTAGAGCTAGCAAACAGTAAAAGTCTTGAGGCCACGCACATAGTTAAGGGTTGTAATCTCATTTTAGCTGGTCAGACCTTCTCTATCGACCTTATCCCCATCGTTCTTGGTAGCTTCGATATCGTCATTGGGATGGATTGGTTATCCCAACATCGAGCATAGATCCTTTGTAAGGAGAAAATCGTCCGTATTCCTCGTTCTGGTGAAGAACCTCTCATCATTCGTGGTGACAAGAGTGGTGCTGTTGTAGGCATCATCTATTTCCTTAAGGCCCAGAAGTGTTTGCGAAAGGGCCACACCGCTATTATAGCCCTCATTACTGACACCTCAATGAAGGAAAAAAAGATAGAAGATATCCCGATTGTACGCGACTTCCCTGAGGTATTCCCTAAGGAATTACCTGGTCTTCCGCCTCATCCGCTGATCAAGTTTCAAATCGAGCTAGCTCCTGGAGCAGCGCCTATAGCTCGTGCACCTTATCGCTTAGCCCCATCAGAACTGGAAGAACTGTCTACGCAACTACAAGAGCTCTTAGACAAGGGTTTCATTCGTCCTAGCTCTTCGCCTGGGGAGCTCCAGTCTTGTTTGTGAAGAAGAAAGATGGTACCTTTCGAATGTGCATTGACTATCGCGAACTCAACATGATGACCGTGAAGAATCATTATCCACTTCCGCGTATCGATGACTTGTTCGACCAGTTGCAAGGGTCGAACTTCTACTCTAAGATTGATCTGAGATCGGGCTACCATCAGCTGAGAGTCCGAGACGAGGACATCTCTAAGATAGCCTTCAGAACTCGTTACGGCCACTACGAGTTTCTGGTCATGCCTTTTGGTTGACAAACGCACCTGCGATCTTCATGGATCTTATGAACAGAGTGTGCAAACCTAACATGGATAAGTTCGTCATAGTGTTTATCGACGACATTCTAATTCATTCCAAGAGTCAGGAGGAACACGAGTGTCATCTACGACTCATTTTGGAACTTCTTCGAGTAGAACAGCTTTATACTAAGTTCTCGAAATGTGACTTCTGGCTACGTGAAGTCCATTTCCTAGGCCATGTGGTTAATAAGGATGGGATTCACGTTGATCCATCCAAGGTTGACTCAATTAGGAATTGGCATGCACCTCGAACTCCAACTGAAATCCGTCAATTCTTGGGTTTGGCGGGTTACTACAGAAGGTTCATCAAGGATTTCTCAAAGATTGCGCAGCCCCTTAATGTTCTTACTCAGAACGGTGTCACCTACCGTTGGGGTGATGCTCAGGAATCCACATTCCAGCAGCTGAAGTTGAAGCTTTGTAGCGCACCTATCCTCTCGTTGCCTGAAGGCACAGACGATTTCGTAGTTTATTGTGATGCGTCAATCCAAGGGCTTGGTTGTGTGTTAATGCAACGTGAGAAAGCCATTGCTTACGCATCGCGCCAACTCAAGGTTCACGAAAATAACTACACTACTCACGACTTGGAGTTGGGAGCAGTGGTGTTTGCTCTTAAGATATGGAGACATTACTTGTACGGTACCAAGTGCACCATTTACACCGATCACTAGAGTCTCCAGCATATCTTCGATCAGAAGGAGTTGAACATGCGATAGCGTCGATGGGTCGAACTTCTTAACGATTATGAATGCGCAATCAGATACCATCCAGGCAAAGCCAATGTGGTGGCTGATGCCCTCAATCGAAAGGAAACTAAACCTAAGTGTGTACGTGCGGTACAGCTTACCGTACACTCTAGTCTTCCTGCCCAAATTCGTGATGCTCAGGTTGAAGCATTGAAAGAAGATAACTTCAGGGCTGAGTCCCTGCGAGGATTGGAGAAACGGTTAGAATGTAAGGCAGACGGTGCTTACTACATGGCGGGGCGCATTTGGGTTCCATTCTATGGAAATCTACGTGAGCTCGTGATGGATGAAGCTCACAAGTCTCGTTACTCAGTAAATCCTGGTTCTGATAAGATGTACCATGATCTCAAGACTACGTACTGGTGGCCCCACATGAAAGCTAACATAGCGACCTATGTTAGTAAATGTTTGACTTGTGCTAGGGTCAAGGTTGAATACTAGAAGCCATCAGGCCTACTTCAACAACCAGAGATTCCCACATGGAAATAGGAGCAAATTTCCATGGACTTCGTTACTGGCTTACCTAGATCTCAACGAGAAAACGACACCATTTGGGTGATAGTGGATCGACTAACCAAGTCTGCACACTTCCTAGCTATCAAGGAAACGGATAAGTTTTCCACTCTGGCAGACATCTACCTGAAGGAAGTATTTTCGAGGCACGGGGTGCCAAACTCCATCATTTCTGATCGTGATCCACGTTTTACCTCTGATTTGTAGCAAGCGATGCGCAAATCCTTTGGCTCGCGTCTAGACATAAGCACAGCTTATCATCCACAGACAGATGGGCAGTCTGAACGCACCATCCAGACTCTGGAAGACATGCTCCGAGCATGTGTAATCGACTTTGGTAATGGCTGGGAAAGGCATCTACCTTTGGTAGAGTTTTCATACAACAACAGTTATCACACCAGCATCCAGGATGCTCCGTTCGAGGTGTTGTATGGATGGAAATGCCGATCACCCTTATGCTGGGTAGAAGTTGGTGACAGCCAAATCACTGGCCCAGAACTCGTCGTCGACATGACAGAAAAGATTGCCCAAATACGACAACGAATGGCGGCAGCTCATGACCATCAGAAAAGCTATGCTGTGATAAGCGCAGGAAACCACTCGAGTTCCAGGTTGGGGATCGAGTGCTACTAAAAGTCTCACCTTGGAAAGGTGTGGTTCGTTTTGGCAAGCGAGGCAAGCTAAATCCACGTTATGTTGGACCTTTCGAAATCACTGAGAGAATTGGCAAGGTGGCCTATAGACTAAATTTACCCGAAGAACTCAGTGGAGTTCACAACGTATTCCATGTGTCGAATCTAAAGAACTGTCTGTCAGATGAGACCCTCATAGTTCCTCTCAAGGAACTCACCATCGATGATCAGCTGCGGTTCATCGAGGAACCAGTAGAGATTACTGACCGAGACGTTAAGGTTCTCAAGCGTACCAGGATACCCATCGTTCGAGTTCGTTGGAACTCCCGTCGTGGCCCAGAGTTTACCTGGGAACAAGAAGACCAAATGAAAGACAAGTATCCCCAGTTGTTCGAGAAAAGTGAAACCACCACTGAGGCTGAAGCTACTTCGGAATTTCTGGACGAAATTCCAAACCAACGGGGGAAGGATGTGACACCCCAGGAAAACCAGGAAACCATGCAACTTAACTAGCTTCCTCAGTAACTACGCGCTAAATTTCGGCACGAAATTTCTTTCAACTTGGGGATGATGTGACAACTCGTATTTCAGAACCTCTCTTTGTGTTTAATGTGACGTGTATAAACTCTATGTGACTAATTGATATGTTGGTTTTAATGAATAAATGTTACATGTTATGTGAATGTGTGTAATGTATGTATATAATGTAGTTGCACAACACTAGCCCAATCGTACTAGCTTATTCGGGCCACACTCTTTGAACTCAAAACCCAAGGGCAGCCCATGAAGGGTTCAGCCCATTTCCTTAGTTCGTATAACACCAAGGGTGTTAGCATAAATCCTACACTTTGTCAAAACACACAAAGTTTATCAAACCCTGATACATGGTCGGAAACCGGTCCTTGTAATTGTTTAATTTGATGTTTTTACACAAGTTTTAATTTCGAATAGCCTACTTTTGATTAGATACTTGTTTTGCAGGTCTAGAAGAGTTTAAGGAGCTTTTCGGGAGCTTTACGGGTCACCGGAGTGAAAACGGATCCACCGGGACGCGAAACGGGTCAACCGGACTCAAGAAATGGAAAAAAAAGAAACTCAAAGTTCCGGGGGCCGTCGCCGACGACCATATGGTCCGTCGCCGACGGCTTGTGTAAGTTTCCGTCGCCAGAATTCATCGTAGACAGCAAGACAAGCCGTCGGCTGAATTTACGAAAGCATGCACCGTCGCCGACGGCCTGAAGCCCAGTCGGCGACGGCTTCTCAATTTGTCCTACGAGAAATCTTTGTTTTCTTGGGTTTGGAATGATCTAAAAAGGTCTTGGTCATCATTATTCGGGAGTTACACTTACTTTTGAGTTTTGAATTCATCTTTGGAGCGAGAATCATCCATCTACCATCACCAATTTCACCTACCTTCATATCTATTACCCGAATCTTCCACAATCAGCAATCCATACAAACCCTAATCATCACCATCATCCTTCACCAAACCTTCAACATCCATCAATCCTCCATTGTTTAAGCTTCGAGATGACTTCATTCAAGTTCCAAGCATCCGGTGTTCAAGCTTCTTCAACCATGAGCGGCTAACCACCTTGGTTTCACCTCGGTGTAGGTAGTTGTTAAATTTAGGGTTTCGAATTGTTCTTGTTTCAACTTGGTGACAACTTGTGTTTGATTTTTGAAACCATTGACAATAGTTTACATTTGTTCCGTATTCGTAAATTGTCGATCGATGTTAAAAGTTATGACTTTACGAAATGGTTATGTGTAGTTATGCATTGTCGTGGTTAGGTTTTACTTGTGTTGATTACAAAGTGTATTCTTGTCCGTTTTTTGAAATGTTGATAGTTATTGGCACCTAAGTCAAGGTACACTAAATCCGGTAATCGTACGCAATTGAGTTGAATCTAAAAATTTGTAGAAACCCTAGGTTGGCAATTACCGAAACCGGGTGTGAACCCTTTTTCTTATTATTGTTTAGTAATCAAGTTTTCTTGAAATTGTTAATCATTAGGCTTAATTCAATTAAATCAATTCACTTAGTTTAAATTCACATCTTTCAACGAAACAAAAATACAAGAATATCATATCAAGCTTCATAATTTGTGACACTTTTTGATAATTCAATCTAATCCACTCGCAAACCACATACTCTTCGTGGTTCGACCCCTTGCTACCACTAACTATTTGTTAAGGGTAATTTGGGCATATAAATATTATCTTTGACCGGAGCGCGACACTCCAATCAAATTTTGGCGCCGTTGCCGGGGAGTGCGTGCGCTTTGTGTTTCGATTATTGTTTGAACTTCGTGATTATCTGTTTAAGTTGTTTAGTTTCTTTTTGCACTTTGTCTTTTTCCTTGTTACGCGGGTGTGTTACATGTGCAGGTTACAGGTAGTGTATGCATACGCGAAACTCCGGGAGGACTTAACCGTTAGTCTACGAACCGGAAATCGAAAGAGTAGCAAGAAGAAACCTAACAACCGGTTAGAAGCAACTCTTGCTTCTAATCAAACCAATCAAACACCACAACTCATACCGACCATTGAAACCGATTCAATGGCAAACCAAAACTCAAACCAAAACCTCAACCAAAACCAATTCCAATACCGAAGCAACTTCAATCCCGCTCAAAATGTCTAACCTATACCTCAAGAGCGACCGGGTGGTAACAACAACAATGGACCACCCACACCACCTTTCCAAAACCAAAATCCCAACAACACCCAAAGAACACCCCAACAACAAAACCTTCATCGACAAACATCCTTACCCCTCAACCTTGATGACCGGAATGTCAATTCCGACCATCGAGGCAACCGAGATCATGACAATCCCGCGAACAAAGATCCATTCTTCAACATAGACGATTTGAGGAACGCCATCCCCGATGACGAACCATATAGTGTTCCCGGTTATCAATCGTCGGAGCATGTGAGTGTGCATACGGAAAATTCGGACGATGGGGGATACTATGATGATCAGGCAAATGATGACGAAGATTGGGGGTATGTGAATCAAGGTAATGGCTACAATGCAAGAGGGTTTGAAGACGATGAGTTTGGCTATCAAAACGCCAACTTTGTGGGGAACGATGACTACGGGTATGGGGATAGGAGAAATGATGGCTACGAAAAAAACCACCAACCACGGAATAACAACCAAAGGAACCAGAATGATGGGTTTTACAACAACAACAATAATGCTAACCCTAACCGGATTCCTCGTTTCGTGGGAGGGGGTAACCAAGGTGGAAGCCGAAGAGATGATAGAAGAGGTGATAGGGGAGGTGATAGAAGGGACAATCGAAGACCGGTTGATCAAGAAGTTAACGGTCCGTATCATCGTCAACAACCTCCACAGGGAGTGAATGACCGTTTCCAACCGGTGGTCACCGACAATGACTCACCGATTGTTTGTGAAAGAAGGATGTTCGATTGCAAACCCCACTACATCAATATACTTCCCCACTTCAATGGGAGGTCTAATGATGAGCCGTACATGCATTTGGCGGAGTTTTCTTCCATTTGTAATACTATCGGGGGGCACAACTTCGCATTGGAGGAAGTCAAGCTTCGATTGTTCCAATTCTCGATAAAAGACAAGGCAAAGCAATGGTTCCTCACACTTCCGGCGAATAGTATCTGGACATGGGGTGAGATGCAACAAGTCTTTTTGGATAAATACTATTCGATGGCGAAGACCGATGACGCTAGGGATGAAATAAGGTCGTTTCAGCAATTATCGAGTGAACCGTTGAATGAAGCATTCACTTGATACAAGGAGTTGATTCGGAAATGCCCACATCACCAAATAGAAAAGTGGGAATTGGTGAAATGTTTTGTATGGGGTTTGGATGATGTGACGTGGAATCGCCTCGAGTCAACGAGCAATGGGACTTTATTGAGCAATCTTGAAGATGATGATTGGGAATTTCTCGAGCGAATGAGCAAACGGTCGAAGGAAAAGGAATCAGCCGATAGAGCCAAGAAACATCCTGTCTCCCGGTCACTTCCCGATCTTGATTCTAAGGATCGGATTTCTACTTTAGAACGGGAAATGGCTCGTATAATAAAGAAGGAGGTGAACGCGGTACAATTTGCGGTGTGTGAAGAGTGTGGAGATATCGGTCATAGAACCGAGCAATGTCCAACGGGGCCGACTGATTACACCGAGGAGGTAAACCAAGTGTATGGGGATCGGAAGCAATATGACATGAATTCCAACACTTACCATCCAGGTTTGAGAAATCATCCTAACTTCCGGTATGGTAATGACTCGAATCAAATGAAACGAACTTTCAATCGGGAAATCAAGGTGGGTCCTCGTATAACAATCGTCAAGGTGGTAACCAAGGGGGTTACCAAAGGAATTACAATAAAGGGGGTAACCAAGGGTATCAAAACTGCGAAAGCAATTATCAACATGGTTACAACCATGGCGGAAATGGGGGTAATGCTTCTAACTCTCAAGGTGATGATTCGATAAATTCGAAATTTGATGCCATCGTGAATGCAGTGAGTAATCTTACCAATTCACATCAAGCTCTTACTTATTCACATCAAGAATTCAATGCCGAAATGAAGAAGGAATTTGAAGTAAGAGATAAATCTCACAAGGCATTAGAGAAGCAAGTGGGGCAACTTGCTCAAGAGATGGCTCAAATTCGTGGAAGTGGAGGAGGACTTCCAAGTGATACCACAGTGAACCCTAAGCATCAAGGGTCGAGCTCGAAGAACACACGTGAGGTACCAATTAATAAAATTACTTTACGTAGTGGTCGGGTCGTAGATAATGGTGTTAAGCCATCACCACCCAAGTTTGTTGAAGGGGTGGTGGAAGATGCGAGTGATGATGAAGGTAATAACGGTCAAACGGTTCAAAATAAAATGATTTAAAACTTAAAACAAATACCCCCGTTGTGACCGTTCCCGTCCCAAAGGCTAAGGAGAAGGGTATGGAGGTTAATACCTCCCCTTATCCCGAAGCTTTGTTGGGACCATCTAAGAAAATGGTAAATAAACGAGGCCCACAACAAGAAGAGATGTGGGAAATTTTTAAACAAGTCAAAATCAATTTACCACTCTTAGATGCAATCAAGAAAGTACCTTCATATGCTAAATACTTGAAAGATTTATGCACCCAAAAGCGGACTCACAAGTTTCCTAAGAAACTTGATTTAACCGAAAATGTGAGTTCGATTCTTTGGGGTGCACTTCCACCAAAACTTCAAGATCCGGGGGCGCCCATTATTTCAATACAAGTTGGTGAATTTAAAATGACTCGGGTACTTTTGGATCTTGGGGAAAGTGTGAGTATCTTGCCGGGTAGTTTATATGACCAATATGATTTTGGTCCACTTCACGTGTCGAACACCACCGTGGTGCTAGCCGACTTGACCCCTAAACTACCCCGTGGGATAGTCACAGATGTAATAGTCAAGGTCGAGGACTTTTACTATCCGGTGAACTTTCTTGTATTAGATTATGTTTCTTTGGATCGAACCAAGCAACCAACGGTGATCCACGGTCGACCATTTTTTGCAACAACGAATGTCCAAATTAATTGCAAATCGAGCACGGTCGACATGACTTTTAGTAACCGTCGGTTGCGATTAAATGTCTTTTCAGGATTGACGGATCCTCTAGTTGGCGATGAATGCTATATGGCGGACATCGTTGACGAGTGTATACCTCTATGCGACATTAGTGTCGAAGAGGAAAACACAATAGAGGAATGTTTCATGTTTGACAGGTTACAAGGAGAGATGAATCGAAGCATCGATGAAGAAGTGAAAGAGTTAGAGGTCATGGCGACAAAGGAAGGAAGGCCCACTTGGACACATCATGTGGAAAGTCTTCCAGAAGGCATTGACACAAAGTTGAAGCCGTCATTGGAAGAGCCTCCAGTGCTAGAGTTGAAGGTGCTGCCCAAGCATCTTAAGTATGCTTATGTGGGTGAAGGTAGCACGCTCCCGTTTATCATTGCATCTAATTTGACCGGGGAGCAAGAAGAGAAATTGATGAAGGTGTTGGTCACTCATAGATCCGCTATCGGGTGGACCATTGCGGATTTGAAGGGAATTAGTCCCTCGGTAGTGATGCACAAGATCATCACGGAAGATGGTATGAGTCCTTCTCGCGACACACAAAGGAGATTAAATCCAAACATGCGAGATGTGGTTAAGAAGGAGGTATTGAAGTAGCTAGATGCGGGTATCATCTACCCTATCTCGGATAGCCAATGGGTAAGCCCGACACAAACGGTTCCTAAGAAAGCGGGCATTCAAGTCGTCACAAATGACGCAGGTGAAGAGGTCGCCACTCGGCCGGTACCGGGTGGTGTATTTGTATTGATTATAGGAAGTTAAATGCTGCAACTTCCAAAGATCATTTCCCTTTGCCATTTATTGACCAAATTGTTGAGAAATTGGCCGGACAAAAATTTTATTGTTTTCTGGATGGTTATTCGGTTTACAATCAAATTGCTATACATCCGGAAGACCAAGCAAAGACTACCTTTACTTGTCCGTACGGTACTTTCGCATTTAGGCGAATGCCCTTTGGACTTTGTAATGCCCCCGCCACCTTCCAAGGGTGTATGATGAGTATCTTTTCAGATATGGTGGGGGAGTCTTTGGAAATCTTCATGGATGATTTCTCAATATTTGGGTCATCATTTGAGACATGCCTTGACCAACTCGAAAAAGTTTTAAAAAGATGTGTTGAGAAAAATCTTGTTTTGAGTTGGGAAAAGAGCCATTTTATGGTTCAAGAAGGGATTGTGTTGGGGCATGTCGTCTCGAGTCGTGGGATTGAGGTGGATAGAGAAAAAGTGCAAGTCATAACCACTTTGCCTTATCCCACAAGTGTTAAGGGTATTCGGTCGTTCTTAGGACATGCAAGGTTTTATAGGATGTTTATAAAAAGTTTTAGTGATATAACGAAACCCCTATATAATCTATTGTTAAAAGATAAAACATTTGATTTTGATAAGAATTGCCAAAATGCCTTTAATATTATGAAGAAAAAGTTGGTTGAGGCCCCAATCTTGCAATCACCGAATTGGTCTTTACCATTCGAAATTATGTGTGATGCAAGCGATTATGCGGTGGGGCCCGTATTGGGTCAAAGGGTAGACAAGAAACCGGTTGCCATTTACTACACAAGTAAGACTCTCTCGGATGCACAATTAAATTATACAACTACCGAGAAAGAGCTACTTGCGGTGGTATATGCGTTGGATAAATTCCGTGCTTACATATGGGGTACTAAGGTCATTGTATATTCTGACCATTCTGCAGTTAGGTATCTCATGGACAAGAAGGATACAAAGCCGAGACTAATCCGATGGGTTCTCTTGCTACAAGAGTTTGATTTGGAAATTAGAGACAAGAAAGGGAGTGAGAATGTGGTTGCGGACCACTTCTCTCGATTGGTTGTGGAGGAGGATTCTTCCCGTGAAGAGATCAATGAGAACTTTCCAGATGAGGAAATTTTAAAAGTTACAATATTACCATGGTATGCTAATATTGTTAATTATTTGGTTACAGGTGACTTGCCGGCTCATTGGGATAGAAGGAAGAGGTTGCACTTCCTATCTCAAATCAAGTACTACACGTTGGAAGAATGGGACTTATTCAAGTTTTGTCCGAATCAAGTCGTTCGAAGATGCATACCCGACGAGGAGATTCCTAGCGTCTTGATGCACTTGCATTCATTTTCTCGTGGGGGCCATTTCAGTGGTCACAAAACCGGGCACAAAGTGCTCAATAGCGGTCTTTATTGGCCGACTATTTTTAAGGATGCTTTTAGTTTCGCTAAAAACTGTGTAGAGTGTCAAAAGCTAGGGGTATTTCTAAAAGGGACGAAATGCCCATGCAACCGATCCTCATTGTAGATATTTTGATGTGTGGGGGATCGATTTCATGGGCCCATTCCCTAATTTGCATAGCAACTTATACATTTTGGTGGCGGTCGGTTAGGTATCCAAATAGGTCGAAGCGATTGCCACCAAGACAAATGACCATACCGTTGTTTGCAATTTTGTACAAACAAACATAATTTCTAGATTTGGGATTCCCAGAGTGATCATTAGTGATGGGGGATCTCATTTTAAGAATTTTAACTTTGGCAAACTTTTGAAACGGTATGGTGTTGACTATCGAATCGCTATCCCTTACCACCCACAAACAAGTGGTCAAGTGGAGGTTTCCAATAGGAAAATAAAAGAAATTTTGCAAAAGACCGTTCGACCCGACCGAAAGGATTGGTCGACGAAGTTGAATGATGCTTTATGGGCTTATAGAATGGCTCATAAAACACCTATTGGAACTACACCTTATCGCTTATTTATGGGCGAAATTGCCATTTACTAGTTGAACTCATGCATCGTGCTTGATGGGCTATCAAAGAAGTTAACATGAAATATGACGATGCAGGAAAAGAGCGAAAATTAAAGCTGTGCGAGTTGGAGGAGCTTCGGGAAGAAGCGTACGAGTGCGCCTCAAAATACAAGGATGATATGAAGAGGGCACATGATGCGAAGTTGAAGCCAAAGGAGTTTGAAGTGGGTCAAAAGGTTTGGCTTTACAATTCACGGCTTAAGTACTTTCCCGGTAAGCTTAAGAGCAAATGGATGGGCCCGTATGTGATTACACGGGTCGGGAAGCTTGGAGATGTTACAATCAAGGACCCGAAGGATGGGTCGAAGCAAACGGTTAATGGCCATCGCCTTAAACCGTTCCTTGATGGTAACAATGAGAAAAAGGATGAGAATGTGGAGTTGGTGAACTTCGTGGTAAGTGTGCCAACTTATGAGGTCAACTGAAAGGACCGGTAATAAGTTTTGTAAAGTTATGTACAATCTATTTAATTGTTTGAGTATTTTTGTGTTTAATCGTTCTTGTTTTATACTAACCCTTGTGATTGTGTGAAGTCTGGACATTCCGAACGGGTCTTGAAGACAAAAGGTATGTTTGTAGACTTATTTGGGTGTATTAGGGACAATACACGACTTTTCGGGGGGTGGTAGGGCCGTTAACGGTTTTGGCGTTTTAAAAATTTAACTTATAAAAAATCACAAAAAGATTTTTAATAATTTTTAGGATTTTTTAATGTATATGGTTATTTTACAAAAAGTTCATAATTTCTTCCTATTTTCCATTAAAAAAATATAAAATTTTGAAAATATAAAAACTTAAAATCGGTGAACCGTCGCCTACGGTTGTTTCGCTCGTCGTCCAAGGTGTTTAGAAATCCCCGTCGCCTAACTTTGTCCGTAGACAGCGAGTTAGGCCGTCGCTGGCCATCTCACTTTTCACCTACCATCGCCTACGGTCCCTGACCCGTCGGCGACGGTGCCTCAATTTCCATCCGACGCAGATTTTAGCCAAACACTCAGGATCGAACCCATACTCCTCTTTCACCCTTTGAACTCAAACCAAACCCATTTTTAACCACACATAACACCCGGAAACCTTATCACATCTCACCCACTTCCATTCAATTTCATTAATTCAGATCTACACGTTACATCATTCTTCCATCTCCATCTTCTTCCCCAACTCACCTCTATAACCCTAATTCTTCAACTTCCCATAACTCCTTCGATTCTCACCCAAATCCAGTGATTCTTGAGCCTATCATAGTTTTTCGAGAGGAACAAAACCCCCACAACGGTTTTCATTAATTCTTGATGGTTTGCAAGATTTCTAAAGTCAAAGATTCGGGTTTTTGAAGAGTGTTAACCAAGTCTCTTGCTATGCATCTTTTTATAGTTTTTCTTGTTTATCCACGCTAAAGGTATGGGATTCAGTAAATTTATGCATGATTATCATATAAATTGTTGATTTCTTTCGAAATTTTAAGCTTATTGTTTAAGAGTAGGTTGTTTATCATAATGTATGATGTCTTAGCATAAATTTAAGAATGTTTGCTTGATTTGGGTGGGAATTGAGCATGCTTTAGTCTTGGTGATGTGATTACACTAGATTGTTGCATGATTGGGCATAATGTGATGTTGAATATTGTTGAAACCATGAAATTTTGATAAATCTTATGAATAAACATGCTAAATTGATATGTAGATGTTAAAATGTGCGACTTTGGAAGTTTAAAAAGGCGATTTTTACATCTAATTATTGATTGAAATTCAACATTGCATATTATGTTCAAAGTTTGAGATTACTTGAAGGTTTGGGTATACTAATTGTTATCTTGTCTTTTGATTGTAGCTATGTCTGGAAGAAGCAAGAAAGCAAAAACTTCCGGGCAAGGTTCGTCTTCGGGAGCCGGTTCAGGCTCGGGGCAATCTCAAAAACGTTGGGAACAATTAAGCAATGTAGAGGAAGGTGATGGGCAACTCTATAGGCAAGATTGGGATTGGGAGGAGGCCAAGAATAGTCGATCGGCCTCAGTTTGGAAGGACGAAAAACTGAAGGCTCTTTCCCGGTACCGAAACAAGAAATTAGAGGCGAAGATGTGGAAAATGAAGATGGTCACGGGTGTTTCAAAGCCCATACCCGAGAGAGTAGTATGTGAGTGTACATTGAATGTCGAAGAATTCCGCAAAATTGGCATAGTTCAAAAGTTTGAAAAGATTGGGTGGGAACGAGTACTTGATTGGTGCGAGGATATCACCACCCGTGTGACAACTCGTATTTCAAACCTCTCTTTGTACTTTGATGTAACCGGTGTGAACGTTATGTGATTATGTGAACTTTGATGATTAATTGAATGTTATGTTGATTGTTATGTGATTATATGTAATACATGTATGTATGTAATATGATCGCACACAAAAGAGCCCGATTGCACAACACTTGGCCGATCGCGCAAGCCCATTCGCGCCACACTCCTTGTATCCGAACCGAGGGCAGCTCATGATGGGTTCGGCCCACTCCTTTGCACGCATAACCTATGAGGACGATGTACACTCCTCATTACTTGCAAAACACAACACACACACACAAACCCTACTCGCTCTCCTTCTCCCTCTCAAAGCCGACGGCAACACACCCCTCTCTGCTGAAGCTTTTGTGTTCGGATCAATCTTTGCTCCCTTCTCTAACCGGTTAGTGTTTTAACTATTGATTGTATGTTGCATGATGTTGTGATATATATGTTCTACATAATGATTTAGGGATGATATGTGATTGATTGTGATGTAACCTGTTAGAGTTTGGTGTTCATGTAATCGGTGCACATGTGTAGTATATACGGATCAATATAAGGTATGTTTGAATGATGATTTAAAAACTGAAAGCATGATACTCGGCTGTGATGTATTCATGTTCGAATGATTGGTTAAGTTGTCATAATTAGGATGCATGCTAGTAATCAAGATCACAAATCGCGTTAATCTAGTTGATGTTATGAACATGTCTAGGGTTCATAGGAAATTGATGTTAAAACCCTTGTTTGATCGATTATTGTTTGGTTTGGAAACTGTTAGTGTTGATTGATCGAATAATGGTAAAACAAGAAACTGTTCAAACTGTTGTAACTGATTGCATGATTTTAGGAGAATCACTTAACCAATCGCACAAGCTTGTCGGTTGCACAAGTGCAATCACACAAGTCCCTAATCGCACAAGCTAGAATATGATAGGGTACAACTGTTAATACACTATGTACAGCTTAGGATTGCATGATCGCACAAGACCTGTGGATCGCACAATACAGTGCCGATTGCACAAGTCTTGGGCCACACACAATGTTTGGACTTTATTATGTAGATTGGGCCTTAAAGCCCAAAACCCAGTCGCACAAGATGTTCCGAGTCGCACAAGGTCAAATGGATCGCACAATTTGAATCATGTTTATTTGTTTGGGCCGTATACATGTTGGATTGCTTATGTTGTTTGGGCCGGGTTTGCATGGGATCGCACAACCCGTTGTGAGTCGCACAAGGATGTGCTGGACGCACAACAGGTTGGGCCGGGTTCAATTGGGCTTCAATTGGTTATTCGCACAAGGCTGTTGGGCCAATAGCCTTGTGCGAGCCCAATCATTTGAGTCGCACAAGTTCGGATATGTTATGTACTTGACTGTTAACGTGTTGACTATGTTGCCATGATTATTATGTGTTGTAACCTGGTGTTTTAAGTGTAAACCTTATGTGCTCTACTTGAACCTAGACCTGACTTGTATGGTAACCATGTTAGGACGTGGTTAACCACATAGAGCTCGATTGACCATTTTGTTATCTGCCGAGCAAACCAAGGTGAGTTCACACACTTTCTAAGGCATGGGATTCCCGATGGTTGGGAATAGGGTTAAAGAACTAAAACGGAACCTACATATCCTCCTTGGGTAGGATGTGTACTGCCATCCTCCATGGGTAGGATGCCAATATTAATCCTGCGTCTTCTGTGACAACCCTCACTAAACCATGTATCCGTACGGTTTAATTAATAATTAATTGCTGCTTAATTACTATGCTTACTTGAAATTACTGATGAACTGCTACTTGAATTCTGATACTTGTACATATCTGCATCATACTTTAATTTCCGTCACTACATTATTTACCTGCTGAACCTTAGTGACAAACATGATGCACAAAAGCACAGTAGCACTGTGAACGGATAACCCATTGAACATGCTGATAAAGCCAGCATCAGGCAAATATTGCCTCTAAGGCCTGTATGAGCCAGAAATATTTTACTACACCCATAGTGAGTGTAGGGATACAAGGGTTGTAGAACTGCGTCTCTAGGAATAAGTTACGATGACTGGATGTGCCTAAAACGTACTCTAAGCACTAAACACAGCACTTTAATTAACATTTCAGCTTCTGGCTAACTAATAAAGTGCCAAAACATGAGGAAATATTCCTGACACTTTGGGAAATAAGTTGTGTCACTAAAAATGTTATTTACGACACTTAAAAGCTTATTTAAGCGCTTTAACGGATTACTATCCAACCGAACAACCGGACTATACCCGGAACATAAAAATATTGACAGTAACAATATTGATCTTTGTCTAAGCCAGTTAGGGTCCCTGAATACCCTAACATCCGCATTAAAGCTCATCACACCACTAACCGAGTTAAACTCTAAACTAACTTGGTTTAACCTAACTAATAACTAATGGATAGTTGAAATCCAACCAAACTACCCCCCCCCCCTTAGAAACCGTCCCCATCTAGGGGACATACATTGTACCATCTTGATTATAATAATCTTTTATGTTTAATATCAAGGAGACATAAGGTCCAATGGATCATAACACTAAAATTGTCTATAAGTTCCAACTTTTGCACATTATGATAATTCATCTCACAAATCAACACACACAAAAACTCTCTCTCTCTCTAAGAAGTTCGGCCGAGATCCCCTAGATCCATCCATCATTTTTCGATTTCCTTCATCACTTTCCAACATCACACAAACGTTAAGGATCCCGCATAAGAAGGCTTGGTGCACTCGGAGCTTGAAGGACCTCATTCTCTTGCTTTTATCCTCTCATTTTGCGCATAGATTCTTCCCTAGCCTCGAGCTAGTGGTATGTTGCTTAAATCACTTACTTGAACTATTTTGAAGTGGTTAATATGATGTGTAACGGTTAAAACTCGAAATCATACAAGATGATGCTTTAAAGTTTACTAAAAATGCTTAAAAAGATGGTTAAAAGCTCATATGTTGTGTAAATGTTGTAGTAATTGATTTGTGTGGTTATTTGGACCCGATCTATGTTGTGGTAGCTCGGATCACCATTTAACCCGGTTTGGTTAAGATCATGGATCTTGACATAAGCTTGTTTGAATGAGACAAGGGTTAAAAGGTGAAACCCTACCACACAAGAAACAGGAACTTGTGTAAAAGTATTTTTACTTGTAAAATAGTGTTTAAAACTAGCGGATCTACGTATCTGCAAGTGGTATTTTCGTAGAACCAAGTGTCGAGAAAATCATGTTTTCTAAAAGTCGGATGACACACTAACAAGTATGATTTTACAAACCACAAGTGTATAAACACTTGTGAAATGAAAAGTTTCGACAAAATAACAATCTTTGTGAAAGATGACGGGAAGTTGTAAAGATGGAGTTATTCTAAAAACGAGGTTTTTACGAGATTAAACTACTCTATATAAGATCTACAAAATATAATGGGATTTACACTATGGTTTTCGGAAAAACTACAAGTTCATGTACTTATGCGATTTACATACTTGTCGACTAGTTTGATGTGTCGGAAATTGTTTGATTGAATAAAGAGGTTGTTGAAATTGATTTTGCAAAAGAAAATGATACGCTTGAAAGCGTGGCCACCTCCAGTTACAGGGGAAACTCTGGCGAAATTTTTCTAAAACCTAACACTTAGAATTATTTACAAGTGTTAGAATTATTTTGACAAGTTTTCAAAATATATTTCGCCACGACTTTATTTACAAATATTCGGAGGTGGGATTTTCACAAAACTAAACGTGATAAATGTATATTTGGTAAATATATTTTTCACAACACTGTTTATGATTATTTTGTGAAAATACATAAATATTATTTTTAGAGTAAAAATAATATTTACGAACGTTAACAGATCCAAAATAATACGAACGCTTCCACGATAAACATATAAGTTACAACGGTAATTATTATTACCACACGGTCGCTAAAACGTAACTTACGCATTATGCGGAAATAATTATGAATGTATATTTATCAACGTATTATTTTTGGGGAATATTATGTGAAATGGAAATATAATATTTTTGAGAAAAAATATTTATATTTGGAATTAGAAATGAAAATATATTAAGTGAGACTTAATATTATAATTCGAACGCACATGTATTAAATCCCCCATCCTTGGGAAGGAGATTAACTACCAAGTATATACGAAAAGTAAACACGGAATAGTTGTCTAACTATTTCCCAAAAACTTAAACTATAAAGCTAAGGCACGGCCGTCCGTCTAATAGATTTAGCACATGTAGGTCGTTGCATAGCTGCCCGTTTTGGAGTACTTGGTAGAGACGCACCGACTGTGAGTTCATGTCCCCCTTTTCTCTTAACTGTTTTCAGTTTTCTAAACTGCGGGGGTGAAATACATGTTACTATGATTACGAATATTTCTTACATGGTATGGTCAGCTAAGGAAGGAACTGTTAGGTTATGTGATTTGGGTAGGTGAAACCTTAAGAACATTAGTCCTCGTAGTACGATCGAGGGATACAAGTGATAGGCCTATTTGAGCATAACAAACCCCACCCATGCGCCCTAAGGTTGGACCATGTGGTGACCTTGTCTTAACACCACCCATGCGCCCGCAGGTTGGACCATGTGGTGACCTTGTCGTAACACCACCCATGCGCCCGCAGGTTGGACCATGTGGTGACCTTGTCGTAACACCACCCATGCGCCCGCAGGTTGGACCATGTGGTGACCTTGTCCTATCCCCTCCCATGCGCCCGCAGGTTGGACCATGTGGTTACACATTAACTGATATGTTTCCTTATTTGCTTTCATACCAGAGTTTACAAAATATTCACACTTACAATGGTTATAAAGGTTTATTCGCGCGCACATACTAAACACATGAACTCGCTCAACATTATTGTTGATTTTTCAACTTACATGTATTTCAGGGAATTAAAGGATCTGGCACGGTATGGCACGTTTTCCCGCTGCACTAGTTTCCGAGGTCATCCGGGGTTTAGGGAATGTGACTCTTTCCTGGACAAGTCACAGTCCTTAAACTGTGTTTATGTTTTGTTTGTTTGTTGAACAAGATTATGGTTGTTAGGGTGTATTCCCGTTAAAACAATGGTATTGTATTTGGTTTTCAAAACTTAATGGATGATCTTGCATGTTTTTAATTCATATAGCTTTGTTATGACTAAGCTATGGTATTAAGAAGTCACACCAAAATTAACCACGCTTCCGCAAAGCCAGGGTGTGACAGCTTGGTATCAGAGCTCTGATCATAGCGAACTAGGATTCCTTCTCGAGTCTAGACTATGATCACTAGGGCTCTCATGAAAACATTTTTACTGCATACCACTTAAGTCCAGATCCAAAACGTTTTTACAAACAAATGTTGAGCACATTTTATTTATTAATTATAGGCTCAGTCTTGGAGGCTGAGGCTCGGTCTTGGAGGCCGAGGCTCGGTCTAGGAGATCGAGGTGGTTGGCTAGTGGGACTAGGAGAATTGGCTAGTGGGACTAGGAAGAGCAGTCTGAGAGGCTGGAAGGCTAGTGGGACTAGGAAGAGCAGTCTGAGAGGCTGGAAGGCTAGTGGGACTAGGAGAATTATTTGATTTCTTACTTGGTGACTAATATGTTTATATGATTATATGATTTATTGTTATACATATGTGTCACAAACTCCATACCTTCATCATGTACTAGAAAGATGGACACTACGAATCCCATGGCCATAGTATCAGACGACATAGTTTCATCGGAGCACGAGGTGTACCTTTCCGATACTACCGGCACAGACAATGACGACTTTCAGCCCTTTTGCGCTGCCTGAAGTCGTAGCAGAGCCTACTGATGGCCATCTTGTTGGGAATTTGCCACTCGCGGTGATCCCTGCTCCTGTGCCCCCTTGCCGCTTATCCCATTGTTGATATGCCCCCCCCCCCCCCGACGGGGCATCTGACGACGATAACGATCTACTAGAGGAGGACCCATTCGAGGGCGAGGCCCTATTGCTGCTGGTATTAGCCTACTGCATGCGGACGCTCCTGCAGGGGAAACTCATGCCCATTCCCCTGTCCCAGACTCATTTGAGTTTCCGACATCCGCATTTTTGCATATACAGGGAGTGCAGCACCATTCACACAACGCCGACCCTGATACGGCATCATCGGCTGCACCGGTTCCCGTACACCGCTTTGAGTTTGATCACAGTATTGAGGGTGATCCTGTTCTTCCATCTGGTTTTGATCCAGACCATGACCTCGAGTTTATACGCTTAGGCCAGCCCTTGGAGGATCCTGTAACCCCTTGTGATGGTTGATCCAGCTGATTTTGAGATGAAGTTTATTGATCCGGAGCCAGCCGCGGCCCTTGAGCCAGGCGTTGCTCCTAACACCGCATTGGAGCATGACCTTGTTCATACCGATGCACCTGCTGTTGCTCCTTGATTGATCATCTGCTTGGACGAGAGAAAATTTGGGGTAACTGTGCAAGACAATTTATTATTACGGGGGCCCACGTAATAACGACTTGTAGTGCACAGAAATCCTGGTGGACTCTGCGGGTCAAGCTAATGAAAACCAATGTGGCAGGAAATATCTAAAACACGAATGACCTAGGCAAGGCGATGTAGCCTCGAGTTCATTCTATTACAAGCAACGAGCCAAATTGGCAAACCTATGTGAAGGCTCAGAATTTATTTCCTCACTCATACATTGAATATATTTTCATGTGAAATTGGGTGGTTACATGATGGCTTATGGTGCTATGTATCTCCTAGACAATTGAGATGATGTCTAACCCGCTTCATGCCACTTCGGCAAAAGAGAATGCCACCCAGGCATGAAACAAACACCAGTACGTTGCCAAGGATAGAAGCCGAGCTGCAAAAAAATTGCAACTCACAGGCAAATGCATGACATGAAGCACTCCGCACTAAGCGTAGCGATGGCACTACTGGGAATAACCCCCCCCCCCCAAACTGACCGCACCTATAAGCAGTTCCTGAACTGCAAAGCCTTTGAACTTCGTCGAAACAGGAAGCGCCATTGCATTTGTCATTGGTCCAAAAAGATTGACTCCATTCTAAGAATGACTAACTGTTCACCCCAACAGAGTGTTACCTTTACCCCGGGGTCATTTCTAGATGGCACACTTTCATGATAGGATCTTCAGATTCAGACCCTTGGTACAGATGCTGCTTATGCACTGAGCTGGGACGAGCTCAAGGAAATGATTAAGGAGAAATATGGTTCTAAGATTGGAATAACAAAAGTTTGAGATGGAGTCCTG
Organism: Helianthus annuus; assembly: GCF_002127325.2. Classification (NCBI taxonomy): domain Eukaryota; kingdom Viridiplantae; phylum Streptophyta; class Magnoliopsida; order Asterales; family Asteraceae; genus Helianthus; species Helianthus annuus. The sequence continues at coordinate 35,647,625 of NC_035446.2, read as the reverse complement.
GAATTTGAAAATGGACGAACCAGAGATTCCTGAACCTGTCCAGCGACCGCACGACTTGCCTAGGGTCGTCATCTACTAAGTCATTGATGTTGTATGATACAGTTGGGTACCTGTAAACCTTACATTCTGGTCTCGATTCGTGGCAATGCAATCGCAGTAATCTATTGTTTATGTTCTATAACATGAGATGTTATGTGATTGATTTGTTTATAACATGGGATGTTACGTGTTGATATTGTTGTATACTTACGTACACTTTGCTTACTATGACCTGACCCATACGATTATCATTTCGAAGATGCCTCTAAGACGGGATGTACGCATACCCACCAACGAGGCGGAACTTCAGGGAATCATTGCTGCAGTCATCGCACAATACGAGGCCCATCACTCCGAGCGCAACGGAGGTACCTCAGGAAATAACCCACCCAACGGCTACACCTACAAGCAGTTCTCAGGCTGCCAGCCCCTACATTTCGACGGCACTGGGGGTGCCGTAGCCTTCGTACGCTGGATTGAGAAGACGGACACTGTTTTGCGTGCGAGCAAATGCGCCCCAAGAGATCAGGTCACGTACATTTCCGGGCTGTTCCGAGATGGGGCTCTGTCATGGTGGAAACTTCAGGTTCAGACAATGGGCGAGGCTGCTGCGTATGCTCTATCATGGGACGAGCTGAAAGAGCTAATGCATAAAAAGTACTGTTCGAGAACAGAAAGCTAGAAGGTAGAAACTGAGTTCTGGAACTTGAAGATGGAAGGTCCAAAAATAGCTGAGTATGTGGAGAAGTTCCAAGTTCTATCGCGTATCGTTCCTTACATGGTAGATCCGGAGTTTAAGAGGATTGAGCGTTTCATTTGGGGATTGGCACCCCAAATCATGAGCATGGTAACGGCATCAAAGCCTGCAACAATCACTGAGGCCATCAATCTAAGTGTAACCCTGACGGAAGAGGCAATCAGGATGAACAAATTTTCAACCTCTGAGGAGAAGAAGGAGACTCATGTAGAGTCATCTGGGAAAAACAAGAGGAAGTTGGCGAATTTCAAACAGGGTACCCAGTCGAGTAGCGACGACAAGGCCAAAAAGAGAAAAGAGTACACGGGTATTCTACCAAAGTGCGACAACTGTCGACGTCCCCATAACGGGCGGTGTAGATATGGAAAATGTGGTAACTGTGGTAAGGTGGGACATGTCAAGGAAACATGTCGGCAAGGTACTGAACATGGAAATAGAGGTCAAGATGGTAACGGAAATCGCGGAGGAAATAACAACGACGACAACTATCAAGGCAGGGATGGTAACGATCAAGGCTGTGGCCAAGCATGTTTTAATTGCGGTGGTGTGGGGCATTTCAGGAAGTATTGCCCTAAGAACACTCAGGCACGTGGATGAAAAGCTCAACAGCGGGGATAGAATCCAAGCGTGGATATCGGTACGTCTCATAATAGTCAATGTTACGCTCTATTTGACAGTATTGTCAAATTTTAGCTTCAGAAAATATAGTTGTTTTGATAGTAAGTAACCTAGATACCCAGTTCTCGATAGAACAAGCCTAACGAAAGTTTCGATGTGATAATTGGGATGGACTGGTTGTCAAACAACCCAGCGGAGATTGTCATCCGCACCCCGACGACGAACGGAGAAATGATGGTGATTCATGGAGCAGGATACGCTCCTACGGATCATCAGGCAAAGAAGACAAAAAATTTTCGCACAAAGGACGTGTTGCATTCTTGGTTCATGTCGTGGAAAAAGAAACCGAAGAACCAAAACCCGAAGACATCCCTGTGATTGGGGAATACCCCGAAGTCTTCCTCGAAGACTTGCCGGAATCGTCTCCTCAACGATTAATTCCAGGCACTGCACCCGTAGTCAATGCATCGTAGCGACTTACATTTTCGGAGATGCAAGGAATGACAGAGAAGTTTTAGCAATGGATAGAGAAGGAAGATAACAGACCAAAATTCCCTTTTGGGGTAACCCCATTACTACTCGTCAAAGAGAAGGATGATGATTTTCAAATGAACATCATCTACCGGGAGCGGAACAAGCTAACGATCAAAAATAGATACCCTCTGCCAAGGATTGATGATCTGTTTGATCAACTGCAAGGTTCGAGCTTTTACTCAAAGATCGACTTGCAATCTGGATACCATCAACTAAGGATACTACGAGGTCCTTGTTATGCTGTTTGGTTGACAACGCACCTGCAGTGTTTATGGACTTGATAAATAGAGTTTGCAAGTCGTACTTGGACAAATTCGCGATTGTGTTATCAACGACATCTTGACTTATTCAAGAACAAAGGCTGAGCACGAACAGCATCTAAGAGCTATTTTGGAACTGCTAAAGAAAGAGCAGCTGTATGCCAAATCCTCTAAGTGCGAGTTTTGGCTACACGAAGTCCAATTCCTTGTGCACGTGGTAAATGGAGATGGAATCCACGTGGATCCAACCAAGATCGAGGCGATCAAGGATTGGGAAACGCCAAAAACGCCAACCGAGATTCGGCAATTCCTGGGTTTGGCTGGCTATTATCGAAGGTTCATTGAGAACTTTTCAAAGATTGCCCAACCATTAACGCTCCTCACACAGAAGGGCAAGAAGTTTGATTGGGGAATCAAACAGGAGGAAGCATTTCAGATATTGAAAGGTAAGCTTTGTAACGCGCCAATCCTAGCTCTACCGGAAGGTACCGATGATTTTGTGGTATACTGCGACGCATCGCGTCAAGGATTGGGTGGTGTGTTGATGCAACGCCAAAAGGTTATTGCCTATGCGTCACGTCAGCTGAAGGTGCACGAAAAGAACTATACCACACATGATTTGGAGCTAGGCGCAGTGGTTTTGCTTTGAAGATCTGGAGACACTACCTTTATGGTACGAAGTGCACAATCTTCACCGATCACAAGAGCCTCCAGCATATATTCAACCAGAAGGAGTTGAACATGAGGCAAAGACGATGGGTCGAGTTGCTGAACGACTACGACTGTGAAATTAAGTATCACCCAGGGAAGGCGAATGTGGTCGCCGATGCCCTAAGTCGTAAGGAGAGGATCAAGCCCATAAGGGTTAGGGCTTTGGAGATGATTATTCAAACCGACCTTTCCTCGCGCGTTCGTGCAGCGCAACAAAAAGCTCTCAAGGAAAGAAACCTTGAAGAAGAGTATCTCCGTGGGATGGAGAAGTTATTAGAACCAAACAGGGAAGGAACGATGTGTTTTAAGGATTTGGGTTCCTCTGTTTGGTGGTTTAAGGAAGGTTATTTTCGATGAAGCTCACAAATCGCGGTACTCTATCCACCCTGGAGCGGATAAGATGTACCAGGATCTTAAAGATTATTATTGGTGGCCTAGGATGAAAGGCGATGTTGCTGTTTATGTGAGCAAATGTTTAACATGCGCCAAGGTTAAGGCGGAATACCAGAAGCCTTCGGGACTTCTGCAACAACCAGAAATTCCCAAGTGGAAGTGGGAACGAATCTCCATGGATTTTATTACAAAGTTGCCAAGGACGCCAAGAGGCCATGACACTATTTGGGTAATAGCGGATCGCTTAACAAAGTCAGCGCACTTCTTACCTATCCGGGAGAAGGATAACACAAGCAAACTGGCCGAAATTTACATGAGAGAAATTGTTACACGCCATGGAGTACCTCTCTCAATCATCTCCGATAGAGACGGAAGGTTCGTATCAAGGATATGGCAATCCTTCCAGGAAGCTTTTGGCTCGAAGTTGAATAAGAGCACCGCATTTCACACGCAGACCGACGGTCAAAGCGAACGGACGATTCATACGTTGGAAGACATGCTGAGAGCGTGTGTTATGGATTTGGGCGGTAGCTGGGATAAGCATTTGCCCTTGGTTGAATTCTCATACAACAACAGCTACCACACCAGTATTGGTGCCGCGCCATTCAAGGCTTTATATGGGCGCAAGTGCAGATCACCGCTCTGTTGGTCTGACGCCGGTGATAGACAGTTGGTTGGTCCTGATGTAGTCCAGGAAACCACTGATAAGATTGCACAGATACGAGATCGCATCAGTGCGGCTCGTGACCGGCAGAAAGCCTACGCGGATCAAAGCAGGAAACCTCAAGAGTTCGAGATAGGAGATATGGTTTTGTTGAAAGTATCACCCTGGAAGGGGGTGGCACGCTTTGGGAAGCGTGGGAAGTTGAATTCGTGCTACATTGGTCCTTTCAAGATTTTGGAAAGAATTGGGACCGTAGCATACAAGTTGGACTTACCTGCCAAACTGAATGGTGTTCACGATACATTTCATGTATCCAATCTGAAGAGAAGTCCAACGCAAGATACCGTTGCCATTCCTACCGACGAAATTCATGTTGACGACACGCTCCACTTCGTCAAAGGACCGGTTGAGGTCACGGATTGGAAAGTGAACAAGGCCCGCCGGAGCAGTGTCAAACTCGTCAAGGTTCGTTGGAATGCCCGACATGGTCCTGAATTCACCTGGGAGCGTGAGGACCGAATGAAAGAGAAATACCCCCACTTATTTCCTAAGAACCCTGCTTCTACAAGCAGAACTTAAAATTTCGGGACGAAATTTTTCTAACGGGGGGAGAATGTGACAACCCTCACTAAACCAGGTATCCGTACGGTTTAATTAATAATTAATTGCTACTTAATTACTATGCTTACTTGAAATTACTGATGAACTGCTGCTTGAATTCTGATACTTGTACATATCTGCATCATACTTTAATTTCCGTCACTACATTATTTACCTGCTGAACCTTAGTGACAAACATGATGCACAAAAGCACAGTAGCACTATGAACGGATAACCCATTGAACATGCTGATAAAGCCAGCATCAGGCAAATATTGCCTCTAAGGCCTGTATGAGCCAGAAATATTTTACTACACCCATAGTGAGTGTAGGGATACAAGGGTTGTAGAACTGCGTCTCTAGGAATAAGTTACGATGACTGGATGTGCCTAAAACGTACTCTAAGCACTAAACACAGCACTTTAATTAACATTTCAGCTTCTGGCTAACTAATAAAGTGCCAAAACATGAGGAAATATTCCTGACACTTTGGGAAATAAGTTGTGTCACTAAAAATGTTATTTACGACACTTAAAAGCTTATTTAAGCGCTTTAACGGATTACTATCCAACCGAACAACCGGACTATACCCGGAACATAAAAATATTGACAGTAACAATATTGATCTTTTTCTAAGCCAGTTAGGGTCCCTGAATACCCTAACACCCGCATTAAAGCTCATCACACCACTAACCGAGTTAAACTCTAAACTAACTTGGTTTAACCTAACTAATAACTAATGGATAGTTGAAATCCAACCAAACTACCCCCCCCCCTTAGAAACCGTCCCCATCTAGGGGACATACATTGTACCATCTTGATTATAATAATCCTTTATGTTTAATATCAAGGAGACATAAGGTCCAATGGATCATAACACTAAAATTGTCTATAAGTTCCAACTTTTGCACATTATGATCATTCATCTCACAAATCAACACACACAAAAACTCTCTCTCTCTCTAAGAAGTTCGGCCGAGATCCCCTAGATCCATCCATCATTTTTCGATTTCCTTCATCACTTTCCAACATCACACAAACGTTAAGGAATCCCGCATAAGAAGGCTTGGTGCACTCGGAGCTTGAAGGACCTCATTCTCTTGCTTTTATCCTCTCATTTTGCGCATAGATTCTTCCCTAGCCTCGAGCTAGTGGTATGTTGCTTAAATCACTTACTTGAACTATTTTGAAGTGGTTAATATGATGTGTAACGGTTAAAACTCGAAATCATACAAGATGATGCTTTAAAGTTTACTAAAATTGCTTAAAAAGATGGTTAAAAGCTCATATGTTGTGTAAATGTTGTAGTAATTGATTTGTGTGGTTATTTGGACCCGATCTATGTTGTGGTAGCTCGGATCACCATTTAACCCGGTTTGGTTAAGATCATGGATCTTGACATAAGCTTGTTTGAATGAGACAAGGGTTAAAAGGTGAAACCCTACCACACAAGAAACAGGAACTTGTGTAAAAGCATTTTTACTTGTAAAATAGTGTTTAAAACTAGCGGATCTACGTATCTGCAAGTGGTATTTTCGTAGAACCAAGTGTCGAGAAAATCATGTTTTCTAAAAGTCGGATGACACACTAACAAGTATGATTTTACAAACCACAAGTGTATAAACACTTGTGAATTGAAAAGTTTCGACAAAATAACAATCTTTGTGAAAGATGACGGGAAGTTGTAAAGATGGAGTTATTCTAAAAACGAGGTTTTTACGAGATTAAACTACTATATATAAGATCTACAAAATATAATGGGATTTACACTATGGTTTTCGGAAAAACTACAAGTTCATGTACTTATGCGATTTACATACTTGTCGACTAGTTTGATGTGTCGGAAATTGTTTGATTGAATAAAGAGGTTGTTGAAATTGATTTTGCAAAAGAAAATGATACGCTTGAAAGCGTGGCCACCTCCAGAGTTACAGGGGAAACTCTGGCGAAATTTTTCTAAAACCTAACACTTAGAATTATTTACAAGTGTTAGAATTATTTTGACAAGTTTTCAAAATATATTTCGCCACGACTTTATTTACAAATATTCGGATGTGGGATTTTCACAAAACTAAACGTGATAAATGTATATTTGGTAAATATATTTTTCACAACACTGTTTATGATTATTTTGTGAAAATACATAAATATTATTTTTAGAGTAAAAATAATATTTACGAACGTTAACAGATCCAAAATAATACGAACGCTTCCACGATAAACATATAAGTTACAACGGTAATTATTATTACCACACGGTCGCTAAAACGTAACTTACGCATTATGCGGAAATAATTATGAATGTATATTTATTAACGTATTATTTTTGGGGAATATTATGTGAAATGGAAATATAATATTTTTGAGAAAAATATTTATATTTGGAATTAGAAATGAAAATATATTAAGTGAGACTTAATATTATAATTCGAACGCACATGTATTAAATCCCCCATCCTTGGGAAGGAGATTAACTACCAAGTATATACGAAAAGTAAACACGGAATAGTTGTCTAACTATTTCCCAAAAACTTAAACTATAAAGCTAAGGCACGGCCGTCCGTCTAATAGATTTAGCACATGTAGGTCGTTGCACAGCTGCCCGTTTTGGAGTACTTGGTAGAGACGCACCGACTGTGAGTTCATGTCCCCCTTTTCTCTTAACTGTTTTCAGTTTTCTAAACTGCGGGGGTGAAATACATGTTACTATGATTACGAATATTTCTTACATGGTATGGTCAGCTAAGGAAGGAACTGTTAGGTTATGTGATTTGGGTAGGTGAAACCTTAAGAACATTAGTCCTCGTAGTACGATCGAGGGATACAAGTGATAGGCCTATTTGAGCATAACAAACCCCACCCATGCGCCCTAAGGTTGGACCATGTGGTGACCTTGTCTTAACACCACCCATGCGCCCGCAGGTTGGACCATGTGGTGACCTTGTCGTAACACCACCCATGCGCCCGCAGGTTGGACCATGTGGTGACCTTGTCGTAACACCACCCATGCGCCCGCAGGTTGGACCATGTGGTGACCTTGTCCTATCCCCTCCCATGCGCCCGCAGGTTGGACCATGTGGTTACACATTAACTGATATGTTTCCTTATTTGCTTTCATACCAGAGTTTACAAAATATTCACACTTACAATGGTTATAAAGGTTTATTCGCGCGCACATACTAAACACATGAACTCGCTCAACATTATTGTTGATTTTTCAACTTACATGTATTTCAGGGAATTAAAGGATCTGGCACGGTATGGCACGTTTTCCCGCTGCACTAGTTTCCGAGGTCATCCGGGGTTTAGGGAATGTGACTCTTTCCTGGACAAGTCACAGTCCTTAAACTGTGTTTATGTTTTGTTTGTTTGTTGAACAAGATTATGGTTGTTAGGGTGTATTCCCGTTAAAACAATGGTATTGTATTTGGTTTTCAAAACTTAATGGATGATCTTGCATGTTTTAATTCATATAGCTTTGTTATGACTAAGCTATGGTATTAAGAAGTCACACCAAAATTAACCACGCTTCCACAAAGCCAGGGTGTGACATATTCTCCTTGGGTAGAATACGTATGTTCGTCCTCCTTGGGTAGGACAACAACCTTAAACTTACTAGACAAAACTATATCATGAAGTCCCTCAATTTTATATCGACTTAATCGTCGGGCCAATGGCGAACGGGTCATTAGTTAATAGCGCTATTAGGGTTGACAAGCCTCACACCGTGTCGTTCGGACTGGCGTGTACTAATGGATCTGGGCACTTAGTCAATGATGATAGACATTGACGTAGGGCACAACTATTGTTCGTCAGTTGTCGATATGGTAACGGTCTAGTGGTTCACATGGGGAAGCCCCCACTGATTATGGATATAGTTTGGGAAACAAAGATACTGGTTAACTCGTGGGTTATGAAACAACTTAAGGTTTCAAAACAAACTTGTAAAACTAAACAACCAACTGTGAACTCGCTCAACTTTGTTGTTGAGTCGTTGTTACATGCCTTGCAGGTCGTTAGGTACTTAAGGAGCTTGCACAGGGAGGAGTGATCGTTAAACTTTATGAACTTATTACTTGTGTTTGGGTTTTACATTTTATGCATCCGCTGTTAACTTAAAGTTGGTTACTTTCTTTTGGTCACCTATTATATTGTGTTTGGTTTTATTTACTTAATCACGTTGTTCAATATGATAGGTGGCTTGATCCTGGTCATTCACGCCTCCATGCGGTGATACTCCGTTTGTGGATTTTGGGGGTGTGACAGATTGGTATCAGAGCCATTGGTTATAGTGAACTTGGTTTTAAAAAAGGGAAAAGCTTTTTGACAAAACCAGACTATAACCTGTACAGTTCTCAACGATCCACAACGACGCTTCGCTCAGGTTCAGATGCTGGGGTTGGTTGCTGCTATTGCCACCCCATGGAATGACTTCAAAGATTTGATCAAGGAAGAATACTGCAATCGTGATGACATCCATAAGCTGCAAGTAGAGTTCTACAACCTGAAGATGACGGGGTCGGAAATTGAAGCGTATACGAAAAGATCAAATGAGCTGGCTATCTTGTGTCCCACTATGGTAGATCCTCCTATCAAGCGTATCGAGCTATACCTTAAAGGTTTAGTGCCAGAGATTCAGAGTCATGTGACTGCCGCAAACCTCGCCACTATCCAGCAAGTTATTCGTTTGGCTCATCGTCTCACTGATCAGGCAGTCGAGCAGAACAGGCTGCCCAAGCGTATTGGTGCTACTGCTACTACTACTTCTGATGCTCCCAGCGACAACAATCGCAAATTGGATGGAATCTCAAGCAAGGGCTCAACATCAGCTCAGTCTCAGTCGCAGCAGCGAAAGATCGATGACTACCAGAGTCCTGGTCAGCAATCTTCTGGTAGTCAAGGGCAGGGTGGATATCGAGGAAACCACCCCAAGTGCAACCGATGCAACAAGCATCATAGTGGGCAGTGCAACAAGGGTCGTTGTCTGAGGTGTAACAAATTTGGTCATGAAGCAAAGGATTGCAGGGGCACGCGACCGGCAAGTCAGAATCGCCAACAACAACCAGCTCCACAGAACCAGCAGCAGCAACAGCAGGGCAATAAAGGATGCTTTCAGTGTGGTGCTGAGGGCCATTTTAAGAGGAACTGTCCCTAGCTGAACCAGAATCGGATCAACAACGACAACAATCAGGGGAACGGAAACAATAACGGGGGAAACAATGATGGCAATGGTGCCAGGGGACGTGCGTTCGTGATTGGACAGGGTAATGCAAGGAACAATCCCAACGTTGTGATGGGTAAGTTTCTTCTGGATGATTTCTTTGTTAGTGTTTTATTTGATTCGGGTGCCGATACTAGTTATGTGTCCTTAAAAACTAGTCAAATGCTTAAGCGCTCTCCAACACTTTTAAACACCAAGCACATGGTAGAACTAGCAAACGGTAAAAGTCTTGAAGCCACACACATAATTAAGGGTTGTAATCTCGTCTTAGCTTGTCAGACCTTCTCTATCGACCTCATTCCTATCATTCTTGGTAGTTTCGACATTGTCATCGGTATGGATTGGTTATCCCAACATCGAGCGGAGATCCTTTGCAAAGAGAAAATCGTCCGCATTCCTCGTTCTGGTGAAGAACCTCTCGTAGTTCGTGGTGACAAGAGTGGTGATGTCATAGGCATCATCTCCTTTCTTAAGGCCCATAAGTGTTCGCGAAAGGGCCACGCAGCTATTTTAGCCCTCGTTACTGACACCTCAAAGAAAGAAAGAGAAGAGAATAAAAGACATTCCTATTGTACGCGATTTTCCTGAGGTATTCCCCGAGGAATTACCTGGTCTTCCGCCTCATTGTCAGGTTGAATTTCACATCGAACTAGCTCCTAGAGCAGCGCTAATAGCTCGTGCACCGTATCGCTTAGCTCCATCAGAATTGGAAGAACTATCTACGCAACTACAAGAACTCTTGGATAAGGGTTTCATACGTCCTAGCTCTTCGCCCTGGGGAGCTCCAGTGTTATTTGTGAAGAAGAAAGACGGTACCTTCAGAATGTGTATTGACTATCGTGAGCTCAACAAGGTGACCGTAAAGAACTGCTATCCTCTTCCACACATTGATGACTTATTCGACCAGCTGCAAGGGTCGAGCTACTACTCGAAGATTGACTTGAGGTCAGGCTACCATCAACTGAGAGTCCGAGAGGAGGATATCTCTAAGACAACGTTCAGGACTCGTTATGGGCATTACGAGTTCCTGGTTATGCCTTTTGGATTGACAAACGCACCCTACGGTCTTCATGGATCTTATAAATAGAGTGTGCAAACCTTATCTGGATAAGTTCGTTATTGTGTTCATCGACGACATTCTGATCTATTCTAAGAGTCAGGAGGAACACGAGCAACACCTGAGGCTTATTCTGGAACTCCTTCAATCAGAGCAGCTTTATGCTAAGTTTTCGAAATGTAACTTCTGGCTTCGCGAAGTCCATTTTCTAGGCCACGTGGTAAACAAGGATGGGATTCATGTTGATCCATCCAAGGTAGACTCAATCAGGAACTGGCCTGCACGCCGTACACCAACAGAAATCCACCAATTCTTGGGTTTGGCAGGCTACTACAGAAGGTTTATCAAGGATTTCTCCAAGATTGCGCAGCCTCTCACTTCGCTAACTCAGAAGGGTGTCACCTATCGTTGGGGTGATGCACAGGAAACTGCATTTCAGCACTTAAAGGATAGACTATGTAGCGCACCTATCCTCTCATTACCTGATGGCACAGACGATTTTGTTGTTTATAGCGACGCATTCATCCAAGGACTTGGTTGCGTGTTGATGCAACATGACAAGGTCATTGCTTAAGCATCACGTCAACTTAAAGTTCACGAATGGAACTACACTATGCACGACTTGGAATTTGGAGCAGTAGTTTTTGCTCTTAAGATATGGAGACATTACCTGTATGGTACCAAGTGCACCATTTACAACGATCACAGGAGTCTCGAGCATATCTTCAAGCAAAAGGAGTTAAACATGCGACAACGTCGATGAGTCGAGCTCTTGAATGATTACGAATGCGCGATCAAGTACCATCCGGGCAAAGCCAATGTTGTGGCTGACGCCCTCAGTCGAAAGGATACTACACTTAAACGTGTGCGCGTGTTACAACTTACCATCCAATCTAGTCTTCCTACTCAAATACGAGATGCTCAGGTTGAAGCATTGAACGTAGAGAACGTCAGGGCGGAGTCCCTACGAGGATCATGGAAACAGTTAGAACAAAAGGAAGACGGCGCATACTACGTAACGGGATGCATTTGGGTCCCACTTTATGGAAATTTACGCGAGCTTGTGATGGATGAAGCACATAAGTCTCATTACTCAGTACATCCTGGTTCGGATAAGATGTACCATGACTTAAAGACCACGTATTGGTGGCCTAGCATGAAAGCCCATATAGCAACCTACGTCAGTAAATGTTTGACTTGTGCGAGAGTCAAAGTCGAATACCAGAAACCATCAGGCCTACTTCAGCAACCAGAGATACCAAAATGGAAATGGGAGCAAATTTCCATGGATTTCGTTACTGGCCTGCCTAGATCTCAACGCGGAAATGACACTATTTGGGTGATAGTGGATCGATTAACTAAGTCTGCACACTTTTTGGCTATCAAATAAACAGACAAGTTCTCTACTTTAGCAGATGTTTACTTAAAGGAAGTAGTATCAAGGCACGGAGTGCCAACCTCCATAATCTCTGATCGTGATGTGCGTTTTACTTCTGAACTGTGGCAAGCAATGCACAAGTCCTTTGGCTCACATTTAGACATGAGCACCGCTTATCATCCGCAGACGGATGGGCAGTCTAAACGCACCATCCAAACTCTCGAAGACATGCTTAGGGCATGTGTGATTGACTTTGGAAACGGCTGGGAACGACATCTTCCTTTGGTGGAATTTTCGTATAATAACAGCTACCACACCAGTATCCAGGCCGCTCCATTTGAGGCATTGTACGGGCGTAAATGCTGATCACCTCTTTGTTGGGCAGAGGTTGGCGACAGCCAGATCACTGGCCCAGAACTCGTGGTAGACACGACATAAAGGATTGCTCAAATACGACAACGAATGGCGGCAGCTCGTGACCGTTAGAAAAGCTACGCTGATAAGCGTAGGAAACCACTCGAGTTCCAGGTTGGGGATCGAGTGCTACTCAAAGTCTCACCTTGGAAAGGTGTTGTTCGTTTTGGCAAACGAGGCAAACTCAACCCACGAGACGTTGGACCTTTCGACATCATTGAGAAAATAGGCAAAGTGGCCTACAAACTGAATCTGCCTGAAGAACTCAGTGGAGTTCACAACGTATTTCACGTGTCAAATCTGAAGAAGTGTCTGTCAGATGAGACCCTCATAGTTCCTTTGAAGGAACTCACAATCGACGATCAGCTGCGATTCGTCGAGGAACCAGTAGAAATCACAGACCGAGATGTTAAGATTCTCAAGCGCAATAGAATACCTCTTGTTCGAGTTCGTTGGAACTCCCGTCGTGGCCCAGAGTTTACCTGGGAACGAGAAGACCAGATGAAACACAAGTATCCCCAGTTGTTCAAGACCAACTGAACCACTACTGAGGCTGAAGCTACTGCAGAATTTCGGGACGAAATTCCAATCCAACGGGGGAAGGATGAGACACCCCAGGAAAACCAGGGAAACCAGACAACTTAACTAGCTTCCTCAGTGTGTACGTGCTAAATTTCCGGACAAAATTTCTTTCAACTTGGGGATAATGTTGCAACTCGTATTTCAAACCTCTTTTTGTACTTTGATGTAACCGGTGTGAACGTTATGTGATTATGTGAACTTTGATGATTAATTGAATGTTATGTTGATTGTTATGTGATTATTTGTAATACATGTATGTATGTAATATGATTTCACAAAACGAGGCCGATTGCACAACATTTGGCCGATCGCACAAGCCCATTCGGGCCACACTCTTTGTATCCGAACCGAGGGCAGCTCATGATGGGTTCGGCTCACTCCTTTTCACGCATAACCTATGAGGAGGATGTACACTCCTCATTACTTGCAAAACACAACACACACACACAAACCCTACTCGCTCTCCTTCTCCCTCTCAAAGCCGACGGCAACACACCCTTCTCCGCCGAAGCTTTTGTGTTCGGATCAATCTTTGCTCCCTTCTCTAACCGGTTAGTGTTTTAACTATTGATTGTATGTTGCATGATGTTGTGATATATATGTTCTACATAATGATTTAGGGATGATATGTGATTGATTGTGATGTAAACTGTTAGACTTTGGTGTTCATGTAATCGGTGCACATGTGTAGTATACACGGATCAATATAAGGTTGATGATGCTATGTTTGAATGATGATTTAAAAACTGAAAGCATGATACTCGGCTGTGATGTATTCATGTTCGAATGATTGGTTGAGTTGTCATAATTAGGATGCATGCTAGTAATCAAGATCACAAATCGTGTTAATCTAGTTGATGTTATGAACATGTCTAGGGTTCATAGGAAATTGATGTTAAAACCCTTGTTTGATCGATTATTATTTGGTTTGGAAACTGTTAGTGTTGATTGATCGAATAATGGTAAAACAAGAAACTGTTCAAACTGTTGTAACTGATTGCATGATTGTAGGAGAATCAGTTAACCAATCGCACAAGTTTGTCGGTCGCACAAGTGCAATCACACAAGTCCCTGATCGCACAAGCTAGAATATGATAGGGTACAACTGTTAATACACTATGTACAGCTTAGGATTGCATGATCGCACAAGACCTGTGGATTGCACAATACAGTGCCGATCGCACAAGTCTTGGGCCACACACAATGTTTGGACTTTATTATGTAGATTGGGCCTTAAAGCCCAAAACCCAGTCGCACAAGATGTTCCGAGTCGCACAAGGTCAAATGGATCGCATAATTTGAATCATGTTTATTTGTTTAGGCCGTATACATGTTGGATTGCTTATGTTGTTTGGGCCGGGTTTGCATGGGATCGCACAACCCGTTGTGAGTCGCACAAGGATGTGCTGGACGCACAACAGGTTGGGCCGGGATCAATTGGGCTTCAATTGGTTATTCGCACAAGGTTGTTGGGCTAATAGACTTGTGCGAGCCCAGTCGTTTGAGTCGCACATGTTCGGATATGTTATGTACTTGACTGTTAACGTGTTGACTATGTTGCCATGATTATTATGTGTTCTAACCTGGTGGTTTATGTGTAAACCTTATGTGCTCTACTTGAACCTAGACCTGACTTGTATGGTAACCATGTTAGGACATGGTTGACCACATAGAGCTCGATTGACCATTTTGTTATCTGTCGAGCAAACCAAGGTGAGTTCACACACTTTCTAAGGCATGGGATTCCCGGTGGTTGGGAATGGGGTTAAAGAACTAAGACGGAACCTACATATCCTCCTTGGGTAGGATATGTACCACCATCCTCCACGGGTAGGATACCAATATTAATCCTGTGTATTCTCCTTGGGTAGAATATGTGCGTTCGTCCTCGTTGGGTAGGACAACAACCTTAAACTTACTAGACAAAACTCTATCATGAAGTCCCTCATTTTTATATCGACTTAATCGCCGGGCCAATAGCGAACGGGTCATTAGTTAATAGCGCTATTAGGGTTGACAAGCCTCACACCATGCCGTTCGGACGGGCGTGTACTAATGGATCTGGGCACTTAGTCAAGGATGATAGACATTGACGTAGGGCACAACTATTGTTCGTCAGTTGTCGATATGGTAACGATCTAATGGTTCACATGGGGAAGCCCCCACTGATTATAGATATGGTTTGGGAAACAAAGATACTGGTTAACTCGTGGGTTACGAAACAACTTAAGGTTTCAAAACAAACTTGTAAAACTAAAAATCCAACTGTGAACTCACTCAACTTTGTTGTTGACTCGTTGTTACATGCCTTGCAGGTCGTTAGGTACTTAAGGAGGTTGCACAGGGAGGATTGATCGTTGTGGGACATGGACTGTTGAGTTCCATGTTAAACATTTAAACTTTATGAACTTATTACTTATGTTTGGGTTTTACATTTTATGCTTCCATTGTTAACTTAAAGTTGGTTACTTTCTTTTGGTCACCTATTATATTGTGTTTGGTTTTTTTTACTTAATCACGTTGTTCAATATGATAGGTGGCTTGATCCTGGTCAGTCACGCCTCCATGCGGTGATACTCCGTTTGTGGATTTTGGGGGTGTGACAACCCGGGTGTATTTGGGCGCGGTTTGTGATTGGTTGTCTACTCTCCGGTTTGAACATTCTGATGGGCCGGCTACTATGTGGCAGTTGATAGACAATATTGGCAAAAATCAAATGATTATGTCATTTGAGCACATGAATGTTATCGCAAGATTTGATTCGCTTGGGGTTGAAGCTTATGATTACTACGATTATGATCAGTTTTTGGACAATAAAAGAAACACAGCTGATCCGGCGCAAATGCTAGCATCAGTATTGCCAGGTTTTGGGGGTGCAGGGGAGTCGAGAAACGATTTGTCTTTGGAGGGTAAAATACTACAAGGCATTTCGTTGGAGAATGTTATGGTGCGGTATGGGGACCGCGGGACAGTGAAGGCACCCGACTGTCGGGTTTTACTGTGACATTTGTGCTTGTAGTCATTGTAAACAGTTCGGTTATCAATGAAATAAAGTTATTTGATCCCAATGTTTGTTTATTCATGTTTGATGTTTTCGTGTTTTGGCTTTTATTCGATTTCAAACTCTATATTGTTTTCTGGAGGATTATATGCAAACTGGTACGAAAACGTAATCAGTTAAATGCGACAAATACTCCGGAACATCAATTTATGCTTAACATACCTTAAATAACCCTTACATAACTTAGAAATAAGTTTTGAAGGCTTTGGTATGGCAAAATCTAGTTTATTCGCTTACAGGGACTAAAATTGACAAACTGCGAAAGTATGCCAATCTGAACTGTAACGGACATTCCGGAACTTGATCCTAAGTTAAACACACCTTAAATATCCTTTACATAGCTTAGAAATAGGCTTTGAGGGGTTTGGTGTGCTAAAATAAACTTTATGCCCATTAAGGGACTAAAAGCGTCAAAAAGTGCATAAGTTTGCACTTTCACGCATATCTTACGTTCTGAATACTTCCGGACATCCAAAAATTCATGTAAGCATTAAAATATTATGTCTTAATGTTTGGCATGAGAAAAATCCATCCGTCGCGCAATTTGGATCGTTTTTCGCGCTTATGCGCATTCCGTCGTAATTAAGCGAACATCGCGATCGTACGACCAAACGAACCGACATCCGAGATATTTTTGAGCATGTTTTGAGTTCCCTATACTTTAACTTCATTTTAGAGCCTTGAAATGAGGTTAACGGGGCTTAAACGTGTCAAAAACGGGCCGAAACGCATGTTTCTAAGCTGCAGGGACCAAAAGTGACAAATCTGTCAAAGTTTGCTCAGGCGGGGCGCGTAAGGATTCCCCCAAACTTTAGGCGGGGCGCGTGAGGTCCCCAGATGCGAAAAATGCTGAAAACAGCTATATGCAGCTGTCTTGCACTCAAAAACCCATTGCAAATGGTATTTTCAAATCAAGGGACTGAAACAATGGACTCAAATGGTTTTTAAAAACTATGGGAACACATGGATGGCCAAGATCGAAGCACGTTTATCGAGGAACGATCCTAATGGTCTTGGTTTTCCTATAAATACCCCACCCTTCTCACTCTTTTCTTCACACCTTGATCAAATCTGCTCTAAGTGGAGGCAACCACCATTGTGGAGGCCACCTACCTGAGTATATTTGATCATTCTTCCATTCTTGGACCCGTTGTAAGTATTCTTTCGTTCTTTTATTGCTTTTCGAGTCCGAAAGTCAAACTTTGTTTGACTTTCTGCATTGACCAGTTTATGGTCAATGCGAAGTTCGTTTGAACTTCATAACGTGAGCGTAATCACGTTGGTTATAGTCCCTAACGACTATACCTACTGATTACCACGTTATCTAGGCTTAGTGACGAGTCGTAGTTTCGGTCAAAATGCGTTTTCTTGCGCATTTTGTAACCAAACTACTTTAGGGTATTGAAACCGTTTGTTTTAATACCAAACCTGTTTTCTAAACATGTTCTGGCATGTTTAGCTCGTCTCTTTTAGATTTGTGCTTGTTTAGGGTCGTAAAGGTAAGCGATCTAATCGATCGCTTATGCTTACGAACCCGACCCATTTGGTCGATCATTAGGATCCGACCAAACACATTAGGTGACCATAGTATATAGGAGATAACCTTTCAAGGTTATACCTTATGGTCACGCCGTTTAAGTAGTTGTATGATAGGTAATGTATGTGCCTTAGGTAAATTACCAAAATACCCTTTTTACACTAAAATTCATTTTAAACTTATGTAACATAATTTTTGACACCTAAACTGATTTAGCAACAATATTAAGTGTGTTAAGGCATATCTTGCTTGTCATAGGGCTAGTTAGGCGTTTCAAGCGCGTTTTACGCAAACGACGCGTTAAAGTAGCGTAAGCTACCTAAGCGGGTCGTAACGGGTCAAAATCACTTAGGTAAGGTTTCGTTTTAGTATGTAGGCTTTGTCAAGCCATATTACATAAGTTCCCACACTTATTTGGTTTGCGAACCCTCGTACTACCCGATCCTCCGATAGGTCCGGTTATTAATATAGATGCCTTTATAGGTGCCGTTTGATTCCGTGATCTTCTAGCTTTGCTTGGTGGTTATCCTACGACTTCTAAGCAATCTCAAGTGAGTACATAGTCCCCTCTTTTACTGTTTTCCAAACATTTTGGGGTGAAACACATGTGCCTACTTATTACTTTCATGTTTTCTTGTTTTCACATCATATGCTTGCTATGTTCTTTAGTACACTCATAGTACATGATTTCATTACTTTGTTTTGCTACGTATGTTAACTTAACATGCTAGCACATTGATTTACGTTACATTACTTTGCTATATATGTTTACATGGCATATTAGCACATTGTTTTACATGACTTTTCTGCTTTGTATGTTTACTTAGCATACTTAGTACATTGTTTTCACATAATTTGTTTACATTTGGTATGACATTTGGTATGCATAAACGGTTCTTTACTACATTCATTAACATTAGCTACGCCGCTCGGTAGTAAGTAATGGTACCATAGGACTTGACAAATCCCGTTCCCGACATCCTGGGTTGGTGTGGATGTAAGGAATGACTGAATCCGTGAACATTTTACTTTGATAACCTTTACTCTAAGGTTATCCTGCTGTCTCAAGGCTTGAATGTAATGCGTTTAACTTACCGCATAAATGTTTGTATCAATAAAACAAGTTTTCTACTTTGCAAAACATAACTTTTTGATTTACTCAAAATACTTTGTTATTACTTATGGTTAAGTATTCTCATTTTGTTACTTACCATACATAACTTTTGTTTACACATAACTACATGACTATATTTTGGACTTTTAAAAGTATGACAATGGTTAGACAAGGACAATTGATGATTGGTTTAAACATGGACTTTATACATGGGTGGTTGTTTAATGACTTGAGTAACGGTATGGGTGTAGTACGATACAAACATGGTGGATACACCGCTGGTACTTCCTATATATAAGAGCTTGTATTGTACTACATGTCGTAGCGTTATTTAAATCATTCACTTTGGACTTGTACATTTTACACAAATATCATATTTTTCACAAGACATTGTTTTACAAAACAGTTTGTTGTATACAAACTCATTTTTACTTGGTTATTCATTTAACCCTACATCATTCTTTTTAACTATACGTATCTATTATTGATTTTCAAACAATTTTATAAAACAAAACCTCTTACAAGGATCATGACTGACTTTTGTTAAAACCACTTTTTTTTTCTAAACTTATAAGTCATGAATCCTATTTTCACAAAACCTATGTTACTCACTGGCATTTTTATGCTAACGTACTTATTTTCACATGTGTTTCAGGAGCAAACGCGTAGGATGATCGTGACACACTAGGGTGGACTTGGGCCTTAGTGACTTTAAAATGAAGCTAGTACTAATTAAAACTTGCTGTGTACTCTATGTTTCAGTTGTTTCTAGACAATGTACCTCTTTTATTGATAAATAAAATATAACTTTAAATGCCATGGTTGTGAAACAATAATTCTGTTACAACACTCCCCGATGTTTCCGCCACGATTTGATGTTTTACGTGGTCGGGGTGTGACATTTACATTCATTGTTGTATGGGACGCCAAGACTATCATGGTGCCAAATTGTGATGATCAATACGTGGAATACAAGGGAATCATTCAAACGGGAGATGATCCCTTATGTGAGATTGATTAGCACAACGATTTTACAGCAAAATGCATTGCCTCCGGAGTCGCTGTGGGTGTCTAAACCCATCGATCTATTCAACTTCACCTCCATGAGGCGACATTGGAAGATAAAGTTTAAGGTTTTTGGTCATCTTCACACAATCGAGGATGAAAAAGGAAACCGCTACCGATACACTGAACCGAGAGAGGGTGATGAAGAGGAAGATGAAGATGAGGAGATGGTTGATATGGAGGATGAGACAGAGCCTTCCGGTCCGCAGGGACCAAGGCAAAGATACAGGAGGAAGCATCGGGAGATTTTTGCCGATGTAGCAGATTTTGTGAACCAAAGGCAGGGGCCGACGTACCGGTTTTGGAACCGTGGGCAACAAGCGGTTTATGATAATGTATCGGCATGTATTGGTGAGGGGAGAGAATACGAGGTGAGCAGGAAGGCTTGGGAAGAGGCGCAAGGGGCGTACTCGCAAGAACAGTGGGCTTTCCAAGCATCCTTTCGCAAGAGGATGGAGAAACAAATGGAGGAACAACAATTGCAACAAGCGTTACAATGGTCACAAATGGAACGCTTGTTACAGTTGCAAGAGGAAGATAAGGCCCGAAGACGGGCATGGGAGGAAGAAGAGGCGAGGCGTCAAAATGAACAAAGAGAATTGGACCAACACCGATGGAGAGCTTTAGCTGTCTCTAACCAAATGGCTATTAATAATGCCAAGGTGCTCCACGATCAGGAGCGCCATCAAAGAGACTATCAAGCCGGTCTCCCTTATGCCGAACACTCGGGGTGGACCGATTACCCCAACCTTCCCCATCCACAAGGCCCATCCGATCCAACCCCTCATTGGCCCGAGGCAGTAGGCTCCGGCTTCATACCGATTCCTTACCAACCACCACCTCAAGGAGAGCAGAATCCACTCGATAACTATAGGGAGATGTTTGAGGCCCTCACTGGTTATCTGTGACAACTCAAGTTTCTGACTTTCACTTTCGTATTTATTGCGCGTTGACTTGACTGTTAGTTGTTTGACTTGTTGGACTTGTAATTGTACGCGTTGTGTTTTAATAAAACGTATTGTCATGGTGCATATATGTGATTACTTGATGTTGTAAATATAATGTTAGATTACTACAAAACACTTAGACTGATTAAATCACGTAATGCCCGACGAATCGTGATGCGATTCACCAACAAACAAGCTAGACGAAACAGAATTTTATTCGCCATTTAACCCACTCGCCGAAACATATGTGTTTCGCCGAGCCCTGATTCGCCAAAACCGCCAAAGCCTAATTACGGCCCAAACTTGTTTGCGTAAATATATATATATATATTAGGTTAGGGAAACGGTTACCCAAAAACTCTAAAAACCCTAGACTCCTCCCCTATTATCGGCAGCCTTGCGACTTAGTGATCCTCGAAGAAACGATCAGAATTACTTCTTTGTTCATCGTGGTTAGTGCATATTATTATTGTCCGTTTATGTGTTAAAATGTTTATTTGAATAATATTCCTGTTTGTGTCTGTGATGATAAATGACATGATATGTGGCGGCTACCGTTGATTCTTTTCGGTCCAATAACACATCTCCGAGTAGCATTGATACCTCAATTGCCCCTTACAATATTGTTTGATATGATTATTGGTATGTAGTAGTCAAACCCATCATTTAATTTGGTCCAATGACGCCAAACGGTGGTCATGAAAATTGCCGCCCCTCATGCTTGTTGTGCACATGAATTGTCTGTTGTAGATAATTGAAATTGGTGAATAAATGTCGGTTGAATAGTGGTGAACCATTGGTGCAAATGTCGGCTAGAACAAGTGTGGTCCAATCTAAGCAATGGAACCTTACACACTTCAATACATTAAAAGTTTAATGTGCAGTGCTTTTGCTTAGTATTGTCGGCCACTATGCTTATGATATACATGTGAATTGTACTTTGTTTTTGGTCCAATAGAATTAGGACAAAGGGGTAGGGGTGTAGCACTCTCTTTGACAAATTGATGTTATTCATGTGTTGCCAAAACAAATAAAGATCATATGATTTAATAATAAAAGTGTGGGATGATTTGATTAGTGGGATGGGCAGTCAACGGAAGCCATTGGTTGTGGGCTTCGGCCCAGTAGTGCAAGGGAACCAAATGGCGGCTAACTCACACATGACATATGACCGTAATTGGCTGATATTCTTTACGGTTCATTGATGTTGGCGGTGGTTGATTTATGTCGGCCACTAAGGCATCTAGAATATTGTGATGTGTTTGTTACTTGCTACTCGAAAGATAGTGTTGGGACCGAAGGATAGCTATGGTCGAAAGATGACATATAGTTCGAAACATAGTTTTTGGTCCGAAAGATAATTGTGTTAATCATAGACCGAAAGATAAGGGTGGATCGAAAGATGCATGGTTATGAATGTACTTTGAAAGATGGAATGTATGCTTGATTATTTGACATGCCATGCTTGGTGATGAGCGTTAATAATTGCATTCGTGCATACTAGCTGATGATTTAATGTGAAATACTACGTACTGTGCCGTTATGCAAACTGACTGTTATGTGAACATTAAATTGCATGCGTATCATTGCGAACATGAACTGATTTGTTATACGTGCATACAATAGGACGTGATTAATTGCTTGTGAGTGCATAATCTAGCATACCGAGCAAACCAAGGTGAGTTCACACTCTTACCAAGGCATGGGATTCCCGGGGTGTTGGGAATGGGATTGAAAGGTTGATTAGATACTCTATTGACACTATGACTAGACTACCACTTTACTATCCTCGGTTGTGAAGGATACCTATAGTTACGAGTAGTCTAGTGGTTATACAACGTGGAACACCACCACCAGTAACGTGGAACACCACCACCAGTAACGTGGAACACCACCACCAGTAACGTGGAACACCACCACCAGTAACGTGGAACACCACCACCAGTAACGTGGAACACCACCACCAGTAACGTGGAACACCACCACCAGTAACGTGGAACACCACCACCAATAGAACATACAATCGGCCCAGTAGAGCCACCTGTTACAAACGAACTTACTATTACGCATTTACTTTCTGTGAACTCGCTCAACTAGTTTGTTGATCATTCTGTTACATGCCTTGCAGATCGTTAGGTACTTGGAGCTTGCACTGGAGAAGCGGGTCGTTGTGGACAAGGATCGTGACTCTTCTGTTAAACTATTATGACACGTAAAATTGTTAACTACTACTGGTTTATTTACTATGCTTCCGCTACATTTTGAAACGATGATTTGTTTGATCACCTTTTGTATTGAATGGATGGTTTTCATTTATTTTACTTACTATTAAATGCATGTTCAATATGATTGGTGGCTTGATCCTGGTCAGTCACGCTCCCAAGCGGTGATACTCCGCAGGTGGATTTTGGGGGTGTGACAGATTGGTATCAGAGCCATTGGTTATAGAGAACTTGGTTTTAATATGGAAAAACGTTTTTATTAAAACCAGACTATAACCAGAACAGTGCTCTCAACGATCCACAACGACGCTTCGCTCCACGTGCAAGACTCAACATCCTAGGTAATAAGGTTTATGTTTATTGCCTACCTGTTAGAATTGCATAGAACTTTGCTCGTAGTATGCTTACATTACCTTGCTCACAACTTGTTATTGCTTGAGAACACCTACGTGCTTACACTCTTCTGTCATCGTACTACTCGTGAACCATTCATACTTATGCTACCTTTACTGTTCGATCATGTCTGGACGTGTTGACATGACTCAAGCCCAGTTGACGGCTCTCATTAACGAACAAGTCGCTGCGGCACTTGCAGCCGCACCAGCAGGAGGTATAACCTGCTATTCCGAACCTATCCTAGGACGTTAGATCCTACTCTCGTGACCCAACTCTCGCGCTTAATCTTGACCCATCTTTCTCGCGCAACGGGTTAGAACGCACATCAACCTCTCTACACATTCCAGAACATCATGGACTGTCGTCCAAGCACATTCAGTGGCACATTCAAGAACTTCATGTGTGAACGCCTTGAGGCTCGCAGGGTTAAGTACGCCACTGGTACTTTGGTAGGAATCGCGCTAACCAGGTGGAACGCGCAAGTACAGATACTAGGGTTGGCAGCTGCTAACGCCACCCCCTGAAACGAATTCAAAGAACGCATTAAAAGGGAATACTACACGCGTGATGACATCCACAAGTTGGAAGTGGAGCCTTACCATTTGAAAATGACGGGGTCAGAAATTGAAGCTCATACGAAACGATAGAACGAACTGGCCATCTTGTGTTCAACCATGGTGGACCCTCCAAGCAAGAGTATCGAATTGTACCTCAAGGGTCTAGCCTCAACAATATCCAAGACATTCAGCGTCTTGCTTATCGCCTCACGGATCAGGCAGTGGAACAGAACATGTTGCCTAGTTGTATCAGCGCTATTACTACCGCTACCACTTCTGCTACTTCCGCTACTCCTAGTGACAACAAGCGGAAATAGGATGGGTATTCCAGCAAGGGTTCAGCTACCGTTCGGTCTCAAGCACAACAGCAGCACAAGAATAGTGATCGCCAGAGCACAGCAGAAGCTAAGGATTCAGGAGCCCACGGCTTGCAAAACGGAATCGCCAGCAGCAACAGCAAGCAGAAATCCTATGCAAAGAAAAGATTGTTCGCATTCCTCGTTCTGGTCAAGAACCTCACGAAGTTCAAGGCGACAAGAGTGGTGCCGTGGTTGGCATCACCTCTTTCTTGAAGGTTCAGAAATGTTTTCGGAAGGGCCACACCGCAATTTTGGCTCTCGTTACTGACGCATCAGCGAAAGAAAAGAAGTTGGAAGACCATTCAGTTGTACGCGACTTTCCTCAGGTGTCTCGCAAAGATTTACCTGGTCTACCGCCGCATCGTCGGGACGAATTTCAA
Source organism: Helianthus annuus (assembly GCF_002127325.2). Lineage (NCBI taxonomy): Eukaryota > Viridiplantae > Streptophyta > Magnoliopsida > Asterales > Asteraceae > Helianthus > Helianthus annuus. The sequence goes on along the minus strand of NC_035446.2, from coordinate 35,622,760 downwards.
ATCGAGCTCGCTCCAGGAGCAGCACCCATAGCTCGAGCACCGTATCGCTTAGCTCCACCAGAATCGGAAGAACTATCGACGCAGCTACAAGAATATCTCTTCACCTTGGGGAGCTACAAGAACTATTGGATACCAGTTATCGGTGAAAAGAAGGATGGCACCTTCAGGATGTGAAATTGATTACCGTGAACTCAACAAGGTGACAGTGAAGAACCGTTATCCTCTTCCTCGCATTGACGACTTATTCGACCAGTTGCAAGGGTCGAGTTACTATTCCAAGATTGATCTAAGGTCAGGTTATCATCAGCTGCGAGTCCGGGATGAGGACGTCTCCAAAACAGAATTCAGAACCCGCTACGGCCACTACGAGTTCCTAGTCATGTCATTCGGGCTTGCGATCGCGCCTGCAGTTTTCATGGATCCTATGAACAGGGTGTGAAAACCTTATCTTGACAAGTTCGTCATTATCTTCATCGACGACATTCTGATCTACTCCAAGAGTCAGGAGGAGCACGAGCATCACTTACGTCTTATCTTGGAACTTCTTCGAAAGGAGCAACTGTACGCAAAGTTTTCAAAATGCGACTTCTGGCTTCGTGAAGTCCACTTCTTAGGCCATGTGGTGAACAGGGATGGAATTCATGTCGATCCATCCAAGGTAGATTCGATCAGGAATTGGCCAGCACCGCGTACACCAACGGGAATACGCCAATTCTTGGGTTTGGCGGGGTACTAGAGTCGATCCATTAAAGACTTTTCGAAGATCACGCAGCCGCTTACTATGCTGACACAGAAAGGTGTGACCTACAGTTGGGGAGATTCCCAAGAGACCGCTTTTCAGTACCTAAAGAATAGGCTTTGCAGCGCGCCTATTCTCTCATTACCAGAGGGCACGGATGACTTCGTAGTATATTATGACGCATCAATACAGGGTCTTGGTTGCGTATTGATGCAGCGGGATAAAGTCATTGCCTACGCCTCTCGTCAACTCAAGGTTCATGAACGAAACTACACGACGCACGATCTAGAGCTGGGAGCTGTTGTTTTCGCGCTTAAGATATGGCGACACTACCTGTACGGTACCAGGTGCACGATTTACACCGATCACAGGAGTCTCGAGCATATTCTTAAGCAAAAGGATTTGAATATGCGACAACGGAGATGGGTTGAACTTCTGAACGACTATGAATGCGCCATCAAGTATCATCCAGGCAAGGCCAATGTTGTGGCTGATGCCCTCAGTCGGAAAGACACTCTACCTAAGCGCGTGCGAGCGCTACAGCTTACTATTCAGTCCAGTCTTCCTGCACAGATACGAGCTGCTCAGTTAGAAGCACTGAAACCCGAAAACGTCAAAGCTGAAGCCTTACGCGGCTCAAGGCAACTGTTAGAACAAAGGTAAGACGACGCCTACTATGTAACGGGGCGTATTTGGGTCCCACTTTATGGCGGTTTACGAGAGCTTGTGATGGACGAAGCACACAAGTCCCGCTACTCGGTACATCCAGGGTCGGATAAAATGTACCACGACATTAGAACTACATATTGGTGGCCTAGCATGAAGGCCCGCATTGCAACTTACGTCGGCAAATGTTTGACTTGTGGGAGAGTCAAGACAGATCAGACCTACTTCAGCAACCCAGAATACCTCAATGGAAATGGGAAGAAATTTCCATGGATTTCGTTACAGGCCTACATAGATCTCAGCATGGGAACGATACAATATGGGGAAATCGTGGATCGACTCACCGAGTCTGCACACTTCCTGGCTATAAAGGAAACAGATAAGTTCTCAACTCTCGCAGACATCTATTTTAAAGAAGTTGTTTCGAGGCACGGGGTGCCCACCTCTATTATTTCGGATCGCGATGCACGATTCACGTCAGAGCTTTGGCAAGCGATGCACAAATCCTTCGGCTCACGATTAGACATGAGCACAGCATATCATCCTCAGACGGATGGGCAGTCTGAGCGAACTATCCAAACTCTAGAAGACATGCTTCGAGCGTGTGTCATCGATTTCGGCAACGGCTGGGAAAAGCACCTCCCTTTAGTGGAGTTTTCATACAATAACAGCTATCATACCAGCATTCAAGCCGCTCCATTCGAGGCATTGTACGGACGTAAATACCGGTCACCTCTCTGTTGGGCAGAGGTGGGGGATAGTCAAATTACAGGTCCAGAGATTGTAGTGGACGCCACAGAAAAGATTGCGCAGATACGACAACGCATGACGGCAGCACGCGACCGTCAGAAAGCCTACGCGGACAAGCGTAGAAAGCCATTGGAATTTGAGGTCGGGGACCGGGTTTTATTGAAAGTTTCACCCTGGAAGGGTGTGGTTCGATTTGGTAAACGAGGCAAACTGAATCCGCGGTACGTCGGACCATTCGAAATCTTAGAAAAGATTGGCAAAGTAGCCTACAGATTAAACCTACCAGCTGAACTCGGTGCAGTTCACAATGTATTTCACGTGTCGAATCTGAAGAAATGCCTATCAGATGAGACCCTTATAGTTCCTTTTAAGGAACTCACTATCGACGAGCGGTTGCAGTTCGTCGAGGAACCAGTTGAAATCACGGACCGGGATGTTAAGGTCCTCAAACACAAGAGAATCCCTCTTGTTCGAGTTCGTTGGAACTCCCAGCGTGGCCCAGAGTATACCTGGGAACGCGAAGACCAGATGAAAGAAAAGTATCCCCAGTTATTCGAAATCAATACAACCACTACTGAGGCTGAAGCTACTACTGCGGAATTTCGGGACGAAATTCCAGATCAACGGGGGGAAGATGTGACACCCCAGGAAAATCAGTGAACGATGCAACCTATCTAGCTTCCTCAGTGGGTACGTACCAAATTTCGGGACGAAATTTCTTTCAAGTTGGGGATAATGTGACAACTCAAGTTTCTGACTTTCACTTTCGTATTTATTGCGCGTTGACTTGACTGTTAGTTGTTTGACTTGTTGGACTTGTAATTGTACGCGTTGTGTTTTAATAAAACGTATTGTCATGGTGCATATATGTGATTACTTGATGTTGTAAATATAATGTTAGATTACTACAAAACACTTAGACTGATTAAATCACGTAATGCCCGACGAATCGTGATGCGATTCACCAACAAACAAGCTAGACGAAACAGAATTTTATTCGCCATTTAACCCACTCGCCGAAACATATGTGTTTCGCCGAGCCCTGATTCGCCAAAACCGCCAAAGCCTAATTACGGCCCAAACTTGTTTGCGTAAATATATATATATATATATTAGGTTAGGGAAACGGTTACCCAAAAACTCTAAAAACCCTAGACTCCTCCCCTATTATCGGCAGCCTTGCGACTTAGTGATCCTCGAAGAAACGATCAGAATTACTTCTTTGTTCATCGTGGTTAGTGCATATTATTATTGTCCGTTTATGTGTTAAAATGTTTATTTGAATAATATTCCTGTTTGTGTCTGTGATGATAAATGACATGATATGTGGCGGCTACCGTTGATTCTTTTCGGTCCAATAACACATCTCCGAGTAGCATTGATACCTCAATTGCCCCTTACAATATTGTTTGATATGATTATTGGTATGTAGTAGTCAAACCCATCATTTAATTTGGTCCAATGACGCCAAACGGTGGTCATGAAAATTGCCGCCCCTCATGCTTGTTGTGCACATGAATTGTCTGTTGTAGATAATTGAAATTGGTGAATAAATGTCGGTTGAATAGTGGTGAACCATTGGTGCAAATGTCGGCTAGAACAAGTGTGGTCCAATCTAAGCAATGGAACCTTACACACTTCAATACATTAAAAGTTTAATGTGCAGTGCTTTTGCTTAGTATTGTCGGCCACTATGCTTATGATATACATGTGAATTGTACTTTGTTTTTGGTCCAATAGAATTAGGACAAAGGGGTAGGGGTGTAGCACTCTCTTTGACAAATTGATGTTATTCATGTGTTGCCAAAACAAATAAAGATCATATGATTTAATAATAAAAGTGTGGGATGATTTGATTAGTGGGATGGGCAGTCAACGGAAGCCATTGGTTGTGGGCTTCGGCCCAGTAGTGCAAGGGAACCAAATGGCGGCTAACTCACACATGACATATGACCGTAATTGGCTGATATTCTTTACGGTTCATTGATGTTGGCGGTGGTTGATTTATGTCGGCCACTAAGGCATCTAGAATATTGTGATGTGTTTGTTACTTGCTACTCGAAAGATAGTGTTGGGACCGAAGGATAGCTATGGTCGAAAGATGACATATAGTTCGAAACATAGTTTTTGGTCCGAAAGATAATTGTGTTAATCATAGACCGAAAGATAAGGGTGGATCGAAAGATGCATGGTTATGAATGTACTTTGAAAGATGGAATGTATGCTTGATTATTTGACATGCCATGCTTGGTGATGAGCGTTAATAATTGCATTCGTGCATACTAGCTGATGATTTAATGTGAAATACTACGTACTGTGCCGTTATGCAAACTGACTGTTATGTGAACATTAAATTGCATGCGTATCATTGCGAACATGAACTGATTTGTTATACGTGCATACAATAGGACGTGATTAATTGCTTGTGAGTGCATAATCTAGCATACCGAGCAAACCAAGGTGAGTTCACACTCTTACCAAGGCATGGGATTCCCGGGGTGTTGGGAATGGGATTGAAAGGTTGATTAGATACTCTATTGACACTATGACTAGACTACCACTTTACTATCCTCGGTTGTGAAGGATACCTATAGTTACGAGTAGTCTAGTGGTTATACAACGTGGAACACCACCACCAGTAACGTGGAACACCACCACCAGTAACGTGGAACACCACCACCAGTAACGTGGAACACCACCACCAGTAACGTGGAACACCACCACCAGTAACGTGGAACACCACCACCAGTAACGTGGAACACCACCACCAGTAACGTGGAACACCACCACCAATAGAACATACAATCGGCCCAGTAGAGCCACCTGTTACAAACGAACTTACTATTACGCATTTACTTTCTGTGAACTCGCTCAACTAGTTTGTTGATCATTCTGTTACATGCCTTGCAGATCGTTAGGTACTTGGAGCTTGCACTGGAGAAGCGGGTCGTTGTGGACAAGGATCGTGACTCTTCTGTTAAACTATTATGACACTTAAAACTGTTAACTACTACTGGTTTATTTACTATGCTTCCGCTACATTTTGAAACGATGATTTGTTTGATCACCTTTTGTATTGAATGGATGGTTTTCATTTATTTTACTTACTATTAAATGCATGTTCAATATGATTGGTGGCTTGATCCTGGTCAGTCACGCTCCCAAGCGGTGATACTCCGCAGGTGGATTTTGGGGGTGTGACATTATCAATACCAGTCAAACCCGCCAGTTAACCCCAACGAGCGATATCAGCGGTAAAGGCAAGGTATGTTTGTGTTGTTGTTGTTGTATAGTTTGTGTGCTTTATTTCTATTTCGTTATTATTTATTTTTGTCTAGTTAGATGAACGTTGTGGGTGTGTTCCCTATATAACCCTCACGAGACCTACTCGTCCTCCTAAGCTATTAGGGGGTTTAAAAGGGCTTGTTGCATACGCTAAATGCAACCGTGATTCGTACGAAAGTGAGTTAGGTTTGTTATTGTTGTAAATTATTTTCCACATAAATCAAAGTAAAATAACGTATGGCTTAGTAATATTTTCATAAAAGTGGTAGAACTAGGTAACTAACAAATTTTGATGGTTGTGAGAAGCATGCTTCTACACAAGGGTTAAGATTTGTAGGTACATTGGGTTCGTGGGACAACCGCTTTCATGAAGAAAAGAAGAGCACACGAGGAATGAGCTCAAAAATCAGGTGCATACGTTTCTTTTTACTTTTGATTTTTAGTTAGCAAATAAGTGGATTGTAAATTGTATTTTATTTTCCGGGGTGAAATTTTGGGGAGGTTAGCCGTGTCACATCTGTTGTGCGTTTAAAAACTCTAGTTCTTACACATTGAGGACAATATGTACCTCAAGTGTGGGGATGGGGGAGCAGTAAAAAATTTTCGATTTTGACCTGTTCATTTAAACACTACACATTGAGGACAATGTTTACCTCAAGTGTGGGGATGGGGGGAAATTTCAAAAAATTTTCAAAAATGTCTTGTTTAAAAAAGCAATCTTAAAGCACAAGTAACTAAGTCCACGAGGGATGTCACAACCCATTTGGTCTTTTGTCATGGTCAAGTTCGAATTAATAGCATGATGGGTATTTAGCTGGTGGTTACTTGGGAATAATCCGCCTAAGAACCTAGTATTTTATGCATGTCACATACCATACCCTTTTAGATATGTGAGGTTTTTGAGCCACTTTTATATCATAGATTACATACCTATGTTTCTTTGTTTGAGTGGACCATTAGTCATATATTGTAGAACTTGCAACTTTTGATACGTTTGAGACCATAGACCGAATACAAGCACGAGAATGATTAAGGAATTAGGTAAACCTTTTCTTTTAAAACCATTTATCCATCCTTACCCATATAAATCCCCTAGTCTCCCACTTTGAGCCTAAACCTTTCGTTTGACCACCCTATAGCCCATAACCTTAAACCTTTTTCTTTTTAAACCCGTGTGATGGAAATTCGATTATAGGAGTCGTATTTGTATAGTTGTTTTTGATTGTTGCATATATATATATATATATATATAGTGGAGGGTTCAAATAAGAAGAATTTTTTTGTAAGAAGAAAAAAGAAGAACTTTCAACCAATAATAATGCTTCATTTCACTTCATTTAATATTTGCATTTAATTTTAATATAAGGGTATATTGGTAAACTTACATAAATCATTAATTTGTATTCTTCCTCTTTAATAACTAACTAAATTAAATTTGTAACTCCTTTTCAAAATGTATACTTTTTCCAAGTTAAAAAAAAACAATTTAATTTAAAGTGTAGAATAAATTACTAGTTGTGTAGGATAAATTACGAGTTGTGTAGGATATATTTCGATGTGTATAGGATAAATTTCGGTTGTGTAGGATAAAATTCTATAATGTGTAGGGTATATGTAGAAAAATTTTGATATGTGTAGGTTTTGTAAATTATATGTAGAATAATTAATGATTAGTTGACTAATTAATTAAAGAGAAAAAAATTGATGATATGAGTTATAAATAAAATAGTATTTTACTAATATACTCTTTCTTCTTTTTCTTCTCACAGTAAATTTCTTCTCAAATGAACCTTCCCCTATATATATATATATATATATATATATATATATATATATATATATATATAATCACAAAATGTTATGAAAAAGAATTGAAAATGCATTGAGAAAAACACAAAAGGAAGTGTTAGTAGTTGTTGAATAAAAGGCGAAAGTTGTTGCCTCATAATTGGTGTTATAGTTAGTTTTGTTTAGAGTAGTCATTTGTAATAAAAATCGAATTTTCATCACCTTAGCCACTTTAAAATATCCTATTTCCTACCCTTAGCCTAGCCCCGTTACAACGCTTACAAAGACCTTATGACTTGTGCTTAGTATTCGTGATCGATGCTGGAGAATGATTGAGTTGCAAGCTTATGCGGATATGTGTTCTAATCGGTTTTGAGTGAATACTCTTTGAAGTGCTAATACATTATGAACATTATCCAATTTACAAGCCGAATGGAGAGAACATTGTGAGGGATGTGCATGAATTGTTTGTTTCACGGGCGGGTTAATCTTGGATAACTATTGTTATATGTGATTATTCACTTGACCGTTAAATATGTTGAAAATTGTAAAGAATTTGAGCTTTAGCATGACAATAGACCTTAACCTTTGTCTCGGGAATGGGGAGTGTATTCTTTGTTCGACCCACGTGAAAGTGAAAAACAGATTTGCTTGAGGGCAAGCAAAAGACAAGTGTGGGGATGTGGTACGTGGTCGGAAACCGGTGCTTGTAATTGTTTAATTTGATGTTTTTACATAAGTTTTAATTTCGAATAGCCTACTTTTGATTAGATACTTGTTTTGCAGGTCTAGCAGAGTTTAAGGAGCTTTTCAGGAGCTTTACGGGTCATCGGAGTGAAAACAGAACCATCGGGACGCGAAACGGGTCAACCGGACTCAAGAAATGGAAAAAACAGAAAGTCAAAGTTCTGGGGGCCGTCGCCGACGGCTTGTATAAGTTTCCGATGCCAGAATTCACCATAGACAGCAAGACAAGCCGTCGGCTGAATTTACGAAAGCATGCACCGTCGCCGACGGCCTGAAGCCCCGTCGGCGACGGCTTCTCAATTTGTCCGGCATGAAATCTTTGTTTTCTTAGGTTTGGAATGATCTAAAAAGGTCTTGGTCATCATTATTCGGGAGTTACACTTACTTTTGAGTTTTGAATTCATCTTTGGAGCGAGAATCATCCATCTACCATCACCAATTTCACCTACCTTCATATCTATCACCCGAATTTTCCACAATCACCAATCGATACAAACCCTAATCATCACCATCATCCTTCACTAAACCTTCAACATCCATCAATTCTCCATTGTTTAAGCTTCGAGATGACTCCATTCAAGTTCCAAGCATCTGGTGTTCAAGCTTCTTCAACCATGAGCGGCTAACCACCTTGGTTTCACCCCGGTGTAGGTAGTTGTTAAATTTAGGGTTTCGAATTGTTCTTGTTTCAACTTGGTGACAAATTGTGTTTGATTTTTGAAACCATTGACAATAGTTTACATTTGTTTCGTATTCGTAAATTGTCGAACGATGTTAAAAGTTATGACTTTACGAAATGGTTATGTGTAGTTATGCATTGTCGTGGTTAGGTTTTACTTGTGTTGATTACAAAGTGTATTCTTGTCCGTTTTTCGAAACGTTGATAGTTATTGGCAGCTAAGTCACGGTACACTAAATCCGCTAATCGTACGCAATTGAGTTGAATCTAAAAACTTGTAGAAACCCTAGGTTGGCAATTACCGAAACCGGGTGTGAACCCTTTTTCTTATTATTGTTTAGTAATCAAGTTTTCTTGCAATTGTTAATCATTAGGCTTAATTCAATTAAACCAATTCACTTAGTTTAAATTCACATCTTTCAACAAAACAAAAATACAAGAATATCATAGCAAGCTTCATAATTTGTGACACTTTTTGATAATTCAATCTAATCCACTCGCAAACCACATACCCTTCAAGGTTCGACCCCTTGCTACCACTAACTATTTGTTAAGGGTAATTTGGGCATATAAATATTATCTTTGACCGGAGCGCGACACTCCGATCAAACCCTAAATCTCTCTTCCTCTCTCTCGAAGCCGACGGTCACATCCCTCTTCCTCGAAGACTTTCTTGATTCGGATCATCCTTGTTCTACCCTCTAACCGGTTAGTGTTATATCATTGTTTGATTTTGATATGATTGAAGTTTGTTGAACGAGTGGCTATGTGTTATTTGATGCTTGATGTTTAAAGTGTTATGTTAGTAAAATACTTGAGGAACAATCTGTTAGATCATTATAAGGATCGATGAATGCTTTGATGTTGATATAGATAACTAAAAACTGAATGGATGTAATATAATCGGCTGTATGTATGTGTATTCGGACCAATGATATGATCGAGCATGAGGTGTTGTATGATGATTTGAAACCAATGATTTAATAGTCTAATGTATAAGTTATTGTTTATGCTTTGAATATGATTAGGATTCATAAGAATTTTATGTTAAAAACCCTAGTTTGGTCGATTATGGTATGATTGGAAACTGTTAATTGAATCTTGCAAATTAATTGGAATTAGTAAACTGATTGCATGAAATTAGGAAAGTTATAACCGGTCGCACAAGGCTAGTCGCACAAGACTAGTCGCACAAGATAAGTATATTAGGGTACAAAAGTTAAGGCACCATGTACAACCTCCGAAAGCACAGTCGCACAACATCTTGTGGATCGCACAAGGTTGTGCTGATCGCATAAGATGTTGGCTGCCCAACATAATAGGTTACGTTATATTGTTGGGCCGAACAGCCCAAAAATCTGATCGCACAAGCTGTTCCGGATCGCACAAGTATAGTTGGATCGCACAAGTTGATTTCCTGTTATTTGTTTGGGCCGTGTGAATGTTGGGTTACGTATGTTATTGGGCCGGGTATGTTTTGGATAGCACAACCCGTGGTGAGTCGCACAAGGTTGTGCTGGACACACAACAGGTTAGGCCGGTTAATATTGGGCTTCACTCTTTGGATCGCACAAGACGATTGGGCCTGCACAACCATAACAGCCCAATCATCTATGTCGCACAAGTTAAACATTATGTGGGTACTTGACTGTAAACATGTTCTACGTGTTTTCCATGATCATTACGTGTTTGTAACCTGCTAGTTTATGTGTAAACCTACGTGCACTACTTGAACCTAGACCTGACTTGTATGGTAACCATGTTAGGACATGGTTGACCACATATAGCTCAAGTGACCTTTTTGTGTATCTGCCGAGCTAACCTAAGGTGAGTTCACACTTTCTACAAGGCATGGGATTCCCGGTGGTTGGGAATGGGTAATTGATTGAAAGGAAACCTACGTGTTCTCTTGGTTAGAATACGTACCTACACCCTCCTAATTGAAGGGTGATAACATTGTTACTAGACCAAAAACTCTATCATCAAGTCCCTCATCTTTATATCGACTTAATCGTCGGGCCAATGGCGAACGGGTCATTAGTTAAATAGCACTATTAGGTTTGACAAGCCTCACACCGTGCTGCAGAGGACGGGCATGGACTAATGGATCTGGGCACGTCAATGATGATAGACATTGACTTAGGGCACCCATCTTTCTCAGTCAGTAGTCGATATGGTAACGGGTCTAGTGGGATATTCACGGGGTAGCCCCCACGGCTGGGATCTAGAGTAAAAGGAATGGTTAATCATGTTTTTTTCAACTATGGGGTAACCCCCACGGCAAGTAAGCCAGCTAAAGGAAACTTATGTTTTTGAAACAACTTAAACGAACACCCAACTATGAACTCGCTCAACTTTGTTGTTGATTCGTTACTATATGCCTTGCAGGTCATTAGGTTGATAGATGGAGCATGCACGAGAAGGAGAGGTCGTTGTGGGACATGGGCTGTTGAGTTCCATGTTAAACATTTAACTATTAAACTTATGTTTTGGTTTGATACGTTATGCTTCCGTTGATAACTTAAACTTGGTTAATTTCTTTTGGACACCAATTATATTGTGGTTGGTTTTTATATTTACTTTAATATATTGTTCAATATGATTGGTGTCTTGATCCTGGTCATGTCACGCCTCCTACGGTGATACTCCGCTGGTGGAATTTGGGGGTGTGACACCACCGCCCTCACAGCCACCAGGCTCACCACCACCCGCACTAGTCACCACCCCTTCCACCATTGCCGTCACAGCTACCATCTCCGCCACTTAGATCATTTCCCGGCAACAACCAACCTCTGATGTCTCTCTCAATACGATGGCACAAGGATTTGTTGTATACATAGTCGTACATCTCTCATTCTCTCTATTTCTCTCTAGGGTTTGAACAATTTCTAGGGTTCGATGAAGATTTGGGGTTGGTGCGGTGGGGTTGGGGGTGCTACGGTGTGGTTGACAGAGAAAAAAAGGCGGGTGGATGTGGTGGACAGTGGTAGTTATTGTAACACCCCGAAAATGTGTTTGGTAATCAAACCACGTTAACACTAAAAGACGGGTAAAGTACCATTAGTGGTAAAATTTACCCGGTAAATATTAGGATTTAAATAATTAAACCTAATACTAAATAAAGGTTATACGAAGAATTTTGAGAAAATAAATTTACGAAAGGCCCGAGTTAACGGGACTTAAAAATAAAACGGGTTATAACTTCCCCGAACCCACCAAGTAACTAGGAATATCAACCTAGTTAGATATTTGCCTTAAAATAAAGAAGGAAACTTGGGTAATAACCCTTATTATAAAGTTACAAACTAGAGGGGCCAAAAGAGGAAGATTTAAAACTTGATTTTATTTAATTAAAACTCTACACACACACTAGTGGGTGTGTGCGTGAGATCGATCAGAAGAAGGAGCCAGGAGCTCAAACCCTAGCTCATCTCAATTTCACTAAATTGAAGGTCCAAATCAAGTCTAAATCAAAATCCGAGTACGAATTAGTGATCTCCGCTGAAAAAGGAGTCACGGGGTATGTAAATTTCATAAGAAATCTTTAGTTGAATTTCTGAGCAAACCTAGAGAATTCGAATTAGATGATTGCATGCTTGTTATATGATGAAATAGGAACATTGTAGTGTCTAGGAATAAACCCTAGACAAGTATATGATGAAGTTAGGCCTAATTCTTGTGAATTCATGATCACCACTGAAGGTGATAAGTGGGTTTTTGTATGATCATGTTAAACACTAGAAATTGATAGTTATTCTAGTGTAATTTGAACTTTCGTAAGTAAATTTTGATGTTGTAGATGCGAAAATTGATATGAACATGTTAATTGATGTTAAAACATGGTTAAAACAATAACCATGAACTAGATAAAAGAAGAATGCAAATTATGCACATTAGGTGTTTGTTAAAATGCCTAAATGAGAACTAAAGTGTTGAAATTTAGAGTGAAAACGCGTATTTGAACTATATGGCAATTACGCGTAATATGTACTGATAAGGGTTCTACATATTATGTTGATTTAGACTTAATGTTGTAAACCATGTGATTGAAAGTAGTTAACTTTAATAAGCTAAGTTAACTGATGATGAAGTCGAATAGTATTTCGACATAGAAAATAAGTGAGGTGGAATAGTCCTGATTGTTACTGACTAATTTAACCGCCTTGTAAATGTTGACGATAGTTTGACGCGTAACAAGCTAGGTGGAAGCTTGGAGAAGGAAGCGGGTCAAACGAATTTAAGAAGGAAAAGATAAGCATGGTTTGGATGCGAGGTAAGTGAATCTTATGCCTTTTACTTTATAACCAAATACTTGATTTCGAGTATTGAATCTGAATTGTATTGAGTAAACGAAACATGATGTTCCGGCACGATTTAAATGCGAGTCGGAAAAAGTGAGAAAGATAAGAAACCATGAATTATGGTAAAAAGGGTAAAAATGGTCAAATAGTAATCCGGACATGGACTAATGAATATATAAAGGGATTTGAAAGGACACAATTTGGCATGAGCCATAACGGGTCAAACAAAACGGGAACGATTCTTAAGTAAGATGAATTCAAAAGTAAACCGGGGTACGTTAAAGGGGATGCAATGGTAATTAAATACCATCTCAAAATGATAATTAGTCATTTCGACTAAACGGGTCAAATAGTGTTGTTAACACCATTTGTCAATAATATTTGATGATCGCTTGTTGAGTTTGTGATCACAGGAATTAACATATGGTTCGCATGGCTATTAACTAGAAATTAATAGCGAAAGGTATTTAAACGGGTCAATCTTATGGCCGAGCTAGGTACGCATGTTTAGAATTATAGCTAAAAGCGACATTTTGGTCAAATAATAGTGGAAGTCCTTCGTCGCATAAATGAATGGCTAAAATTGACCAAAAAGCCCTTGAGGGGTAATAGGGCAAACAACTTTTAAAAAGTTGTTTTGAAATAAACGTCTTGATTAAATTGAGTCTTTGGAATTCGTATAAAAATGGGGATAGGGTGTAAACCAATAGAAGCATGATTTAAGTCTAGAGATGTAAAATACTCGTAACGGGTTAAAACGAGTATATATGCAAAACAGGTTAAAATTTCTTAAGGAACCCATAAAGTTGAATCTTGATGATTAGTAAACGGATAGAATATGATAACTATGGTATTTTGAAGGAAAATAACAAGTTAGTTTGGTAAAAGCATGAACGGGTCAAAAGTGTCTTAATTGAGTTTCAACCCGAGAGCTTGAAATCTAAGATTTTTTAAATTCAGATGTCAGATTTTTACTCCATGCGATGGAGGATTAAATTACGAACGCGTAGGAAAAAGAATCGTGTAAAACGGAGGTCTAGATCAAAAGTTATGCCATGTTGAAGTTTGGTTTTGATTAAAACTTAGCTGGGCGAACATGCAGCACCAGCATCAACACATTCTGTCAAAATAGGACTGTGGCGTCATGCCACGGCCAAAGCCCTTGGCCGTCGCGCGCGGCGACGGGCTAAAATGTTGAAAATTTTGTTTATTTTGTTTGTTTCGATTATTTGACCCAATTATCTTGTTGTACTTGTTATTTAATTATCAAAACTGACTTCTAAGTTGGCTTTGATCATAGGTGAATGTCGAGAGTCTTGGATGAAGATCAAGTGGCAAGCAAGAACCAAACACACGTTAGCTTCCGCGTCAAATCTTCATTTGTTTTGCTATAAGTGAATTATGTAAACACTTATAAATATGTTTTTGAAATGTTGTAAACATACGGGAATGTTGGTATGACAAGTTTTTGTAAAGTCACATTTTAGCATCAAAATGTGTATTTTATTATTAAAATCTTGATAAATTGAGACGGGCGTTACAAGTTGGTAATCAGAGCTCATGGTTAAAAGAATAAAGTGTTCAGTTCAAGGCTTGATCGCAAATCCAGTAACTACATGTATATTAATGGTTAACATGATTAAAGTTTTGTGAACAACACATAGGGTTATCGTGTAATACACGTTACCTCAATTAAATAAAAGATATAGTTGACGAAATTACGCGCGTTGACGCGTATTGTAGAAAAGCCTTGTATTATAATACGGGCAATTATTGAAGTTGACATTACTAACTGTTGTAAATGTTCTAGTTGAAGGGCACTCGCATATGAAGATAGCGAGAGTTTAACAAATCGCGGATTTGACAGAGGAACGGTCCAAAGAGTATACTCATCAAGGACCTAAATCGCGTAACGATCGCAAATAAGTAATGACAAGGAAAGCCCGTTAGGGCAAGCATTTACCAGGTGCACGTTTAAATTATTGCATGAATAGTAATATGCAACAAATACGTAGAAACTGACAGTTGCATATGTAGATTGAAAACTTGGAAAAACCTGAATAGAATACCTATCTAGGATATTGTTTCCAAGAGAAATAAATAGAGGTGTTATTTACATGGGGCGTGATGTGAAAGTTATAAAAAGGTCATGTATGTCATGTGTTGATCGCCTACTTTGGCCAAGTAGGTAGTGAACACATGATACCGTGAACTTTTTATGATGGACATGCTTACACCCGATGTAGTAAGGACAGGGTGAGTGGGACAAATTAAAAAGTACCCAAATGAATCAAATGAGCAAAATATTTGATAATAATGTAAACGCACAGCCGGGTGACGGAAGCGTATTACATTAGGATAATGAGCCCGAGTGAAGGGACAAAGCTTAATGTAAAATGACTAAGATATGCATTGGGAGGGGGTGTACTTACACTCGAACCGGAGAATGCAAACATGTAAAACGATTAAGATATGCATTGGGAAGGGGTGTACTTACACTCAAACCCGGAGAGTGCAAACATGTAAAACGATTAAGATATGCATTGGGAGGGGGTGTACCTACACTCGAACGCGAAGAATGCAAACATGTAAAATAATTTAGATATGCATTGGGAGGGGGTGTACTTACATTCGAACCGGAGAATGCAAACATGTAAAATGATTTAGATATGCATTGGGAGGGGGTGTACTTACACTCGAACCCGGAGAATGCAAATATGTAAAATGATTAAGATATGCATTGGGAAGGGGTGTACTTACACTCGAACCCGGAGAATGCAAATATGCCTCTTAACGGGCCGTTTTTGTAAAACGTCAAACTTGAGGACAAAGTCGGAATATAAAAGTGAAGCGAAGTCTTAATGCATACCGAAAGGGTTGAAATAATAACAACTTTGGTAAAACACCTGGTTGATGGGTAAGGATTTAAACCCATGCGTAGACCGAGAAACGAGAACTCGGATAGAAAGTTGAAAGACTCGGGTTTTGAGTCTTGACTAAAAGACGTCAAGATGATGTAAATAGAAATTTTGATAAATTTTGTTCAACTATTTTAAAGTTGAACGAGTCGAACAGAGAATGAAGTTTGAAATCCATAAATGATAAAATTTCACATGAATAAGTCAAATGGGTTGAATATAATATAATGCCGGATGGCATGAGTAAGCGCAAGCGGGATAACGGTAGCATTAAAAGCAAAAGAATAATGAGCCCGGTAATGGGACATAATCAAATACGAATATATGTAAACTGGATAATGGTGAGCATAAGATGAACCGACACATAAATGACGTGAGAAGTCATAAAGTCGGAACATTTGTCCGAAAGAAAACAAATGTAGCCTTAGACTACGGTCAAGGTCAAAGGAAATATCAAGGCGAAAATAAATGATTTTGAACATAAAAAGGGTGTTTTAATGCCATATACATATATAAATGTATATACCATTGAATAAAGACTTCAATAAAAGATGATCTACGGGATTATCATAACCTACGAAATTATAAATGAGGCTAAGGTCTACGGGACCAAAAAGACCTTCGGGTCCCAAATAGAAAGAAACGAATTGTTGGGGTCTAACCTTAATAAGGTAAAAAGGTGAAAATATAAAGAAATAGCCTACAAGGCTAAGCGAAGAACCTACGGGTTAATAGTATAAAACAAAGAAACTGGTTGTAACTTCCCGCGCAAAATAATAACGGGAGATAAAGTTCGTAAAAATGCGATGGGTTTCGCTAAGTTAATTAAACGGGTTAAAAGCGAAGAGATTGTGAAAGGTCTGGTTGACAAAAGTGAAGAATTTCACTAAAATGTTTAAATGGGCAAAAATGACAAAAGAATTCACAATTATTTAAATTGTGTTACGTCACAAAAATGAGTGAAGTCGTTACCGAAATGACAACGGAAGGGTATAAATCCTTGGATGAAAATTCCTTGGAATTGACGTGAGTTCAAGAGAAAAGCGTTAAACTAAAATTCAGTATTAGTGAGAAACAACGCTTTAACAAATACGAATATTATGAAACGAATTCGGAAAATGATTAATATCGAGGAATATGGATCTTAACACTGGTAGGTGCAAAGCGATACATTCGAAGGAAAGATTTCAGATAATAAAAGTCGACATAAACTTAAACAAAATGTGATATAATCACGGTCACAAAAAGTGATGTAGAATACAATCAAGTCATAACGTGAGTTACGAGATATGAAAATCAGAAAACACGTAAAAGGTCGGGTTGGCAATAAGATATACCCTATTGACGGGGAATAAAGTGATGGCGACTAATCAGTCTGGCCAGTAAAACCTTTCAAAGTCGGAGTAGTGTTACGACTTATACAAAGCGCCTGTTGAAATAAGATTAGCTTGAAGTAAACATGATGAAAATAAATATAACCGAGCGATCAGATGACAACTTGGTCAAATAAGTGACTAAAATAAGAAGTACAAGCTGAAAGTAATGGCCTACGAGGCCTTACACGTGAAAGGCTCATACGTCATACGCCTTAAAACCAAAAGCACACTACCCTACTTTTCTGGTAAGGTTGTTAATTACGAGCAATGCTCAAGTGATCACCGAAACTAAGGTTCAGATGATTTAAACTAATAAAGTACGTGAGAAAGGTTTCGGGGATGAAACCTCTTTAAGGGGGGTAGACTTGTAACACCCCGAAAATGGGTTTGGTAATCAAACCACGTTAACACTAAAAGACGGGTAAAGTACCGTTAGTGGTAAAGTTTACCCGGTAAATATTAGGATTTAAATAATTAAACCTAATATTAAATAAAGGTTATACGAAGACTTTTGAGAAAATAAATTTACGAAAGGCCCGAGTTAACGGGACTTAAAAATAAAACGGGTTATAACTTCCCTGAACCCACCAAGTAACTAGGAATATCAACCTAGTTAGATATGTGCCTTAAAATAAAGAAGGAAACTTGGGTAATAACCCTTATTATAAAGTTACAAACTAGAGGGGCCAAAAGAGGAAGATTTAAAAGTTGATTTTATTTAATTAAAACTCTACACACACACACTAGTGGGTGTGTGCGTGAGATCGATCAAAAGTAGGAGCCAGGAGCTCAAACCCTAGCTCATCTCAATTTCACCAAATTGAAGGTCCAAATCAAGTCTAAATCAAAATCCGAGTACGAATTAGTGATCTCCACTGAAAAAGGAGTCACGAGGTATGTAAATTTCATAAGAAATCTCTAGTTGAATTTTTGAGCAAACATAGAGAATTTCGAATTAGATGATTGCATGCTTGTTATATGATGAAATAGGAACATTGTAGTGTCTAGGAGTAAACCCTAGACAAGTATATGATGAAGTTAGGCCTAATTCTTGTGAATTCATGATCACCATTGAAGGTGATAAGTGGGTTTTTGTATGAACATGTTAAACACTAGAAATTGATAGTTGTTCTAGTGTAATTTGAACTTTCGTAAGTAAATTCTGATGTTGTAGATGCGAAAATTGATATGAACATGTTAATTGATGTTAAAACACAGTTAAAACAATAACCATGAACTAGATAAAAGAAGAATGCAAATTATGCACATTAGATGTTTGTTAAAATGCCTAAATGAGAACTAAAGTGTTGAAATTTAGAGTGAAAACGCGTGTTTGAATTATATGGCAATTACGCGTAATATGTAGTGATAAAGGTTCTACATATTATGTTGATTTAGACTTAATGTTGTAAACCATGTGATTGAAAGTAGTTAACTTTAATAAGCTAAGTTAACTAATGATGAAGTCGAATAGTATTTCGACATAGAAAATAAGTGAGGTGGAATAGTCGTGATTATTAATGACTAATTTAACCGCCTTGTAAATGTTGACGATAGTTTGACGCGTAAACTAGGTGGAAGCTTGGAGAAGGAAGCGGGTCAAACGAATTTAAGAAGGAAAAGAGAAGCATGGTTTGGATGCGAGGTAAGTGAAGCTTACGCCTTTTACTTTATTACCAAATACTTGATTTCGAGTATTGAATCTGAATTGTATTGAGTAAACGAAACATGATGTTCCGGCACGATTTAAATGCGAGTCGGAAAAAGTGAGAAAGATAAGAAACCATGAATTATGGTAAAAAGGGTAAAATTGGTCAAATAGTAATCCAGACATGGACTAATGAATATATAAAGGGATTTGAAAGGCATGAGCTATAACGGGTCAAACAAAACGGGAACGATTCCAGGTACGTTAAAGGGGATACAATGGTAATTAAATACCATCTCAAAATGATAATTAGTCATTTCGACTAAACGGGTCAAATAGTGTTGTTAACACCATTTGTCAATAATATTTGATGATCGCTTGTTAAGTTTGTGATCACAGGAATTAACACATGGTTCGCATGGCTATTAACTAGAAATTAATAGCGAAAGGTATTTAAACGGGTCAATCTTATGGCCCGAGCCAGGTACGCATGTTTAGAATTATAGCTAAAAGCGACATTTTGGTCAAATAATAGTGGAAGTCCTTTGTCGCATAAATGAAGGGCTAAAATTGACCAAAAAGCCCTTGAGGGGTAATAGGGCAAACAACTTTTAAAAAGTTGTTTTGAAATAAACGTCTTGATTAAATTGAGTCTTTGGAATTCGTATAAAAATGGGGATAGGGTGTAAACCAATAGAAGCATGATTTAAGTCTAGAGATGTAAAATACTCGTAACGGGTCAAAACGAGTATATATGCAAAACGGGTTAAAATTTCTTAAGGAAACCGTAAAGTTGAATCTTGATGATTAGTAAACGGATAGAATATGATGACTATGGTATTTTGATGGAAAATAACAAATTAGTTTGGTAAAAGCATGAACGGGTCAAAAGTGTCTTAATTGAATTTCAAGCTGAGAGCTTGAAATCTAAAATTTTGTAAATTTAGATGTCGGATTTTTACTCCATGAGATGGAGGATTAAATTACGAACGCGTAGGAAAAAGAATCGCGTAAAACGGAGGTCTAGATCAAAAGTTATGCCATGTTGAAGTTTGGTTTTGATTAAAACTTGGCTGGGCGAATATGCAGCACTAGCATCAACACATTCTGTCAAAATAGGACTGTGGCGTCGCGCCACGGCCAAAGCCCTTAGCCGTCGCGCGCGGCGACGGGCTAAAATGTTGAAAATTTTGTTTATTTTTGTTTATTTCGATTATTTTTATTTGACCCAATTATCTTTATCTTGTTGTACTTGTTATTTAACTATCAAAACTGACTTCTACGTTGTTTTTGATCATAGGTGAATGTCGAGAGTCCCGGATGAAGATCAAGTGGCGAGCAAGAAACAAACACACGTTAAATGAAGCTTCCGCGTCAAATCTTGATTTGTTTTGCTATAGTGAATTATGTAAACACTTATAAATATGTTTTTGAAATGTTGTAAACATACGGGAATGTTGGTATGACAAGTTTTTGTAAAGTCACATTTTAGCATCAAAATGTGTATTTTATTATTAAAATCTTGATAAATTGAGACGGGCGTTACAGTTATGATTGGGGGTAGGTGGTTATAGGTGAGGGTGGACGGGTGTGGGTTTTGAATGTGGATCTGGTGGGTGGGTTTTGAATGGTGAATGTGGTGTATGGTGATGATGGATGGTGGTGGTTGGGTGGACGATGAAGATGGAAAGTGGTGGTTGGATGGACGGTGGCGGTTATGGGTGAGGGTGGGTGGTTACAAGTGAGGGTGGACGGCTGTGGGTTTTGAATGTGGATGTGGTGGAGGGTGATGGTGGACGGTCATGGTTGGGTGGAGGACAGTGGTGGTTGGATGGATTCTGATGGTGGACGCTAGTGGTTGATAAGGGTGTAACATATATAACTGAATAAATGGGTAAAAAGACCAAATTGTCCTTGGGTAACCAGATTTAACAGAAAAATTAAACTAGGTTAGGGATAAAGGACGTAACGTGCAAGATTTTGTAACATAAAGTACAAAACCCATCTCGTTTAAAGACAAATAACACCGCATGCAATTTGGTACAAACATAAACATAAAGGACAAAACTTGTAATTTACTTTTATTAAACGATGTTCTATTTACCAATTGTTCGTGACAAAGATATTGTAAAACTTGTCGAGAAATTTCGGTTGTTTCGTGTGTGTGACATTTTCTAGTAATCATACAAACTCTCATTGAAGGTCTTTTGTCACAAAAAAAATAAATAAACAAAACTAGATTTGTTGACGTTGCGCGTTGCGGCGAAACAGAGCAAATGATAAGGTAAAACAAACGTTATTTGAAAAAGAAGCATCTTGTTTAGAAAGCCAAACTGTCAAAAAATCGGTTCAGTTTATCATCATATGGTTTTATATCGTTTTATTTTATGATATTAAGTAAATACTTTATTTTTAGTACATGTTTGTTTTTAACAAAACTTATACGGGAATATCAAGGGGAAAAATAACGAATCCAAGTTATTAATAAAATATCTAATTAACTAAAAAGGAAATATGATTTAGAAAATGAAATATGATTTAGAAAAGGAAAAATAATTATTAAAATTAGAAAATAAGTAATAAAGGAAATGTGATTTAAGAAAAGAAAAAAAATATAAATATGTTAAAATGTGAAAAGCAAATATAATAATAAAGTATTATATTATTAAAATAATAAATAATTAAAAAAACTATATATTATTATAAAATTAAGGGGCTGTTTGGTAGCTTCTGAATGGTCATTAAGAGGCTCTCTTTTAATGGAACCATTAACAATGTTACCAATGAGAATGTAGAACATGTGATGATTTATCATTCAGATGTTACCTATTAACCATTCAGACTTGAGATTACCTCTTATTTATTCAGAGATTTTAAACCATTAAGAGGTAGCATCTGAATGTTCATTAAAAAGCTACCAAACAGCCCCTAAAATTACTATTATTATACCTTCGTCAACAACATATATAATATAATAGCACTCTTTGAATTATTAAAAAGGTGTTAAAGTTTTCTCTAGTTAAAATATTTTATATTTGTTACATTAACAGAGGTAGGGAAAATTTCATAGGGTCTATCAAGTGTATTGTTTGTTTCCATCTTCAAAATAACTTGAGTAAACTGTTAAAATAGTTCCTGAGATTTGGTCAATTTTGACACTTTAGTACAAAACTTAAAAATTTTCAATCTTGGTTCCTGTGGTTTCAATTTTGTTGTCATTTTCATCCAAAATCAAAATCTGATCAGATTTTTCAATTAAAATCCAATTTTTTTGGGTCTTTTTCCTCCCATTTAATGAAGGGCAAAATAGTCTTTTAACGTTTTATTATAACAAATTAAAAAAAATCTGACCATTTTGCCCTTCATTAAAGGGAGGAAAAGGACAAAAAAAACTAGATGTTAACTGAAACATCTGATCAGATTTTGTTTTTGAATAAAAATGGTAATAAAATTGAAACCATAGGGACTCAGATTCAAAAGTTTTGAGTTTTGGACTAAAGTGGTAAAAGTGATCAAACCTTAAGGACCATTTTAGCAAGTTTACTCAAATAACTTTCACATCTTCCTCTATATATAGAAGTTCATGATAGCAATAACATACACAAACCAAATATACAAATTCATTACGTTTTAGCATCTCTGTCTGAAGATGGCATCACTGAGCTTCTTTTCTTGTTCAGTTCTTCAATACAAAAATTATCATAACATAACTAGAAAAATTGACATTCACAAGCCAATATATCCATCAAAATCAACATCAGACATTGTCACTGCAAAGGCCACTGCTGTGGTCCAACCCTTCGCTAGACGATCAGCAAACTATGCGCCGACATTATGGACGTTTGATCACATTCAATCACTTTCTAGTGAATACACAGTATGATTCCATGTTTATTTCCCTTAGCATGTTTTACTTATTTCTAGTAGTATGTATGATTAACGTTTGTGCTAATCTTCAACCTTTTAGGGAGAATATTACAAGGCAAGAGCAAATTCATTAAAAGATACAGTGAAGAAGATGCTGGTATCCAAGGTGGGAGATCCATTGAGTTCCTTAGAGCTGGTTGATGATTTGCAGAGACTCGGAATATCGTATCATTTTCAGGAGGAAATAAGAAATCTCCTGGAGATGATTTACTGCAGTTACTACAAACCTCATGACCAGTGGGACAACTTAGGCTTGAACCTTAAAGCCCTTGGATTTAGACTACTTAGACAACATGGTTTTCAGGTTCCTCAAGGTACAAAACTATAAAGAATTTGTGATTGCAAGGATTCACTTGTATATTTGTATTAGTATTCGGTCATGATATTTGGCTAATATTAAAATATGAAATTAAGTTTAATTAACTTGGCTCTTTATTTAGAGATATTTCACAACTTCAAGAGCAAGATTCAGAATCTTAAGCCACAAGAGTTACTCGAGAATACTATCGGAATGTTGAATTTGTATGAAGCTTCTTATCATTCATTGGAAGAGGAGAGCCTATTGGACGATGCAAGAGACTTCTCAGCAACGTTTTTAAAAGAAAATCAAGATAGGTTTGATGAGAATATATCATCATTAGTAAGCCATGCTTTAGAGTTTCCACTGCACTGGAGAGTACCAAGGATAGAGGCAAAGTGGTTTATCCACGCGTATGAGAAAAGAAGTGACATGAATCCTATATTGTTAGAGCTTTCAAAATTGGATTTCGATATGGTTCAGGCTGTTCATATCGAAGATCTAAAACACGCATCAAGGTATGTTTCTACCACATGTGTGCCCAAACTATATTTTATAATAAATTAAGATTTTCGTCATGCGGTTTGACTAAATTCTCATGAGTGAGCTCAGTCATTAGCTTTATAATTCCAGCAACAACACAACATATATATATATATATATACACACGCTACTTCCAATCATTCGTGCAGCTTCATAAGCTAATCAAGATTGGTGATCATAACTATGAATAGGTGGTGGAGTAATACAAGATGGGATTCAAAGCTTAGCTTTAGTCGAGATCGAGTGGTGGTGAACTTTCTGTGGACTATCGGTTTTGGTTACCTACCTCAGTATACCCTTGGAAGGAGAACACTAGCAAAGGTTAACTCCATGATCACCACTATTGATGATGTTTATGATGTGTATGGCAATTTGGATGAACTTGAACAATTTACTAGAGTTATCGAAAGGTAAATGATAATGTTCTTTTACTTCACTTAGAATTCATTCTATTAGTACGTATGTTCATAGAATTTATGATAATCCCAAAAGAATATAATTAATAGATGGGATATCAATGCGGCCGAAGAACTCCCAGATTATATGAAGATATGTTTCCTTGGATTCCACAACACGGTCAATGAGATCGCCTATGACACAATGGCAGACACAGGGTTCTTCATCCTTCCGTACCTCAAAAAAGCAGTAATTAGACTATCTTATTTCTTTAAGGGTTAATTATGTTTTCCGATATGGTATTTCAAAAATCAATCAATTAGTTTAAAAAATACTAAAACAGTCATTTTGATTTCACTTTCGTAACTATTACATTCTACTCTCACTAACATATCCAGTTATTCTGTTAGTTTATTTAAAATTATCATAATGCCCTATTATTAAAATTACAAAATAAATAAAGAGATAATTACGCTTTCGTCTCTCGGTTTGTTAAAAATAACTATTACACTTCATTTGTTTAAAATTTATAAAAAAAAATACTAATACTTTCACAACTACCACCTCCAATACATCAAAAATGGCGGCTAACAAATTATTTATCTACAATCCTTTACTTTACTCTTTATTCTCTCTGTGTTCTTAAATCTAACCAGAAGATCACTTGCTTCGACTCCACACCCTATCCACTTCATCCATCTTCAACATCCCCCACCACACACACACACACACCACATATACAGGAACGATGACCACCTCCACCACCTATTATGCCCACCACCGTCATCAAACTACCACCTACCCCTACCCCCACACTACATGGCCATTCTCTTCAAACAAATCATCCGCCAACTTCTTTTCTACCGACGAATTCTACCAATTCGGACCACTACATAGGGCAAGTTAGGTGGCCAACAATTTCGATTGTGATGGCGAAAGTTTGGTGGTCGGCGATTTCGATTATGATGTAACTGGTTAACGGAGACAAATCTGGCGCTGGTGGAGGTGACAGAGGAGATCTGGTTGACGCTGATACGGCGGAGGGGAGCATTGGTGAAACTGAGTCGTTGAAACAACTCTAGAGTCGGAGCAGGTAATGTTAGAGTGAAAAGTAAAGTGGAAGATATTAGTGTTGTCTAGACAATTTTTAAACTAGTGGATTGTAATGGTTACTTTTAACAAACCATAAAAACAAAAAACAAAACTAACTCTCTATTTATTTTATTTTTAATAACATGGGCATTATGGTCATTTCAAATAAACTAACATAATAGCTGGATGTCTTTAGTATGGGTGGACTGTAATACTTATCAAAGTGAAACCAGGGGGATTGGTTTGCCAATATTTACATTAATGGACTGAAGTAGTGATTTTAGACAAACCACTTGAACGGAAAACGTAATTAACTCTTTCTTTAGTTATAAAACGTTATGTTTGCTTTGTTATTATTTCATATATATTGTAGTTTGACGCAAATCTATGTTTTAATATTGTAGTGGGCAGATTTATGCAATGCTTACCTAGTGGAAGCGCGTTGGTACTATGGTGGATATCAACCAACACTCAAAGAATACTTGGATAATGGTTGGGTATCAATATCGGGTCCAGTAATACTCATGAATGCTACATTTTTAACATCGGTTGGTACAACTAACGAAGTGTTCCAATGCATGGAAGGACTTGAGAAAATAGTTCACTACTCTTCACGAATTTTACGGCTAGCTGATGATTTGGGGACATCCGAGGTATGCAATTTTATTAACCAATATCAATTATTTTATAATTTTGGTATTATTCATGTTTTTCTTTGTCAATATATTATTTTAAACATAAAAATATTAATAAGTTTAAACATTTTATTAGGATGAAATGGTAAAAGGAGACATTTCAAAATCAATCCAGTGTTATATGCATGAGAGTGGGGCTACTGAAGAAGAAGCTAGAATGCACATTAAAGAGTTGATTTTGGAGACATGGAAGAAACTTAACAAAGAACGGGCTCGTGCTAATAGTCAGTTTTCGCGAGAGTTCGTTGAATATGCAACAAATGTGGCTAGGACGGCACAATTCATATACAGTGAAGGAGATGGGCATGGTCGTCCTGATATAATTCAATCCCACATATCAGCATTGCTATTTAATCCTATCCAAAGGACAATATAATCATCGATGGGTATTCTTTGTTGGAGGTGAAACTTTATTTGTGTTATTGGATGTTTCAGCATCCTAGTAAACTTATATTGTAATAATGAAGTTTAAAATGGTTGTCTACGTATTGTTGATGTAATTCAATACACAATCCAAGAATAATCAGTTTGTTGAAGGTGTTTAGCTCGCTAGTAACTACTCTTTACTCGTGTTGCTTTTCTTTTTGAACGAAGACTTTTTTGTGTTTCACCATCGCACTTCCCAAATTGGAGAAACTGGTTGCCCCGCTCCACCCAGACTATGCTGTCTTAACCGTGTCCGCGTTGGGCCACAACCCACAAGTGGTGGATTAAAGCAAGCCTTACTCCAAGCCTCCTACAGCTCATGTTAACTAGTTGACTACTTTTTTTAATCCAAACTATTTGGCTTACGTTTCTACAAAGTGGTTAGTTCCTAATCTATCAAACCGGGCAAGTTATGTATCTGAATGGCGAGTTTTCTTAGATGGAAATATCAATTGATAATAATAATGTCTAAAACAACGAGACTTATCCAGTTTATAAACAAAAAACATTCTTTTGATCAAAAATTTGAAATTTGTATGGTGAACTTAATAACTAAAATAAGAAAGTGAGGTAAGGTGCTTGTGAAAATGTTATACTTTATATCCAGGATCCCGAGTTTATCTTCTGGATCCTCAGTTTTGAAAATACATTACGTGATGATTTTACTTGATAAAACCGCAGATTTATGACAGATAGATATGAAAATAATGAACAATAATCAAGACAAACCATAAGTTACGGGGAAAAAGCCCTTGATCCTGTTTGTGAAGATGATCTCCGGCACAAAAACCTCGGGAGCTGGAAACTACACAGCTCCACTAAGATTAATATAAAAATGAGTACAAAAAATGTGGCTTGATCGATCGAATCTAGGTGTTACAACTGACAACTTCGTATATGTGAGTGTATTGAGTGTTTGCAACGAGTGTGATGTGTGTTTATGCTAATCCGATCAAGCCAATTTACAGTACAAGTCCAAAATAAATTCTAACTACTGCTCTGAAATATCCAGGATCCTGAAAGAACTAGTCTTCGATCGTTGTTATGTGTTAGAATTTCATATAGGTGTCATGTGTTAGAATTTGATAAGTTTTGGGGAAATGCTAGAGAGACCTCAGTTTTCTCTCCAGCTTGTAAAATGATATATGCTCTTTCGCTATGAATGGAAGCTTTCTACTTATGCTTATTATTACAAGATTTCTATCGAACTAGCTTTATCTTATCAAAACTTCCATCTAAACCCGCTGAATCCGGAACTTTCAATTGGTATCAAAGCAACGGTACCGATTCATGATTTATGGGTTTTTAGAAGTAGATCAATAAATTGAAAGTCAATCCACGCATAAAAAGTAAAATTGAAACCTTAGAATTGATTAGAAATGATTTTCAACCATGTCTGTGGTAGAATCATAATAAAATTCGAAGAAATAAAGATTTTGGATTGAAAAACGCGAACATCAACGTTCGAGCGGACGAGACACGTTCGTGTGCGCAGGAGTCATTCATCCGCAAGAATGCGTTCTGATCCATTTGAAATATTGTGCTTCATCGGCACAAATCAGTCCTTTATATCCGCACTGGAAGACTTTCATCCGCACAAACCAGCTATTTCGTTCCAAAATCAGCTCATACGCATGAACCATATTCATTCGCACGAATGATAATGTGTCATCCGCGCGAATGAGTCAAAAATGTTTAAAAAATTTGGGTGATTGAGACGAGTGTCCAGAAAAAATTTGGTGATTGAATTTTTTTTCGAGCTTTTAACATCAAATTAAGGTTATTCAGGGACACCTCAGGAGATTTTGGAGAATAGGTAAGATGATGAGATCACAGAGTTTTGAAGATAGTGGGATAGTCATTGCTACCTAAGCAGAATGTTTATCATCTGGTAAAGTGATTATTAATGGGCTAAATAGAGAAATCCGCATTGATGAAAAACGGACTTTTTGGAGCAAAATGCTATATATTCCACATAGTTGAGTTTTTTGGAGAATAAAGAAGTCTGAATTGGCCAAGTTTGAGGGGGAAATTCAGTGACGAGTTTTGTCACACCCCAACCGATAGCGGAATCATCGGGGCGCGGCACTGAGCGAAATAGATTGTCTAGAAGTTTCCATAACAACTACGATTACCAGTTATTTAAACATCATGTCCCATACCATGACATAACAAGTAGCATAATTATTACAGACAAAATCAAGACAAATTGTTCTGTTCCGACAACTCAGATTTCAAATAAAAGTAAATTGTCTTTGTTTCTAGACTCTTTCCTAGCCTCGATTTCACAGCAAGCCAAGCAATTTAACATCTTAAGTGTAACATTTGTGCTTATAATCATTGTGAACAGTTCAGTTATCAATAAAACAATGTTATTTGATCCCAATGTTTATTTGGTTGTGTTTTACATTTTTCATGTTTTGACTTTTGTTCGATTCTAAACTCTACATCGCTTTCTGGAGAGTTATACGCTAACTGGTGCTTAAACGTGCTCAGTCTAATGCGACAAATACTCCGGAACATCAACATATACTCAACATACCTTAAATAACCTTTACATAACTTAGAAATAAGTTTTGAAGGCTTTGGTATAGCAAAAACAAGTTAATTCGCTTACAGGGACTAAACTTGACAAACTGCGAAAGTATGCCAATTTGAACTGTAACGAACATTCCGGAACATGTCCATAAGTTAAACATACCATAAATATCCTTTACATAGCTTAGAAATAGGCTTTGAGGGGTTTGGTATGCTAAAACAAACTTTTGGATCATTCAGGGGCTAAAAGTGTCAAAAAGTGCACAAGTTTGCACTTTCGCGCATAACTTACGTTCTGAATACATCCGGACATCCAAAAATTTATGTAAGCATCCTAATATTATGCCTTAGTGTTTGGCATAAGAAAAATCCATTCGTCGCGTCATTTGGATCATCTTTCGCGCTTATGCGCATTCCGTCGTAATTAACCGAACATCGCGATCGTACGGCCAAACGAACCAACATCCGACACATTTTTGAGCATGTTTCATGTCCACAATGTTTAGGCATCATTTTTGGGCCTTAAAGTTGGCTTTACAGGCCTTAGAAGGGCTGAAAATGGCTTAAATACGCAACAGGGACCAAAAGTGTAAATTCTGCAAGTGGTGCAGATCAGATGCCTCAGGCGGCCTGCGTGAGTTTTGCCTGAATGTTGAGGCGGGCCGCGTGAGACTGTCAGACAGAATAAATGTTGCATTTAATGCAGTTTGGCCTTTCGATCGATCAAGGGGCAATGCCCTTTCACCCAATCAAGAGCCAAGGGGCATTTTCTGACTTACCACAACATTGCGACAAGTGTACGCACGAGATCGTGGCACGATATTCGATAAACGATCGTAACGGTTCCACTTTTCCTATAAATACCCCCCCCCTTTTGTTCCAAAAACCCACACAATCTGATCTTAAGGCTCTAAGTTGGAACCATTGTTTCATACCTGAGCTATTTGATCTAGATTAGCACTCGAGGACCCTCCGTAAGTCTTCTTTCGCTCTTTTATTCGCTTTTCGAGTCCGAAAGTCAACGTTTTGTTGACTTTCTGCATTGACCAGCTTATGGTCGATGCGAAGTTCATGGAACTTCATAACGTGAGCGTGATCACGATGGTTATAGTCCGTAATGACTATACCTACTGATCACCACGTTATCTAGGCTCAGTAACGAGTCGTAGTTTCGGCCAAAATGTGCATTCTTGCATATTTTGTAACCAAACTACCCGTGGGCATCAAAGCCGTTTGTTTTGATGTCAAACCTGTTTTCAAACTTAGTTAAGCATGTTCTAACATGCTTAGCTCGTCACTTTTAGTTTAGTGCTTATATAGGGTCGTAAGGTAAGCGATCTAAACCATCACTTATACTTTCGAACCCGACCCATTTGGTCGATCATTAGGATCCGACCAAACACCTTAGGTGACCATAGCTATAACCTTCCGAGGTTATACCTTGTGGTCGCGATGTTAGGCGTTCCGAACGCGTTCTACGCGAACGACGCGTTAGGGTAGCATAAGCTACATAAACGGGTCGTGATGGGCCGTAAGCACTTAGGTTAAGTTTCATTTTAGTATGTAGGCTTTGTTTAACCATATTACACGAGTCTCCATACTCGTTTGGTTTACGAACCCGCGTACTATCCGATCCTTCCGATTTGGTCCGGTATATTAACATAGCTACCTATTAGGTGCCGTTTGATATCCCGTGATCTTTAGCATTATCTGGTTAATATACAAGAACTCCAAAGCAATCTCAGGTGAGTACATAGAACCCCATCTTTTAAATTCTTTCGAGGTGTCAATGTGAGTACATTGAACCCCTCTTTTACTGTTTTCCAAACTGTTTTGGGGTGAAACACATGTGCCTATCTGTAACTTTCATACTTTCCATGTTTTCACATTGTATATCTGCTATGCTCATTAGTACATTATAGTACATGATTTCATTACATTTTATGCTATGTATGCCCATTGTGTGCGTACGTAGTACATTGATTTACATTACATTTCTGTTGCATATGTTTACTCAGCATATGGACACATTGATTTACATGAACATTTCTGTTGCATATGTTTACTCAGCATATGGACAAATTGATTTACATGAACATTTCTGTTGCATATGTTTACTCAGCATATGGACACATTGATTTACATGAACATTTCTGCTGCATATGTTTACTTAGCATATGGGCACATTGATTTACATGAACATTTCTACTTCGTATGTTTACTTAGCATACTTAGTACAATTGTTTACATCACATGCCTTCATTTTGTTATGACATTTGGTTTGTTTAACATGGGACAATACATTCATTAACATTAGCTACGCTGTTCGTTAGTAGGTAGTGGTACCATAGGAATTGACAACTCCCATTCCTGAAGTCCTGGGTTTGATAGGACTGGAAGGAGTGACCGAATTCGATATACATAACTTAGATAAACCTTTAATTTGTTTAAGGGTTTATCACCGCAGTCTCAAGGCTTGGATGTATGCATAGTTTACAATACCGCATAAATGTTAATATCAATAGAGCATGCATTTTTCCACAGAACATAACGTTGATTTAAACCACGTGTTACTTCAACGACTTGTTTTGTGCAGTTTACATATGGTTTAAGTTGATACATTTCGCTTACCATACATGATACATTTTGGGATACACATTACATAATTTACATTGAACATAAACACGTTGACATTGACATACACATTGGTGGTTTACATTTGAACATAAACATTTGACATGGTTTACACAATAACACTTGACATTTGGTTTATACATGAACAATTTACATGGTGGATTGGTTTGGGTAAATGGTTGGAGTAACGTGCCGTATGTAATATGATACAAACATGGAGGATACGCCGCTGGTACTTCCTATATATAAACGTTTGTATAATATTACATATCTTAGCGTTATCTAAATCATTTCAGTTTAGACATATAACATTTTATACGAATAACACACTTTTCATAAAACATTGTCTTACAAAACAACTTATTATATTCAACTCATTTTAATTGGTTACTCGTTTAACCTTGCACTTATCTATACATATCATTTGATGTTATCGTTTTTCAAATGGTTTACAAAGCAAGACAAATTACAAGGTTCATGACTGACTGTTATTAAACATTCTTTAAACTCAAGTCATGAATCCCATTTTTACAAAACCTATGTATCTCACAGGCATTTTTATGCTGACGTACCTACTTTCACATGTGTTTTCAGGAGCTATTCCATAGGATGATGATCATGACACTAGGGCGGACCTGTGCCTTAGAGAATAAAAATGAAGATAGAATTAGTTTAATTGTGTTCTGAACTCTTTGTTTTCCTGTTTGAAACGATGTAGCACTCTTGTTTATAACTAAAATACAACTTTGTATGCCATGGTCATGAAACAATTTAATTCTGTCCACAACACTCCCCGACGTTTTCCGCCGCGGTTGCATGTTATACGCGGTCGGGGTGTGACAGAAGAGTTGGTATCAGAGCCATTGGTTATAGGGAATTAGGTTATTAGTAATGCTTTGACCTAGACTATAACTTTCTAGGTCCCTAACACAAGTTATCTTGTGTTTAGAGTTTAAAACATGCACATCACCTATCCTTAGGTGATAACCACAACGGGAACTTCGGTTCTGCATCCGCTTTGAAAATTAATCATCTGTTCTAGGATGATTGATTACTAGGTTTTGAACCCTCTATTATAAGGTTTTGAACCCTCTGTTATAAGGTTTTGAACCCTCTGTTATATGGTTTTGAACCCTTTGGATTCTCAAAAATCTCGTCAAAGTTTTGGGTTAATAGTGTGAACACGTGCGAACTGGAAGAGTGAATGCCTGTACCCTGGGTTTTCTGTCTAAGGCTAGAGTGTTCGTACAAATCCACATAATCGGACCAGTCACTCTTACCTGGGAACTCTTGGGGTGACTGTTCACTTATAGGCGAGCATGTCTTCGCGATACACTAATTCTGACCCATTTACTTTGACTAGACATTTCATGTCGCTTATTTGCTTTGCGATGCATAACCGCCACCTTTGCTTTTGTTGATTTTGCTTCAACTCATTCTCATCATCCAATCATCTCACTCGTTTCATTTCATGTTTTTCTCTTCTAGAATGCCTCCTCGACGCGACAACCAGATAGCTACTGCCGAGCTGGCGGAAATTATTGCGCAGCAGATGGCTGCTCAATTCCCAAATCTCTTTGCTCAATGGAACCAGGCCAACAACAACAACAATGGTACATGCAAATACAAGGATTTTAATTCGGCTAAGCCACTCAAGTTCAGTGGTTCTGAGGGAGCAACTGGGCTTCTTCAGTGGTTCGAGAGCATCGAGAACACTTTTCGCCACGTGCAGTGTCTGGATAATCGCAAGGTCGAGTTTTCTTCAAGCGTGTTTCAGAAGAGGGCTCTTACATGGTGGAATGGGGTTATGAGAGATCAAGGTGCAGAAGTTGCTCTAGCTCAGACATGGGCTGAACTGAGAGCTCTTATGATGAGGGAGTTTTGTCCTCGACATGAACAACGAGCGTTGGAGAAAGAATTTGATGTTTTGAAGCAAGATAGTGGCGAGCACAGGGCTTATACGGATAGGTTTGAGGAGTTGAGTCTTCTTTGCCCGACTATGGTTACCCCACTCGATAAGGCCATCGAAAGGTACATCGACGGCCTACCTGACTCAGTACAAGACATCCTCACTGGTAGCAACCCTACCACACTCCGTCAGGCAATCGAGTTATCAGCGACACTGACTGAGTCGCAGATTCGAAAGAATAAGCTACACAGGAAGGGTGATAAGGGCAAGAAGCAGTCGGCTGACAAGGAAGATAGCAAGAAAGGTCAAAACAAGAAGGGAAAGGATTCTGGTTCCTCAAGGGGGTCAAGGAAGCGTAAGGCTTCCCAAAACTATGTTGTCACTGCCCAAGCTAATCAGGCAGCTCCCAACCAGCCTCCAGCAAAGAAGCCCTATTCAGGAAGGGCACCTTTGTGCAATCAATGCAACAGTCACCATCAGCCGCAATATCAGCGCCGTTTCTGTACTAACTGTGGGAAGTCGGGTCATCTTGCCGATGTTTGTCGGTTCGCTCAGAATCGCGCAGCTCAGAACCCTGCTCAACAAGTTGCTCAGCAACAGGGTCAGGCTGCACGACCAAACTACCCACCAGGTGCTTGTTATAACTGTGGGGATCTGACCCACTACAGAAATCGGTGTCCAAGGCTAGCCAACCAGAACCAGAATGCAACCCAGAATCAGGCTCAGGCTCGAGGTCGAGTCTTCAACATGAATGCACAAAAAGCACAAGCAGACAACGAGGTGGTGAACGGTACGTTCTTTATTAATAATCAGCCAGCATCTGTTCTTTTTGATTCGGGTGCCGACAAGAGCTTTGTGTCATTGTCTTTTGAGACAATTCTTCGCGTGTCTAGAACGAAACTAGGTAAACCTTTGACAGTAGAGGTTGCCAGTGGTGAACCCATTGTTCTTAATTCTGTTCTACGCAATTGCCAGTTGAACCTTAACGACCATATTTTTCCTATTGACCTCACGCCAATGCAACTGGGAAGCTTCGACGTTATAGTAGGTATGGATTGGTTATCTAAGCATCACGCGGAGATAGTTTGTTCTGAGAAGATTGTTCCTATACCGCTGTCGACAGGCGAGATCCTACAGGTTCGTGGTGAGAAGCCTGCCGGTGGTCTCAAACTCATGTCTTGTTTTAAAGCTCGGAAGTATCTACGGAAGAAATATGTGGCTTTCTTAGCACATGTTACAGCAGATAAAGGCAAGGGTAAGACTATTTCAGATATTCCTGTCGTTCGGGGTTATTCCGAAGTTTTCCCTAAAGAGTTACCCGGTCTACCTCCAGCACGCCAAGTCGAGTTCCGTATTGATCTCGTACCTGGTGCAAATCCTATTGCCAGAGCTCCCTACCGTCTTGCACCGTCTGAGATGCAAGAGTTATCTAAGCAGCTTCAGGAACTCTCCGACAAAGGTTTTATCCGTCCTAGCTTTTCACCTTGGGGTGCTCCCGTTCTTTTTGTCAAGAAGAAGGATGGATCTTTTAGGATGTGTATCGATTATCGTGAGCTTAACAAGCTCACCATCAAGAATCGATATCCCCTACCTCGCATTGATGATCTCTTTGATCAATTGCAAGGGGCTTCTTACTTTTCAAAGATCGATCTGCGATCTGGATATCATCAACTTCGTGTGCATGAAGAAGACATTCCCAAGACAGCGTTCCGTACTCGTTATGGACATTATGAGTTCACAGTCATGCCATTCGGTTTGACTAATGCTCCTGCTGTTTTCATGGACTTGATGAATAGGGTCTGCAAGCCTTATTTGGATAAGTTCATCATCGTTTTCATTGATGACATCTTGATTTATTCTAAGACGCAAGCTGATCATGAGCAACATCTACGTCTTACATTGGAACTCCTAAAGAAAGAGCAGCTTTTCGCCAAATTCTCCAAGTGTGAATTTTGGCTTAAAGAAGTTCAATTCTTAGGACATATTGTCAACGAACAAGGTATACATGTGGATCCCTCCAAGATCAGTGCCATTAAGGATTGGGATACGCCTACTACTCCTACTGAAGTTCGTTCTTTTCTTGGCCTAGCGGGTTATTACCGCCGCTTCATTGAGAATTTCTCAAAGATTGCAGTTCCTCTAACTGCTCTAACTCAGAAGAACAAGCCATTTGATTGGGGAGTCAAACAAGACGAAGCGTTTCTGACTTTGAAACAGAAACTTTGTGACGCGCCTGTCCTAACTTTGCCCGAGGGTAATGATGATTTCTTCGTTTATTGCGATGCATCTAAATTAGGTCTTGGCTGCGTCCTGATGCAAAGAAACAAAGTCATAGCATACGCATCAAGACAGTTGAAGATACATGAGAAGAACTACACCACTCATGATCTTGAGTTGGGTGCAGTTGTCTTCGCTCTTAAGATTTGGAGACACTACTTGTACGGTACAAAATGTGTGGTTTTCACGGACCACAAAAGTCTTCAACATATCTTTAATCAAAAGGAACTCAACATGAGGCAAAGACGTTGGGTTGAACTTCTAAACGACTACGACTGCGAGATTCGCTACCATCCTGGTAAGGCGAATGTCGTAGCCGATGCATTAAGTCGCAAGGAACGTACTAAGCTTCATTGTGTTCGTGTCCAATCTGTTATCCAAGCTCAAACCGATATCCAAGCTCGTATTTCTCAGGCTCAACAAGCTTGTGTTTCACAAGGTTTGATGGATAAGGAATTTCCTTATCACATAACACCTGCTCTTGAACTGAAGGACAATGGATCGTATTACTTCATGGACCGTTTGTGGGTCCCGAGCCAAGATGACCTTCGTACCTTGCTTATGGATGAAGCCCATAAGTCTCGTTA
Source organism: Helianthus annuus (assembly GCF_002127325.2). NCBI lineage: Eukaryota > Viridiplantae > Streptophyta > Magnoliopsida > Asterales > Asteraceae > Helianthus > Helianthus annuus. The sequence goes on along the minus strand of NC_035446.2, from coordinate 35,586,541 downwards.
CTCTATTCATCCAGGCTCAGATAAGATGTATAAGGATCTTCGTATACAGTATTGGTGGCCTGGTATGAAGAAAGATATTGCCTTATACGTATCCAAATGCCTTACTTGTCTTAAGGTTAAGGCTGAACATCAGCGTCCTTCCGGATTATTAGAGCAACCGGAGATCCCAGTTTGGAAATGGGAAAACATTACTATGGATCTCATTACTAAACTTCCGCGCACAAAGAAAGGTCACGATGCCATCTGGGTAGTCGTGGATCGTCTTACCAAGTCAGCGCATTTCTTACCAATCCGTGAGGATTTTTCGGCTGACAAACTTGCTCAAATATACGTAGATGAAATTGTAGCTCGACATGGTGTTCCTTTGAACATCATTTCTGACAGAGATGCTCGTTTCACTTCTCATTATTGGAGAACCATGCAGTCTGCTATGGGATCTCAACTTAATCTGAGCACAGCTTATCATCCGCAAACGGATGGTCAATCTGAAAGAACAATCCAGACACTGGAGGATATGCTTAGAGCTTGTGTGATCGATTTTGGTGGTAGTTGGGATTCACATCTTCCATTGATTGAATTCTCCTACAACAACAGTTATCACTCCAGCATCAACATGGCTCCTTTCGAGGCTCTCTATGGTCGAAAATGTCGTTCACCAGTCTGCTGGAATGAGATCGGCGAGGCTCAACTTACTGGACCTTCCCTCATTTTAGAACAACAGATAAGGTAAAGAAAGTTCGTGATAACCTTCAGACAGCTAGAAGCCGTCAGAAGAATTACACGGACTTTAAACGCAAGCCCTTGGATTTTCAAGTCGGTGATCGTGTATTACTTAAGGTCTCACCTTGGAAAGGTGTGATCAAATTCGGAAAGAAAGGAAAACTTGCACCTAAATATGTTGGACCATTCAAGATCGTCGAAAGAATCGGCAAGGTAGCCTACAGACTTGAGTTACCTCCTGAACTTGGAAATGTTCATCCAACTTTTCATGTGTCCAATCTCAAGAGGTGTTTAGCTGATGAGAACCTCCACATACCGCTTGACGAGATTCGTGTTGATAAAACACTGAAATTTGTTGAGAAACCGGTAGAAATCATGGAACGTGAAGTCAAGTGGCTTAAACGCAAGCGCATTCCTTTGGTCAAGGTTTGATGGGAATCTAAACGTGGACCCGAGTTTACTTGGGAACGTGAAGATCAAATGAAGGCAAAATATCCGCATCTTTTTCCACGAGTTTCCTCTAAATAAATTTCGGGACGAAATTTCCACAAGTAGGGGAGACTGTAACAATTGTGCTTGTAATCATTGTGAACAGTTCAGTTATCAATAAAACAATGTTATTTGATCCCAATGTTTATTTGGTTGTGTTTTACATTTTTCATGTTTTGACTTTTGTTCGATTCTAAACTCTACATCGCTTTCTGGAGAGTTATACGCTAACTGGTGCTTAAACGTGCTCAGTCTAATGCGACAAATACTCCAGAACATCAACATATACTCAACATACCTTAAATAACCTTTACATAACTTAGAAATAAGTTTTGAAGGCTTTGGTATAGCAAAAACAAGTTAATTCGCTTACAGGGACTAAACTTGACAAACTGCGAAAGTATGCCAATTTGAACTGTAACGAACATTTCGGAACATGTCCATAAGTTAAACATACCATAAATATCCTTTACATAGCTTAGAAATAGGCTTTGAGGGGTTTGGTATGCTAAAACAAACTTTTGGATCATTCAGGGGCTAAAAGTGTCAAAAAGTGCACAAGTTTGCACTTTCGCGCATAACTTACGTTCTGAATACATCCGGACATCTAAAAATTTATGTAAGCATCCTAATATTATGCCTTAGTGTTTGGCATAAGAAAAATCCATTCGTCGCGTCATTTGGATCATCTTTCGCGCTTATGCGCATTCCGTCGTAATTAACCGAACATCGCGATCGTACGGCCAAACGAACCAACATCCGACACATTTTTGAGCATGTTTCATGTCCACAATGTTTAGGCATCATTTTAGGGCCTTAAAGTTGGCTTTACAGGCCTTAGAAGGGCTGAAAATGGCTTAAATACGCAACAGGGACCAAAAGTGTAAATTCTGCAAGTGGTGCAGATCAGAAGCCTCAGGCGGCCCGCGTGAGTTTTGCCTGAATGTTGAGGTGGGCCGCGTGAGACTGTCAGACAGAATAAATGTTGCATTTAATGCAGTTTGGCCTTTCGATCGATCAAGGGGCAATGCCCTTTCACCCAATCAAGAGCCAAGGGGCATTTTCTGACTTACCACAACATTGCGACAAGTGTACGCACGATCGTGGCACGATATTCGATAAACGATCCTAACGGTTCCACTTTTCCTATAAATACCCCCCCCCCCTTTGTTCCAAAAACCCACACAATCTGATCTTAAGGCTCTAAGTTGGAACCATTGTTTCATACCTGAGCTATTTGATCTAGATTAGCACTCGGGGACCCTCCGTAAGTCTTCTTTCGCTCTTTTATTCGCTTTTCGAGTCCGAAAGTCAACGTTTTGTTGACTTTCTGCATTGACCAGCTTATGGTCGATGCGAAGTTCATGGAACTTCATAACGTGAGCGTGATCACGATGGTTATAGTCCGTAATGACTATACCTACTGATCACCACGTTATCTAGGCTCAGTGACGAGTCGTAGTTTCGGCCAAAATGTGCATTCTTGCATATTTTGTAACCAAACTACCCGTGGGCATCAAAGCCGTTTGTTTTGATATCAAACCTGTTTTCAAACTTAGTTAAGCATGTTCTAACATGCTTAGCTCATCACTTTTAGTTTAGTGCTTATATAGGGTCGTAAGGTAAGCGATCTAAACCATCGCTTATACTTTCGAACCCGACCCATTTGGTCGATCATTAGGATCCGACCAAACACCTTAGGTGACCATAGCTATAACCTTCCGAGGTTATACCTTGTGGTCGCGATGTTAGGCGTTCCGAACGCGTTCTACGCGAACGACGCGTTAGGGTAGCATAAGCTACCTAAACGGGTCGTGATGGGCCGTAAGCACTTAGGTTAAGTTTCATTTTAGTATGTAGGCTTTGTTAAACCATATTACACGAGTCTCCATACTCGTTTGGTTTACGAACCCGCGTACTATCCTATCCTTCTGATTTGGTCCGGTATATTAACATAGCTACCTATTAGGTGCCGTTTGATATCCCGTGATCTTTAGCATTATTTGGTTAATATACAAGAACTCCAAAGCAATCTCAGGTGAGTACATAGAACCCCATCTTTTAAATGCTTTCGAGGTGTCAATGTGAGTACATTGAACCCCTCTTTTACTGTTTTCCAAACTGTTTTGGGGTGAAACACATGTGCCTATCTGTTACTTTCATGCTTTCCATGTTTTCACATTGTATATCTGCTATGCTCATTAGTACATTGTAGTACATGATTTCATTACATTTTATGCTATGTATGCCCATTGTGTGCGTATGTAGTACATTGATTTACATTACATTTCTGTTGCATATGTTTACTCAGCATATGGACACATTGCATGAACATTTCTGTTGCATATGTTTACTCAGCATATGGACAAATTGATTTACATGAACATTTCTGTTGCATATGTTTACTCAGCATATGGACACATTGATTTACATGAACATTTCTGCTGCATATGTTTACTTAGCATATGGGCACATTGATTTACATGAACATTTCTACTTCGTATGTTTACTTAGCATACTTAGTACAATTGTTTACATCACATGCCTTCATTTTGTTATGACATTTGGTTTGTTTAACATGGGACAATACATTCATTAACATTAGCTACGCCGTTCGTTAGTAGGTAGTGGTACCATAGGAATTGACAACTCCCATTCCTGAAGTCTTGGGTTTGATAGGACTGGAAGGAGTGACCGAATTCGATATACATAACTTAGATAAACCTTTAATTTGTTTAAGGGTTTATCGCCGCAGTCTCAAGGCTTGGATGTATGCATAGTTTACAATACCGCATAAATGTTAATATCAATAGAGCATGCATTTTTCCACAGAACATAACGTTGATTTAAACCACGTGTTACTTCAACGACTTGTTTTGTGCAGTTTACATATGGTTTAAGTTGATACATTTCGCTTACCATACATGATACATTTTGGGATACACATTACATAATTTACATTGAACATAAACACGTTGACATTGACATACACATTGGTGGTTTACATTTGAACATAAACATTTGACATGGTTTACACAATAACACTTGACATTTGGTTTATACATGAACAATTTACATGGTGGATTGGTTTGGGTAAATGGTTGGAGTAACGTGCCGTATGTAATATGATACAAACATGGTGGATACGCCGCTGGTACTTCCTATTTATAAACGTTTGTATAATATTACATATCTTAGCGTTATCTAAATCATTTCAGTTTAGACATATAACATTTTATACGAATAACACACTTTTCATAAAACATTGTCTTACAAAACAACTTATTATATTCAACTCATTTTAATTAGTTACTCGTTTAACCTTGCACTTATCTATACATATCATTTGATGTTATCGTTTTTCAAATGGTTTACAAAGCAAGACAAATTACAAGGTTCATGACTGACTGTTATTAAACATTCTTTAAACTCAAGTCATGAATCCCATTTTTACAAAACCTATGTATCTCACAGGCATTTTTATGCTGACGTACCTACTTTCACATGTGTTTTCAGGAGCTATTCCATAGGATGATGATCATGACACTAGGGCGGACCTGTGCCTTAGAGAATAAAAATGAAGATAGAATTAGTTTAATTGTGTTCTGAACTCTTTGTTTTCCTGTTTGAAACGATGTAGCACTCTTGTTTATAACTAAAATACAACTTTGTATGCCATGGTCATGAAACAATTTAATTCTATCCACAACACTCCCCGACGTTTTCCGCCGCGGTTGCATGTTATACGCGGTCGGGGTGTGACATTAAGCACCTGTCACATACATTAAAGTAAAAGTCAATACACATAGTGTAAAGGTGAGCATACAAGTTTAATAGATATAATAGAGTAAGAAATCGTTTACGCATAACCAGCACGTACAATGCGTGAAATGAAGCACGTAAGTTATCGACATGATCCTAACAATACCAATGACTGCGGGTTGACTGCGCAAGGCAGTTCGTAATACATATTCACCACTGTGAACCATGTGTTTAATTGTCCTTAACAACCCCTGAGTGAACAGGTGTTGAGTCCAAACTATAGTACTATCATTGCTAAGGCAGGTAGACAACAATCCATGTGTAAACATAACAAACAAGCATTCATTGAGTCACGTATAACATGCAGTAGCAGTTAGCGTTAAAGTATTGCGTAGTGTGTTCGATGTGATTTAGAATAAGTAACGTATGTAACACCCAAAAGTGCATAAAGGAAAAAGGGTTCGAGTATACTCACAGCGATGATGGATTGAAGGGAGCACTAGAGTGAGTTTAGCCTGATCAGAACTGTCACACCCCCAAATTCCACCTGCGGAGTATCACCGCTTGGGAGCGTGACTGACCAGGATCAAGCCACCAATCATATAGAACAATGTATATAGTTAAAGTAATAGCAATTAAACCAAACCAAATCCATATGAAAGGTGTTTCCAAAACATAAGTAAGTTATCACTGTTTAGCGGAAGCGTATAAGTAAAACCCAATATAAATAAGTATGTAATGTCATAAAGTGTTCAACAAACAATCACGATCCAAGCCCACAACGACCAGCTCCTCCCTGTGCAAGCTCCATGTATCTAACGACCTGCAAGGCATGTAACAGAGGATCAACAACTAGTTGAGCGAGTTCACAGTTTATAGTTTAGTAATTGTAATAGTATGGTAAGCCTTGTGTTCGTTCATTAAGTCATGTATCGTAATAGTTCGTATCGCAGCCCTCTAGGCATGTATGCGAAGATTAGGGAAAGTTCTCAAGTATTCTAGACTAGGTATATTTGTATCGCGGCCACCCGGCACCTGTGCGAAGTTTAGCGTATAGTTCGCAGCCTTTCTAGGCATGTGTGCGAAGATCAGTCATAATATCGCGGCCAACCCTGGCGTGTATGCGAAGATCAGTTCTATTAGTATTACTAGTCTAGCAGTATCTTAATCAATCACCTTCCTCACCCGAGGATCATATCACTTCGTTCAATTATCTAGAGATGTACAAGAAAGTAATCCAATCCCATTCCCACCCTGGGAACCCCATGCCTTGGCTGTGTGAACTCACCTTGGTTTGCTCGGTATGCTAGGTTATGCACTCACAGGTAATCAGTCAAGTCCTATTGTGTGCACGTATAATAATCAGTTTCGAATTCGCAATATTTCACATGTAATCTACGACACAAAGTGTGTTTAAGCAATCATCGTCATGCAACTCCTAACAGTTATATTTCACATTCATCCAAATATGCATCATATGGTAGAGTGCTTGATCATTTCTAACGTAGTTAATCAATAACACGCTTTACGGATCATCAGGTTAACAACAGTTGCATGCTTTACATATCTGACGATTATCACACAGTTAACACTTAACAGATTCAATCACATAATAGCATACATTCAGCTTCACTTAAACATCTCACAAAGTCAGACAGGTCCTTGCCCTAATCAAAACTCGGACCGACAGGTGTGAGGGGGGGCTTCCCCTGTTTAAACTCGGACATCCCATGATATATACATGAAACTCGGACACCTCACCTAGGGTTAAACATCAGACCACCTACCAAGTGTTTAAAGGTCGGACATAAGGGTGAGGGTAAGAAACTCGGACCTAAGCAATCCTTACATGAAATTCGGACCACATTTGTTATATTAAAACTCGGACACTAGGTTATCTAATCAAAACTCGGATCCCCTCTTTACTTTAAAGCTCGGACCACACTCAAATGAAGTAAACTTCGGACATTCATAAGCTAAAGAACTCGGACACATTATGTAAATAAAATTCGGACCCTTTTGATGTGTTAAAGGTCGGACTAGATCAATAGGTCATAAAAGTCAGACCTATATCATATTGAAGCTCGGACTTGTCTTGTATTAGAAAAAGTCGGACTAGGGCCATGTACATATAATTCGGACTCCATTTCACACATAAAGTTCGGACCTAGTATGTTTCTATTAAAACTCAGACAAGTGTTTAGGGTTACAAAAACTCTGACATTCAATCAGACATACGTAAGTTCCAAAGATTATGCCACAGAATCAATAACAATCGAACAGTTACCATTCATGCCTTCATACGATCAAGAAACCCTAAATTCATACGTTTGTATTACACTGATCAAAACAACAATCGCTATGTCTACATATCACGCATCAAAATCATCAGGCAATTGATTATATGACTAATCATCTTCATATCACAATAATCAACATCAATCAAAAACACAGAAGCATCATATGGAGACTAGGGTTTACAAGAATTCTAGCAATCAAGAATTGATACAATCAAACAATCAATAAACAATAATCATTTACCTTGTGTTGATTCTAGAGAAAATGTGGAAATCGAAAGTGATGAATGTCTTGCCAATGATGATGGTGATGATTGCTAGAGAATGTGAAGTACGTGCTATGGTTTCTTGTGAAAATGATTAGTGAACAAGGGATTAGGGTTAAGAATCTCTAGGATTTCACTAATTACCCTCTACCTCCCTAAGTATCATATTTTACACATGCACACCATCACATAACAATTTCATAGTTTCACCACAAGGTTTATGCCTTTAACAAATTTTATCACAACTAACACATAACCATGCATAATCACACAATACATTTCATTGTATTAAAACGTATACAATTCCATAGCCAATTATTTGCACAATTAAACAACTAAACAATACATGCGCGTGCAATAAACGCGAAATAGAAATCTTGGAAATTCGAGTTGTCACATTATCCCCAACTTAAAAGAAATTTCGTCCCGAAATTTAGCATGCGGTTACTGAGGAAGCTAGGTAAGTTGTATCGTTTACTGGTTTTCCTGGGGTGTCACATCATCCCCCCGTTGATTTGGAATTTCGTCCCGAAATTCCGCAGTAGTAGCTTCAATCTCAGTAGTGGTTGCACGGTTTTCGAATAACTGGGGGTACTTTTCTGTCATCTGGTCTTCGCGTTCCCAGGTGTACTCTGGGCCACGTTTGGAGTTCCAACGAACTCGTACAAGAGGGATTCTCTTGCTTTTGAGGACCTTAACATCCCGGTCCGTGATTTCAACTGGTTCCTCGACGAACTGCAACTGCTCATCGATAGTGAGTTCCTTAAAAGGAACTATGAGGGTCTCATCTGACAGGCACTTCTTCAGATTCGACACGTGAAATACATTGTGAACTGCACCGAGTTCAGCTGGTAGGTTTAGCTTGTAGGCCACTTTGCCTATTCTTTCTATGATCTCGAACGGTCCAACATACCGTGGATTGAGCTTACCTCGTTTACCAAATCGAACCACACCCTTCCAGGGTGAGACTTTGAGTAGCACTCGATCCCCAACTTGGAATTCGAGCGGTTTTCTGCGTTTATCAGCGTAGCTTTTCTGGCGATCACGAGCTGCCGCCATGCGTTGTCGTATCTGTGCAATTCGTTCAGTAGCATCAACTATCATTTCTGGACCTGTAATCTGACTATCCCCCACCTCTGCCCAACAGAGAGGTGACCGGCATTTACGTCCGTACAATGCCTCGAATGGAGTGGCTTGTATGCTGGTGTGATAACTGTTATTGTATGAAAACTCCACTAACGGGAGATGCTTTTCCCAGCTGTTGCCGAAATCGATGACACACGCCCGAAGCATGTCTTCTAAGGTTTGGATCGTTCGCTCAGACTGCCCATCCGTCTGAGGATGATATGCTGTGCTCATGTCTAATCGTGAGCCAAAAGATTTGTGCATCGCTTGCCATAGCTCTGACGTGAATCGTGCATCCCGATCCGAAATAATAGAGGTTGGCACCCCGTGCCTAGAAACAACTTCTTTCAAGTAGATGTCTGCTAATGTAGAGAACTTATCCGTTTCTTTGATAGCCAAAGTGAGCAGACTTTGTGAGTCGATCAACGATCACCCAAATAGTATCGTTCCCACGCTGGGACTTAGGTAAGCCAGTAACAAAATCCATGGAAATTTCTTCCCATTTCCATAGCGGTATCTTGGGCTGCTGAAGTAGACCCGCTGGTTTCCGATACTCCACTTTGACTTTTGCACATGTCAAACACTTGCCGACGTAAGTAGCGATGTGGGCTTTCATGCTAGGCCACCAGTATGTAGTTCTGATGTCGTGGTACATTTTATCCGACCCTGGATGTACCGAGTAGCGAGACTTGTGAGCTTCGTCCATTACCAGCTCGCGTAAACCGCCAAAAAGTGGGACCCAAATACGCCCCGCTACATAGTATGCGCCGTCTTCCTTTTGTTCCATTCGTTGCCTTGAGCCGCGTAAGGCTTCAGCTTTGACGTTTTCGGGTTTCAATGCTTCTATCTGAGCAGTTCGTATCTGTGCAGGAAGACTGGACTGAATAGTGAGCTGCAAGGCTCGTACACGTCTAGGTAGAGTGTCCTTTCGACTGAGAGCGTCAGCCACAACATTGGCTTTGCCTGGATGGTACTTGATGGCGCATTCGTAATCATTAAGCAGTTCGACCCATCGTCGTTGACGCATGTTCAATTCCTTCTGCTTGAAGATATGCTCGAGACTCCTGTGATCGGTGTAAATAGTGCATTTGGTACCGTACAGGTAGTGTCGCCATATCTTGAGCGCGAAAACAACAGCTCCCAGCTCTAAATCGTGCGTCGTATAGTTCCGTTCGTGAACTTTGAGTTGGCGAGAAGCGTAGGCAATAACTTTATCCCGCTGCATCAATACACAACCAAGCCCCTGTATCAATGCGTCACAATAGACCACAAAATCATCCGTGCCCTCTGGCAATGAGAGAATAGGTGCGCTGCATAGTCTATCCTTCAGGTATTGAAAAGCCGTTTCTTGTGTATTACCCCAACGATAGGTAACACCTTTCTGTGTCAACATTGTGAGCGGCTGTGCGATCTTGGAGAAGTCTTTAATAAATCGTCTGTAATACCCCACCAAACCCAAGAATTGGCGTATTTCCGTTGGTGTACGCGGTGCAGGCCAGTTCCTGATCGAAACTACCTTGGATGGATCGACATGAATCCCATCCCTGTTCACCACATGGCCTAAGAAGTGGACTTCACGAAGCCAGAAGTCGCATTTTGAAAACTTGGCGTGCAGTTGCTCTTTTCGAAGAAGTTCCAAGATAAGACGTAAGTGCTGCTCGTGTTCCTCCTGACTCTTGGAGTAGATCAGGATGTCGTCGATGAAGACGATGATGAACTTGTCTAGATAAGGTTTGCACACCCTGTTCATTAGGTCCATGAAAACGGCAGGCGCGTTCGTTAACCCAAATGGCATGACAAGAAACTCGTAGTGACCGTAGCGAGTTCTGAATGCTGTCTTAGAGACGTCCTCATCCCGGACTCTCAGCTGATGATAACCCGACCTTAGATCGATCTTGGAGTAGTAACTCGACCCTTGCAACTGGTCGAATAAGTCGTCAATACGAGGAAGAGGATAGCGGTTCTTCACCGTGACCTTGTTCAGTTCGCGGTAATCGATGCACATCCTGAAAGTGCCATCCTTCTTTTTCACGAATAATACTGGAGCTCCCAAGGCGAAGAGCTTGGACGAATAAAGCCCTTATCCAAGAGCTCTTGTAGTTGCTTAGACAGTTCCTCCAGTTCAGTTGGAGCTAATCGATACGGTGCGCGAGCTATAGGTGCTGCTCCTGGAGCTAGCTCGACTTGGAATTCGACCTGACGATGAGGCGGTAGACCTGGTAAATCTTCAGGAAACACTTGAGGAAACTCGCGTACAACTGGAATATCCTCTATTCTTTTCTCTTTCGTCGCTGCATCAGTAACAAGCGCCAAAATGGCAGTATGCCCCTTTCGTAAACATTTCTGTGCCTTCAGGAAAGAGATGATGCCAACCACAGCACCACTCTTGTCGCCTTGAACTTCGAGAGGTTCCTTTCCCGCACGAGGAATACGAATGACCTTCTCCTTGCATAGGATCTCCGCCTGCTGCTTGGATAACCAATCCATGCTAATGACGATATCAAAACTACCCAGAACTATAGGAATGAGATCAATCGAGAAGGTCTGACCCGCTAGAACGATGTTACAACCCTGAACTATGTACGGCCTCTAGACCTTTACCACTAGTTAACACTACGACACGTTGGGTGTTCAAGGGAGTTGGTGTACGTTTTAACATTCGACTAACTTTCAAAGACATATAATTGGTATTCACACCCGAATCAAACAAAACAATAACGTAAAAGTCGTCAAGAAGAAACTTACCCATGGCTACGTTGGGATCATTTCTCGCATCACCCTGCCCCAACACAAATGCACGACCCCTTGCTTCGTTGCCGTTGTTGTTCCCACCATTGTTGTTGTTGTTGCCATTTCCCTGATTGTTGTTATTGTTGTTGTTGCGGTTCTGGTTTAACTGGGGACAATCACGCTTGAAATGACCTTCAGCCCCACACTGAAAACATCCCCTGTTGCCCCGCTGTTGCAGCTGCTGGTGCTGGTTCTGTGGAGCTGGTGGTGGGTGTTGCTGATTCTGATTTGCAGGTCGCGAACTCCTGCAGTCTTTAGCTTCATGCCCTAACTTGAGACATCTCTGACATCGTTCTTTATGACACCGCCCGCTGTGGTGTCTGTTGCATTTATTACACAATGGGTGAATTCCCCGATATCCACCCTGCCCCTGACTGCCTGATGTCTGCTGACTCGGATTCTGGTAGTCGTTTGTCTTCCGTTGCTGTGCTTGAGACTGAACAGAAACTGATCCCCTGCTGGAATCCCCCTCCCATTTTCTCTTGTTGTCACTGGGAGTAGCATAAGTAGTAGCAGCAGTAGTGGTAGCCCTGATGCGTTTTGGCAGCTTGTTCTGTTCCACTGCCTAATCCGTAATACGATGAGCAAGGCGCTGAATAGCCTGGATATTATCAAGATTAGCCGATGTCACATGGCTCTGAATTTCTAGCGCTAACCCCTTGAGATACAACTCAATGCGCTTGATTGGAGGGTCCACCATAGTTGGACACAGAACGGCCAGCTCGTTCGACCTTTTGGTGTAAGCTTCAATCTCTGACCCAGACATTTTCAAATGATAAAACTCATCCTCTAGCTTGTGGATGTCTTCTCGAGTGCAGTATTCACGTTTAATCAGTTCCTTGAAATCATTCCAAGGGGTGGCGTTAGCAGCTGCCAACCCTAGGATCTGTACTTGCGCGTTCCACCATGTTAACGCGATTCCTTCCAAAGTACCAGTGGCGTACTTGACCCTGCGAGTCTCAGGGCATTCACACATCTCGAACACAGACTCGAGCTTTTCAAACCAGTGGAGGAGTCCAACCGCTCCTTCAGTGCCACTAAATGAGCTTGGACGACAGTCCATGAAGTTCTTGAAAGTACAGACGGGCTGCTGAGCGTGTTGACCTATTGTGTACGAATAGGACAAGGTTAATCACAAGAGTTAATGAAGGATCTAAAGATCCTAGTGTGAGTCTTAAACTGCAAGGTATACTACCTGCTTGAGCAACTGCAAGTGCCGCAGCAACTTGTTCATTAACGAAAGCCGTCAACTGGGCTTGTGTCATGTTAATTCGTCCGGCCATTGATCTTCACATCAAAGGCAACATAAGTGAGAAAGGTTCGCGAATAGTGCGATGACAGAAGAGTGTAAGCACATAGGTGTCCTTATGTAATAACAAGTAGTGAGCAAAGTAATGTAAGCATACTACGAGCAAAGTTCTATGCAGTTCTAGCATGTAGGCAATAAACATAAACCTTATTACCTAGGATGTCGAGTCTTGCACGTGGAGCGAAGCGTCGTTGTGGATCGTTGAGAGCACTGTTCTGGTTATAGTCTGGTTTTAATAAAAACGTTTTCCCATATTAAAACCAAGTTCTCTATAACCAATGGCTCTGATACCAATCTGTCACACCCCCAAATTCCACCTGCGGAGTATCACCGCTTGGGAGCGTGACTGACCAGGATCAAGCCACCAATCATATAGAACAATGTATATAGTTAAAGTAATAGCAATTAAACCAAACCAAATCCATATGAAAGGTGTTTCCAAAACATAAGTAAGTTATCACTGTTTAGCGGAAGCGTATAAGTAAAACCCAATATAAATAAGTATGTAATGTCATAAAGTGTTCAACAAACAATCACGATCCAAGCCCACAACGACCAGCTCCTCCCTGTGCAAGCTCCATGTATCTAACGACCTGCAAGGCATGTAACAGAGGATCAACAACTAGTTGAGCGAGTTCACAGTTTATGGTTTAGTAATTGTAATAGTATGGTAAGCCTTGTGTTCGTTCATTAAGTCATGTATCGTAATAGTTCGTATCGCAGCCCTCTAGGCATGTATGCGAAGATTAGGGAAAGTTCTCAAGTATTCTAGACTAGGTATATTTGTATCGCGGCCACCCGGCACCTGTGCGAAGTTTAGCGTATAGTTCGCAGCCTTTCTAGGCATGTGTGCGAAGATCAGTCATAATATCGCGGCCAACCCTGGCGTGTATGCGAAGATCAGTTCTATTAGTATTACTAGTCTAGCAGTATCTTAATCAATCACCTTCCTCACCCGAGGATCATATCACTTCGTTCAATTATCTAGAGATGTACAAGAAAGTAATCCAATCCCATTCCCACCCTGGGAACCCCATGCCTTGGCTGTGTGAACTCACCTTGGTTTGCTCGGTATGCTAGGTTATGCACTCACAGGTAATCAGTCAAGTCCTATTGTGTGCACGTATAATAATCAGTTTCGAATTCGCAATATTTCACATGTAATCTACGACACAAAGTGTGTTTAAGCAATCATCGTCATGCAACTCCTAACAGTTATATTTCACATTCATCCAAATATGCATCATATGGTAGAGTGCTTGATCATTTCTAACGTAGTTAATCAATAACACGCTTTACGGATCATCAGGTTAACAACAGTTGCATGCTTTACATATCTGACGATTATCACACAGTTAACACTTAACAGATTCAATCACATAATAGCATACATTCAGCTTCACTTAAACATCTCACAAAGTCAGACAGGTCCTTGCCCTAATCAAAACTCGGACCGACAGGTGTGAGGGGGGGGGGGGGGGCTTCCCCTGTTTAAACTCGGACATCCCATGATATATACATGAAACTCGGACACCTCACCTAGGGTTAAACATCGGACCACCTACCAAGTGTTTAAAGGTCGGACATAAGGGTGAGGGTAAGAAACTCGGACCTAAGCAATCCTTACATGAAATTCGGACCACATTTGTTATATTAAAACTCGGACACTAGGTTATCTAATCAAAACTCGGATCCCCTCTTTACTTTAAAGCTCGGACCACACTCAAATGAAGTAAACTTCGGACATTCATAAGCTAAAGAACTCGGACACATTATGTAAATAAAATTCGGACCCTTTTGATGTGTTAAAGGTCGGACTAGATCAATAGGTCATAAAAGTCGGACCTATATCATATTGAAGCTCGGACTTGTCTTGTATCAGAAAAAGTCGGACTAGGGCCCTGTACATATAATTCGGACTCCATTTCACACATAAAGTTCGGACCTAGTATGTTTCTATTAAAACTCAGACAAGTGTTTAGGGTTACAAAGACTCTGACATTCAATCAGACATACGTAAGTTCCAAAGATTATGCCACAGAATCAATAACAATCGAACAGTTACCATTCATGCCTTCATACGATCAAGAAACCCTAAGTTTATACGTTTGTATTACACTGATCAAAACAACAATCGCTATGTCTACATATCACGCATCAAAATCATCAGGCAATTGATTATATGACTAATCATCTTCATATCACAATAATCAACATCAATCAAAAACACAGAAGCATCATATGGAGACTAGGGTTTACAAGAATTCTAGCAATCAAGAATTGATACAATCAAACAATCAATAAACAATAATCATTTACCTTGTGTTGATTCTAGAGAAATGTGGAAATCGAAAGTGATGAATGTCTTGCCATTGATGATGGTGATGATTGCTAGAGAATGTGAAGTACGTGCTTTGGTTTCTTGTGAAAATGATTAGTGAACAAGGGATTAGGGTTAAGAATCTCTAGGATTTCACTAATTACCCTCTACCTCCCTAAGTATCATATTTTACACATGCACACCATCACATAACAATTTCATAGTTTCACCACAAGGTTTATGCCTTTAACAAATTTTATCACAACTAACACATAACCATGCATAATCACACAATACATTTCATTGTATTAAAACGTATACAATTCCATAGCCAATTATTTGCATAATTAAACAACTAAACAATATATGCGCGTGCAATAAACGCGAAATAGAAATCTTGGAAATTCGAGTTGTCACAAGAACGATAGCATAAATGATAAGCGATACGTAAAACGGTGTGAAGTGTCAATGGATCAGACGGTAATCCGATCGGATGGCAATCTGATCGGGTGACCATTCGATTGGATTGTTACCTCGTTTGGGAAGGATGTGTTTGTGTATGATGGCTTGCCTTTTGAAGTTTTCATTGTAGCATTTTAAAAACAGAGAAGTATCTCTACCCTTCAGGTCGATCGATCGAACGACCGTTCGATCGGGTGACGATCCGATTGGTGGTCACTTAGTGAGAACATGTTCACAGCAGTTTGGCACTTGATCAGATTGTAGTCCGATCGGGTGGCAATCCATTTGTCTTGTTCATGCATTGACCATGTTGAAAATTGTTTAAGTATTGGAGTTCAAACATCACACGATCGGACGGTAATCCGTTCAATGTTTAAAACTCTGAAAAATGTTTAAGTGTGGAACAAGTGCAAGCCGATCGGACGGCTGTCCGATCGGGTGGCAATCCGATCGGATGGCAATCCGATCGGACGGCAATCCGTCCCGGTAGCCTGATCGTCCTGTCACTTGTTTGAAAGTTTATAGTTTTATCGAGACGAGGTGATACGTGCCAAACAACAGAAACCTCATCCAGACTTAAGTGAACCGATCGACCAGGGACCACCCTAGTCTGACCAGTTGACTATTCAGGACGGTGTTCCGTGTTTAACCCGGAATCAGTAGTCTCCTGGATAGAATTTAGATCTTGAACCAACACATTACTAAGAAGGAGTAGAGGGTCAGAACTAGTTCCGGTTCTACCGGTTTTGAGTGCATTGAGTGTAAAAGAGTTGAGAGAAGGTTAGAAACCATCTTTCAATCCTTTTCACAGTGAATATGTTCAGATCTATGCAAGATCTTTGTTTATTTATGTGGAAATCGTTCAGATCTAAGTTGTTCTTGGTGGATTGAAGCCAAAACATGAAGTTCATAAGAACCCCATGATGACATCATCCTAGAACACCTTAAATCTAGTGATTTCACGGTTAAAAGTTAAGATCCAAAAGATAGAAAGGTATAGGAGTGCGTGTAGATCAAGAAAGTACAAGATTTAGGATGAAAACTTACAAGAATCGCTAGAAATCGGAAGAAATAAAGGCTGGAGCGAGCTGGTCGAGTGAGAGGCTGTCACATCAAGTGATGTGACAGTTTGAGGGTATTTATAGGGTTTCCCAAAAAGGAAAGTGGGGAAAGTGGCTGGTCGATCGGGTGGCAGCCCGATCGGGTGGCAACTCGATCGGGTGGCAACTCGATCGGGTGGCAACTCAATTGGTTGGCCACTAGATTTGAATGTTCGGCGCGACGAGTTTTGCGGTTTCGATTCGCGTGTTGAGCGTTGCGATGCGATAGAGTTTCTCATTAATCCCAACTACTATATCTAACATACAATCATCCTAATTAAGTTGCGTTTAGCGTTTGCGATTCGATTGCGATAGCGTTGTGATTGCGTTTCGATTAATCACCACAACATAAACATAATAAACATGCACAAGTAACACGCAAGTAGCACACACACGTAAAACAATATCCAGAATGCATAAGTCGAGTTGCGAGTGTGATTGCGATAAGCGATAAAGCGATAAAACATGCAATAAATAACGAATAAACCTCGATTATTAATAAGTACTCCACATAATACAACTAATGCGATAAAATAATTAGACTATCTACAAGTCAAAGAAGTCAAAGCAGGAATTGAGCAAGGAGTGACAGATCGCAATTAGCAATCTTTTCTTCTTTTGACTTCAATCTTGACTTTGACTTGACTTTTGAAACACGGGGTGTTACAGTTTAGAGAGGTCAGAATTTGCCAAAAATGAGGAGGAATAAAAATTTTCAAAATATTAGACATTTTTAGAAATTTAGACGTGAAAATGTGCAAAATTATTCGGGTGGTTCCGACTTCATATTGTCCGGGGATGCATAGGAGCCGTGCAAACAAAGAACTGAAGATTTATTTCAGGTGGAACTTATGGAGATATTGCAAAACCGACTCATCAATCAATGGGGAATTAATTAAAGATATCAGCGCTTTGATTGAAGTTGCAGAATATTCAAACAAGACTTTGACTTTTGAAGATCAAGATTTGACAGTGACGGCCAAGGGGGGATCTGTTAGTGCATATTATGTATATCCGCCACTGTGCGAATAGGCTAGATAAAGCGTGTGTTGAATATTGTATAGTTGAGTGAGAGATTCGAACACATGACATTTTGGAGAGGATGAGAGTGATTCGAACGGATGAAGCTCATCCACACGGATTAAGCTCATCCGCACGGACAAGCCTAGTCCATCCCAAACCTCATGTCTATATATAGGTGCCATGTGATAGAATTTGATAAGTTTTGGGGAAAGGCTGGAGAGACCATAGATTTCTCTCTAACTTGTAAAATGATGTATGCTCTTTAGGTATAAATGGAAGCTTTCTACTTTTGCTTATTCTTACGAGATTTTACCGAACTAGCTTTATCTTATCCAAACTTCCGTTTAAACCCACCGAATCCGGAACTTTCACTAGTACAAGTCCAACAGGCCCATAAGAGGACTGACGATCAGGGAGGTCCAGAAGGCGTACACGCATTTTAAGTCTTGCGACCCTCCAACATAACATATGAAGGCACCACAGGTGGTACCATTCTCTTATGTTGGTTTGAAGAGATGGAAAGTACTTTCTTGAACTATGAGTGCCCTAACAACCGCAAGGTATGATATTCGATAGGCCATCTGCTAGGAAATGCGTTGTCATGGTGGAACGCAGAGAAAAACACTCGCGGTGCGATGGTCGCAGTAGACTTATCATGGGATCAATTGAAGGAATTAATTATCATAAAATTTTGCCCTCGACGTGAAATTAAGAAACTGGAGGACGAGTTTTGGGCGTTGGAATAAGACATTAGTAATAATGTAACGTACAATAAAAGCGCTTTCATGAGTTGAATAAGATATGCCCATACCTATTCCCCCCTCTGGCACGACTCATCGAACAATACATCAAGGGTTTGCCTCGTGTTATAAAAGACATTGTGGAAGGTAATAGGCCAGAAACTCTTTAAGCAGCTATATGTGGCTAGCTGGCCAAGTCACTGGAAACCACATACAGTCGAAGCATCTGGAACGTGAAGGGTGCAAGGTGTGACACCCGATTATTTCGAGCCTGTATCGTACTAATGTGACACGTGTTATGAATAGATAACGATGGTATCTTATTAAATGTGGTGTTATTATGTGGTATTTATTGTGTTGGAAAAACCCAAACTTTGTTAAATATTATTATTATATCAAATGGTCATAAGGTCATTACGGGTATAATTGTAATATTCTAGTGTTAGTGACTTTATGACATGGGGATATAAATAGGGAATTAGCTTGTATTAGAATTAGAGCTTGATACGCTTTCTAGGGTTTGTGTGTGCATTCTAGAGATAGAAAGTGTGGGTTTGTCATGTAAACATCTTTATTCTAATAAAAGCTTGGTTATTTGGATTTGATAGTGTTACACAATATCGTGTTCGTTGGATTCCACACTCCAAACACGTTTATCAGACGAATTGGTGCGATTACGAGGACCCAACATGTTATTTTTTATAAATATTTTTAGTTAGTTTTTCCCCTCTCTAATTTGTGTTGTTTTTGGTACTCTCTTCATGGCAGGATATCATATCGAGTACCCTCCCCATCTTCACTTAAGTGACGACAACAGCATGAGACTAAGGAGATTCGAGGTATCCCGAAATGTTGGGCATTCTTGAGCGAATACTCGAGCCACTTGGTCAAATGTTGAAGGAAATAATGAATCAACACATGAATCAGAAGAAAAATCAATGTACAATACGCTTTACATGGGATGATTACTAGGGTGATGATATTTGCTTTCAGAGCTACAAGAGAGTGGAAGAAGAAGTAGAATTATAAGAGGTTGAAGAGGAGCTTCCCGGTGATCAAGAGCTGTCAGACGTAGAATTGGAGACGAAAACGGACGATTTAGTCCCACCTCCGGTTTAACAGGACGTAACGCCTAACTGGTATTTAACGCCTAAAGTTACTTTTTTTATCTTCTATGAGCACTGCATGCCAGTACCGATACCTCTACAACCTACGGGGTAAAATACTAGATTACCCATAATGTGTGAATATTCACACACCTCTCCCCGCCCCTCTATCTCGCTTAGTATATACATAGATATATATATATATATATATATATATATATATATATATAGAGAGAGAGAGATATAGTGAAAAGAGTGTGAGAATAAGATTTTGAAGATGTGGGAATAAGATGACCCATTATTATTTGTTTGGTTTTTATTTAAAAAATATATTTTTTAGAGAGTAGGATCTAAGTTTTAAGAGTAAAAGGCCAAAATGGTCCTTGAGTTTAGCACACTTTTGCCACTTCAACCAAAATATGAAACTTTTTTTTATCTGAGTCCCTGTGTTTTCAATTTTTTTTTTTTTTGCCATTTTCATTTAATTGGCAAACTGGGTTAGAATTTTCTGTTAACTTTTCCCCTTTTCGGTCGTTTTTCTAATTTAATTAAATAATGTTATGACATAAAATAACGATTATACCCTTCATTTAAATTTCATTTAAATGAGGAAAACCATACAAGAGAAGAAGTTAACATAAAATTTTAACCCAATATGCCAATTAAATGAAAGTGGTAACAAAAATGAAAATTCAAGTACTCGTATACAACAAAATTTCATTTTTGAATGAAACTAGGATCTTAACCTGCCGCGCGTTGCGGCGGTGTCGAGAGTTATAATAACTTGCATTTATAGTGTATATTTGACTTGACTCTTTATCCAAAAAAAATTACGTCTTCGTCGAATGAACACGCATTATATTTGACCCAACTCGCTTTTGAACACAGTTTACGAACGTACAGAAAATAAGTATAAAAACGTATTATTTTTTTACCAGACTCGTTTGAGAGAAAAAATTATGTCAAAAGGTGAGTCGTTTACGTTGAAACGTGAATTTAAAATGACTGGTACGTTAAAACTGCCATACGCCGCGCATTACGGTGGCGACACCTTAGTTGTTTATAGCCGGCGACATGTTATATAATCCGTTAACCATATAAAAACACATGTTTTGACATATCCGATCTAACTCTGTGTAGCCTATATAAGCATTGCAGTTACTGTGTACGGTGATGACATTAACGTGTGATGCCCACACGCGACATTACACGTGTTTGACTTTGTTATATACAGTACGTTCTTGACATTAACGTCATTAGATATGGATAAAAAAAGAGTATGAATCGCTCATTGTGGTGTAAAGTTGTAAGAATATTTTAGATAACCGTGTAAAGTCGTAAAAGTAATTTAGACATTAACATGGTTATACATAGATAAAAAAAGTATATTAATGTGTGACGCTATGATCTAATGTCGTAAAAGCAATTCGTAGTAAAATGAGACGTCAAGTTATTAAGTACAAAAAGTTGGTGGCTCAAAGTTATCAATTACCAAAGTTGGAAATGAATGTGTAACTTACTTAGTTTGAGAGTGTGAAATGAAAGAATTAAAAGTATAAGGGTTAGAATTGTAACTTTTGGTGGTTATTTGAAAGTTGAAAGAAGATAAAAGTGTAAGAACTATATGTGTAGTTTTGCAAAAGTTAGGGAATTAAAGACAAAGTCTTTAATATATATTAAAGAGTTAATTGCCATTTTAGTCCCTGTGGTGTGGGCCATTTTGCCACTTTAGTCCAAATGTGTGATTTTTAACATCTGGATCCAAAAAGATTTCATCGTTGCCATTTTAGTCCAACTGACTTAACCCCATCCGTTCACCTCTGTTAAGTCAGGGGCAATTTGGTCATTTCTCTTATTCTTTTAATGAAACCTTTTTATTTAAAGTTAATGTATAGATATATAAATTCAGTCAATACAAACCGTAAACATAGTCTCTCTCTGAGAACTTTCTCTTTCTATGAACCACCACCGCGTTGCCATCTCTACCACCACCTAAAACTACTCATGCTAGTTCCTCTTATCCGTCGGCCACCAAGTTCCACTAATAACAACCATCTCCGGATGGTTCCTCATCTTATATAAACCCTAAACATCACAATGAATCAATCACAAACCACAACTACAGAGAATATTAACAACACTTCATTTCAATCTCTTTGATATCCAATGGCTCGTACCAAACAAACCACAAGGAAATCCACCAGAGGAAAGGCACCGAGAAAGCAACTGGCAACAAAAGCAGCAAGGAAGTCGGCACCGGCGACCGGAGGAGTGAAGAAGCCACACCGTTCCAGAGGTCTGTGAGAGAAATTGCTCAGGATTTTAAGACAGATCTGCTCCCCACCAACACCATCGTAGATCCGAATCGCCTTTCTCTCTGTCTCTAAACCTCGTGGGTAGCCGATTTATGCCCTTACGAAACTTGGAGAGGTAAATTAAGCCACTTGAGTTTCGCCGGAGCTCGCAGGATGACGGTGGGTCACCGGATCTAACCACCATCGTCGCTTGATCTTTGTTAAAATTCCCCACAAAAAGAAGCAGGTGTGGTCACGAGCCACCACAGTCCCTAACATGCGGTTATGATCGTGGTAACTAGAATGGTGGTGGTGGTGTGGTGGTGGGTGGTGGTGAATGGTGGTGTGGCTGGAGGTGTGTGAGAAAGAGGAAGAGAGATGAAGTTGTGTGTGTATCTTTTTTATGAAAATAACATATCTTTTAAATATAATAAAAGCCATACCTAGGGGACACATGTCCCCCATCTAGAGCCTCTAAACCTCATTTTTCCGCCATTTTGCAATGCCTTGATTTCCCTTGAGTGAAACCCGACGCGGGATCCATTTTGTCCATTCGGGTCCTCTTTTTTCGTTCCATATATAAAGCAAGGAACCGTTTGTTTCCATTCTTTTTCTTCTCTCATACTCTTTGAGATTATTAGGGTTTGTTTCCTCCATCATCAATCAATCACGTTTAGGGTTTCTGCGTTATCAATGAATCACTCTCTGCCTCTCATTCGTTCCTCTATGAATCCGACTCTGATCTTCGTCATAAAGGTTAGATTTTGTCAATGGATCAACTATCATTCTTGATATTTTACATTTTATAACTAATAGTTTCTTTTGTTTTGTATATCTCATGAAATCAGTTGTATTGCTCTCTTTCGGATCTAGATATTGCATTTGTTAATAATCTTCAATCGATTTTGGTGATTACAACAGAAGATTCAAGATTTCACTGAATCGTTTTTTCTTCAATCTCTCCTTTGTGGTTTTCATCAGATTTCTCTCCATTGATTTTCAATAGGTTGTTTTCTATCCCGATTTGAGTGTATTTTTTTCTATTAAAATGCTCTCTGATTCATGAAATCAATCATTTGATCCCTAAATGTCGATTTTAGATTTCAAATTTATTCCAGAATCTAATTTTCATATTAGGGTTCTGAGATTTGTGGGTTTCTTTGGACACTAATGGTCATGGTGTATCAAAGAACACATAGATGGGTCCGATGGGGTTAGATTTGTGTATGTAACAATGATAACTTGCAAGAGAATCTTCAAAGCCAACTTGATGGTATATTTCTTTATTTTATCTGGTCAATTTTGGTTTAGCAACATTTTTTCATGGGTATTTCATAGTTCATATTTGTGTTGATTTGTACTTTGTTGGCTGAATTGTTGGGTGTTATTTCATAAATTTGTTAATGATGTTTGAAATTCTTTTTAATGGTGTTATTGTATCCGATTGAATCGCTTCACTTTTCTAATGAATGTCTGTTATGTGTGTTGATCTATTTTTTTGGGTCTGTAGCTTAAATTTCTACTATTGATTTTTATCACAAATTGCAACATATTCAAACAATGAGTAGAATTACTAAATGGTTCTAAAAAAACCTATTTTTTCTAAGAATCAGAGTTGCCAGCTTTACAAAACATGACCCAGATTGGACCCAGATTGAATGGATCCAAAACACTAGCTTTAATTTTAATATTTGGGGTAGCTTTTATATAAATTTATTTGTTTGTGTTTTAGGTGGGGCAAAAGAAGGAAAGGATGGTTTGTAATTTGCAAGACACTCAACCTAGGAAGAAAAATAGGCTTATGACTTCATCTAATAAGTGAATAATTGTGGATACATCAAGAACACCAATGACACAAAGGTAGTAGTATGGTCGGTTGAGAATTTTGAGTGTTTTCATATGTTTTCAAGGCTTGGTGCTTATTATCTTCAGATCTCTAAAAGACGTTGAATTGCAAGAGTTTCGAAGTACATCATCCGCAAGTAATGTTCTTTGTTTCATCAATTAAATATCATTTGGTATTTGTTTTGTTTGTTGCTTTAATTTGGGGATTTTGCTTCTTCAGCTAGAGCTTTTGTTAGTTTTATTTTTCATTGTGTCTTCATCTCTTAAAACCTAGATTCACTATTTTCTCCTTCACGCTCTCTTAAACTCTACGTACATTCAATTGTTTTGCCTAGAAGTTCGAGAAACAAATCTCACAAGCAAAGAAAGCATATATCGAAAGAGGCAAGTGAGTTTGAAGGTATCTATGATGATTTGAGAATTGGTAAGTTCCCGACCTCTGCTTCAATTGTTAATGATTTTGGTTTTGTTCTTTCGATTTCTACTTCAATTGTTAACATTTTGGCTTTGTTTTAGTAGTAAGTACTTTTGATTACTGTTTGTTGTACGTAAAAACAGCATTCAAAATCTCCGATTCCGGTGAAAATAGGGAAAATATGAGTTAGAAAGGGATCTGCACCAAATTGGCATCACCAAGCTTCCAAACCTCTGGTGAATCTTACATTTATGTGGAATTTTATCCCAATTCTGAATTAGTTTTTGGATGAATGTTTCTATCTTCTTCGTTTTCACATGTGAGTATCAGGAAATCATGTCTCAGATGAGTATTATTGTCCACGTTATTTATTTTGGCACACAAGATTCATAACTTCTTTTATAATAAAACTATAAATTTGTTATAACATGCAATAGTGGATTGAGAGTGTGCTAATGGTTCTTATTTGTTAGTACCATATGCATAAACACCGCAATCCTATACCTGTGAAATATTTTTTACCTATATCCCATACCCGTATCGGGATACCCGTCCCAAATGATTCTGCTTTCGAATATACCCATTGGGCTCGGGTTACAAAATTTTCGATTCCTACTAATGCGGTGCCTTAAATCATTTTTATTTCTTTTGGGCTTGGTTATAATAGAATCATAGGTAAGATCATTTATATCATCTTTTTTTATTAAATATACTTACTTGGATAACTTTTAAACCTTAACTAGGTTGTTGTAAATAAATTATCAAGTGTTCTGTTTTTGTCCATGATGGATGTTTTTTAGAAATGGCATGGATGTTCGTGTTATGAGAGTGGTTCGTAATACTACTGCAAATATAAGAGTGCAGCTGCAAATTTGTAAGAACCTAACTAGATGTCATAGATGGTTTAAAATTTCATTTTCTACTATACTAATTGAAAAGGGTACGTCTACTTTAAAACGATTTTTAAAGTTATTTTCCTTTTTTTAACATTTATTTCACTATCACTCCTTCGAATTCTATTACTTAACTAAAAGAACAATAGTAATATAAACTTTCATATTGGTTGATGAAGTGAAAAATATTGAAGCAGATCAATATTTTTACAACTCATATAAGTTTTGGCATTTTAAAGAACTGGCAACGCTTTTTTTTCTTTTTCCATTTGAGATTATGAACACCACAAATAGTATAAATTATATTTTTGTGCCGAAAGTTATTTTTTTCGTGTGCAGAGCATCTAATTATTGGATTCCATTTATCGGTGTTTTCCCGACAATGGTTGTAGTCGTTAGGGACAGTAGTTGCACGGTTTGTGGCTTGTGATTCGGCAAGAGTAACATGGTTGCAAGTGTGTTTATGGCTTAAGTTGCAGGCTCCTCCTTCATTCGAGTCTTTGGGGCAGGCTCTGTTTTTATGCCTTTGTTTGGACGTGCCAAAGAGGAACAAAAAAGCGAGATGCGGTCTTTGTAATGATGGTGTGGAGGATTTGGATGCGAAGAAACGATAAGCTTTTCAAGGGGAGTAACATGTCATAGACAAGAGTAATGCAAGACATTAAATAAACAACCCTTTGGTAGGTGATGAAGAGATCTAAGATTCTAGGTGTTACGGCGTCGAAGTGATTGTCATTTAGCGTCTTCTATGTTGGTTAAGATAGGTGGTATATCGGTGTTGTGATTTTGTTTCTGCAGGTTGATGTTTGTTTGGTGTTTTTGTGGTGTATGATGTACTAAGTTGTTATGGGGGCTTGGGTTAAATCCTTGATGAGTCCTAGCCCATGTTTTGGGTGTTCGTTGAATAAAGTTTGGTTTAAGAAAAGTAACTATTGTATATTTGGCATGTGAATATGAATTCAGTGTTGATTAAATTGTAATATTTACGTGAGCATACACCTTAGTGTTAATTAAATTGTAAATATCTACGTGAGCTTACACTTTAAGGTTGTATTACATGCTTTGTATGTTGTACTCTACAGGGATTAGCTTCTTCAACTCGCAGAGAAATTGGTGATTAAATATTGTTATATAATTCTTAAATATTTATTGGGTTGGGGTTGGGTCCAATTAGCAAAGCCTTTGGAGTTAAAGTGTACAAGGACAACCTTAAATTTGTTAATTGTACTTTATGTAACAGATTTCCATAATACATTCAAAGCATCCATAACCGATTTCCTATTATAAGTTTATGTAACAGATTTCCATAATAAGTTCACGCGTACAGTTTCTTTTATGATCAGTAACGTATTTTTTTTCTAAAAGTAAAAAACATATCATTTTTCAACAGCGCGAAATTCGCGGGTATTATCACTAGTATATATATATATAACTGATTAAATGGGTAGGTTTAATAAAATTAAGAAAAGACCAAATTGCCCCTGACTTAACAAAGGTGAATAGATGGAGCTAAGTCAGTTGGACCAAAATGGCAACGATGAAACCTTTTTGGATCGAGATATTAAAAATCAAATCTTTGGACTAAAATGACAAAATAACCCAAACCACAGGGACTAAAATGGCAATTAACTCTATATTAAATTTCAAAAATGGCTAATCTCATAACCATTTTAGCATATATTAATTAATTTGGCACATTTGAACCCTACCATTCGTTTCCTCCCTTGCAAATTGGCGGAACCTCCGTTCCTCCTCTCTATCTTTCATACGATTCCCATTATCGAATCTGGTTTTTGCCTAATAATCATGATCCATTTCATAATTTACAGTTTCTCGAAGTTGTATTTTGAATCTAGGCTAAAGGGGTTCGTTCTAAACATTAAATTTATACCCAGATCATAATATTGATTTTAATGAAAGACGATGGCTTCAATAGTTGTAAGCACCATTTGTCTCGATAGCCATGACTCACATTCTAACAATTGTTTATTTTATTCAAGAAAATGTGATTATGCCTGTTGTTATTTGAGCTTTAGGAGTAGATTAGTTTCCCATTACTGTTTTTGTTAATATTGTTGTTGTTTCAGATCTCATGGCTGAAAAAGTCAAAAAATATAGGAGCATATTATGGCGTCTTTCTACCTGCTACTTTTCTACTCTGTCTAGCATTATTGATTGGTGCTATATTTGTGGGTAAAGATCATAGAGAGGTATATATGTCAATCCTTCATTTTAGTTGTTACAAATCAATATTAGTTGTCTAGGATGAGATCATAGTTGTTAATGGCGAATAGCGATAAGTACCTATATGCTATTGCTACATAGTGAATAGCGATAAAAATGCGGCTGCTATTTATATATTTTACAAATAGCTATACACTAGAAAAATTTGTATATGTATATTTAACAAAATACCCCGGTATATATATGCTATTTTATATGTATATTTAACAAAAACCTAAAATCTAGCTATTTTATAGCTATATTTAATTGCTATTTATACTAAAAAAAAGTAAATAAATAAAGTGTCGCCATTCTCGCTATCCATCGCTACAACCCTAATATCGACACTAGACCTATATGCTACATAGCGCGCTATAGCGATCGCTATTGACAACTATGGATGAGATGCATTGATAGTTGAATATGATCTCATGAGATTTCTTGCATATACTAACAAAAGTTGGGTAATCAATCCTATGCAGAGATCAATTAGATGGGGCATAGACGTTATACGAGGCTCACTATATGCAAACGTAACAAGTGAGGTTTGTTTTTCCCTCATAGTTTTGCAATTTCAAAATAATTGCTTCATGTAGGTTACTTATTAACAGTGTTGTCTCACCAATCTGTGTAGTATTTTAACGTGTGTAGCGCTTAACATTTAAGGCAGTCTGTATAGACAAATTTAACTGAAATTCTGAAAGCATTGGGTTGACATATAGCAATCTCCTTTAATTTTGGTACAAAGTAAAAAACAGTTATATTTTAGTCATACTGATAACTCTCATTTCCTCTAGAACTTACAACGACAATCACAATCACAATCACAATCACAATCGCAATCACAATCACAACTGCAACTACCAACACAACAACAACAACCACCAACTTGGCGGCCTCAACTGCAACCACTACCCCCGCCTCCGCCACCACCACCGGAGCTGCCGCAACCACACGAGGAGGAGCATATATGCGTATTTAAGGTTTCTCTCTTTCCTCACTGCTACAGTTTTATGTATATAACAATTTGCAGAGTTCCTGTGATGAAGTTATTATTTAATTTATCTTTTCACTATCTTTAAGGAAACTGTTTATAGCCTCCTAGTTTTATTGACCCAACAACTAGAATTGCAACTCATTCCTGATCTATGGTGTGCAACCTATCTCTCAACTAATCTTATCTTTCATGCTGTGGAAATTGATTTTCAGTTTTGTTATATTGACAAATGGGAGGGTTTAAATGAGAACACTAAATATCGCGAGACCCGTGAGAATGAATGAAAAAACCACGAGAACTTGGTCAAAAACAATTCAAATTCAAAATTGCTTTTTACACTTATCATTATTATTCGATTAGAATGTTAGAAATTAAATTCACACGTTTAAATTTACGTGATTTCGTAAATAAAGAAAATTTACACATGTGTAAGTTTGTTATATTTACACATGTGTAAAAAATCTAGAAAGAGTGATTTTGAGAGGAGAAATGAATTGTTTGAGGTTGTAAATCCTTTTTTGACGTTGTATTTTACTTACAATGAGGTTTGTATTAAAAATATTCGGTTTTTCATTCGTTCTCACAGTTCTCGCAATATTTAGCATTCTCAAGA
Source organism: Helianthus annuus (assembly GCF_002127325.2). NCBI lineage: Eukaryota > Viridiplantae > Streptophyta > Magnoliopsida > Asterales > Asteraceae > Helianthus > Helianthus annuus. The sequence continues at coordinate 35,557,752 of NC_035446.2, read as the reverse complement.
TAACCCTCCCCTATTGACAAAATAGATTGCTAATATCTTTACAAAGTCATTGCCAACTTCTGGATTTGTCTTTTTTACCCCAAGTTTTATTTTGGGGAAATATGATCTGGAGTAGAGACACACATTTTGGTTAATTTTAACAACCAGTTCACTTAACCTAACCAGCGGTTATTTTCTCTTTTTTTTTCTTTAACCGGTTATTACTTTAACTGTTTCAATTATTCACGTTAACCGGTTCAGTTAATAACCGGGTTTTTTGGTTAACTAACCGAGTTTGTTTTTCCTTTTTTTTAAACTTTTTCGGTTTTTATCCGTTAATTGGTAATCCGGTTTAAAAACGGTTAATAACCTGTTACAATCCGAAAGATCACTAACCGGTTAGGAACATGGCGGTTAAAGTTAACTTCAAACCGGTTACTAGTCGAACAGTTATTAGTCGGTTTCGATTTTGGTTAATAAACCTGTTATTATGTGCACCTCTACTCCGGAGGGGCTAATTTCAATACCCTTTAGAAAGTTGTTTGCCAACTTCTAAATTATAAGACTTGTTACCGTCTAAGGTGCTGTTTGTTTTTTGCAAGAAGTGCTTCCTGACCTCTTATGTCTGCGCCACGCAGACCATGCGCAGACCTTTGGGTCTGAAGACTGTTTGTTTTTTCGAAGACCTTTCACTAAAAAAGGTCTGCGAGACCTCTGTTTGGTGCAGACATGGTTCAATGTCTTCTTGGGTCTGCAGACTTCTTCTCCTCCACCCCATCTCCTCCACCAACTGGTCATCCTCCAAATCACAAAATGCAAAAAAATTGAAACTGTAAAAATGAGAACAAAGTTATACCTAAATTGGTGGTGAAGAAGAAAACTTGGAAACAATAAGACAACCCAATTAGTGATGGGCCACTGTTTTTAGATCTTCACAAATTCATGAGTCGGCAGACTCCGATCGAAGTCGGTGACCGGCACTTCTCCTTCTCCTTCACCAACTAACAGGTTCAACTAATTTCTCATCAAACCATCGTGAATGTGTGAAGATCTGACTTACTTAAGGTTATTGTGAACAAAGTTAACACCGTCGAACCCGTCGGAAACCCACCGTCAGCGTCGTCGTCGACCAACACCATCACCGTTATCGTCTGGTCGTCATCATCGTTTAAACCAACACCGTCACCGGAATCGTCTATGCTTGAATCTTGATAGGAAGAGAGAGAAAGAGAGAAATCTGTGATTTTAAAAGAGAGTAAAGTGGTGTTATGGTGTTGGTGGGTTTCCGGTGTTGGAAGTAAGACGGTGGTGGTAGTGGGTGTTCGGTGGAGGAGGTAGATGTGAGATGGTGGTGGTAAGTGTTAGGTGGTGGTGGTGGTTGTTTGAGAAGTGAGAAGAGAGAACCGGAGAAAGGGATCTTAGAAGAGAAAGAGATAAAGGGGTGTTTGGTGTGGTATTAAAAAACAAACAACATTCTTCCCGTAGATTGCAGATGTTTGGTCCATCTCTTCTGCAACAGATGTCTTCAGATGTGGTCCGCAGACTGCAGACGTTTTACCTCTGAAAAAACAAACAACACCTTAGTTTGTGAGGACATATTTGTGTATGTAGTATAGCCCTTTAATACTTGCAATCAATATACAACTACCTTTCTGGTTCAACGTTGTGGAATTAGACTAGAGGGGAACTTGGTAAATTCATAGAACACTTATTTGATTAGTAAAATGTTCTTTGGGGGAAATATTCAAGAAGAAAACTGTAGATATTCAGGATTGCCTTTAAAAACTAATGTTTTGGCCATATTAATGAGAAATTGTGAAAGCATTTGATTGACATATAATCAAAAACATTAATATTTTAGCCTTACTTAGAACTCTCATTTCCTCCAGAACTTACAACCACCACCAACACCACAACAACCAACTTGGCGGCCTCAACTGCAACCTCTACCCCCGCCGCCACCACCACCATTGGAGCTGCAAACACCACCACAACCACATGACTACAAGGAGGAGCAGATGTGCTTATCTCAGGTTTCTCTCTCTTCTCCCTCCTAGTTTTGTCTTTTCACTGTTGGTCAAGCTATTAGTTTGTTATCATGTTTCTTTTCATTATTATTATAGTTGTAATTTTTCTGTTCAAGAGTCAATATCGTCTGCCTGGAAGCGAGCCGTTACCTAAAGGACTTGTTGCCAATACGTCTGACTTGCAAATGCAACCACTATGGGGTCGTCGTAAGGTACACTTCAAGAATTATCTTGTGTTACATGCACACACACTTACTCTCTCTCTCTCTCTCTCTCACACACACACACACACACATATATATATTGAAAGTGTAAAATACAATATTTCTTAATGTGCGATGCATACTATAGGAAATTACTAAAAGTGGTTTATGGTATTGATTCTTGATAATTACATGTGAACACATAAACCCTTTATACAGGGGAGAATACAATGAAAACCCTAGCACTATTATAAGAACTGATATACATCATACAAAACAATATATATCCTAACTATATATATACGGTGCTAATATTTCCCCTCAGTTTGAGCGGGAGGTGGACAAACACTCAAACTGGAACGAAAGGACTGAAACAACTGTCGCGATAGGCCCTTTGTGAAAATATCCGCATACTGTAGAGAAGCAGGAACATGTAAAGCTCGTATGTGACCAAACCGGACCTTTTCCCGCACGAAATGGATGTCAATCTTGATGTGTTTAGTCCTCTGATGTTGCACAGGATTATCGGATAAGTATACTGCAGAAACACTATCACAACAAACCACAGTTGCACATTGTAGTGGTACCCGTAGCTCTAACAGCAAATTTCTTATCCAAGTAGCTTCGCAACCGCATAGCCAACCCTCGATACTCAGCTTCTGCACTAGAGCGAGAAATAGTCGGGGCGTTTTGATGACCATTAAATCAAATTATCCCCAAGGAAAACACAATACCCACTAGTAGAACGACGGGAATCCCCGCATCCGCCCCAATCTGCACCGGAGTAAGCAATCAATGAATGTGTACTTGTTTTAACTATGCGAAGACCATAGTCCAGTGTGCCCTATATATATTGAAAAATGCACTTCATGAACGCGAAGTGTGGGTCACGAGGTTCGTGCTTAAACAAGCAGACCTATTGGACAACGTAAGTAATATCAGGACGGGTAAATGTCATGTACTGTATTGCTCCTGCCAAGCTGCAATATAGCGTGGGATCATGGAAAAGAGATCCTTCCGAGGCACTCAGTTTAGCTGATAGATCAACTGGGGTAGTACAAGGTTTGCAAGATGACATCGAGGCAAGGAGAGGCCATTCAAACCATGTTGAACCTGAATACCCAAGAAGTGATGCAATTTGCCCAAATCAGTCATGGCAAATTCGTTGGAAAGTGTGCTGATAGTCTCTCGCAAAAACAAATCTGAAGAAGCAGCCAAGATGATGTCATCGGCATAAAGAAGTAAATATGAATGTGATCACCTTTGGCAAAAATAAAGAGAGTTATTACACACACTACTACGGAAGCCATGGGAAAGAATATAGTTTGCAAACTGTATGTACCAAGCACGTGGTGCCTGCTTAAGACCATATAAGGACTTCTTCAATAAAAAAACATTGTCAAGAGGACGACGGTCAATAAACCCTGGCGGCATATGCATATAAACAGTTTCATTCAAGCGACCATGTAAAAAGCATTCTTCACACCTAATTGATGTATAGGCCATGAACGAGAGACGGCCAGAGATAATACCGTGTGAATAGTAGCCGGTTTCACAACCGGACTAAAAATTCCTCATAATAAGTCCCCACTGTTTGAGATTTACCATTAACCACCAGGCGAGCCTTGTATCGTTCGAGTGACCCATCAGCCTTAAACTTATGTCGAAACAACCACATGCAATGAATAATTGGCTTATTAACCGGACGAGCAGCCAATTCCCAAGTGCCATTTTCCTATAAAGCGGTAAACTCAGATTGCATAGCATACAACCAATTTGGATCAACGGAGGCCTTGGCATAAGTAGAGGGTACATGAGAGATGGCGTCGGTATGGAGATGAAGCTGGGAGATTGTTTTGCTTGACCCGGTCTTGGAACGTGTGCGCATGGGGTGGGTATTTGTGACCGTAACATTTTGAGGGGGTGTAGGAAGGGCGGCGGCTGTAGGTGGGTATCCGAGGAAGATGCGTCGAACTGATCGGCTATGTAGCTTATGGGGTTGTGTAGCAAAGGTGTTAGGATAGCATGCACATCCAAATACTCGTAGGTGAGTATAATCAGGATGGTGTAGGTATAAGGCGAAAGTGGGGGTGAAAAAGTTTAGGTGTTTGGATGGTACTATGTTGTGAACGTAGCTAGCCGTATGAAGTGCCTCAACCCAAAAAATGGGCAAAAGACTTTCATGTATGAGTGGGGATCAAATAATACCGTTTAACCGACGTATCATCCTTTCTGCAAGACCACTTTGTGGCCATGTTTGAGGACAGGAAAATTGGAACCCTAGGCCGTACTTGTGAGCAAAGTCTTTAAAAGCATGATTGCCGAATTCTCCTCCTAAATCACATCAAAAAGTTTTAATGTTTCTGTTGAAGTGGGTGGATATGAGTCAATGAAACTTCACAAATGTTGGAAAAGTTCCGGACTTATATTTCAGTGGATAAACCCATATAAACTGGGGAAAATTGTCAATTAAGACCTTGTAGTATTTATATCTGGTTTTGCTTATTATTGGGGATGTCCAAACGTCACAATGAATAATATCAAAAGGTGCAAAAGTAAAGGAATTAGAAACATAAAATGGCAAACGTTTACTATTTGAAAGTTGACAAGAATTGCAAAGACGAGACAAATTGTCTTTATTACACATAAAATTAAAACGTTTACTAACTAAGAACATATAAAACTTGAGCACCGGGGTGTCGAAGTCTTCATGCCATGGTAACGAAGGGGTTGTAAGAAAGCAAGCGTGAGGCGGAAGTTGGGGTGGAGTGAGCGGATAAAGATTACCTGGGCTATTGATGCGAGAAAGAATGAGTCCCGTTTTGAGATCCTTTAAACAAAAACCGAATGGGTCAAATTCAACAGAAACATTATTGTCACGTGTTAAACGTCTAACTGAAATAAGGTTTTTAATGACCGAAGGACTGTAAAGAATGTTTGGTAAAACGTAGGTCTAGTTATTTATGGAGGAAGAGCCTTTGCCATATCCAAGTATTGGTAAAGCGGAGCCATTACCAACTAAAACTCTTAACGTTTACATGAGTGGAATAAAATTGAGTGATCTTACTTTTGTTAGAAGTAAGATGAGATGACACACCTGTATCCATTGTCCAAGAAGAATAATTCTAGTTGAACTGCATGGCAGAGAAGGCAGCGCTAAGCTCAGATGGATTTAACTGCGATTAGGCCGATGAATCATACGAGATGAATTGGGCATGTTGCATGTGAGAAGTGGGCTGGCCTGAATAAGCTACATAGTGGGCTGATGGCATCGGTGGACCGTTCGGCTGTTGTGGTTGTTGAGTGGGCCGCCAAGGTGGTTGTGTTGGGTATGGGCAAGGCGGTGGTGCCCACCATGCCCAAGGTGGATAAGTGGGGTTCGGGTATGTCCATTGTGTTTGGGTTGGGTTCGTAGATCGCTCACCTCCACGCCCGCGACCCCCGCGTTTGTTCCGATTCTGCCCGCGTCCCCTACCACGGCCTCGCCCGGAGTATTGGTAGTTGGTTGGATTCGGGTTGGGTTGTTGGGTACTATTGGCCAGAGAAGTCTGTTGATTGTCTTGAGGTGTTACAAGAACGGAGGAAGTGGAGTTTTGGCGAGCCTCTATACGAAGCACATCATCTTGTAGCATGGTTCGGGCCAAGTCCCAATCAGCGCCTTGCTGATGAATCAATGATGCAGTTGTTGGTTCAGGCCCCTCACTCAACACACACAGCTTATGTATTGAATATATATTAAGAGTGAAGAACAAGCTGAAGAATGCAAAATAAACTCGGGGCAGTGTATATTTACGAAATGAAGGGTACAATATCTAATAAACAAAAGAGGCTTAATTTATATAGCCTTTACATGCATCAACGTGGGAATTAAAAAGAATAAAAAAATACTATTTCTTCCTAATGAATCGGTAAATATATGAACCATTCTTCAACCCATCGTGCACTTGCATGTAAATCGATCAAAGTCCAACCAATCCATTCTAAATAAAATGTGAAGAAACTAACTAATTAAACCCATGGATTTTACTTGACCCGCAACATGCCGACCCGAGTTGAAACCCGTGACCCAATAGCATACCGACCCGTAACCCGTAAACAAACCGAATAACCCAACAGTAGTGTCATACTCAGCAGGTAAACCACGAACCTGTTGTAGTACAAGCCGGGCCTCGGTAACAAGGTGATCAACGTCCGCTAGTCGATTTGCTAAGTCCATTAGCCGTTGAAAGTAGTCGTCCAGAGACTAACATGCAGCAAGGGTGAGAGTGCAAAATTTAGTTTCCAAGGCGGCAGCACGGGCCTTCTTGTTACTAAGAAAGATTTTCTCCAGTTTGACCCAAGCATCCCTAGCCATGGAGTCAGAATCAAGGACACGAACAAGAAGATCGCCTGATATAGCACTTTAGATCCACTGTAGAACCAGTGCATCGAGCTCCTTCTAATCCGCATAGTTTTCAGCCGTGGATGCAGGTGGTGGAGAACCATCTACATGATTCAATACCTTATAGGCCACCAAATTTAGATTAAAAAGCTTGATCCAGGATGCGTAGGTGACTTTAATGCCGTCAAGGGTGCGTATTTTGGTGACAGAATACGCGGGGTGGAGTGGGGCAGCCTTGATAGAGATGATTCGGGTTTATCTTCGTTAGTCATGATTGAGGTCGGAAAAGAAAACAGAGGGAGGAGAGGGTAGAAGGGCGACGACAAAGAGAAGAAATTAGGGTTTTTCAGAACCGTAGCTCTGATACCATTAAAGTGCTTTATGGTATTGATTCGTGATAATTACATGTGAATACATAAAACCTTTATATAGGGGAGAATACAATGAAAACACTAGCACTATTTTAGGAACTGATATACATCATACAAAACAATATATATCCTAACTATATATATACGGTGCTAATAATTACAACGTGTGTAATTATTTTTATAACATGCATGATTAGAGTTTTACCCCATGCGTGATTTCTGATTTGTACATTCATGATTATGTTCATGTGTGATTTCTGATTTTGTTCACGAGTGATTATGTGCTTTTGTTCATGCGTAATTAGGGTTTGATTTTTATAACATGCGTGATTTCTGATTTGTACATTCATGATTATGTTCATGTGTGATTTCTGATTTTGTTCATGAGTGATTATGTGCTTTTGTTCATGCGTGATTAGGGTTTGATTTTTATAACATGCGTAATTTAATATCGTACGCTTCGCACGTTAAGAAATATTGTACGTTAACCTTCCCCTATATATATGTGTGTATGTGTGTATATATATATGTACATAGCAAGTTCAATATAAAACCACTTTTAGGTGCTGATACGTGCTAACTGCATAAGCATTTGTACGTTGTGGTAGCCAGATATCGTAGGAGAAAGAAATAGAGGCAGTTATACGGGTACATCATTGCCTTACGTATCACAAATAAAACAATAGATACATGTGTTTATGCGGTTCTCTCGGTGTTCTTAAAATTAAAAGCAACATTTCTATTCTTGGGCAAAATTTAGCGTTGAACAACATAATATTATAATTAACATGTGTTCTTATCAACAGAAAGTAAATTCAACAACAAGCTTATTTACTGCTGCAGTTGGCATTAAACAAAAGGAAACAGTTGATAAAATGGTGAGAAAGGTAATTCATTTACATACCTTTTTTTTTGTTTTTATTTTTAGCTTTACGGTTTTGCACTTTTACCTTGACCATAAACACATGGTTATCTGTTACTTCTAATGCAGTTTTTATCAAGTGATTTCAGTGTGATGCTTTTTCATTACGACGGTGTTGTTGATGCATGGAAGGATCTCGAATGGGCCGACAATGTGGTACATGTTTCCGCAGTTAATCAAACAAAATGGTAAATTTTAAACCAAAATTTTATTAAAAAAAAATCAGATTTATTTCCTTCTTATGTTGTTAATATGACCTGCTGCAGGTGGTTTGCAAAACGTTTTTTACATCCAGATATAGTTACGGAATACAGTTATATTTTTGTGTGGGATGAAGATCTTGGAGTTGACAATTTTGACCCTGACCGGTATGCATGGTAGTCTCTTATATTATGAACTTTTGATTTATGCTGCAATATGTTAACTGTTATGAGAAATGTGATTGAATATTATTTTAGTTGTTTGATCTTCACAGATATCTGTCAATAGTTAAAGATGAAGGTCTTGAAATTTCACAACCGGCACTTGATACAGAACTATCTGAGGTGCATCATACAATCACCGCACGATGGAGAAACTCAATTGTTCACAGGTCTACTCTCTCTCTCTCTCTCTAAATAAATATATATATACATATGTGTGTGTAGGGTGTGAATTTCAGAGACGGCCTGAAAACACGACACGAACCTAACACGAAATTTGTGTGTTTGGGTTTAGTCTAAACGGGTTCAAGTCAGTTTCTGGCTAAACCCGCGAACCCATCTACCTAAACGGGTCGTGTACGTGTCAACCTGGTCGGGTTGGCAGGTTGACCCGTTTCAATTTTGTTGCCATTATCATACAAAAGCAAAATCTGTTCAGATTTGTCAGTTAAGATCCAACTTTTTTTGTCTTTTTCCTCCCTTTTAATTGTTATAATAAAACGTTAAAAGACTATTTTCCCCTTCATTAAAAGGGGGAAAAAAGACAAAAAAAAATGGACGTTAAGTGAAAAATATGACCAGATTTTAATTTTGAATGAAAATGGCAACAAAATTGAATCCACATGGACCGAGATTCAAACATTTGAGTTTTAGACTAAAGTGGCAAAAGCGACCAAACATCAGGGACCATTTTGGCAGTTTACTCTATAATTAAAATGTAATATTATATACATTTGTGTTTTTTAGTAGTAAAATATTAATTTTAATATATTAATTTGCAAAATATTAAAAAATAAAAATTGGGTCATGGTCGGGCCAACACGAGAATATTTGGGTGGTGTTCGGGTTCATATGTATGACATGATTTTTGGGTTCAGGTACCCGCCAATTAGCTAACACGACCCATTTAGCAGCCCTATATGTATGTATGCAGGGTCGTTCATTTCAGAATCAATAATATGTTGAGAACCGTGAAAACCACATAATGCATTTGTTCCTATTTTCACTTTTGAATGTGATACACTAGGGGATTGTACCCATTTTCCCTCCCGCTACTTCTAAGTATGCACTATGTAGAAGTGCATTATCCGGTTCTCTCGGTTCCCAACATATTGCTTCTGAAACGAACATGCCACATATATGGATTCCATTCTTGTCCTTTAGTTTTTTTCTTTATTTTGCTAAGATGTATCTACAATATGCTTGTGCTCAGACGTGTGTTTGATCAGGTGGGGCATTTTTTGTAAATAATTTTGGTTTGCTGCATCTTTAGGAGGGTTAAACCTGACAAGCATGGATGTGACCCGACAAATGACTATCCTCCTTGCACAGGGTAAAAACTTCACATTAAGACGGGTCGATTTTAGATGGTCTGAAATGGGTCGGGTTGGGCCGACCTGCAAACAGTTTAATAATAGAAATCTTTTAACGGTACGACTTAGGTGGGTAGAGTTGATGGCACCAGTCTTCTCCCGAGCTGCCTGGCAATGTATATGGTGTATGATCCAGGTGAGCCATATCTACTGTATATCTTATCATAAATGAACGATTTTTACTATTGTAATAGTTTTATTAAAAACTAACAATTTTGTAAAAAAAAAAAAATCGGTTCAAGCTACCAAAACCGAACTGTTAGACCGCCAAATAGGTATAACCGGCTGGGTCGCGACCCACCGAATCCAGCCAGATTGATTTGCCATTTTTAAAACCGTAGTTAACCGTCGCTCCAAAATTTCGTCAAAACTGGTCAAACTGGTACTTGTAAAAAGTTGTCATATACATGCAGACCATGCACTGTGTTGTAATTCTTTTAAAGCTGATTAACTCGAGTTATGAGCAATTTCAACCGGCTTGAAAGTGGCCCAAAATGTATTTTTAGTGCATAAAACCTCCTAAATCTATTAAAAAAATTCAGATGGTTTATTCAAGTAATATGATATTAGTAATCATATTTTAACACACTAGTTATTTTTTAAAAAAACTTTTATTTTGCAGAGTGACTTGAACCATGCATGGGGACTAGATATTCTGTTTGGTTATTGTGCACAGGTAATTCCTTTTCTTCACCAAACAAACTAATGGTTCAGATCTCTTAATGGTTTAGCACTTAATGGTTCAGACTGTTTGTTTCACGAGCAGATATCTGAATGGTTCAGACATTTGCCTCTGAATGGTTAAGATTTATACAGAGTCTGAATGGTTAAGACCTCTAATCTGAATTGATCAGACATTTGTCTCTGAACGGTTAAGCATTATACAGGCTCTTAATGGTTCAGACCTCTTACTGGTTCAACACTTAACCATTCAGATGTTGCCAAACAGCCTATACACTTTTGTTCACATGAGGTGTAAAGTTTCATATGATTTTTGTATGTTTTTATGCGCTTATAAATGTCAAGAATTATTTACCTGTCTACAAGTGAATAATGACAAAGTTTTACATGTTTAATTGAATAACAAAGTAAAGATATATATACAAAAGGCACATCTGTTGACTTTGTTATTGACACTAGCATTTGTCTGGTAGGGAGACAGAACAAAAAATGTTGGGGTTGTGGATGCCGAATACATTGTTCACTATGGTATTCCAACCTTTGGGGAGCTTCAAAACAAGGTCAGTCCGGAATCATTTTTTGTAACTTGTTTTTTAGTATGAATGAGTCGATCGATATGGGTTATGTTTTATCTCAGTCGGGCCAAATGAGAAGTTTAACTAAAAGGGAATGGGTTTAAGACTTAAAAGTAGTGGAAAGTCCGCCAAATTTTACGTTTATGCACACCCCTTGTCGCTTTATTTGGAATTCTATATTATTATTGTATTCACGATGCAAATTAGTTATGTGTATTTACCATGTTGCAGGAAAAAAATGACGCTTCGGAACCAAATGCTAGACTGGAAGTAAGTATTCTTTTATCTACTTGTAGAATCCGATACATATAGAGTTGACGATTACATTCAATAAAATGTTGTATCCAAACGGTTTTGACCCCAACCTCGCCATGAATACCTATTGGTAGAGGTGCCAAAATGTGCGAGTCGGGTAATGGGTCAACTCAAAACACCATTATCCAAAAAGGTATGTTAAACATGAGTAAATTATTTTATTTCAATGATTTTTTTTCATAAAACAATTTACAAGTTTGTTTGCATTGTAGATTAAGGTTTTTACTAATTTTTTTTTTGAACGGCTAATTTCTTTAATCCCTTGTCGTCTGTGGGACTTGAACCCAAGACCTTCCCCTTCCTAACCTAGGTGTTTTTAAGGTTTTTACTTATAATTAAATTAGACTTGTTGTGTTGTTACTTAGGTGAGAAGGCAATCACATCATGAATACAAGATATTCAAAAGAAGATGGCAGGAAGCTGCTAAAGAGGATGAATCTTGGGTTGATCCTTACCCTTATTCTTGGAACTATAGCATCATGTAACAACCTCCATTGATTCACCACCTTTTGATGATGTCAACAAGTTGAGTCGTTGCTGTTGCGTCACACATTTAAAATAATTTTTAAATGTATACTCGCACTAAAAGTTAGATCTAAGGTAAGATCGTGTATCACTACAACAACTATGCAATTTGTACGTGTAAATTTGTGTAAACAAAACACATTTACTGAAAAGAAAAAGTATACAGTAAGAAATCCTGTTTTAATTTTGGAAACAACTGTTCGTGTTTAGACCGTGTTACCACCTCACGTCAAGTGAGGTAGCATGGTTTTTGGTGTAAAACAGTGTGTTACACCCCCATTGGGGCGTAATACGTGGTGAGAATGGGGTGGGTGTAAGCCTCTTTACATGTAAAACAGTGTGTTACACCCCCCATTGGGGCGTAATACGCGGTGAGAATGGGGTGGGTGTGAGCCTTTTTATGTGTAGAAAAAGGAGAGTTTGGTGGGCCCAATTCCCATCAACCAATCAAGTGCAATTTTTATTTTATTATTTTAACTAGTATTAAGCAACTCCCGCCTTGCAGCAGAGGCGTAAAACCATGCCAAATAGTATCAATGTCACACCACCGTGAGCGATCGCCAACATTGAATTTGCGACGTGTTAACACGGAGCAATTAAACCAAAACGTAAAACCTAGAAAATAATAACTAAGTCGATCTAGGACCCGCATGTTATGACGAACTTGTCAAATGGGAATAGACGATGTAAAAACGTTGAGCCACACACTCACGTTGTGTCGTGTTAACTCGCAAAACTTAAAACAAAACGTAAAAACGTTGAACCACATACGCACTTTGCACTGTATTAATTGGCAAGATTTAGAACAAATCGTAAAACAAAAAAAATTTGTGAAAGATGAAAAGTATAGGAGAACAAAGTTGAAAGTAAAAAAGTTGTCAGGATAAAGTGTGAAAAATGAAAAATTTTGGATCAAAAGTGAAAATTCTAATAGTTAGGATTAAAAGTAATTTAGCAAATAATTAAAGACTAAAAGTAAATAATATCAAAATTCTTTTGAAAACTTTCCAAACATCAGGTACAACCCTTATATGCATATATGAGTTACTAATTTATAGTATTGAATTTTTTTTTAAGATTTTAATATTATTTTAATGGTGGGAAAACTTATGAAATCATTGTTTTAACATGGGTTTCATTATAAAAAAGAAAAAAATATATATAATAATTAATAAGTTAGTTAAAAAAATCTATATAATGAGTTAGATGGAAGAAAAAAATATAAATATGATAGGTTGATTAAATAAAAATAGAAAAATTATAACAGAGTAGTTAAAAAATAAAGAAATATAGAAAAACCCCATTTTAGTAATTATTTTTCAAATCACCCATTTTGGTAAATAACTTTTCCATCAACACTATTTTGGGAAAAAAAACTCCACGGTATGGTCTTAAGGTGAAAACAAGTGAATGAATGAATGATAGATCATGTCTATGTGACGTGGAGTGAAAAAATATGAGAACATAAAACATAGCTTTTAAGCATAGAGTTTGTTTTAGACATATTATAGGCATATTAGATTTTAATAATCCAAATACCTGTTAGGAGATAACAATTCATACTCTTAATTTGGTCAGTGTTACTTCTTACTATCATTTTTATTGTTTAGGGCAATCTCCCTCTAATAGAGAAGTAATTGTGTGTGTATATGTCCCTAACTTTCATTTATTTATGTGCTTTTAACACCATTTAAAACATTCTGATTAGGATTTTAAAAAATTATCAGTTCATTAGATGCACACGAAGATACTCTGTCGGAGAACGAAATAAAAGGTACAGTCCTAGATATTTTCATCCAGTCATCAAGGCATAACTTAAATAATTAAAATCTTATTTGAACATTTAACCTAAAGTCTAACAACAATAAAAAGTCTAAATGTAGAGCTCTTCCAGGATTATATTTAAACCTAATAAACCGGATTCATCATAGATGGTCGCTTGAGGTTAATAGGAAGATCTCGAGTCAATTTATTGGTGAATTTACTTACTGTGCCAATTTGTTACTTTAATCAAGTGTCACACTTAATCATCAAGAATTGGGTTTCAACCCTATGAAAAAGACCTTATTGTGAAATTATTCTAAAAAATATATGTTTACCATTCTTCTAAGAAATGGAAAATCAAATGAATTTTGTTTGTTCGTTGATAGCTCAATTTAACTAGACGGAAAATACAAACGTTACTTAATGGGTTTATTTAAGTTAAAAATATTCGTTAGAATATTGTAATCACTTAAATACGTTATTAACATATTTTCCCTTTCACCTTTTCATTTCTACCTTTAATTATTTTATTGTTCATTATTATTCACCTAAAGTAAAAACAAAACTCAAATTAGTGTTCAAAGTTTCTTTTTTTAAATATATACCAAAATTAAATGATTAGTAGTACTAAAATGTGTTACAATATTTTACGTATTTATGTTTTGTTATAAGGGTGGACGGTTCATTGAGGAAAGTCGGAAACATCCAACCAAATCATTTCACCTAGGCTTGAGCTCGGAATGTTGCAAGAGATGAAGGCCAACTAAGGAGAAAGGTGTGTGAGAGAGTGAGGAGAAAACAATTCGGGAACACCACGGAGTGCTTGCATCTGTATTTTACCCGGAGAGGACTCATGTGCCTACTTTGTGTGACCTAATAAGCAATTACAATATTGTTTCAATGTTTGATAAATTCTCAATATTTTAATTGTGTGATGCGGCAAAAAATGGGTTTTCGGTTGGTTTCGGTATAACACTTGTTTGGTATTGATACTTGGTATAGTTTACGTATGGGTCTTTTTTTAAACGCAAATTATTAGAATATTCAAGAGTTAACTGCCATTTTCGTCCCTGTGGTTTGGTCACTTTGGCCATTTCAGTCCATTTTTCAAAAATGCGCCATTTTCCTCCCCGACGTTCTGGAAAGGTGCCATTTCAGTCCAAAAATCATAACCCAGTTAAGTCGGTTTGTAAATAAGGACTGATTGTGTAAATTTGTAACATAAAGGACCATTTAAGTAAATATTAAACACCACCACCACTAGCCCTGCCACCACCACCACTCCGCTGCCACCACCACCACCGCCATCACAGCCCTGCCACCACCACCACTCCGCTGCCACCACCACCACTGCCATCACCACCACCACACACTCTCTCTCTACTCTCTCTCTCTCTATGCTCTGCAATCACCACCACCATCACCTTTACCTCTCTACTCCGGTGACCGGAGTAAATCCGGCCATCTTTCCGACACCCCACACCCCCACGTGTTAATCTTCTGTTTTTGTCGATCTGGGTCGAATTGAACGGACATCTGAAGTTCCTTAGATCCCCACAAACATTTTACACCCCTCACAATGCTCAAACACATCGATTTTAGCCGGAACCGAACCTGCAACTTCGCCGGAATCTTCACAGTGGCCGGAATCAGTCAACACGTCGTTCCAGCCGTTAACGGTTCGTTTTTCTTGTTCCGGTTCATTCGTTTATACTTGTACAATGTTTGCACCAGGTTAATTGGAATATAACCTGATTTTGGTCGTTAATTTGAGATGTTGACTTTCCTGTTTGACCTTCTGTTGACCGCTTTGGGGGAGATGACACTGTTGACATCTGTGAGAGTGGTGGTGGCAGGGCTGTGGTGGTGCGGTGATGAACGATGAACGAGAATGTGATGGAAGCAACAGTAACATCAGCAACAACATTATCAGCAACAACATTATCATCAACAAAATTGGTGGTGGCGGTGGCAGCGGAGTGGTGGTGGTGGTGGTGGCAGCGGAGTGGTGGTGGTGGCGGTGGTGGTGGTGGCAGCGGAGTAGTGGTGGTGGCGGTGGCAGCGGAGTGGTGGTGGTGGTGGTGGTGGCGGTGGTGGTGGTGGTGGCAGCGGAGTGGTGGTGGTGGCAGGGCTAGTGGTGGTGGTGTTACAAATTTACACAATCAGTCCTTTATGTTACAAATTTACACAATCAGTCCTTATTTACTAACCGACTTAACTGGGTTATTATTTTTGGACTGAAATGGCACCTTTCCAGAACGTCGGGGAGGAAAATGGCGCATTTTTTAAAAATGGACTGAAATGGCCAAAGTGACCAAACCACAGGGACGAAAATGGCAGTTAACTCGAATATTCAAATTAAATGAAAATTAATTTTATTAAAAGCGTATATTCTTTATAGTATAAGTGGTAAGGAAACTACTGTTCATACCAATCTAATTCGGTCGGTATTGGTTTGATTTGTTATAGTTATGACACTAACAACCAAGGAACTGATTATGGGTTCATTTGGGCTATTATTTAAACACAATGGGTTATTTTGGGTTTAATGATCTTTTCCAATGGGTCAGGATGGGCCTTTCTAAAGTTAATAAAAAGACCTAGTAGGTCAAACTGGGTTTAAAAAAAAGAGGAACGGGTTATCTTCTTCTCCATAGGTCTTTGCAATTACACTGATTAACGTAGTCACGCACATAGATGGATTTAGAGCGAGGATCGCTGGGTTGAGGCCGAACGGGCCGATAGCGAGGAGGTTTTTGTTAAAGAATTTGACTGTGGTTGTGGTGGGGGAGATAGTCTATAGTTTTTATGTATATATTTTTTAAATTTTAAGTTTTTTTTAATTTTTTAAATTTTCATAATTTTCAAGTTTTTTTATTTTTTATATTTTGAATTTTTATTTCTTTTTCATTTTTTTATTATTATTGAGTTATTCTCAACCTATCTTGACTCAAACCTATCCTGACTCAAACTCATCATGAATTTTTTTTCCTTTTACCTATCTTGACTCAAACCCATTCTAACCTAAACTCATACTAACCCAACAACCAACCCATCTATTTTGTCACCTCTACTCGCTCTTCAATGCATTAAAATTTTAGAAGACAATCTCATTTTTCTGTATAATATCCGGATATTCATCTCATTCCCCTTTGTTTCCAATGCCAGCCAAAACAAACTCAAAATTTCAATACACTAATTTTGAATCTTAATTAATTTCTTTTTAATTAAATGATGCTATTTATTAGGAAATTTTTATATATATAGTTTTCGAAGGGCGATGAATAGTAATTTCTAATTTAAAATAATATACAGCTTTTTAATATTTTATTATATTAATATATTTTTTAATCTTTACTTTTAACTTTTAACATATTTTATTTTTTTATTTACTTTTAGCTTTTAACACATTTTTATTTTTCCTTTATAAAACCATATTTCCTTTATCATTTATTTTGTTTTTAATAATATTTTTTCCTTTTTTAAAAATCTGTCTTCACTTTATCAATTAATTTGATATTTTTTTAATAACTTAAGTTCGTTAATTTTTTTCGTAAAACTTAAGTACGTAGTTGAGTTTAATTTTTATCCTCGGTTAATATACGTTTTATTAAAAACGAACTATATTCAAAAATCAAGTATTTGTTTGCTATCGTAAAATGATACGATGATAAACTGAACCGATTCTAATGATATGCAGCGGTGGAGCCACACTTTGAACAACGGTGTCGCCCGACACCATTGAATTTTGTATAGCAAATACAACATATAATAAGAAATTCGAGCGACACCATTGTTTTTTTACGAGCGACACCATTGTCTTTTTACAAACAACACCATTGTTTTGTTTTATTCTAAAAGAATTAGATAATAAACAAATTTATAGTTTAAAAATTTAGCCCAGTTACTTGAATTTAATTAGTATACTTTAAATCATTAGAGGTCCATGCTTAATTTTTTTTCTAATCTAGTAGGCTCATGTCTAATTAGTTTTGTTTCAATTGTTTAACTTAACCGGAACCAGTTGTTTAATGATCATTTGAATGATGCTTGAACTTGTTTGTTATAATTAAAAAGAGGGGTTTTTTTGCAAGTTACCATTCTACACTATAACAATTCAAAACGTAAATAGTAATAAATCTATGTTTGGTCATTTAATAGTTTAATTCATAATTATAAGGCTATAATATTATTGTCTTTTTTTAATTAATTTACGTTTCTAACCCTGAACATTAATGAAGTTATCACACAACCTCTAAACTATAAAATTTTTTGATAAACGATTTATACCCTTAAACTTCAATAGATTTACCATATGTAAGTTTAATAATAATTATATCTTTTATAAGCAGTTTATGTTTCGACCCCCAAATTTTAATAGAGTTATCATACGGTCTTTAAAGTTTAATAAAGTTAATACACTTGTTTTTTTTTTCTTTTTAACAAATATTGCTCTTTTATTCTTTTTATAGGTTTATTTTTTTTGATTTACTTATTATAATTAAAGCTAACTTTTAACTTTAAACATGGTTATTTAATCATGTTGCTTTTTAACCCTTCAATATGAAATATAGAAGATAACAAATATTATCATTTTTTTATTTACCTTATTATGGTTAAATGGAACTTTTAGCTTTAAATTGTTTACTTAACTGTGTTGATTGCTTAATTTTACCGTCATGAAATATATACATCCTCGCCATCAACCTCTACGACCTCGCCGCGAAGCGTGGGCTCCAATCTTCACCATCTACCTCCTACGACTCGCCCCGAAGCGCATGCTCGAATACTAGTTGAAAACATTATGAATCGTTTTCAAACATGAAAATGCGTACATAGCAACTATTAAATGAATTTTTTTTATATATTTCAAATGATTTTGTAATTTTATTATGTGTTTTTATTCATTGACATTGTACTTTTACTGTGATATTTTTATTATGTGATTCGACCCGACTAGATCCGCACCGATCCAAAAAGTTCGACTCTTGGTTACTATAAACCGAGGTATCCATAAAAAATGACACCATAAGAAAAAGTTTCTGGCTCCGCCACTGACGATATGGCTTTCTAAACAACATGCTACATTTTCAAATAACGTTTGTTTTACATTATGATTTGCTTCGTTTCGTTTCGCCGCAACGCACGACTGAAACAAACCTAGTGAATATCAAAATAGACGTACATCCATCATCATTACCTGAAAATAAAACCAATCCAAACAAACATTATTATTTATATACAGTGTATATATACACACACACATCACACCAAAAAAGAACACACAACCATGTCTCCTACCATCCTTCACTCCATCTTCTTCTTCATCCTCTTAACCCCAATTCAATTCCCCCATGTAAGTTTCCCTCTCTCTCCTCCATCCCTCCAGATCTTCTCACTAATTTTAACTTCTGATTTCTACTTTTCAGGCGGAAGAAACAATGGTGCCGTTAATAGAGCCCGGAAGACGGAATCTCATGACTTCTCCGTTCAACGACGTTCGCCGGAAACTCAACGGTTTCCAGATTTGTTCACTCTGCACCTGCTGCAACTCCGGCGGTGGCAACGGCGGCGCCGGTGGCGGTAAATACTGCACGCCGTCGCCGTGTTGTTACGCGATCAATTGCAATATCCCAAATCGGCCGTTTGGGTTCTGCTCGTTCACTCCGAAATCATGTAATTGCTTTGGATGCCATCTTTAATTGGGTGCAATTTTTAGTTTGAATTTTGGGGGGTTTTGGCTGTGTGAATTGGGGTTTCTGATTTAGGGTTTATAGGGTTATTTGTTTTGATAATTATAATTATAATTATGTTTATGAACATGATTATTATTGTTAGTGTTTGTTTGTATTTGTTTATTATGGTTAGTGGAGGAAGTAAAGGAGATGTTTGCTGTATTCTATTGTATTGTATTGGGGTTAGCAATCTATTGGGAATGTGGGTGGATTGTCTCACTAATCAAGGATTACTTTAATTGTATAATTATTATAGGTTAAAGAAGATTCCTTTCTTTGGATAAGCAACAGATCGAAGAAGTTTAAGATTGGGTGGGATAAATGGATTGTTTTCGATGTAGCTGGCAGTTTTTAGCTTTGTTCGTTTCCTTTTCTTTTTTTCCGTTTCCCTTTTTGTATGTTTTGTTTCCCAGTTTCTTGCTGGCTCTTTATATTTATATATAAAGCGATTTGCCGTTCAAAAAAAATTGTATAATTATTATAAATGTTATTTTTGAGTAGTGTACAACATTTTATGCATGATGTACAAGTTGTGATCTCTTCGACGGCCAACGAAATATAAGCCTGGCTACCATGCGACCCTATATGCCCGTAATCCTAGATAGCGCTAGGTAGTCCAAACCCGTCAATGAAATAAAAGTACAGATACCTAGGGTAACCCAATGGCAAAAGACGACCATATTTTTTTCTTGAACAGCGCCTTTCTTATGTTAGGACATCACACTCCCCAAATTGAAGAGTTGTGTTGCCTCACTCTGACCAGACTATGTTGTCTTAACCGGGTATATGCTGGTTTCAGAGTTTGGCTTAGACGTTCCTCAAGAAATCATACCGCCGGCTACCACTTAACAGTCGTTCCACCACAAGAGGAAACTCTTTGGCATAACGCATGGTGGGATGATAAACCGGGTGGGCTCGGGATTCGAACTAACACAAGGCCTAGCTCAATTTTTTTATTGTTTTAATCCACCAAAAGTGGTGGGGGATCGAATTTGGGTCTCAACTCAAGAAACCAAGCCTTCTACACTAGGCCACAAGTGGGGATTAAAAAAGGCGACTCTATATGCCGGTATCCGTAGTCCAAGCCAACCACTTCAGTTCCGAGGAAAACCTATCGCCTAAGACCTACTACAATAAAAACTTGTCCCCTAAAGATCCACACTCCACCATGATAAAATTCAATTGAGTTCGGATTCGAACTCATAATCTATATCCTTAAAACCCAAATTTTCACTTGCTTTCAATATGCCAATTGAGCTGGCTGTATTGCTGTCATTTTTTATGGTAAAGTTGGTAGTTTGGTATGTTGGATATAATTAGTTAAGATTACAAGTTGCGGATTTGATGTTTATATCTGTGTTATTTGAAGTTGTAATGATTATTTTTAATATATTTTTTATATTATAACAAATGGTAATGGATGAAGTAAACGTATTTTCTCATTGTTTTTCATTCTTCACTTCTTTTCAAGAAAAAAAAGAAGGTTAATAAACTGTATTTTTAATTGAGAAACAATAAAAATAAATAGTATTTGTTTAATTCGCTCTATGGCTAATGCTTTTTAGAGGTTAATTTAAAAGAAAACGACAATGTTAAAAGAATGTATAATAAAGTATTAGACATATCCGAGGGTCAAATGACCTCTTCGGACCCTTCTCTAATATCTCACGCAAAGGTGCTTGGGTAATTATACCCACAAACATCCGAACAAGCTTGTGTGAAACTTGATTTGAGTAACCGCGCACAATGTTATCGGCATGGTAGTGGTCTGGATACATAAATCCGAAATACATGGGTGTTATCCCTTTCCGTCTTTTAAACATATCTCCACATTATGTCATCAAAGATATTATGTGCCGTATGATCTTCAATTGTGATGTGAGGGAACATGTGCAAGTGTTGTACATTGTGAAATTGGCCTATCATACCATTATCCCAATACATCAATCGGTTCAAACTAAATTGTGAAACAAACTAAAACAGTGAAACTCACCAACTATTTGTAGTTGACCGTTCAAACTTAACATGATTTTGGAGAGGACGAGAGAGGTTCGTATGTATGTAACTTCGTACGGATGTAACACATTCGTGCGAAGGTAACACCTTCGTGTAGATGTAACTACATCCGCACGGACAAACTCATCCGGACGAATGTGCTAGTCCATCCCAACCTCATGTATATATATAGTGTCGTATGTTCATTAGTTGACAAGTTTTGGAGATCCCAGAGGGGAAATGCTGGAGAAATTTTGTTTCTCCAACTTGTAAACGATGTAAACTCTTTCGGTATGAATGAAATCATTCGACTTATGACTAATCTAATGGAAATTCTACCTAATTAGTTTTATTCTACCCAAACTTCCGTCTAAAACTGCCGGATCCTGAACTTACATTTTACCTATATATATAATTTTTATTTTTTTACCTTTATATAATTTCTATTTTGTAGGATCGTTTACGTTCTATCGGGAGTGACGATGCGACAGTCATGAAATAAGCATTAAAAGATTACCAATCAAAACATCCGGGTGGTTTGCATCATGTTGAGCATGGGAGGTGGTTAGAAAACATGACAAATGGGTCGTGGTACCATTGTTGGGTGAAGATGGTACTAGTTCGGGCCAAACAAGAAAATCATCGAATTCGGTTAACCACCAAGCGGGTACACCGAATACCGAATTCACTAGTACTATACCCGACATAAACGAAGACCCCTCACCAAGAAGACCAAGAAAGAAAGATAAAAAAACACAACAACGTCCGATATCTCAACGGGCTAGTTCGAGAAGCTCAATCAATACAAAGTTATGAAACAAGAAAAACAACTAAAAGAGTTGGATTTGGTGGACAAACAAAGGAAATAAGAGGAAGACACTGTCGCGTTGGTGGTGGAATAACGCGATGTACTGAGAACACTTTTGTATGATCGAGATTTGGAGACGTTCACTAAGCCACACGACAATGTTTCACCGGAGATGTTGCCATTCACACTAGCCCGAAAACGTAAGATCGCCAAAAAATATAATTGGTAATTCAATTTCTAATTTTTAGTTTTATTTTCTTCGTTTTAATTTTAGGCATTGTTTTTTTGTAATTTTAATTTAATGTAATGTTTTTTAAGTTTTAATTTAATGTAATGCTTTTAAATTTTAATTTGATGTAATGTATTTTAAATTTAGTTTTAATGTAATGTCTTTTTTCTTAATTTGTGTACTTTTATTTTGTTTAAAATATTTTTTTAATTATTATTGCATAATTTATAAAAAAAAAAACAAATGGACTCCACCTGATGTAGAGGTGTACAAATTGTTTTTTTAAACTTGTCCGGTTTTCAACCGAACCAGATATTTTTGTGAGAGAAAAAAACGTTTTTTCACGATGGGAACCCAAACTGCTTAAACCGGTTCGGTCTATAACCGGTTTTTTAAAACCGATTTTGGTTTTTAAACTGGTTTCGAAGATCAAGATTCCTAACCAGTATACTAACCGGTAGTTCGGGTTGGAACCCATTAAAAAAATGGTTAAAAGAAAAACTGATTTCGATTTTTTCTGGTTTTTTTTTTTTTTTTTTTTTTTTTTTTTTTTCTGATTTAGGTTTTTTTCGGTTTCGGTCCTAAAACCGGTTTTTGTACACTTCTAAGACGAGGTGACCACCCCTTATGTTTGAGTGGCAATAGGAGAGTTAGAGAGGGGACTTTACATCATATGATGTGTGATCAGTTTAGGAGAGAGTTTACCACTTCCCATAAAGGTGACCACCCCTCTCACCCTTATAAGTTTGTTTATGTGCATTGTAAGCACTGTTAATTTTGTTATACTATTGTAAGCAATTTTCATAATATCAATTAATTCAACCAAAAATTATTAATGTGAAATATACCCATCTAAGCATTTAAAATTTCATATTTCCTAATTTAGTTACGTACGGTTTATAATACTTACCGGTACACAATTTCTCTCAACTTATTGCTTTATCTTTCTTTAAGGTATATAATATTTACAAAACCAACCTCCCAACCAGGGGCAGCCAACAACAAAAAACCATGACTACATCAAAGAAAAATTACACCAACCGATCTAAGACACCGATCTATTCCTCGATCTATGTTTATACCACAAGAACCCGAGCGATTGAATGTTTTGAAAAATCTTCTCAATACTAACCGCCTCATTAGCAAATCTACAGCCGTTCCTAGCCTTCCATATACACCAAAACGCAACCATCAATATACATTGGAACGCAACCTTAGCCTCTCTACCAAGACTGACCCGTTCGTGGTACTCCATAAGATCTTTGAATGAGAACGCAATAATCGGGCTCACTTGCATCACACACTCACACGGTGCCAAATAACCGATGCCATTAAGCAACCACAAAGTAAGTGATCCATTGTTTCATCATCATTCTCACATAAAACACACAGGCAAATTCCCGAAAAGTAGTTCCTAGCTTGAAGCGCCATAAGAGTAGGGATCCAATTTAAGACTACAGCCACATGAAACACAAATCTGCTACTATAATCCTTGCCACTGTATAAGAATTCTTTAACCATAGCAACTGAAAAATACCGATGCTTGCCACCCGACTACTCCCACTTGTCATGGCACTCCTTCATAACGACCCTATCCAGCCTATCAATCAGCCTATTCCACTCGATAATTTCTACAGCCGAGCTAGGGGCTTTCGACCACTTCTAACAATCCATAAAACAATTCCTTTCTTTATTAAATCTATCCTTCACAACACATTTTTTATCCGTTTCAAGTTTAAACAGATTCGGATAACAGTCTTTAGCCCTTCATTCCCTAGCTAAAAATCAAACCAGAAACGAGTACCCGCACCATCCACAATAACCCCTTTCACAATCTGATTTAAACCCACTCATGCTACCTTCAGATTATTGATAGCCCGAACTATAGCTTTATATATATATATATATATATATATATATATATATATATATATATAGTGTGAGGTTCATTGGGGAACACTAAAAAAGTGGGGAACAGTGGGGAACCGATTCAAACGAACTCCGATTGGACTCATTCCAGCGGCGTTGGAACCGGCTCGTCGAACCCTAACTTGGATCTTTTAACCCTAAACCCTAAATCTATCACACCCTGACTTTTGCGGAAGCGTGATTATGGTATGACTTCTTAATACCATTGCATACAATCATAACAACACTATATGATTAAACCATTAGATGTTCATCCTTAAATTAAGTTTGAAAAATAACACAACATAATTGTCTGAAACGTAGACTCCAAATTTAAGTTACAACCACAACATGTTTTAAAGAGAGTTCACGAAGATTCAACAAAAGACCTCAAATAAAACCGAGTTTAGAACCATGTATCTCGTCCAGGATTAAGATACATCTCCTAAACCCTCATGACTTCGGATGACATCTTTTTATTCCTGACGCAGCTTGGAACATGCAAACACCCACCAGATCCACTTAATTTCCTGAAATACATGTAATTTGAAAACATCAACAAAAGTTGAGCGAGTTCATGTGTTTGTGTATATGTATGTATAAAATCTTTGTGTATGTATGTATGTTTGTAAATCCCGGTATGGAAGCAAACAAGGAAACAAATCACCAATGGTTTGCAAGGCCACTGGTATGTGTGACGGCGTAGGAAGGCTCAAACCTAGCAAATTTGTACCGGGTTTCCGGCTGTAAGACATAGTCACCCTATGGGCCACCCTGGTCCTCATGGGTGTGGGCTCGCTACACCCAAATAGATCTATCACTCATGCCCCTCGGTCCTTATACGAGGATTAATGATCTTAAGTGTGCGCCTACCCATTCACATGACCTACTGTACTTTCCTAGGCTAACCATACCAATTGGAATTGTATGTAATCATTTTGTAACATGTATTTCACCCCCGAAGTAAATAAACAAAACAGTTTAAAGAAAAAGGGGGACATGAACTCACAGTCTTGCGTCTTTAGTACTCGTAACTCACGTTCCTTCAGCAAACACGACTACCTACAATGTACTAACGTCTATTAGACGGACGGGCCGTGCCTTGACTTAGTATTTACGTTTTTGAGTTACGTTTCTGATATCATTCCAATTTATATAATTATTGTCAAAATAATTAATATTTCAACTTAAATTATATTTATAAGTTTTGGAATAACTGTTAACCAATATTTTCGTAATAATACTTCTCAAGTATTGATACTCGTAATTCCTTCCCAAGGATGGGTATATTTGTATTTGCATATTTTGCCATGTATCGGTGTCGTATTCCGGTGTGTGTTTATACGTACGAAAATACGTATTTTCTTGTAATCGTTAAGTATTCTTATACTTAATTTTGTGTTGAACTTTCCGGAATATCATTTCTAATAAAAATCCACTAATATATATATTTCCCAAAATATATATATATATTTTAAGAATTATTACTTAGAAAAATTATTTATAATTTTTCCTTTTGGCAAAAATATTTGTAGTTCCAAAACAATATATTTTCAAGTCTATCTTTAGAAAATATATAAAATAATGGGTTTCAAGTTTATTCAAGAAAATATATATTTTTCCCAAAAATCATATTTCTTCTAAATATTCCAAGAAAATATATTTTTACTTTCCAATAATAATATATTTTCTCCTTGTCAAAAATATGATATGACTTTGTGAAAATTATAAAAATCATATTTTCATTACCTGTGTCCAAAATATTATTTACCAAAAATGTATTTATAAATGTATTTTCCGAAATATTTTGTAAGTTACATTCCTTCGTTCGGTTTTACAATATTATGTGTGTAACTTGTATATTTATTCCTTGAGATTTTTGGTAATATTTTGGATTGTAATTTCTTGGTATTTTGTTATGTTATATTATTTTAACCCTAAAATAATGTAACTATTACACAAAGTATACAAATATTCACACACATGTGTCTTCTAAATATATATATCTAGCCACTTTTATTTATAAAAACCAACCTCCAATATTTGTATTTTTGTAACAAAAATTATGGCAAAGTTTATATGAAAAACTCATGGTTAAAATATACTTGTAAATATTTGTTTGAAAATATTTTTCTAGGTGTTTATATTTTTAGAAAATTTTGCCATAGTTTCCCCTAAAAATGAAGGTTTCCATGCTTTCAAGCATATCATTTCCTTTCGTAAATTCATCACAGTCAATCAACAATTCAATCAACACTTACCAAGTGCCAAAGTCATGTAATTTAAACAACAACATGAACTTGAACTTTTATGAAAACTTTTAGCAACTTACTAGTGTGTTTAGTAAGCTTAGTTACTCTTTAAAGTGTGGTTATTTATTTAAAAACTTCATTTGTAAAGAAGTTGGGTGTTTACAACTTCCAAACACATTTTCTAAAAATGTTTCTTTATGTAATCTTTTTGTTACACAAGTGTTTCTACACTTGTTTAACCATTAAAAACAAGTTTGGTTTATGTAAGAACCAAGTTTATATAAATCTTGTTACTTAACTTAGTTTCTTGAGAAACTATCTTGGAAATCATCCTCTTACAAGACTTGTATTGTGTTTAAATCATCATCACATATGAAAACAATTTTATTATTCAAGTTCATGCATTTATAAAGTATGATCATCTTGGTCTTTCACAAGATCATCACCTTAACTTACTAGATCATGTGTTTAATCACAATCTAGTAAGTTTCACATGATGTCTAACATCACAAACACAAATAATCATTCATCAAGAAGCAAAACAACACTAAACAATATGTATTCTCATGGTTTTAAGCTTATGTTAAAGTTTTAAGTTCATGGTTCTTGATGTTCTTTTAAGATTAACAACTAGTATATTCTTTTAACCACTTAAACATGATGTAAAATGAAGAGTAGAGTGTGCTTACTACTAGCTCAAGGCTAGGGGAGAACACAAGTTGATGAAGATGATAAATGTGATGGATAAAAGCAATGAGAGAATGTCCTTCCACTTCCGATGCCACCAAGCTTCCTAACTTAGCTTCTAGCACCTTGTGTACTCCTTGGAATGGATGAATGATGATGATGGTGGGTGGTTGTGGTTTTGGCCGTGAGCCAAGAGAGGGAGAGGAGAAAGATGGAGGTGTGTTGTTGTGAAGAAGATGATGAGTTTGTGATCTAGTGGTTAACTTAAATAATTTTCCAACATCTCATTATCCATAGGTTAATATGTTCTATAAGTACAAGACAAATCTTATTAAACAATTGCAACAAATCAACGGTGGGTCCACCCTTGGTGACCGTCTCCAAAGGGGGGGGGGGTACTAGTTGTGTGGTGATGGTAAGTTAGGAGATTTAGTTAGATTCTAAGTATAATAGTTAGGTGTTATGTGTATTATGTGTTATATAGTGTGTTAGGGTGTTCGGGGCCCATAGCTAGCTTGGAAACATTAAAATAAGGCTTCTAGTTTAATTTTGGTATTTTGGGTAGTGTCCGATTGTTCGGTTAGATACCGGTTCGTTAAAGTGCTAAACTATACCGTTTAGTGTTCATTATGTACCCTTTTGTGACGCTTTTAATTCCCGACACTTAGGAAAGCATTCAGGACCATTTAGTCATATATTTGCATGATACTAGCTTGTTAAAATGCTGATTTTTGCTGATTTATGCTGAATTCAGCACTTTATGTGGGTTTTAGGTACTCTTCGGCACTTAAACTATCACTTAGGAATGCAGTTTTGTGATCCTCACTTTCCTACACACAATACTAGTGTAAAACTTGGTTTCTGGCTCATTCTGTGCCTCATTGTATTGTCTGTCTATGTGCTGAGTTATGTCAGCATTTTTCTGAGTTATCCAGTAACTGTGCTAACTGTGCTTTGTGCATCGTTTATGACAATATGATTTGTATGTAATAATGATGTGTCGTTATGCAATATGTGATGCACATGTAAGTATGTTACAGAAATCAAAAAGTAGTTAATTGTAGTTCCGTACAGTCATTAAGCACTAATCAAGATTAATTAATTGTACGTGTACCTGGATTTTTGACGGTTGTCACATTCTCCCCCTGTTGAGAAAATTTCGTCCCGAAATTTAAGCTCTACTACTAGCTGTAGGGGAGTTGGGGAATAAATGCGGGTATTTTGCTTTCATGCGATCCTCACGCTCCTAAGTGAACTCTGGGCCATGACGCGCGTTCCATCGAACCTTGACGAGTTTAACACTACTCCTACGTGTCTTGTTAACCTTCCAATAAATAACCTCAACAGGTTCTTCGGTAAAGTGGAGTGTGTCGTCAATGTGAACTTCATCGGCAGGAATGACAAATGTTTCTTGAGTTGGACTCTTTTTCAGATTAGATACATGAAATGTATCATGGACTCTATTTAGCTCTGCGGGTAGATCCAACTTGTAAGCTACAAGACCAATTCTCTCCAGGATTTTGAACGGTCCAATGTATCGTGGGTTTAACTTTCCACGCTTCCCAAAGCGTGCTACACCTTTCCAAGGTAAGACTTTTAGTAAAACCATATCTCCCACTTGAAACTCCAAAGGTTTCCTTCTTTGGTTCGCATAGCTCTTTTCTCGATCACGAGCCGCCTTGATGCGCTCTCGGATCTGTATAATCTTATCTGTCGTCTCTTGAACCAATTCGGGACCAACAAGCTGTCTATCACCCGCATCTGCCCAGCATAACGGTGATCGACACTTGCGTCCGTAGAGAGCTTCAAACGGTGTAGCTTGAATGCTTGTATGGTAGCTGTTGTTATATGAGAGCTCTACCAAAGGTAGGTGAGTGTCCCAACTGCCACCCAAGTCCATTACGCAAGCTCGCAACATATCTTCTAGCGTTTGAATCGTTCGTTCGCTCTGGCCATCTGTCTGTGGGTGAAATGCAGTACTCAGATTCAACTGAGAACCAAAAGCTTCTTGGAAGGATTGCCAAATCCTTGACATGAATCTTCCGTCTCTATCGGAAATAATCGAGAGAGGCACTCCATGACGTGCAACAATCTCTTTGAGGTACAGCTCGGCTAGCTTACCTGTGTTATCTTTTTCTTTGGTCGGCAAAAAGTGTGAAGATTTTTTCAGACGGTCCACGATTACCCAAATCATATCATGACCTCTAGGTGTCCTTGGCAACTTTGTTATAAAATCCATTGAAATCTACTCCCATTTCCACATGGGTATCTCAGGTTGCTGCAGAAGACCTGAAGGCTTCTGATATTCGGCCTTTACCTTGGCACAAGTCAAACATTTGCCAACATACGTTGCAACATCACCTTTCAATCTCGGCCACCAATAGAAATCCTTCAAGTCCTGGTATATCTTATCTGCTCTGGGATGGATCGAGTACCTTGATTTATGAGCTTCATCGAAAATAACGTCTCTAAGACCACCGAAGAGGGGAACCCAAATTCGTCCCATGAAACACAATGTTCCTTCCTTATTGGGTATCAACTGCTTCTCCATCCCGCGGAGATATTCGTCCACCAGATTCTCCTTCTTAAGAGCTTCTCTCTGCGCAGTACGAATGCACAATGAGAGGTCCGTTTGTATAATCATTTCCAAAGCCCTAACCCTTATGGGCTTGATTCTTTCTTTCCGACTCAAGGCGTCTGCTACTACATTCGCCTTTCCTGGGTGGTACTTGATTTCACAATCATAATCGTTTAGCAACTCAACCCATCGTCGCTGTCTCATATTAAGCTCCTTCTGATCGAATATATGCTGTAAGCTCTTGTGATCAGTAAAGATCGTGCATCGGGTGCCATACAAGTAATGTCGCCAGATCTTTAATGCAAACACAATTGCGCCTAATTCCAAATCATGCGTGGTGTAATTCTTCTGATGAACCTTCAATTGGCGCAAAGCATAAGCTATAACCTTCTGTCGCTGCATCAGCATGCAGCCTAAACCTTGACGCGAGGTGTCGCAATATACCACGAAGTCATCGGTGCCTTCGGGTAGGGATAAAATAGGTGCATCGCAAAGCTTGTTCTTCAGCAACTGAAAAGCTTCCTCTTGTTTATCTCCCCATTCATACTTTTTATCTTTCTGAGTGAGGGAGGTCAGTGGTTGAGCGATTTTCAAAAAATCCTCAATGAATCTGCGATAATATCCTGCCAAACCTAGGAACTGACGGATCTCGGTTGGCATCTTCGGAGTTTCCCAATTCTTGATCGCCTCGATCTTTGTGGGGTCCACGTGAATTCCATCTTCGTTTACCACGTGACCGAGGAATTGAACCTCACGCAACCAGAACTCGCACTTCGAGAACTTTGCGTATAATTTCTCTTTCTTAAGCAGCTCTAAAATAGCTCTAAGGTGTTGCTCATGCTCTTCCTTCGTCTTTGAATAGATCAAAATATCGTCGATAAACACAATCACAAATTTATCGAGGTAGGGTTTGCAAACTCTATTCATCAAATCCATAAACACTGTTGGCGCGTTTGTCAAACCAAACGACATTACCAAAAACTCATAATGTCCATATCGAGTTCTGAAGGCAGTCTTTGGTATGTTTTCTTCCTGAATTCTCAACTGGTGATAACCTGATCGAAGATCGATCTTGGAGTAAAAACTCGAACCTTGTAGTTGATCGAAAAGATCATCAATCCTCGGCAAAGGATACCGATTCTTGATGGTTAACTTGTTTAGCTCTCGGTAGTCGATACACATACGGAAACTACCGTCTTTCTTCTTGACAAACAAAACTGGAGCTCCCCAAGGCGAGAAGCTTGGTCTAATATATCCCTTGTTCAAAAGTTCCTAAAGTTGCGTCGACAGCTCTTGCATCACGGAAGACGCAAGTCGATAAGGTGCCTTAGCTACAGGCGCAATGCCTGGAACTAAGTCAATGTAGAATTTGACTTGTCGCGGCGGCGGCAATCCTGGCAAGTCTTCAGGGAAGACTTCAGGATATTCCTTTACAACTGGGATATCTTCCAGCTTTGGCTCAACGGCTTCTTTGTCCACAACGTGTGCCAAGAAGGCAACACATCCTTTCTGCAAACATCTTCGAGCTTTCAAGCAGCTGATAATCCTTAGGGGCCTATCGAGCTTTCTCCATGCACCACAATTGTTTCTCCATTCTCCATCGGAATGCGAATGATCTTCTCATGACATACGATCTCCGCTCGGTTGCTCGACAACAATCCATTCCAACTATCACGTCAAAGCTTCCCAACTCGACTGGCAGAGGATCAAGCGAAAACTCATGCTCTCCGAGTTCTATTACACAACCTTTAATGACTTCATTTGCTTGTTGGTGCACTACATCTGTTGATTTCGTCTTAGATCGAGTCTTTCATTGTAATGTATAGATTAGGGCATGTTTTACGAGAAAACTAGAGAGAATATGTGTTGTAGAGAGGAGGTCCGCTTATACGGACATAGGAGGTCCTCTTTTGTGTCAGGTCCGCTTATACGGTCATGGGAGGTCCGCTTATTCGTCAGGTCCGCTTATACGGACATGTCCGTATGAGAGGACCTACCTGGACTATAAATACCACATAAGAGGACCTCATTTGTAACTTTCTGGATTCCATACCGAGGTGCTGCCGGTGTGAGAACTGAATGTAAAAGCTGTCAAATTAATCAGAAAAGAGATTTAAGAAGATATCTAGCTGTTTCTACGCCAGGTACTTGTTTTCCGCACCTGTATCTGATCAAACTCCTCTGATTGACTCGTTCGGGTCAGAATCCGATCCTACAAGTGGTATCAGAGCTTCAGGAGGAGGAGTTCTACATAGATTTACTGGATTTCATCACATATTCTTACTTCTACACCTTCTTTCTTCGTCAGAACGAGATTTTACGGTCGGAATTCGCTCAAAATTTCACAGATTGTGCGTAACAGTATATTGTCAAATCCTTGAAAGTTTGAGGCTGAAATTCACAATAAAAATGGGTCAAAACGTGTTCCGAATCAGGTCCGCTTATACGGACATGGGAGGTCCGCTTATTCGTCAGGTCCGCTTATACGGACATGTCCGTATGAGAGGACCTACCTGCACTATAAATACCACATAAGAGGACCTCATTTGTAACACTTCTGATTTCCATACCGAGGTGCTGCCGGTGTGAGAATTGATTGTAAAAGCTGTCAAATTAATCAACAAAGAGATTTAAGAAGATATCTAGCTGTTTTTACATCAGATACTTGTTTTCCGCACCTGTATCTGATCAAAACTCCTCTGATTGACTCGTTCGGGTCAGAATCCGAATCTACTAGCTCTATCGAGTACAGAATATCTAGCTTACTAGCTACCAACCCAAGTATTTTCTTAAATTATAAGGATACAAAGCTATAATCGGCACCAGTATCAAACAGGACAGATGCAAAGTGTTGGTTGATAGGGAACGTACCCATGACTACGTTCGAATCTTGGCGAGCTTCCCTAGCTCCAATGTTGAAAACCCTTCCCTGAGCTTGGTTGATTCTCGGGCAATCACGCTTGAAATGCCCAACATCTCCACAGTTAAAACAACCTGGTCCCCGACCATTTCCATTCTCATTACCACCCTGGTTGTTGTTTGCTCCACGATTCCCACTACCAGCTTGATTTCCATTACCACCACGGTTTCCATTACCGCCATTTCCTCCTTGATTGCGGTTTCCACACCCATTACGACCACGGTTACCGTTTCCATTTCCATTTCCATTACCTCTCTGACCACCATTTCCATGACCAGCACCATACCAACATGTCTCTTTGGCATGGCCAACTTTTCTTCACGTCTCACACTTTCCAGCTCAGCATCATCCAGTATGATGAAACTGACACATATCACATCTAGGCAAGGTACCCATGTATCCTTTTCCCTTAACCTCAACACCAGATATGGCAGCACCAGTCTTAACCTCAGCTGGTGGGTTAGCTTCCTTCTTCTTGTTAGCATTGCTGGTACCCTTCTTGAAATTTGAGAACTTCCTTTTGTTCTCACCTGACGACTCAACGTGAGTTTCCTTTTTCTTTCCATCAGAGATCGAGAACTTGTTTAACCTGATCGCTTCTTCAGTCAAGGCCACACTTAGATCAATAGCCTCAGTGATCGTTGCAGGCTTTGATGTCGTCACCATGCTCATGATTTGGGGAGCTTATCACCAAATAAAATGCTCAAAGCGCTTGAATTCCGGATCAACCATGTAAGGAACGACGCGAGATAAGTCATGAAATCTCTGCACGTATTCAACAATCTTTGGACCATCCATCTTGAGGTTCCAAAACTCAGTTTCCAATTTCTGAATCTCAGCCCTTGAACAGTATTTCTTGCGCATGAGTTCCTTCATCTCATCCCATGTCATGGCATATGCAGCCTCTTCTCCCAAGGTCTGAACTTGGAGGTTCCACCACGATAGAGCTCCATCTAAGAACAATCCAGAGATGTAGGTGACCTGGCACTCCGGCGCACATTTGCTCATTCTTAGCACAGAATCAGTTTTCTCCGTCCATCTAACAAAAGCTACAGCACCCCTGGTGCCGTCGAAATTCAGAGGCTTACAGTCTAGGAACTGCTTATAGGTACAACCTGTACAAGCAACATCATTCACAGAAAGCATTAGCGAACGCACATGGAATATCCAAATGTAATGTAGTGTGTCTTTAGTGACTTAAGCATTACTATGAGGTGGGTTGTTTCCTGAGGTACCCCCGCTATGTTCAGAGCGCAGGGCCTCGTGCTGTGCTATCGCTTGTGAAATCCGTTCTTGTAGTTCGGCCTTTGTCCTGGGCAACCGTGTTTCTCTTCGTAGAGGCATCTTCTATAAGAAGATTGTATTGGTTAGGTCATAATGAGTATAGTAAGCACATGGCATGTATACGTAATAGCATTTAATAACACAAATAAGCACATAACATTTCAATCATAATATAAACAAGTAATTCAACAATGTATATAATGAGAATATTGCGATTGAGCTTTCATATATCATCGACCACAAATACAGTTACATGTTCTACAAATGCATCATATCACATCAAAAGGGACTACAGGGTCACACTGCCCTTGTCCAAAATGTCTATTAATCTACAACAGTCATAAGATCAAAAGTGGTCTTCAAAAGGCTTCGTAAGCTAGGCTCAATAGCGACACTCTCATCAAAAGTAAGATACCTGCATAAAACCAAAAACCGGCTATGCTGATGGTGGAGGAGGAAGAGGGGGAGGAACAAATAGCAAGCTGCGCACGTGCGCTAACTCCTCCTCAAGAGCATGAACGCGACGCAGCAGAGAACTAATCTGCTGCTCCATGGTAAGAAATCGAACGTCAAAATCTGGATAAGGCAAAAGAGGAGCAGGTGGAGTCGCAAAAGGTGACGGACATGAACAAGGTGGAGGACGTGGAATCCTCTCTAGCTCCATGACTCTACGACACAAAATCCTGCTGAAGCTGAAAGGACAGGAGTAGATCATCCCTTGTGTAGCCAATAAAGTGGGAGGGATGGTATGGATCAGAAACTGGCATAGTGTTTGGCGGAAACCATATGAGTGGCTTGCCTGACGGTGCAGAAGTATAACGAGTAGCAGGTGTAAACTGAGGCATGAAAGGAAAAGCTGCTGACACAGGTGGAACATGGCCAGGCTGCTGGCTGGACGGACCTTCCCCTGGATGGGGTGGAGGGATATCCTGCAAGAATGTGATAGGCAGGTCAGTGCGGTGCACATCGGATACAAACGGGTGAAACGGGGAAACATCAACAGGTGCATGGGTAAGTGCAGGTGGGGGAGTAACAGGCTCAACAAAAGGGGGCATATCATCGTCGTCCTCTATCCACCCATTGCCGGTGAATGCGTATCTAGGGTCTATCTGATCAGCAAAAGCAGCATGGTCAGCGGGTGCAGGGATCGGATCGGGTACAAGTGGTGCAACAACAGTTATGCCAATAGGTACAGGGTCATGATCAGGCAGAGGATCAGGAGCAGGTATAGGCTCGAGTGCTGGCATCGGCTCAGGAACAAGCGCCTGCTCAGGATTAGCAGGGATCGGCTCGAGATCAGCGGGTGCATCAAAAGGCTGATCGTCGGGAACAAAGTCAATCTCATGCCCAGGCTCAACGTAATGATCAAAGTCGTGCGGAAGATTAGGTGCAACAGACATGGCTGTGTCAGAATCAGAATCAGTAAACGCTGCAAACCCAGTGCATGAAAAGTGGTGGATGACACAGACTCGAAAGAATCTGGAGCAGAATGATCAGATGAAACCTCAACGCTAGGAATCTCAACAAGTGGAACAACAATGACATTGTCGGCTGGAACTCCATCTCCCTGAGCAGCATCAGGGGGACCATCAATGAAAAGATCGACATCATCATCAGACAAGTCATCAAAAGGCAAATCCTCGAGAGGAAAAGCCGCAAGAGGCAAAGGGGCGAGGATCGGAACCACGGCATGCTCATCATCGGGATGTCCGAGGATGAGATGGTCCTGGTCAAGAATAGGAACAAGAAAAGGATCCTCGTCGGGTAAACCATCAGCACGCGGTACATCGTCGCCAAAATCAGGTAATGCAAAAGGCTAGAAATCATCGTCCTCGTCATTCTCAGTGTCGGAAGTAAAAATCTCAGGGTCTGGGACAATCTGATCGTCCGAAACAATGGCCATAGGGTCTACAGTATCTGACAGTCCACTCTCAGATGAGAACATGGTGTCTGTAACAAAACAATCACAACATATGCACATATATCAACAATCATCATTAAGCATGTAAGTAGTAATAATGTAAGCATGTATTCATCCTAGTCTTCCCAGACTATCCCACCCAGCCTCTCAGACTGAACTACCTAGCCTCTTAGACTAAACCTCCCCAATTTCTCAAACTGAACTACCCAGCCTCTCAGACTGAACCATGAACATAAATTTTGAAATATGTTTCGTGTCTTTTGTTTGTAAAAATGTTTGTTTCCTGGATCTAGGCGTTTCGTGTAAGCAATGAAAATATGGTATGAAAACATTTTCGTGAGAGCCTTAATGATTATAGTCTAGACTCGAGAAGGAATCCTAGTTCGCTACAATCGAGGCTCTGATACCAAGCTGTCACACCCTGACTTTTGCGGAAGCGTGATTATGGTGTGACTTCTTAGTACCATTGCATACAATCATAACAACACTATATGCTTAAACCATTAGATGTTCATCCTTAAATTAAGTTTGAAAAATAACACAACATAATTGTCTGAAACGTAGACTCCAAATTTAAGTTACAACCACAACATGTTTTAAAGAGAGTTCACGAAGACTCAACAAAAGACCTTAAATAAAACCGAGTTTAGAACCATGTATCTCGTCCAGGATTAAGATACATCTCCTAAACCCTCATGACTTCGGATGACATCTTTTTATTCCTGACGCGGCTTGGAACATGCAAACACTCGCGAGATCCACTTATTTTCCTGAAATACATGTAATTTGAAAACAACAACAAAAGTTGAGCGAGTTCATATGTTTGTGTATATGTTTGTATAAAACCTTTGTGTATGTATGTATGTTTGTAAATCCCGGTATGGAAGCAAACAAGGAAACAGATCACCAATGGTTTGCAAGGCCACTGGTATGTGTGACGGCGTAGGAAGGCTCAGACCTAGCAAATTTGTACCGGGCTTCCGGCTGTAAGACATAGTCACCCTATGGGCCACCCTGGTCCTCATGGGTGTGGGCTCGCTACACCCAAATAGATCTATCACTCATGCCCCTCGGTCCTTATACGAGGATTAATGGTCTTAAGTGTGCGCCTACCCATTCACATGATCTACTGTACTTTCCTAGGCTAACCATACCAATTGTAATTGTATGTAATCATTTTGTAACATGTATTTCACCCCCGAAGTAAATAAACAAAACAGTTTAAAGAAAAGGGGGACATGAACTCACAGTCTTGCGTCTTTAGTACTCGTAACTCACGTTCCTTCAGCAAACACGACTACCTACAATGTACTAACGTCTATTAGACGGACGGGCCGTGCCTTGACTTAGTATTTACGTTTTTGAGTTACATTTCTGATATCATTCCAATTTATATAATTATTTTCAAAATAATTAATATTTCAACTTAAATTATATTTATAAGTTTTGGAATAATTGTTAAACAATATTTTCGTAATAATACTTCTCAAGTATTTATACTCGTAATTCCTTCCCAAGGATGGGTATATTTGTATTTGCATATTTTGCCATGTATCGGTGTCGTATTCCGGTGTGTGTTTATACGTATGAAAATACGTATTTTCTTGTAATCGTTAAGTATTCTTATACTTAATTTTGTGTTCAACTTTCCGGAATATTATTTCTAATAAAAATCCACTAATATATATATTTCCCAAAATATATATATTTAAGAATTATTACTTAGAAAAATTATTTATAATTTTTCCTTTTGGCAAAAATATTTGTAGTTCCAAAATAAGACATTTTCAAGTCTATCTTTAGAAAATATATATAAACTTATTTTGTCAAAAAATAATGGGTTTCAAGTTTATTCAAGAAAATATATATTTTTCTCAAATATCATATTTCTTCTAAATATTCCAAGAAAATATATTTTTACTTTCCAATAATAATATATTTTCTCCTTTTTAAAAATATGATATG
The DNA here is from genome assembly GCF_002127325.2 of Helianthus annuus. Lineage (NCBI taxonomy): Eukaryota > Viridiplantae > Streptophyta > Magnoliopsida > Asterales > Asteraceae > Helianthus > Helianthus annuus. The sequence continues at coordinate 35,519,932 of NC_035446.2, read as the reverse complement.
ACTTTGTGACAATTGTAAAAATCATATTTTCATTACTTGTGTCCAAAATATTATTTACCAAAAATGTATTTATAAAGGTATTTTCCGGAATATTTTGTAAGTTATATTCCTTCGTTCGGTTTTACAATATTATGTGTGTAACTTGTATATTTATTCCTTGAGATTTTTGATAATATTTTGGATTGTAATTTCTTGGTATCTTGTTATGTTATATTATTTTAACCCTAAAATAATGTAATTCTGGCGAAATTTTTCCAGAAATATAACACTTGGAAATATTTTTACGACAAGTGTTATGAATATAGTTTAACTTGCTTTTCCAAATAAATTTCGCCATGATTTTGTTACAAAATTTCCAAGTGTCGGAGGTGGGTTTTCGTAAACGAAACTTGTTAAATATATATTTAGAATAAATAGGTCAAAGTTAAAAATGGCTTCTCTCTGGTCTCCTTGGCGATTTTGGCGTCTTCACTGAAACCCTAGCTTGTTCTTGATTTCTTCCTTAATTTCAATCGATTTGGGTTAGGTATTGGGGTGTTGTCGTTCCTTCTGAGTAGGGTTCTAGACTTCAATCCTGGTTTCTAATCTTTTGAAGTTGATTTTAGGGTTTTATTTTCGTTTCTTTTTTACTAGGGTTTTGCCGCCATTGTTATTGCCGTGTTCGTTTCTTTTTGAGTTTTTTGTGTTGTATGATCTTTCCTCCTGGTTACTACTTCCATACGTTTGCATGGATAATAATCGTGATAGGAGTTTGGAGGACTTAGGGTTTCGTTCTTTTTCGGATAGGATGCATGAGGATGTATTCATCACTTCTAAGGGTTCGGTTAATGTCCAGGATCTGCGTCAAACTTCTTCTTTGCAAAACAAGCCTGTACGGATTGATGGGAATCCGTTGATTCCTCGTCGAGGTGTTGTGTCGAAAGATCCTAAGGTCATCAATGTTATTGATGAGTTGGAGAAAATTACGGTCCCAGTTCAGCCGCCTTCGAGCGGCTCTAACAGTCAAGATTATCAGCACGGGATGTCGTCAGAGGGTCCGGATAGTGTGTGGGGATATGGAGGTGGGCAAACGGCTGCTAATGTAGATGCCCATGCAAACCCTAGTTTGAATAATGTGGTGAAGGACATGGCCGGGTTTTCGTATGCGGACAAGGTTAAAACGATGAATTCGCTGAAAAGAGAAGTCAATTTCAGAAAACTGGATGCTACGGAGACGGTTCAGGATGCGGATGTGCTTATTCCTCGTGAGGTAATTCAGAAGGTTCAGGATAAATTTGAGAATGTGTTGTATGGATACTTTTTGGGCAATAGGCTTCCTTTTCCTGTTGTGGAATACTATGCTAAAAATGTATGGGCTAAACATGGTTTTGCTAAGATTATGATGAACTCGGAAGGGTTCTTCTTTTTTAAGTTTGATTCTAAGGAGGGGATGATGAAAGTGCTCGAAGGAGGGCCATGGTTAATTAGAAAGGTTCCTCTTTTCTTGAATGTTTGGTCGCCTTCGGTCAACCTCAAGAAGGAGTGTATCAAATCGGTTCCGGTTTGGGTTAAATTTCATAATGTCCCTATTGCTATCTACACGGATGATGGGCTGAGTTTATTAGCTTCTAAGTTGGGTACTCCGAAAAGGTTAGATGGCTATACGGCTGATATGTGTGTGGATAACTGGGGGAGGAGTAGTTTTGCACGTGCCATGATTGAGATTAATGCGGATAATGATTTAAAAGATTTTATAACGGTTGCCATTCCGAAGCTTGAGGAGGATGGCTATATTACCGAAAAGGTGAAAATAGAGTATGAATGGAAGCCTCAGCGCTGCTCGGTGTGCTGTGTATTTGGCCATAATGACCAAACATGCCCTAAGAATATCATTACTAAAGCTAAACAAGTGGTAATAGATGACGAGGGTTTCATAACGGATACGAGGAAACAAGCTAGAATTGGGGTTTTGCAAAAGAAACAGAAGGCTAAGTTTGTGTATAGGCCGAAGGGTGGGAACTCGGGTGCAAGCTCCTCGGGTACGAAACATGATAAACCGGTTCCCAATGTGAATGCCAATGTGGCAACCAAAAACTCTTTTGAAGCGTTATCTAAGTCTGATGGGGATGTGGTTATTCCTCTTGCTAATGCGGAAAATATGGGTCCAAAGCCGGATGTTAGGAATAAACCAAATGGTAATCGTGAGGAAGAGGTTGTTGAGGTTGTGCCTACGGAAATGTCTAAATTCATGAGTGGTACTTCGGGTGGAAACAATTCTGAGGGGGCAAGCACTCCCGGTTTCACAGGTTTACATGGATAGTTTAGCCGCTTGGAATATTAGGGGCTTGAACCGGCCCCTGAAACAAGCTGAGGTTCGGGTTCTTATAGCTGAAAACAAGTTGAGTATTTGTGCTGTCTTAGAGTCTCATATCCATGTGAATAAGTTATCCGGTATTTGTAGCAATGTCTTTAGGAGTTGGAGTTGGACGTCTAATGGAGGGTTATGTTCCAGAGGTACCAGAATTATTCTTGGATGGAATACAGATGTGGTGGATATTATGGTGATTTCACAATCGGACCAGGTGATGCATACTCAAATCCATATCAAAGCTGATAATAGAGTGTTTTTCTGCTCTTTCGTTTATGCTGAAAACAAGGCCCTTGATCGTCGAATTCTATGGGAGGATTTATGCAATTTTAATGCCTTGGCTCGTGATAAACCGTGGTTAGTTCTTGGAGATTTTAATGTGGCTCTTAATATGGAAGATTGTTTGTCTGGCCCGTCCCATCATACTTCCGGCATGAGGGAGTTCTTTGATTGTGTTAAGATGACTGAGCTTCTAGACATTCCGAGCCATGGCATCCACTTTACGTGGAATCAAAAGCCTAGAGAGGGGATTGGAGTCATGAAGAAGTTAGACCGTGTTATGAGTAACCTGAAATTCATGGGACTTTTTCCGTATGGTCATGCTCTTTTTAAATCGCCACGGTTATCAGACCACTCTCCTTGTATTGTGAAGTTTTCAACGACGGCACGGGTTAAACCTAAACCGTTCAAATTTCCTAACTTCATTGTCACTAAAGAGGAGTTTAGGCAGGCGGTTTCGGGTGAATGGGCTAAGGAGGTTCAAGGTCACTCTATGTTCGCTGTTGTGAAGAAAATGAGAAACTTGAAACCTATCTTTTGCAAAATCCTCTTTCGGCAAGGGAACTTGCATGAGAGGGTTGCTAGTTTACGGCTTAAACTTGATCATATTCAGCAACAAGTGGATGCTAATCCGTTGGATTTGGTGCTTCGTGACGACCATGCCAAATGCCTTCGGGATTTTCAAACGGCGGCGTATGACGAGGAGTGCTTCCTTAAACAGAAAGCCAAGGTAGAATGGCTATGTGCAGGGGATACTAACACAGCTTTTTTTCATAAGTGTGTAAAAAGTCGTCATGCTCGAAACAAAATTTTTAGTATTATGGATGTTCAGGGGAATCGGTATGAGGGAGATCAAGTTCCAACAGCCTTTCTTAATCATTATACTAATTTTTTAGGCAGGGAGGATCGGGTTGATACATTTGATATTGGGGAGCTTTTTGTTAACACTCTATCCGATTTTTCAGCTAATCATATGGTTCGATCGGTGACAAGGGATGAAGTCAAAAAAGCTATGTTCGGTATTGGTGAAAACAAAGCCCCAGGTCCGGATGGGTACACTTCGGCATTCTTTAAACACTCTTGGGATGTGGTGGGTGATCAAGTTACGAACGCGGTGCTGGATTTTTTTGAGAATGGCCAAATGTTAAAGCAAATCAATCACACTATTATAGCTTTAGTGCCTAAAAAGGATTCTCCTAACTCGGTGCAGGATTACCGACCGATTTCCTGCTGTAATGTCCTCTTTAAATGCATAAGTAAGATTATAACGGATAGAATTAAAGGAAGCTTGGATGGATTAGTCAGCATCAATCAATCGGCTTTTGTTCCGGGTCGTAAAATTACTGACAATATTCTTCTGACGCAGGAACTAATGCATAACTACCATATTGATAGAGGTCCGTCGCGATGTGCCTTGAAGATTGATATCCATAAGGCCTATGATACTGTCAATTGGTCCTTTCTTGAAGCGGTTTTGTTGGGTTTCGGGTTTCATAGTACAATGGTCAGGTGGATTAAGAATTGTGTTTCTACAGTTTCTTATTCTCCGAGCATTAACGGGGAGCTACATGGGTATTTTTGTGGTAAGAGGGGTCTTAGACAGGGCGATCCTCTATCTCCATACTTATTTACTCTAGTAATGGAAGTCCTCTCTCTCCTCCTCCAGCGAGCCTCGAAGGTCGATTCAGGTTTTCGTTTCCATGCGCATTGTGCGAAGCAAAAGATTATCAATGTGTCTTTTGCCGATGATTTGTTCATCTTTGCCCATGCGGATTGTGTCTCGGTTAAGTTGATAAGGGACGCTCTTCAGAAATTCACAAGGATATCGGGTTTGGTTCCAAGTGCTCCTAAAAGTCCTATATTCTTTTGCAATGTTCAGCCCTATGTTAAGGATCAGATCTTGGGTCTAATGCCGTTCCAGGAGGGCTCTCTTCCCGTGCGTTATCTTGGAGTGCCTCTTATTTCTTCAAGGCTTGCGTATAGTGATTGTAAAATTCTGGTGGAAAGAGTTCAAAGAAGGATTGACAATTGGTTATCTAAGTCCTTGTCTTTTGCGGGGAGGCTCCAATTGATCAATTCGGTCATTGCTGCCATGTATTCGTACTGGGCCTCAGTGTTTATGCTTCCGGTCAGAATTGTGAAGGATCTTGAAAAATGTATGCGTCGGTTTCTATGGAATGGTGGGGTTCAAGGTTCCAGTCGTTCTAAAGTGGCCTGGAAGGATGTTTGCTTGCCTAAGATCGAAGGTGGTTTGGGCATTCGGAGTGTTGTGGATGTTAATAAAGCGCTGATATCTTCCCATGCATGGAGTATCATAAATAATCGGCGCTCGTTGTGGGTTTCATGGATTCATACCTACAAGCTTAAAGGTATTAGTTTTTGGGAGGTTAAATGCTCGTCTAATCCGAGTTGGGGTTGGAGAAAGATTCTCGCGCTTAGAAATCAGATTCGGCCTTATGTTTGGAAAACTATTCAAAGCGGTCAACAGACTAATGCTTGGAGCGATAACTGGTGTTCTTGCAGCCCAATCCGTGACTTTATTTCTCCTAGGCGTATTCATAATGCAGGTTTCAACTTAAACACGACAGTTGCGGATCTAATTGATTCTAATGGTCAATGGAAATGGCCAGTGGCTTGGTATGATTTATTTCCGGTCTTATTAAATATTTCCGCTCCAACTCTAGTGGAGGATGTGGCTGATCGTTCTCGTTGGAAGGATTATGAGGGTAAGTTACAGCATTTTCACTCTTTTGAAGCTTGGAACTCTTTTCGGATGTGGAGAGATAAAGTTACTTGGGTTGATGCGGTTTGGTTTAGCCAGTGTATTCCTAGGCACTCTTTTCACGTTTGGCTAGTTATTAACAACAAACTAAAGACTCAAGACAGGATGTCTATTTGGGAAGCGGGTAGTGCCACTAATCTCATCCTCATGTGTTGTCCTCTGTGTTTTTATGATCGTGATTCTAGGGACCATCTGTTCTTTCAGTGTCCTTATGCCTCTGAGGTGTGGAAGACAGTTAGAGAATGGGTGGATATGGGGAATGTCAATAACACATGGAGTTCTGTTTTGGATTGGATTGAGAACAATGCTAGCTCGAAGCAACTGAACAAGATTGTTTGCAAGATTCTCTTGGGGGCGACTACCTATTTCATTTGGCAAGAAAGAAACAATCGGTTATTCTCGAACCTTCAACGATCCCCGGCTATAATTTCTCAAGTTATTTTTAACACTGTTCGGCTGAAGTTAATGGGATTCAGCTTTGCAAGTCACCCGGACCACTTGAAGATCCGTGACTGATGGCAGATTAAGCAGGAGGATACGATTTTGGATCCAGGCTAGGGGGTCTTTGGGTTGGTTTGTTTTAATGTGTACTTTCGGGTAGTGTTTGGTTGAGTTGTTGTCTTGGTTGTGTTTGTTTTTCTTGGCTTGGTTTTGTTTCTCTAGTCGGGGTATGCCCTGGCTAGTAGTGTGTGTTGAGTTCATGGCACACCCTGTTCTTTTATTGGTTATTTATAAAATTCACCGGGGTAAAACCCTTTACTCAAAAAAAAAATATATATATATATTTAGAATATATATTATTTGATCACCAACTTTTGTGCTAAGTGTATATAGTATGTGTTATACATGCTAGTGTATTAAGACTTAAAAATACACCAAATACTCATGAGGAGTATAAACATGAAAAAATACACTTACAATATACAAGATACATAATTCGGGTGCAAAGTGCAAAACACGAGATACTTATATTAATTTTTGAGAAGATGATATAAGTAAGATACTTAGTTAAAAATATAAAATATTTTTAACACAACAATACGAATACAAAAGAGAGTGACTGTACTTGCGCGACACAAGTCTAGTGACTAACGTTAAGAAAACGCGTATAGGTCATGACGTTAATTAAGTAAATCCGGTGAAGTTTACGACGCACAGGAACGCAAAGTTGTGAGTTCATGCTCCCCCTTTTCTTTAACTCTTTTCAGTTTTATAACTTCGGGGGTGAAATACATGTTACAAATATTATTATGTTTAACAAATGGTATGATAACAAGAAGCACACTTGGTGAGAACGAGTACAAAGTGTGATGTGATATAAGAAAACAAGAAGCGCACTTGGTGAGAACGAGAACCAAGTATGATGCGTTATGAGAAATGATACGAGGAACCGTGTCACGAATAGGGTAAATAAGCACCATTAATCGACAATATACCTAGACCGCAAAACAAAAGGTTAGATCTAACGGGTGTCGGGCAGCCACACTCTCGGTGAGAACGAGTACCGAGTAGTGCTTTTGTGTCTCAGAATATGCCAAATAGAAAAATGCCTAAGGTTTGGTGACTTCCTATGTCGTGTCACATGTTAATGGCCTTGCAACCCATTAACATTCATAATATTTACAAGATTACTTTGTAAACATAAAGATTCATACCATACCAAAACTTGAATTGAACTTGAGTACGTGGGATATTCAAGAAAACGGGAATTATACTTGAGTACGTGGGGTACTCGAGAGAAACGTGACTTATACATAAGTACGTGGTGTACACATAAATACTTGTTTTATATATGAAAACTTGATTTTTTACACAACACAAACTATGTTTTCATACAAAGTATACAAACGTGAAATACAAAAACTGCATGAATTCACACCAACATTATGTTGATGTTTTTCCAAAACTCACCTGTATTTCAGGTAACTAGGATGGATGTGCGCGTGGTCTTACTTATGCTCGTGGATGTCGCTATGTTTTATTTTCGCTAAATAAAGTTGTAACTTTTAAGACAATATGCTATCACGTGTTGTAAACACTTGACTTATGTTTTCGGTAATGTAATGTTTGAAGTTATTTTTGAGCATATAGTATGTTTACCTTTCGTATGCAATGTGAACCTTTCATGATCACACCTCGTGCTTCCGCCGCAGAAAGGGGTGTGACAGATTGGTATCAGAGCTGCGATTGTAGTGAACCAGGATTCCTTCTCGACTCTAGACTACAATCTCTAGAATCCTTTCACGAAAATGATTTTTCAAAGAGTTTTCATTGCTTAAAACTTCCCGCGACATCCACTGCCTAAAACTGTTTACATGAGTCTAGAAAAGACACTACGTGACTTATGGTGCACTGGTGTAGCACTTGTCTATGTTTAAGGATTACTTGCAATTATGTGAGATAATTAGCATATACATGTACTAGATGTAGAATACCACTAGTATACATGACTTTACCTGAAAACAATGGCCCAACTGAAGGAAGAAATACGAGGACAAAACGAACTGTGCGGACTGTGCAAGGAGTTACGTAATTATGGATGCATACATAATTATGAAATTCAGTGCACAGAAATCACAGCAAGTCTTGTCACGTATAGCTTTCCTCAGTGCAAGAAAAAGGTCAAACGTACACTCTTTGGAGTGATAACCTAGGGTGTAAAGACAAGAACCGCCAATGTGAAGTGAGGTGTTTACCTAATTATACATGCTTGTTGATGTATGAATTGATTTATGCATTGCGCGGATTGTTTGATGTCACTTATGTGGTATATGCCTGTGTATATATATATATACTACTACTGTCTCGTATGACGATATCAAACAAATGTCTAACCCTATCATGTGATGTTCTGTCAGAACATGGCACCAAGAAGAGCTGTGAACGCTCGTGATCAACCTCCTCCTCCCCCACTGCCAAAGACTGCTGAAGAGCTGAACGCTCTACTGGAAGAAAGGATCTCTGCTGCTATCGCCTAGTACGAGGCGAACCGTACTCAAGACAGTGGAGGACCAAGCAATGCTAGACGTAACGGACATGGAGATTCGTCTGGAGGAAATGCAGCTCAAGGTAACCTTAAGACAATTTACCAAGCATGGAGAAATTTATGAACGGTCCTTGTTTCATTGTTTCTTCGATTGCTCATATGTGAATTGGTTGGATCAATTACAGGCTGCACCTTCAAGCAGTTCCTCGACTGCAAACTGATGAACTACGATGGCACTGGAGGAGCAGTAGCATTTGTGCGTTGGACGGAAAAGACTGAAGCCACGATCCGCATGAGCAAGTGTACCGCGGATCAACAAGTCACCTTTGCTACTTGGCTGTTTGTCGACGAAGCACTGACATGGTGGAATTTACAAGTTCAAATGCTGGGTGATGATGCCGCGTATGGCATGACTTGGGATGAACTGAAAGAGAAAATGCGAGAGAAGTACTGCTCTCGTGCCGAACTCCAAAGGTTGGAGACAGAGTTCTGGCACTTGACTCTGGTAGGAGCTGACATCACTGGGTATACTCGAAGATTCCATGATTTGTCTAGGGTGATTCCTTACATGGTAACTATGGAATTTAAGCGCGTTGAACGCTATATTTGGGGACTGGCCCCGGAATTTCGCGGCATGGTGACTTCAGCCAAACCCCAAACAATCAATGAGACTGTAACTCTGGCTGCCAGCCTTACTGAATACTGTGTTCGCATGCAGAAGCTATCACTGAACCCAACAGAAAACACCGAGACGCATGCTGAGTCGTCCGGTGACAAGAAAAGGAAACATGCAAACCTGAATCATGCAACTCGTAACAACAAGGGTTCCAACAAGAAACGTGGCACCAACCCCCCTAAGGAGACAAATACTGCAGCCAAAGGATACCAAGGCACCATGCCTAAGTGCCAAAAATGTAAGTATCATCATGATGGAGCTTGTCGCATTCCAAGGTGCAACAAATGTGGTAGATTGGGTCATCAAACGGAAGACTGTTGGGGTAAGGGAAAGAATCGAAATGGAAACGGTGCTGGTAACAAGAACGGTAACGGGAAGGGGCGGAACCAAGGATGCTTCCGTTGTGGAAGCAATGATCATTTCATGAAAGACTACCCAAAGAAAGACAATGCTCAGGCTCGAGCATTTGTGATTGGAGAAAAGGACGCACGCGAGGACCCTAACGTGGTCACCGGTACGTTTCTCGTTAACAATCACTTTGCATCCATGTTATTTGACACTGATGCCGATTATAGTTTCATGTCTGTGGAATTTAAACGTACGCTTGGGATAGAGTCTAGTAGATTGGATATTCCATAGAATTAGCCAATGGTAAACTTGTTGAGTCGAGCGAAGTTGTTAGAGGATGCACACTAGAACTTGGTGAACAAAGGTTTAGCATCGACCTCTTACCTATCCAATTGGGTAGCTTCGATGTAGTGGTCGGAATGGACTGGTTGTCCAAGAACAAAGCTGAAGTTATTTGTCATGAGAAAATCATTCGCATCCCTTTAGCGAATGATGAAACTCTCATCGTGCATGGAGAAAAACGAGACGCGCCTCTTCGAATCATCAGTTGCATGAAGGCGCATAGGTGCTTAAGGAAAGGATGTGTCGCTTTCCTAGCACATGTTATAGACAAGAAGGCTGAGGAGCCGAAACTCGAAGACATTCCTGTGGTGAAGGAATTCCCCGATGTTTTTCCTGAAGACCTGCCAGGACTACCTCCGCAACGACAAGTCGAATTCCGTATAGACTTGTTTCCAGGAGCCGCTCCTATAGCCAAGGCACCCTATCGGCTTGCACCATCCGAAATGCAAGAGTTATCTATACAACTCCAGGAGTTGTTGGATAAAGGATTCATAAGACCAAGCTTCTTGCCCTGGGGAGCTCCAGTATTGTTCGTGTAGAAAAAGGATGGAACTTTGCGAATGTGTATCGATTACAGAGAACTAAACAAGCTCACTATCAAGAATCGGTACCCACTACCGAGGATTGATGACTTATTTGATCAGTTGCAAGGATCAAGCTACTATTCCAAGATCGACCTTCGATCTGGATATCATCAGTTAAGGATACAAGAAGAAAGCGTACCAAAGACTGCATTCAGAACATGCTATGGACATTACGAGTTTCTGGTGATGCCATTCGGATTGACGAACGCTCCAGCGGTCTTTATGGATCTGATGAACCGCGTATGCAAACCATATCTCGATAAATTCGTGATTGTATTTATCGATGATATCCTGATCTACTCACGGACGAAAGAAGAACACGAGCAACACCTCAGAACCATACTGGAACTATTGAAGAAGGAAGAACTGTATGCAAAGCTCTCAAAGTGCGAATTCTGGATTCGCGAAGTACAATTTCTTGGTCACGTGGTGAATGAGAAGGGCATTCATGTAGACCCGTCCAAGATTAAAGCCATAAAGAATTGGGAAGCTCCCAAAACCCCGACTGAAGTTCGGCAATTTTTGGGCTTAGCGGGCTATTACCGGCGATTCATCGAGAATTTCTCCAAGATAGCTCAACCGCTAATGACTCTTACGCAGAAAGACAAGAAGTACGACTGGGGCGTTAAACAGGAAGAAGCCTTTCAGCAACTCAAACACAAGCTATGCGATGCACCAATATTGTCACTACCCGAAGGCACGGAAGACTTCGTAGTATACTGCGACGCTTCATGACAAGGTTTGGGATGCGTGCTCATGCAACGCCAGAAAGTCATCGCTTACGCTTCAAGGCAATTGAAGGTGCACGAAAGAAACTATACCACCCACAACCTGGAGCTGGGCGCGGTAGTATTCGCCTTGAAGATCTGGCGACATTATCTATATGGTACTCGATGTACAATCTTCACAGATCACAAAAGCCTGCAACACATACTTGATCAGAAGGAACTGAACATGCGCCAGCGGCGATGGGTCGAGCTGTTAAATGATTACTACTGTGAGATTAAGTACCATCCTGGAAAGGCAAACGTTGTAGCGGATGCTTTAAGTTGGAAAGAGAGGGTTAAGACCTTAAGGGTTCGAGCATTGGAAATGACTATTCGAACGAACCTCACTGCACGCATTCGTGATGCACAACAAGAAGCCCTTAAGATGGAAAACCGTAAAGTTGAATACCTCCGGGGTGCATTGAAGTACATGGCGCCAAATGAAGAGGGAGCCTTATACTTTAAGAAGCGTATTTGGGTTCCGCTCAATGGTGGCCTACGAGAAGTCATCCTTGATGAAGCGCATAAATCAAGATATTCAATCCATCCAGGATCGGACAAGATGTATCAAGACTTAAGAGAATACTATTGGTGGCCAAGACTCAAAAGCGATGTTGCTGTTCATGTTGGAAAATGCCTAACCTGTGCTAAGGTTAAGGCTGAATATCAGAAACCGTCTGGCCTACTACAACAACCAGAGATCCCCATATGGAAGTGGGAGCAAATCTCGATGGACTTCATAACAAAATTACTCAGGACCCCGAGAGGGCACGATATGATATGGGTAATAGTTGATCGGTTGACGAAGTCTACACATTTCCTACCAATCCGAGAGAAGGATAGCACCGGAAGGCTTGCTGAAATATACCTGAAAGAAATCGTGACACGTCATAGAGTGCCTATCTCAATTATTTCAGACAGAGATGGACGCTTTGTCTCAAGAATCTGGAAATCCTTTCAGGAAGCCTTTGGATGTCAGCTAGATCTAAGCACGGCATTCCATCCACAAACAGACGGCCAGAGCGAGCGAACCATACAAACATTGGAAGATATGCTTCGCGCATGTGTCATGGATCTAGGCGGCAGCTGGGATACTCACCTACCTTTAGTTGAGTTTTCTTACAATAATAGTTATCATACAAGCATCAAAGCCACGCCGTTTGAAGCTCTGTATGGCCGCAAGTGCCGATCGCCCTTATGTTGGGCAGACGCTGGAGATAAACGCACGGTTGGTCCTGAACTTGTACAAGAGACAACCGACAAGATTACGCAAATCCGAGAACGCATTAAGGCGGCTCGAGATCGACAAAAGAGCTACGCTGATCAAAGACGTAAACCATTAGAATTCGAGGTGGGAGACAAAGTGTTGTTGAAAGTCTCACCCTGGAAGGGCATAGTGAGATTCGGTAAGCGTGGGAAGCTGAATCCACGAAACATCGGACCATTCAGAATCTTGGAAAGAATTGGTACCGTGGCGTACAAGTTAGAGTTACCAGAAGAACTTAATGGAGTACATGATACGTTTCATGTGTCCAACCTCAAGAAGAGTCCAACACAAGAAAACGTGATCATCCCTGCGGATGAAGTGCATATTGACGATGCCCTCCGATTTACAGAACAACCCGTCGAGGTTACTGACTGGAAGGTCAACAAGACCAGGAGGAGCAGTGTGAAACTTGTCAAAGTACGTTGGAACTCTAAGCATGGGCCCGAATACACATGGGAACGCGAAGACCAGTTCAAGGAAAAGCATCCCCACCTATTCAAGAAGACTCCTGCGAGAGTTAGTTCAGTCTAAATTTCGGGACGAAATTCTTTTAACGGGGGGAGACTGTGACAACTGGCACAAAACCGGTAATTTCCGTACACTTAAATATTATTTAAAGACTGCAATTGTGTGCTTAAATGTCAACATTGACTGAGTACATGCTAAACAAGTGAATTCATGCACGTTTTATACTACAAAATATTGCTTTATGCATAAACGAGAGCGTTGCGTCAGAAATACTAGTAAACTCACCGATAAGACACACTGTGTCAATAGAACTGCAGAAAGCGGTCAGACAATAAAATTGGAGCCTAGGTGTAGGTCCAACAACAAAAATACATTAAAACCCAAGAGTACATACACGGGTTTAATATATATACTCTCCGGAAGCAAAAATAAGCACTAAAAAGCACCCGAAACGCACTTTAAGTGCAGAATTTTAGTAAATTCAGCTCTAAACAGTTTTTAGACATATGAATATTATGCAGAAATGTTGTTTTATCATCCAGAATACTTCCCTAAGTGTTGGGAACTGAAAGGATACAAAAAGGTACTTAATAGACACTAAACGGTGCAACTTAGCACTTTAACGAATCGGTATCTAACCGAACAACCGGTCAATACCTGGAACACCAAAATAATGCTAGAAGCATTGTTTTTATTTTTCTAAGCTAGTTAGGGTCCCCGAACACCCTAACACACTATATATTTAATAATATACCATAAGGCACTAACTAGACCTTTGCTTTCCAACTAATCACTAACTAGTAGTTAGAAATGTTTCACTTAACCCCCCCCCACATGTTGGTCGGTTGGGAGACCAAAATCCCACAAGGGATTTCAACTTCATATTTTATTTAATCTTGTCTCTAAAGCATGAACATATTATCCAAGAGATATTGAGGAAAGATGGTTATAAAACAAATCTTATGGTCCTAATCCTTCATTCTTACACACACAAGCAAAACACACAAATCCTTTACTCCCCTTGGGAGCTCTCGGCCGAACCCAAACCCCCATACACCCACCATTTTCGATCAAGCCTTGTACATTCCAAGCTTGCACAAGTGTGTTAGAAGGCGCATAGTGAAGCTAGGAGCTTTCGGAAGTTGAAGAACCTCTACCGTTTGCTTTTACCCACTCGACTTTCATCATTTTTCTTCCCTAGCCACGAGCTAGTAGTAAGTGACTCTAAACACCTTCTTGATCTTGTCTAGAGTGGTTAATAAGAGATTTGTCGGTTGAAAATCATGAACACTAAAGATCTCAAACTAAAAGTCTTGTAAAATGATGAACTTGATGGATAAAAGGAAAGTAATGGTGTAAAACTTGTTAAACTTGTTTTGTTATGAGTATTTTGTGTTGTTTGATGCTAGTAGTAGTTCGGATCGTCATCTAACCCGGCTAGGTCATGTTCATAGAACATGAACTAGTGTATGTTAAAGTATGAAAAGGACTAGATGATGAACACTACTACATAATAACATGAACTTGGGTAAAAGTAATTTTTCTTGTAAAATGAAGTTCTAAACTAGTAGATCTAAAGATCTACAAGTGGCATTTTCGAAGAACCAAGTGTATGATGAAATCATGTTTTAAGCCGGATCTTTCATAAGCAAAAGGTGTTTTTGTGAATAAACAAGTGTGTAGACACTTGTGTAACGAGGGTTTTAACAAAGAATTATTTTTGTAATATTTGACCTAGAAGTTGTAAAAATGTATTTTCTTCAAGAATAAAGATCACAAGGAACCGACTTTATTTATAAAGATGGAAAGATCTACTAAAAATAATGGAAAGTTACTACACACTTTTACATAACCCACAAGTTCATATGCTTGCGATTTATGTATATTTTTGACTAGTTGATGTTGAAATATTGTTTGTTGATTTTGGGAAAATTATTGATTAAATTTTGAAAAGAAAATGATACGCTAGAAAGCGTGGCCACCTCCAGTTACAGAGGAAACTCTGGCGAAATTTTTCCAGAAATATAACACTTGGAAATATTTTTACGACAAGTGTTATGAATATATTTTAACTTGCTTTTCAAAATAAATTTCGCCATGATTTTGTTACAAAATTTCCAAGTGTCGGAGGTGGGTTTTCGTAAACGAAACTTGTTAAATTTATATTTAGAATATATATTATTTGATCACCAACTTTTGTGCTAAGTGTATATAGTATGTGTTATACGTGCTAGTGTATTAAGACTTAAAAATACACCAAATACTCATGAGGAGTATAAACATGAAAAAAATACACTTACAATATACAAGATACATAATTCGGGTGCAAAGTGCAAAACACGAGATACTTATATTAATTTTTGAGAAGATAATATAAGTAAGATACTTAGTTAAAAATATAAAATATTTTTAACACAACATTACGAATACAAAAGAGAGTGACTGTACTTGCGCGACGCAAGTCTAGTGACTAACGTTAAGAAAACGCGTATAGGTCACAACGTTAATTAAGCAAATCCGGTGAAGTTTACGACGCACAGGAACGCAAAGTTGTGAGTTCATGCTCCCCCTTTTCTTTAACTGTTTTCAGTTTTATAACTTCGTGGGTGAAATACATGTTACAAATATTATTATGTTTAACAAATGGTATGATAACAAGAAGCACACTTGGTGAGAACGAGTACCAAGTGTGATGTGATATAAGAATACAAGAAGCGCACTTGGTGAGAACGAGAACCAAGTATGATGCGTTATGAGAAATGATACAAGAAATCGTGTCACGAATAGGGTAAATAAGCACCATTAATCAACAATATACCTAGACCGCAGAACAAAAGGTTAGATCTAACGGGTGTCGGGCAGCCACACTCTCGGTGAGAACGAGTACCGAGTAGTGCTTTTGTGTCTCAGAATATGCCAAATAGAAAAATGCCTAAGGTTTGGTGACTTCCTATGTCGTGTCACATGTTAATGGCCTTGCAACCCATTAACAATCCTAATATTTACAAGAATACTTTGTAAACATAAAGATTCATACCATACCAAAACTTGAATTGAACTTGAGTACGTGGGGTACTCAAGAGAAACGTGACTTATACATAAGTACGTGGTGTACACATAAATACTTGTTTTATATATGAAAACTTGATTTTTTTACACAACACAAACTATGTTTTCATACAAAGTATACAAATGTGAAATACAAAAACTGCATGAATTCACACCAACATTATGTTGACTTTTTTCCAAAACTCACATGTATTTCAGGTAACTAGGATGGATGTGCGCGTGGTCTTACTTATGCTCGTGGATGTCGCTATGTTTTATTTTCGCTAAATAAAGTTGTAACTTTTAAGACAATATGCTATCACGTGTTGTAAACACTTGACTTATGTTTTCGGTAATGTAATGTTTGAAGTTATTTTTGAGCATATAGTATGTTTACCTTTTGTATGCAATAAGAACCTTTCATGATCACACGTCGTGCTTCCGCCGCAGAAAGGGGTGTGACAAAGTCCAGCCCAGTCGATCGGATGGGAATCACCCCATTCGATCAGACTCAACTGTTCGTGATGGAATTTCATGTTCAACCCGTGAATCGGTCGTCTCTTTGGTGGAAATCCGTTCTCAGACCGGTTCTCAACTAGAGTATGAATAGAGAGCCTGAACGAGTCTAGATTCCATCGGTTCTTAGTAGAAAATGAAGAAAAGTTGAAGATAAGTTTGAATCGGTTGAAAGTGTTGAAATTTTGGTGAGATTTATGTAAAATAATGTAGAAATCCTTAAGATCTGAACAAACTTTGATGAGATGATGTCACATTACAGTGTTCATAAGAAACCGTGATGACATCACCTTAAAGCAGTCCAAATCAAGCAATTTCATGGTGGAAATCAGTTATTTCAGTGGAGAAGATGATGAAAATGTGTGTAATGATGATGGAAGTACAAGATTTAGGATGAAAACTTACGGAAATAGCCTTGAATCGAGAGAAAAGAGCTTGAGAGCGAGTTGGTCTGATAGATCTGTCACATCAGTGAACAGTTGATGTGACAGGTGAGTATTTATTGGGTGAGAGGATTTAAGGCGGTGGAGTAGTGGGTCGGATGATCATTTGATTGAGTGGTCATTCGATCTGACGGCTTGTGCGAGTTGGTTTTCCAACTTTCGTTTCGTGCGTTGAGCGTTGCGTTGCGTTTAAGCGAGTTGCGAGTAAGCGATGCGATGAGATAACCACATATCATTAAATAGTAAACACACAAATAACACACATAACACATAATTGCATAAAAGTAAATCTGCGTTTTGAGTTGCGATGAGATTGCGATGCGATATCGTTTAGTATAAATATGTGATATATTATGCGATAAAATGCGTTTAGATAGTATACGTTGTAATAGTATTAAATGCGATAACTGTGTTTTGAATAAACGTTGTGAATGCGTTGTAAAACATAGTTTAAAATATCACTAACCAATATATCGATTATCGAATCTCGAGAGTTCAAGTCAATTAAACACGAAATGTCAGATCTGAGTAACAACATGACTTGACCTTGACTTTGACTTTGACTTTGACTTTAACTTTACCCGGAAAGTCGGGTTGTTACAGCCTCCCCTACTTTAGGGAATTTCGTCCCGAAATTAAGGCGCAGGCGTAACGAAGAGATGTGGATATTTAGCTTTCATATCACTTTCGAGTTCCCAAGTGAACTCAACGCCTCGTTTGCCTTCCCAGCGAACCTTCACTATAGGAATGCATGAGCGTCGGAGTTTCTTAGTCTCTCGGTCCATGATTTCTACTGGCTTTTCCACGAAGTGTAATGTTTCGTTCACTTGCAAATCCTCGAGAGGGACATGCAAATTTTCTTCGGCTAGACACTTCTTGAGGTTCGAAACGTGGAAAGTCGGATGTACGTTGCTGAGTTCCTCCAGTAATTCGAGTCTGTAGGCCACTTTCCCAATTCTTTCCAGAATCTTAAACGGTCCAACATATCGAGGCGCTAGCTTTCCTTTCTTGCCGAATCGGATCACCCCCTTCCAAGGTGAAACCTTTAGGAGTACGTGATCACCAACTTCGAACTCAAGGGGCTTGTGGCATTTATCGGAGTAACTCTTTTGACGACTCCGAGCTTTCAAGAGATTGTCTCGTATTGTAACACCCCGAAAATGGGTTTGGTAATCAAACCACATTAATAGTAAAGACGGGTAAGAGTACCGTTAGTGGTAAAAATTAACCCGGTAAATAGTGAGATCGAAATAAATAAACTTTATGTTAATTAAAAAGGAGAATAAATACTTTGAGAAAACAAAGTATATAGAAGGCCCGAGTTAACGGGACTTAAAATAAAACAGGGTATAACTTCCCGAACCCACTAAGTAACTTGGAATAACAACCTAGTTAGTTAAGTGTTATAAGATGTCAAAGAAACTTGGTAAATAACACTTTTACAACACTTTGTTAGTTAAGGGGCTAAAGTTGGCTAAAGTGAAAGAGGATTTATTTAATAAAAATAAAACACCAAAACACACACCTAAGTGTGTGTTCTGGTCGTGAGTTCTAACAGGAGAAAAAGGGGTTTCCCTAATGAACCCTAAAATACACAAAATCAACCAAATCAAGAGGGTAAATCAAGTCTAAATCGAAAACCAAGCTAGGATTATTTGATCACTCGGGCTAGAGGATCACAAGGTATGTCGAATTCCATCTTTTAGTGATGTTTTGAATTCATGGTGAATTATCATAAACGAAATTATTGCTTGCATGTTTGATGTAAGAGTGAAATTAGGATAAATCCATGACTAGGAACAAACCCTAGTGAGGATTTGATGAATTAATGATGAAAAACTATGAAATTGATAATCACCCATATATGTGTTAAGTGGGTTTTTATAACAATGTGATGAACACATGAATTTGAATGTTAGTTTGAGAAAGTTGGTGTTATAATTCAAGTTCTTGATGTCGATCATGTAGACTAGACATAGGTGCTTGATTTTGATACTAAAACTTAGTGACATATATGTGTTTGTAATGATATGTTGGTAAAATTGGGGTAAGGTGTTCAAGAGATAGCTTAGAGACTAATCTTGAATGCGAAACCCGCCAAGTGTTCGATGAAATGCTTAAATAATATGGTGCAGACCTGAATTTTGAAAATTCACAATAAATCACAGAAAAATCGTATGGGTGTGTACTTTATATGCCTAAAAAGGTCTCTAAGTATTCTGTATTTCGTTAGTTAATATGATGACTTGGTTCATATGTTAAATGGGTCAAAAATGTTGAATTCAGTGGCTATTTCGAAAAGACAGCACGCTGTTTGGGCTAAAAATAAGTTGCTGTCCTGATTTTGTAAAAATCATATAAAATCATAGAAACATCGTTAGAAGACGTACCATATATGCCTAGAAAGGTATTTGAGAGTTCTACGATCCATCTTTGAACATGTTGATCTAATTCAGCTTTAAATGAGTCAAAATGGTCAATTACAGCAGCTGAATACAAAATCGCTGCACATTAATAATGTTCTTATTAACCAAGAAAAAGACATAGGATTGTATATACTTGCTTTAGGCATGAAGTATTGATTGTTGGGAACAAATAACACTTTATGTGACATGCTTAAAGTGTTTAAAATCACTTACTAACTAGTTTGTATAAGTAACTTCACTAACGGGTCAAACGGTTAGTGAATGAAAAGAATTATGGCATAAAACTAGTTGTTGAATATATGGCATGATTAGATTGATACCATAGGGTGATGTCCATTGTATAGAATGACCAATTTAACCATCTTATGGTTATTATGATATAGTGTGACACTAAACAAGCTAGGAGGGAGCTTGGAAAGGAACGGGTCAAACGGAAGATGGTTGTGAAGAATGTTTGCGCGGACGCGAGGTAAATAAAGCTTACACCTTTATCGTAAGATATGTATTTATTTATATATTATAAGTACGACAAGGTTATATTCAAAATATGATTTTGACACGAAAAGATACGGGTCGGAACGTATCAAAAGACGAAAAACCATGCTTAATGGTAAAAATGGGTGAAATGGTAATTTGGTCATGGGATGACTTAAATAAAAATGAGTTTTTGAATGGCTACTTTCTAAGTAAGCTTAAACGAATAAAAAGAGTAAAATGGTGATCTAGTCAAATATAAGCGCAAAATGTTTGGTCGTTTAGACCAAACGGGTCAAATGGTAATGTTGATACCATTTAACAATTAACGACTAATAAGTGTTTGATACCATTCAAATGGTAGCCACCGTAAGTTACGGTAGAGCCCAGTCACTTTTGCTGAATTTTGCATATCATAGTTAATCGAATCCGTTTTTGAGCATAGTTTCGATTACGGCACGCGACGGGTGTAAAACCTGCAAATCCTTGTTATTTTAATTGTTTGGCTCATGGGACTTGTATTAACTTGTAAATAAACCATCAAAACTAACTTTTTGTTGGTTTTGATTCTAGGTGAATGTTATATGCTTCCGCATGAAGATCAAGCCATGAGCAAGAACCGAACACACCTCTCAATGAAGCTTCCGCATTCGATCTTGTTTTCTTTTAATAAAAGTTGATTATGTAAACACTTTTAACAATGTTTTGGATGTTGTAAACATGTTTAAATACTTATGATGTAAAAGTTTTTGTTAAGTGGCATTTTTCATATAAAATGTTTACTTTAATGTTATGTAAATGTTAAAAATTATTATGGGTGTTACACGTATCTGGAGGATCTTGTCAGTTGTCTCTTGCAGTAACTCAGGACCGGTAATTTGCGCGTCTCCGATCTCGTGCCATACAATCGGCGATCGACATTTTCTTCCATATAATGCCTCAAAGGGTGCCATTTGAATACTAGCGTGATAACCGTTGTTGTATGAGAATTCGATTAAAGGTAAATGCAAATCCCAATTACCACCAAAATCTATAACACATGAACGAAGCATGTCTTCAAGGGTGCGGATTGTGCATTCAGTCTGACCGTTAGTCTGGGGAGAAAACGGTACTGAGATTAAAAGTAGTACCGAGAGCGGATTGAAACGTTTCCCAAAGGCATGAGGTAAATCGACCATCGCGGTTATAGATGATATCACGTGGTGTCCCATGTCGACAAATGACTTCGTCGGTATAGATTCATGCTAATCGTTAAACCTTATAGTCTTCTCGTATCGGTAGAAAGTGAGCAGATTTAGTAAGACGATCAATGATAACCCAAATCCTATGATGGCGTGCACGGAAGTTTTGTAATGAAGTACATAGCTATACTCTCCCATTTCCACATAGGGATCTCAGGTTGCACGAGTAAGCCAAAGGGTCGTTGTTGTTCAGCCTTGACTTTCGAACAAGTCAGGCATTTCAAAACATAGAGAGCGATATCTTTCTTCATTCCAGGCCACCAATACTTAGCACGCAGGTCCTGGTACATATTGTCGGCACCGGGATGAATGGAATATCCGGATTTGTGGGCTTCAGTCAGCAATATCTCCCGAAGGTTATTGCGACCGGGGATCCAGATGCGATCGAGATAGTAATAGATACCGTTCGATTTGGCGACAAGTTGGTGTTGGACTCTGTATGCCCAAGACACATATTAAATTGATGTGGCTAGTACATTATGATCCAAGTCGAGTCATACCCAATAACAAGCTAGACAAACACTTATATTACTTATTTATGATATGATCAAACAAATAAATATTAACACTTACAATATTTAAAAATTGGTTTTCTAAATAATTGCACTTGACAAACTAATAAATTATATGGATAATTTATTTTTGAGAGAATATTTTATTTTTTTATTTAATGGGTTAAATAACATTTTAAAATGTTGTATAAGTCTTATAACATTTGGTGTTATAATTTTATAAAAGTTATAAAATTAATCAAGACTTAAATTATTTTAAGAAAAAATTTTAAATTTTTTTATAAAATAATAAGTGCCCCCCCCCCCTTGTTCTTCCCAAGCAATATTTGGTCCAATAAGATCACATGCATTTTGCATGATTAGTGGACTAGTGATTGGGTCTTGAGGGTGGCACATTCTCTCACATCCTTTTTATAACAATTTGTATGACAAAAAATTAAAGTAGAGAACTTGTAAAACTCTCTCATAATTTTCGGCCATGGGGGTTTTGATCCAAGGGTTTCAAGTTTAATTTTTCAAGTGTAAAGCTTGGAACTTCTCTCATCTCTCATACCTTTTTCACATTGAATTTTATGAGAAAATTCAATTGAAGAACCTAGAAATTATGCTCTCATAATTTCCGGCCAATATGTGGTGTTCCAAGAAGGTTTTTCAAGTTTGAAAAATCAAGTGCAAGAACTCCATTTTGTCTCTCATATTTTCGGCCAAGGGTTGGTTCCATGAGGGAATTTTTCGAGTGAGTTCATGACTGTAAAATCCTAGCTAAACTTAAAGTGTTTGTTGGAAGGTTTGGGGTATACAAGCTTGAGGTATTCTACACTTGAAGACTACCATTCAAGAAGCATCATCTTCTTCATATCTTTTATTCCTTGGAAGGTAGTATTCTTGAAACACCCTATGGTTGTGTTTTATTTTGATAGCATGCATGTTCGTATATGGATCCGGGGATTGGGTTTTACATATAAAATAGGTTTTATATCAAGAAAGTAACATTTTTAAATAAATATTCCGCTGCGTTTTTATTTTATAAGGATAAAATAACTTTGATAAACATGTGAAAAACCCAACAATGGCATCAGAGTCGCTTATATGAGTGCATGCTTCAATAGATTTAAAATTTTCGGGTTTCAAAGGTTTGGTTAAAACCCTTTGGCCAAAATTTTATATATGGTTATCCTTTTGTTTTTCAAGATTATTTCTTACATGCATAAAGGAATCTTGAAAAATTATTTCATATGGATGATTTGTTTGTTTGGACAAAACCTACCTTTTCGGTTTTTCATACATGGCCGAAAATTGTTATAAAAGGGAACCATTTTTGCTTCTTGAATGTCATATAAATGTGGATGTATATTTTGGTGCATATAACCTAGCCATGACCTTGTGTTTGAATATGTTGAATGATTGTGTTGTGATTTATTTTAATTATTATTTCAATGGGTTGTAATAATTATTATCTTTGTTCTTCCATTTGTAAGATATGTAATTTATTTATTTTCATTTGGCATGTAAAATAAATAGATCAGTTGCATTTTATTTTACTAGAAAAAATGTATTAGGATTATTTCATGTAAAAGAAGATGCACAAAATGCGTTTTGTTTTGGACCATAATATTCGATCCAAAGGACTCCATGGTTCTTAACGGGATTTTAGCCCGATAAACAAAACACATTTTTGAAGTCCAAAGAAGTTTGGAGCTGAATTTGAAGTCCATTTGGAAGCCCAAAGAAAGTGAAGAAATCACAACACAAGAAGAAGACTTGAAGCATTTGGATGCTAAATCAAGTGGGAGTTCAACGACACATTACTTGTGTCAATATTCACCCCTTAGGAAGGACCTTTTGGCACACTTGTTTCGGCTAACAAGTGTTGTAAAAAATAGTTGGCTATGGTTATGCACCTATTGATATGTGAATTGTGCTTGTGTGGTTGCTTATTTATGTTGTTTGGATCATATGTCGATATGCATGCTTAACAAACTAATAATCAACAACAAGCTTAAAATTGGTTCCTAAAAAATCATTAAAGTGGATAATAAAATGTTTTATTAAAGGTTAATGATTTTATAATAAAATGGGTTTTATTAAGAAGAACGTTGAAAAAATTGTTTTCACTAAAGTAACAAGAATTTGAATGCATGCAAATGTATGGTACATAAATTTTCCAAACTAGAACTTTGAAATATTAAAAACCCCTTTTATAAAACAAGTCAAACACCATCCTTTTATACAACACTCGAATCACTTGGGAACTCTTATTGTGGGATAAAGGTCACCTAACCACATTTGAGGGAACTTGTATGTTCGAGGTGGGTTTACCATGTTTGTGGGATAAAGGTCACCTAACCACTTATGTGTATAAACTCACACGTGTGTGTAAGTTGGCCGACTTGATTTGGAAACCATGTGCTTAGGGTCACCGAAGCATGGCGAACAAAAGGTGTTGATATTAAACATGCCAACTAAACATAAAGATGTTTAACCGATCCCATATGGCTAGAAATTGCAAAGAGTTGCAATTGTCAAACGTTAACTACCTTGTTAATTTAAATAGAGGGATAAAGGTCACCTAACCAATATTAAAATGTAACATTGATTCTAGATTGTAATTATTAATTGTCTTTAAGACACAAAAGGGTATTAATGATTAAAATATAATAATATCGAAAGTACTAAAATTTAACCTTGTAAAATTTTGTAGATGGTCACTAACAATATTACCCAAACCGTCCGTAACCAATCACTAAAAACAATCCTTGAAAAGGATCGTCTCAACCATAACACTTTATGGATGATATTGAAACTTGAGAATCGTTCTCAAGCAAGAGAAGATATCCTATGTGTTGGACAATCCTATTCCCGGTGAACCTAACATGGAAGATGTGGAAGCCTACAACGATTGGGTTAAGTATACCGAGGACTCCATGCAAGCCTCTTGCCTTATGTTGGTAACTATGATTCCCGAAATTCAAAATGATTTTGAACATCACGGGGCATACGAGATGATTACCCAATTGAAGGAAATGTTCCTACAACAAGCAAGAGTAGAACGCTTCGAAACCGTTCGGGCGCTTCATGCATGTCGAATGGAGGAAACCCAATCGGACTCATCTTATGTCTTTAAGATGAAAAGCCACATTGATCGCCTCGAAAGGCTCAATATGGGTAAAAGGGCTTTATCCCTTCTAACGATCAATGAGGGTGGCAACAAGAAAGGGCATCACCCGGACTCCACGGCAAGTGTTGCAAAGGAAAGGGGCACTTCAAAAGGAAAAAGGAAAAGAAAGACTAAAGCGGAACCACCGAAACCAAAAGAAAAGAAGGCAAAGGTTGCCACGAATGATCCGTACTTTGAGTGTGGTGAGATAGGACATTGGAAAGGGAATTGTCCAACCTATCTCAAGAAGTTGAAAAACAAGAGGAATGCGGGGCAAACCTTAGGTACAATCTTTATGATACATATTGAACTTAATGTTATTTCTTCTAACACATGGGTATTAGATACCGAATGTGGAACTCATATTTGCAATTCATTGCAAGAGTTCAAAAGAAATAAGCATTACAAGAAGGGAGACATTAGTCTCTTCATGGGCAATGGAGCGAAAGTTCAAGTTGAAGCCCGAGGAGACTATGTTTTGAAACTTCCAAATGGTTTGGAAATTGTTTTAAAAATGTTTTGTATGCTCCTAGTTTTACTAGGAACATTATTTATGTTTCCCTTATAAGACAATGTGGTTTTTGATTTAAAGTTTGTAAACATTGACATTTATATTTCGATGAATGACATGTTTTACTTTAAAGCTATGCTTTCAAATGGTATTTATGAATTGGTTCATGATAATACATCATTTGATAGTTCAATGTACCAAGCAATCACCAAGAGACTCAAAATGGATTTGAGTGAGACCTATCTTTGGCATTATCGCCTTGGTCATATAAACAGATGTCACATGTAAACACTTCAAAAGGATGATCTTTTGGAGACAAATGAAGTTGGTTCATTTGATACATGTGAATCTTGGTTACAAGGTTAAGTGACTAAGGAACCCTTTAATGGGAAAGGGCAAAAGATTTATTAGGTATCATACATTCGGATGTATGTGGTCCTTTTAAGCCAATGACTAGGAATGGTGAAAGATACTTCATTCTTTAACCGATAACTATAGTAGTTATGGTTATGTGTACTTGTTAAGACACAAAGATGAAATTTTGAAACGTTCAAAAGGTGAAGTAGAAAATCAACTCAATCAAAGTTTTTCGTTCCGATAGAGGAGGAATCGAACTCTATTGGATATGGTTCGATCTATGATGGCTAGGAGCACATTATCTCTATCATTTTGGGGTTACGCTTTGCTCTCCGCACCCCGTATATTAAATGTGGCCCCCACCAAGAAAGTGGATAAGACACCTTTTTGAAATATGGCATGGAAGGACTCCATCATTATCATTTATTTTTAATGGTATGGGGATGTGAAGCTCATGTGAAGCAATACACCCCAAATAAATTGGAAGTCCGATCCACTAAGTGTATCTTCGTAGGATATCCTAAAGATGGTATAGGATATTATTTCTACGATCCAACATAGCAAAAGGTCTTTGTTGCTTGGAAGGCTGAGTTCTTGTAAGCTAAGTTCCTTATGGAAGGAACTAGTAGAACAGTGGAACTTGATGAGGATCAAGAACCACAAGCCGATACACGTTTGGTTGATACTAGCACTCAACAAGAGGTTGTTGAAAACGATCAAGTGATTGATCAATAAACACAAAACGTTCGCAGATCTGGTAGAATTAGTAGTCCACCTGAAAGATATGGATTTTTCATGGATGGATGCTACGTGGTAGATTCGGGTGAACTGACCACATACCATGATGCAATGTCAAAATCTGATTATGACAAATGGCTTAAAGCCATGAACGTAGAGATGCAATCCATGTATGACAACCAAGTATGGAAATTGGTTGTGTTATCTCTTAACTCCAAAGTAGTTGGAAGTAAGTGGGTTTTCAAGAAGAAAACTGATATGCATGGTAACTTGGATACTTATAAAGTGAGACTTATAGCAAAAAGTTTTAATCAAACTCAAAGGGTTGATTATGATGAGACATTCTCGCCCGTGGTGATGCTAAAGTCAATTAGGATATTATTTCCCATACCTGCATAATATGATTATGAGATTTGGCAAATGCATGTCAAAACGGTTTTCTTTAATGGATATCTTGAGGAAGATGTCTACATGGTTCAGCCTAAAGTTTTGACGATCTAAAACATCCTAACAAAGTATGTAAGTTAAAGAAATCAATCTACGGATTGAAATAAGCATCTAGAAGTTGGACTCACCGCTTTGATGAAGAAACTAGGAATTTTAGATTCATCAAAAACGGTGATGAAGCTTGTGTATATAAGAAAGCTAGTGGGAGCACCGTCACCTTCTTAGTATTGTATGTCGATGACATTCTACTATATGGAAATGATATTCCAACCATGGTAGGTGCAAAAACCTAGCCTGGAAATTGTTTTTCCATTAAAGATCTTGGAGAAGCCACCTATATTTGGGGAATAAAGATCTCTAAGGATAGATCAAGGCGCTTGATAGGTTTAAACCAAAGTGCATACATTCACGAAGTCTTGAAAAGGTTCAAGATGGAGAACTCTAAGAAAGGTTTGGTACCTATTTAAGAGGGGACAATATTGAGTGCGTCTCAATATCCAAGCTCAAAGGATGAGCAAGAAAGAATGAAAGGAATCCCATATGTGTTTGCTAGAGGATCCATTATGTATGCAATGATATGCACTAGACCGGACATGTCATGCGCTTTATGCATGACGAGTAGATACCAGTGAAATGAAAATAACGGTCATTGGATGAAGTATATTGAAATACTTTAGAAGACTAAGGATATATTTCTAATATATGGATCTGGTGAAGAATAATTCGTTGTAAAGGGTTACAAGGATACGAATTTCTGATAGAGATGATTCTCGATCACAATCAGTGTAACACCCCAACCCAGAACGACTGGCAAGTCACTATTACAGATATCAAAAACCAAAGAGTTTCAATAAACGATAGAAACCAAGAAACAAAAGTTTCGAATCCACCAGAAAACCTAAGTCTTATATTATTCAATTACTGAAAATAAATAAACACTGAAATTTCAAAAACTCCTTAAACTTCATTTTTCCTCTCACTCATCCCCGTTTCCCTTGATTACCTGAAAACACATAAGACAAACACCAAAAAGAAAAATACGGCTGAGCCAAAAAGTTGCTCAGTAACGGAGAAATCAACAGTTCTTTTAAAGACGAACAAATGGGAACGAAATACCACACACCGGAAGCTGAACTGAGACTGACATTGAACCTTATTTGAAATTAAAACAATTTTCCTTCTTTCAAATAGTTTTACTTATAATATAATAATGTTTAAAAATCCCAATTCCTTTAAAACAAGAAAAATATCCAAATTACTATATTATGAATAAACATTTAGGTTTAGATCAAAATCTAATGATAACTCGAATTTCTTAGCGAAACATTATCTAACCAAAACAATTATATTTCTAATTTAAAAATATATATACATTTAATCAACAAAATAGTTTAGATAAGCTGAGTTTTGAAAACATAGTAATCTAATGCTTGTAAAGAGCATGCAAACCGATACTTGAAACAAAACAGTTCTAAACAAATACTGAGGCGGACACCGAACAAATCTGAAAACAGAGACTGAAATTCTGGCACTGAAACAGATACTTACATAACTTGAATCCCAAAACTTATACTAAACAGATAACAGATACTGAACATAATCAGATGCATATAATCATATCAAACATATCATAACAGAGACAAGACATACGTGACAACATATAACAGTAAAACAAGTCACGTAATATAGAAGCACCCACGAGCCTAAACAGAGGCATGCATGGCTATAGTCCATGCGCTGAGATGGTGCGTGTAGGCACACACACATTATTCCATCTCAACAGGAGTCAGGAGTCAGGAGTCAGGAGTCAGAGCTAAGATCGATCTATTCGCCTCTAGGGGCCATGTGCTACACAAGCACAAACTAGAAACGCCGTGAACCTTAGTTACGCACCGTCACGATGAGTGCCATGTCGTTGACGCCCCAACGACAAGTCTAACATGTAATTGCTCGGGTGACAGAGTACAAAGCGTATCAGAAATAAAAGTGTCTTGCCATAAGTCTAAAGGGAACATGCAATAATGAGCACAAGATATAAGGTCTATTGCATGCTACAATATACACTAGTCATATAACAATATGAAACGGAAACTATTGACGAAAACATCCATACTACAAAGTAACGGATTTGAATAAAATACTATGATGACAAGGACAAGGACCGTACCAACGACTAATGAAAATAAAAGTTTACTACGATGAAAAGATAACAGAATCCGTACCTTATTGCAAGCAAAGAAAAACCAAATAATCAAGTCGACACCGAAAATCAAGAAACTATAATCCCGTTACAGCCCAAATTAGTTTTATAATAAATTAATCCCGTTAATAGACCCGTTCCTTTAAATTTTCTCCCGGCGACTAGGGATTTCGTTCTTAAACCTTTATCAAAATATACTTAACCAAAAATGACTGTTTATTTTATACTTAATACTCTCCAATTATGGACTATCTTTGCTGAATAAAATATGTCATTATCATACGGAAATATAGATATAAAAGTGTAACTTTTAGTTTGTAGAATTCTAAATTCCAAACTAAATAACAATAATAATAAAGAAAACAGGTCATATATATATCTAACCCTGACACACATTCTTACATGCATGATATCCATGCATACTACATACATATACATTAATAATATATATATGTATACTGTGCACACCATGGTCACACATCAAAACACATGCACACCACAACATATTATATACACATGCATTACCACACATATTCATTCTTTTTGTTGTTGAGATATGTAGTTTAGATAAGACAGAAGTATCTCAAAACAGTTTGCATAATGCAATAACCAAACGAAACCATTTTCATCACCTATGCACACCTAAAAAATTAACAGTTTTCATAGTCCAATACACCACGAAAACAACCACATAAGACCCATGAACAACGAATATAATCTAGGGTTATTTCATCGACCTCATTTGCCGTTTAAAAAAAATTTAAACTTTAGTCGCCGGTACGGGTTCAGACCAGAATTTAGGCATATAAATTCGAATCGGACAAGGGATCGTTTGGGTACCTTAATTGCCAAACGGGATGGAAACGAGACTAACGAGTAGCAGCAGGGAGTCAAACGGAACTGAACCGAGGTGAGCAGCAATAGTGATTCACGGTTTGCGTTCGGCTACTTCGTCACCGGATCAAAAGAACAACTTCCATATCAGATTTTGCATCAAGGCATGACTCGAAAGAAAGTAATAAGTTAACTACCGCTACCGGGTCGTGAGTTGGAATGACTAGAACGGAATGCGGATCGCACGAGATGGTCACGGCCGTATAGTCGTTGGTTCGGCGGCTATCGGTGGTACTATCGTGGTGAACAACTCTTGGCGGAGGCGGTCACGGCGGAGTGTTACGGTGGTGTCACGGTGGTTGCAGTGCGGATGTTTGTTGCAGCGAGTGGCGGTGTGACGGAACAAACGAAACGATCTCCGAACGATGGTGGGGTTTGAAGGGTTTAATAGAAACAATGGTGATGATTATTGTGGGTTTCATAGAGAAAGATGAGTATGAATTGGTATAAAACGGTTGACGATCAAGGAGTCATCCCAAAAATATCGGTGGGTTCGTTGGGGAGGTATGAATTTGAATCTTAAAACTAATCGGTAATGTTGAACAAGAAAAGGGTTTTAGGGTCAAAGTCTTATTCGTTCATTCACTTTGTATCTGGTCATTTGTGTCAGTCCCTTTCAAATATATGTTATTGTATTTATATCAATCCTCAATTATTTCCATTTATCCTCATAGAATTTATAATAATAGTATTTTATTATTCAATCCAAAGTCACATATATGAAGTAAAAAAAATATATATTCAACTTTGAGATAAATAAAAGATAAATCCAATTAGATTATTTTTATTATTATTTCAGAATATTACAATTCTACCCTTCTAAAAAAAATTTTGTCCTCAAAATTGCTAAGTACGAAAACGAACGATTTCGCATATAACGGACATGGAATAGACTTTACATATAGCATACCATTAGACAACATACATACTAAGGCACCAAGTTTCTGAGATAGCAATAAACGGATACTAAATCAAATCAAAACAAGTATCTCTAAAAGGAGCAAATATAACTAGAGGATACTCTAAAGAAGTGGACAAGGACTTCAAATACTTAGCAAATAAAAGTGATACTACAAATGTGTCGCATTAATATCAAAGAGCATACGTATCACGTTCACCAGTTTGCACATAACCGAAAAGCGTACCTGGGGCATTAGATGCGAGTGCGAAAAGTCAACCTCCCCTGGTAGGTTTAGTGTTCCCACCAGTATTAGGTCGCTGCTCAGGCCGAGTGCAGTCCCTAATCAAATGGTTTGCATCTCCACATCTGAAACAACGACCTTTAGCAAGGCGACATGCTCCACCATGGCGTTTCCCACAATGAGTACAAGGAGGGATATCAGCACGATTCTGATTCGGGTTTTGCTGATTATGTGGCTGTGCTCCAGGGGCATCGCTCTGTTGCATCTGATTCTGTGCAGGCCTACGATTCTGATAACGGTTTCTTCCACTTCGCGACTTATTGTTGTGATACCTATCAGAATGGTCCTCACGGTCTTGGGATTGCTCATTGCCACTCTGATTATCGGAATTATCCTGGTCGTTCTCCCTAGAGCGTTTGCGATCACCATCCGATTTCTTCTCACGCTGCTTCTTCTCATTATTCAAATTCTTGACAGCATCGACTACCTCAGTAATGTCAGTGAAACGAAGATTCAAGATGAACTTCCTATTATGATCGCATATAGCCCATTTGAAATTCTCGGTCTGCTGCTGTGGTGTACCTGCTGCTGGGCCCAGAAAATTAACCAAACGACTAAAACGAGCTTTGAACTCCATAATAGGCTCGTCATCCCCCTGCCTGATAGAAGCATACTCTCTCAGATACTCACTCCTGTCAGCGTCAGTGAAGTACTGCTGATAAAACAAAGTGCGAAATTCAGCCCAAGGGAGTGTCGCCGCATACTGATCACCTCTACGAGCTTGTTTCAAAGTCTTCCACCACCTATGGGCATCGTCCTCTAGTTTATAACTAGCAAGCCTAACTTTAAACACATCACCAACGCCCATCACTTCGAATAACTTCTCGATATGAGCAATCCAGTTTTCCGCCTCAACTGGTGTAGCAGCGGTACTAAACGATTTTGGCTTTTCCTTTCTGAAGCGCTCAAGCCAATCAAGGATAGTAACAGGAGCGTTATTGTTACCATTGTTGTTTCCCCCTGGTGGTTGCTGCACATTGTTGTTATTCTGCTGCAGCTGTTGTAGAAGGTTGGGAACTAAACCCGCAATAGCTGTATTGACAGCATTAGCAATCAGAGTTTCCAAAGGGACGTCGTTGTTGTTCACATTTCTTCGAGGAGGCATCTGAAAAGAGATATACATGTGAAAAGAGGAAAGTTCCAAAGCGTGCGGAAGATGACACAGATGGAATCCTAACCCGACGTCTACCCATTAATTAACTCACATGTTTAATTTTTTTATTGTTTAAGTTTTCTACAAGAAAGAGCCTGGGCTCTGATACCATAACTGTAACACCCCAACCCAGAACGGCTGGCATGTCACTATTACAGATATCAAAAACCAAAGAGTTTCAATAAACGATAGAAACCAAGAAACAAAAGTTTCGAATCCACCAGAAAACCTAAGTCTTATATTATT
Organism: Helianthus annuus; assembly: GCF_002127325.2. Lineage (NCBI taxonomy): Eukaryota > Viridiplantae > Streptophyta > Magnoliopsida > Asterales > Asteraceae > Helianthus > Helianthus annuus. The sequence goes on along the minus strand of NC_035446.2, from coordinate 35,487,521 downwards.
CAATTACTGAAAATAAATAAACACTGAAATTTCAAAAACTCCTTAAACTTCATTTTTCCTCTCACTCATCCCCGTTTCCCTTGATTACCTGAAAACACATAAGACAAACACCAAAAAGAAAAATACGGCTGAGCCAAAAAGTTGCTCAGTAACGGAGAAATCAACAGTTCTTTTAAAGACGAACAAATGGGAACGAAACACCACACAACGGAAGCTGAACTGAGACTGACATTGAACCTCATTTGAAATTAAAACAATTTTCCTTCTTTCAAATAGTTTTACTTATAATATAATAATGTTTAAAAATCCCAATTCCTTTAAAACAAGAAAAATATCGAAATTACTATATTATGAATAAACATTTAGGTTTAGATCAAAATCTAATGATAACTCGAATTTCTTAGCGAAACATTATCTAACCAAAACAATTATATTTCTAATTTAAAAAAATATATATATATTTAATCAACAAAATAGTTTAGATAACCTGAGTTTTGAAAACATAGTAATCTAATGCTTGTAAAGAGTATGCAAACCGATACTTGAAACAAAACAGTTCTAAACAAATACTGAGGCGGACACCGAACAAATCTGAAAACAGAGACTGGAATTCTGGCACTGAAACAGATACTTACATAAATTGAATTCCAAAACTTATACTGAATAGATGACAGATACTGAACATAATCAGATGCATATAATCATATCAAACATATCATAACAGAGACAAGACATACGTGACAACATATAACAGTAAAACAAGTCACGTAATATAGAAGCACCCACGAGCCTAAACAGAGGCATGCATGGCTATAGTCCATGCGCCGAGATGGTGCGTGTAGGCACACACACATTATTCCATCTCAACAGGAGTCAGGAGTCAGGAGTCAGAGCTAAGATCGATCTATTCGCCTCTAGGGGCCATGTGCTACACAAGCACAAACTAGAAACGCCGTGAACCTTAGTTACGCACCGTCACGATGAGTGCCATGTCGTTGACGCCCCAACGAAAAGTCTAACATGTAATTGCTCGGGTGACAGAGTACAAAGCGTATCAGAAATAAAAGTATCTTGCCATAAGTCTAAAGAGGAACATGCAATAATGAGCACAAGGTATAAGGTCTATTGCATGCTACAATATACACTAGTCATATAACAATACGAAACAGAAATTATTGACGAAAACATCCGTACTACAAAGTAACGGATTTGAATAAAATACTATGATGACAAGGACAAGGACCGTACCAACGAGTAATGAAAATAAAAGTTTACTACGATGAAAAGATAACAGAATCCATACCTTATTGCAAGCAAAGCAAAACCAAATAATCAAGTCGACACCGAAAATCAAGAACCTATAATCCCGTTACAGCCCAAATTAGTTTTATAATAAATTAATCCCGTTAATATACCCGTTCCTTTAAATTTTCTCCCGGCGACTAGGGATTTCGTTCTTAAACCTTTATCAAAATATACTTAACCAAAAATGACTGTTTATTTTATACTTAATACTCTCCAATTATGGACTATCTTTGCTGAATAAAATATGTCATTATCATACGGAAATATAGATATAAAAGTGTAACTTTTAGTTTGTAGAATTCTAAATTCCAAACTAAATAACAATAATAATAAAGAAAACAGGTCATATATATATCTAACCCTGACACACATTCTTACATGCATGATATCCATGCATACTACATACATATACATTAATAATATATATATGTATACTGTGCACACCATGGTCACACATCAAAACACATGCACACCACAACATATTATATACACATGCATTACCACACATATTCATTTTTTTTTTGTTGAGATATGTAGTTTAGATAAGACAGAAGTATCTCAAAACAGTTTGCATAATGTAATAACCAGATGAAACCATTTTCATCACCTATGCACACCTCAAAAATTAACAGTTTTCATAGTCCAATACACCACGAAAACAACCACATATACAGACTAGACCCATGAATAACGAATATAATCTTAGGGTTATTTCATCGACCTCATTTGCTGTTTAAAAAAAAATTTAAACTTTAGTCGCTGGTACGGGTTAAGACCAGAATTTAAGCATATAAATTCGAATCGGACAATGGATCGTTTGGGTACCTTAGTCGCCAAACGGGATGGAAACGAGACTAACGAGTAGCAGCAGGGAGTCAAACGGAACTGAATCGAGGTGAGCAGCAATGGTGATTCACGGTTTGCGTTCGGCTACTTCGTCACCGGATCAAAAGAACAACTTCCATATCAGATTTTGCATCAAGGCATGACTCGAAAGAAAGTAATAAGTTAACTACCGATACCTAGTCGTGAGTCGGAATGACTAGAACGGAATGCGGATCACACGAGATGGTCACGGCCGTATCGACGTTGGTTCGGCGGCTATCGGTGGTACTATCGTGGCGAACAACTCTTGGCGGAGGCGGTCACGACGGAGTGTTACGGTGGTGTCGCGGTGGTTGCAGTGCAGATGTTTGTAGCAACGAGTGGCGGTGTGACGGAACAAACGAAACGATCTCCGAACGATGGTGGGGTTTGAAGGGTTTAATAGAAACAATGGTGATGATTATTGTGGGTTTCATAGAGAAAGATGAGTATGAATTGGTATAAAACGGTTGACGATCAAGGAGTCATCCCAAAAATATCGGTGGGTTCGTTGAGGAGGTATGAATCTGAATCTGAAAACTAATCGGTAATGTTGAACAAGAAAAGGGTTTTGTGGTCAAAGTCTTATTCGTTCATTCACTTTGTATCTGGTCATTTGTGTCAGTCCCTTTCAAATATATGTTATTGTATTTATATCAATCCTCAATTATTTCCATTTATCCTCATAGAATTTATAATAATAGTATTTTATTATTCAATCCAAAGTCACATATATGAAGTAAAAAAAATATATATTCAACTTTGAGATAAATAAAAGATAAATCCAATTAGATTATTTTTATTATTATTTCAGAATATTACAATCAGGGTATGTCACACCCCGATATTTCCACGTATTACCGGTGGGCCTGGTGAGGAGTATCGTGACGTAGTTGATATCATCATGGTCAAATAATCACAGTTCAATGCACAGCGGAAGCCTAAAGTAAAATATATTACAAACCGAGTGAAAGTAACATAAGTTTTACGAACGGAATGTAAGAGGATCCACAGGTGGATCTTAAAACAGAATTATAAACACTGTTCAACAGACTTTAGACGTTTAGAACTTGCAGGATTCCCTATTAACGCCCTGAGCTCCCAGCCAATTTACGTACAGTACCTGTCACTTAACCTTTTTGGAAAATACGTCAGTTTACACTGGTAAATACAATTAACTGACTCTTTTGAAAATCTTTATGAAAATTGATTTAAATGCACAAGGCACAAAAATTCTTTTTTAACTTGGGAAAATTATATTAATAACAATCTTGTATCAGATTTACATGTTTGTCCAACATTTAGGGCTGGTGATTATACAAACCAATCAAGATTAATCAACTCACCACAAATATAACTCACAAGAAGTTACCCTTATGAGTGAGTATATCTTTTACATACGCAACAGGAGGTGTTATGCCTACACCCTGTGCTTAAGTTGTGGCCATTCACTTTTTAAATGAGCCAAGGATATCCAGGACACGGTCATTAACCCCCAATGTTATTTGTTATCAAGCAATACTGATTAAAACGGGATTATGCAATTTAATCATCTCCGATTAAAAGGCTTCTACACCCGACCAAGCAGTATTTTTATAATACCGTATCCTAAACCCGTATAAGGGAAAATAATTTAAAAGTATTTACCTGAGCTAAAATGCAATTTATACTCAGCCGTATATTCTAATCATCAAGAACAAGTACCTCTGCTGGGGCTCTCAATCTGGAACGAAGGTTTTATTAACCTATTAGATTCCTAACGGGTCTTATTTAAGTTGAAAGTTAAACCGGTTAGTTTTAAGGAAAGGTTTACGATTCAAAACGCAAGATTAAGCGAAGACCGGATTAGAATGTGATTTAGACCCGACAAGCATGGAGACTTGTATAATACGGGTAAACTAAACACATTCTGAATTTTGAAGTGAAAATGATAAGGTTTGACCTGTTTCGGTTAATTTATGCAAACTAGTTACATAAACCGTACCGAACGCGAAAGATGCATAACGGGTAACCAAATGAGTCATGAACATGATTCACAAGTTGATATGCCTTAAATATGTTGTGATATCAGTAAGATACCTTCCATTATGCCCAAAACGAATTTAAAATCAAATTAAGCCCCGAAAGGGCATTTTGGTCATTTTAAAGATTATAAAAGAGGTTAAATGACAATCTGAGGTTCTGGTCTAAAATGATCAGTAAAAATATTTATTTTAATAAGTTATATCAGTAAAATATCTCACATATGTAAAATTTATCATTTATGGCCAAACTATGCACCGTAGGGGTATTTTGGTCATTTCACATATGCTTTAAGGGTTAATTTTGGAAATCTGAGTTCAAAACTTTATTTACTGTTAAAGTATAAAAATTTATTCATAACATCAGTCGGTATCCAGCTTTAGGTGCCTAATATGGTTTTAAACCATACTATGCGCCTAAATCGCATAAAAGTCGGTATTTGACGATATTCGGTTTAAATAGGGAAATCTGAGATTTTGACCGGCCTTTACAGTTTAAAATAACTTATTTATCATATAAAATTAGTAGAAAAAGGTTTGACATGTAAAGGATGTATAAAACTTATTTTATTAGCAAAAAGGGCGTTATCGTCAATTACCGAGCCTATGCGAGAACTCTATGTTATGATTATCTTAAAATTTAATAAAAATTTCAAAAAATCCCAAAATATTATATTACATCAGTAGGTAAATGGTTTGTATGTCAAAATTTGGATTTAAATAGGCTTTATGCCGAAAATGCCGTTTAATTAAGGCAAATTGGAAAATAATAATCCCATCTTTCTAAAATTGGCGGATAATAATCCTAAGTCAGTTATTATCCAATAATAATCCGACCTCGTCCAATTTTTTTTGTAAAATAGACCGCCGTTAAAAAAAGCTTAACGGAGTTGAGTTTTTTTCTGAATTAAAAACCGATATTTTAGGGCTTTTGATCAGAACGAGGATACGAGTTGATTGATGTAAAACTTACCTCGAAATTGTGTTCGAAATGGCTTGAATTTTGTTAATTGGAAGTTAAACACCCGAATTGAAGCACCGTTTTCGTGGGTTGGGGGCAGTATTTTGAGGTAAGTTTTACATCAATTGACTCGTATCCTCGTTCTGATCAAAAGCCCTGAAACATCGGTTTGTAATTCGGAAAAAAACTTAACTCCGTTAAGCTATTTTAACGGCGGACTATTTTACAAAAAAATGGACGAAGTAAGATTATTATTGGCTAATAACTGACTTGAGATTATTATCGGCAAATTTCAGCAAGATGGGATTATTATTTTCCAATTTGCCTTTAATTAATAAAAAGCTTTCAATTTACGCTATTGCGCATAACTCCCATTTTAGACCACGAACTGATGTGAAATTTTATGGACATGTTTATAAATCAGTAATAAAGGTTTTTATCCTCTCACATTTTCAAAAATCTTGTTTTAATATCAAAAGGGCATTATGGTCAACATTTAGGCATTTAACGGAAACATGCAATGAACTAGGATTTCTATGAAACCAAGTTGTATAACCTCAGATGGTTACACTAACCTATAATATGGTCCTAAAGGAATCCTAAGGCATATCTAAACTAAGCTAAATTGGGTCAGAACTGAAAGTCAAAGCAAAAGTCTACTTTTGCGACTTTCGGTTCCGAACCGATCCTAAACTCAGAATTGTCGGGTTGAACATGCCTAGACATGTTCAATTAATATTTACCAAGTTATTAAAGTGACAAAATTGATTTTATTGCCTTTACATCATTAGTTATGAATTTTGTTTAAAAAAACGACTCGTTTGACTTTTATTTTAATTACTTTGACCCGACAATTAACTAAGCAAACGTGGTAATTAGGAGGTGCCCTTTTGAGGGTTTAATACCTACCTAATTACGATCACGTAGCCATGTTCGTTGCGAACAATGTCTTGACCGTTTAAAAGTCAAAGCGTTTATCGCAAACGCTTGACTTTTAGGCTTTAAGAGCCAAACAATTGAACTAAGCACGGAAGGACACTTACAAAGGATCCAAGCAAGGATGGAATTGATCTAGAATGCTCAGGTATGAAGCACAAAAGCTCCAACTTAGAACAATTCAGATCAAGTATGAAATTAGAGCAAGAACAAGTGAGTTTATATAGGATTTTGAGAACCGTTAGGATCGTTTCTCGTAACCCGTGATTCAATCTGGACCGTACAAGTATTACCCGTTGTTTTGGTAATCTATGGGTGCCCAAAACAGCCCCTAGATTGATTAAAAACCATCTACAATACCAAAAACCAGCTACTGATCAAGAAAAACAAGTTTTGCAGGTCTGATGGGCTTACACGGCCCGTGTAGACTCAGAGAGAGTCTTACGCGGCCCGCCTACTAACTCAGATTAGCAACAGACTTTTTAAAAATTGTAGAAATGGTCCCTGTTAGCATATAAGGTCATGTTTGGCATGTTTAAGGCCCGTTAAGCCATTTCCAAGGCTCTACAATGATTCCTAAACATAGGGAACATAAAACATGCTCAAAATATGTCTGATGTCGGTTCGTTTGGTCGTACGGTTGCGTTGTTCGGCTAATTACGACGAAACACGAACGGACGCGAAAAACGATCTAAATTACGCGACGAAAGGAATTTTATCATGCCAAACACTAAAATAAAATATTTTAGTGATTACATAAATTTTTGGATGTTCGGATATATTTAGAACATAAGATATGCGCGAAAATGCAAACTTGTGCCCTTTTTGACGCTTTTAGTCCTTGTTGATCAAATAAGTTTATTTTTGCGCACCAAACACCTCTAAGCCTATTTCTAAGCTATGTAAAGGATATTTAGAGCATGTTTAACTTATGATCATATTCCGGAAGGTTCGATACCATACGAATCGATAGACTTTTGTAGTTTGACGCAAATAGTCCCTCTAATGCGTAAACTTGCGCATATCATCGTTTAATAGCATTGAAGCCTTATGTAGGTCCCTCTCGGAGGATGACGAACCTAAACCTTGTTATACTAACACACTAGCAAGTGCGGAATCCAAGCTAGTATGCAAACCGGGATGAAACAAGCACAAACACAAACACACAAAGATTCACCGATTAACACAACTTGTATTAATACGAATGAAGGGTTCGGTTACAAGCTCAATGTTTACAAATCTGTATTGCAAACTCTCTAAAGTGTGTGTGTGTGTTCACAGAATGCTCTCCTTCTCTCTTGTTTCAACTAACTGATGAACACACACTGCATGGGTATATATATACCCAGCAATGGTTGCCTGTCCGAAGGATCTGATAGATGATCGAAGGATCATCTATCGATGTCAAAGCCATCGAAGGATCCACAAATACCTCGAAGGATGGTGTATCCTTCGAGGTCCATCAGAATCCATCGAAGCATATCTTTCGTGGTCATCGAAGGATCTATATTATCCTTCGATGAGCTATCCTTCGACAGAGATGTATGACAACCATTTTCTAACTGTTCGGCCAAGTCAAACCAGGAGGACGGTTGACTTGGTCAACTTACAGACTAACAAAGACATCGTTTTACATCATGACCGAAAACAGACAAAGTACAGACATAAGTGCACCAACAAACTCCCCCTTGGCTGTAGCTTTGTCTCGATTTTGGTCATCTTTGATCTTCGCGTCTTCAAGACTCTGATGTCCTTTTAAGTCTTCAATGTCGGAGGATCTTCAAAGTCTTCACGTCTTGAAAGCAGAGAGTGTATCAACAAACTACCCGTATCATGTAGGAAGTGTGTTGACAAACTCCCCCTTAACATAAGCTCCCCCTTGAGCTATGCTTGTGAATGACTTGATCTTTACAGCTTGAGATCCTTGTGGTGTTGATGATCGTCAGCAGCAACTCGATCAACTTCATCATTTGAGTGCCTTCACGTCGTGTCTTCATTCCAAAGCTTGTCATCGACCATGTTCTCCTTGCCTTTAGAATCTGCACATGCAAGAAATCTAAACGCGTAATGAGAACAACTGCTTGGAATATAGTTAGTATAAACAAATGACACACGTATGACCATGTCACAATCAAACACGTCCGACAATTTGAAAGTTCAATAAATTTGTCAGTTTTAGATTTAACTTTCAAAAACTTGCAAATTTCGACCGTTTATGAAGATTTTGTCAATTCGGTTTTTGTTCAGGTTTTAGGTAGCAAAGACTCGAGTTCCAACATCGTACGATCGAAAATAAAGCAGAAATAAAATCTTTTTGGTATTTTTGAATTTTTCAAATGTAAAGACTGAAAGCAGTAAATAAATATATACAGACATTCTTTTTGCGAGTTTCGAGGGTAAAAGAATCATATCAGTGTACGGTCATGCCAAAACGCTCTTGTTGTTCAGTTAGTTAACGTTAAGATAAGCATCCTAGAACAATTATCGGTATTGTTGTCCACTTAAGCTCAACTTATCAGATGTAATTATGGCGAGGGGATACGTTAAGGTATGATTTATACTTACCGACCGGTGTTCATCCACATCACGACACATTCCCGTATCAAGGTATGCACGAGTGTTCATCTTACCGGTGAGTATACCGATTATCATCTGTTTGACCGTATATGATGTGAGATTCTCACTTATTTTGATTTGAAAACAAGCCCTATGTGATATAATCACTTATTGATGAGGAACTTGATTTTCATATGCATGAGGGCACAGGAGCAAGTCCGTGAACAGGTCAGTACTTTCGTACAGCAGAGAGACGAACTTGACTCCCGGAAAAATGTGATATTTTATCACTTATTTGTTTGGACATGTGATTGTTTATCACTTATTGAGGTCGAATGCAGTATGCAGTATGTAATATGTACACGTATGTATAGTATCATGGAAGATCTAGACTTGCGTCCCCGTTATTTTTCGGTAAAAGATACAACCATGATACCCAGATGATAAGCAGCATAAAGACCGAATATCTCAGAACCTCGGCAATCTATCAAACGAAATTTCGGTACTAAGACCATATGCCAATGAATGGTTCCCACCTGATCTTCAGTCGATTTAAGTTTATATCACCCTGCACACTTTAAAATGATTGTGAGCCTACCGATACATCTTATATAGAGCTGCTTATCGTTTTTCATTTAAGGTTTAAAGAGGTTTGGATAGACCACTGATGTACTATCATTTTCTCTTTTGCTCTCCAGGAAACTCATTTTTGTTTTTCTATTGTTTTTGTGTTTTTGAAATTTTTCGATGTTTTTGGATTTTCAGATTTTGGATTTACTCCCCCTAAAATCAACAAACTAAGACAAATTTAAAACACAAAGGTATTTACAAAAATGATTTTCCGATGTTGGTTTACTCTTGCTTGACCTTAATGCCGTTTACCAATAATAAAAAGTTAAATCTTGATTTGTCAAAAGCTTTGGTAAAAAGGTCGGCACGTTGGTCATCGGTGTGGACCTTAACAACATCGATTAGCCTTTTCTCAAAGCAATCACGTATGAAGTGATATTTGATTTCGATGTGTCAGGCCAAAGAGTGCTGTATGAGATGATAATAATTCATAAAGCAGCTTAAATATCGACAAGCATAAGGGAGATTAGAAGTTCAAAACCGTATCCTGCAACTGCTTCGTGCATTGCAAGGAATCTGAGTGCTCTCCCAAACTTGATATCCACCCGGTGTGGACTTCAAGGTCGAATTTGCAGCTACTGAGAAATCTCTTGACAGCAACAAGATAATAAACCTCCGGGTCCGGCTGGTCTTCCATATTGCACCAGCGAAGGTCTTTGACTTTCTCTTTCAGAAATGGTGTACGGATGTTCAATCCATGCAAAGGCTTCTGCACACATTTCATTGTATTCTTTCCTGAAGACCCGATCAAAAACCATAACAACCAACTTTTGGCATGTTCTTCATTTGGTCGAATTTTGCAACTTCATTCAACCACATTCTTTCACCAACATATCCTTCTTCTTTTCTTTTTCTTTCCTCTCTCTCCATCAATGGCAACAACATTCTCCAAGATATATCAATATTTCGGATCCTTATGTCGCCAAACTTGTGCATGGACGCTCCACTATCAACAATCCTAAGACTATCAATAGTTCCTCCTGGAACATCCTGCACACTCATTCAGAGATTAGTTGGAGAGGGGGACCCAAGCCTTTGTGGACTTGGGTCGTCCTTGATCATCAAGGAAAGTGATCTCAATCACTTGACGATTTGGAAAAAGAATTTGTGGTGCTCCCCCTGACTGAATTACCTGTTTTTGTTTCCAAGCTTGTTGTCCCTTACCAGTATTTGAATTAATTGTTTTTGCATTTACTGGTTTTTACAGTTGTGGATTTAGCTTGCACAGGTTTTTCTTCTTTGACCTCTGATTTTAAGGCCTTCTCAATTACCTTTTGGTTCTTTTGTTTTAACTTCTTTTCCCTTTCTTTCATGTAACACCTCGAAAAATTCCGTCCAATAATGTCTTGACACGTGTCATAAGGTTCCGTTATGTGAAAACATACTTTAGAGGGACTAAAAGTGACAAACAGTGAAAACTATGGAACGTAAGGGTCCAAAGTGTCAACAATGGATAAATAGACTCTATGATAACCCCACATAATGTTTATAACCTTTAACGGATGGTTCATGGATCATACGACGCGGAAATTGCACGAAAGTGAAGTATTGTAAACTATAGGGGCCAAAAGTGTCAACATGTTCAATTTATACCTCTGAGTGAACTTTTGGCAGACCCGAAGCTTTGTATAGCTAAAATATACTCACTAGAATATGTGGTAAAAATTTCATGAAGTTTCGTCAACGTATGAGAAAGTTATGGCCAAAACCGTACTTAAGGGACTAAAAGCGTCAACGTCGAATTTCAGGGCTTTTCGGTTGAGCGCAAAGTTATCCGAGGGCATTACCATGTTGGTAAAAGTCCTAAGGTTCTTAAAAACCAAGTTTGGGGGTTTACGGGTCGAGAAAAATAGCCGAAACATCACGTACAAGCTCAGGGACCATTTCTGCCAAAGATTGAAACTTGTTGGCTGATCAGGAGGGTCAGGCGACCCGCCTGGACATGCCCAGGCGGGCCGCGTGGGACTGCCAGCGACAGAAATTCGAGTTTGGGTCTATTTGGGTCCGAATTTGAGTTGGATACAGTTGTAACTTGCCTCCATTTAGCCCAATAACATGCCATGCATGCCTACCACTACAGTAACCTCGAAAATTCCGATTTAAATCAAGTTTTGATCACATTTCTTGGACATTTGCAATTGATCAAGAACACATTCTCTCAAGAGCTCTCAAGAACTCTCAAGGCAAGCTTTCTGGAAGAAATCTGAGCAACAAGGCCGACTTCTAGTGTCCACTAAACATCTTTAGGACCATTGTAAGCCTTCAATTCGTCCTTTAATCCGTTTTTATAGTGATTATTGCTAAAAGTCAAACTGGGTGTTCATAACCTTTGACTTTCTGATTAAACGGATTTCTTTCAGTAATTTCTCGAATTGAAACTTGTTATAGATTGGCATTTATGTGGGAAACAAACCCTCTAAAGGGTACTACCTGATTCCCACTACATGCATGCTTAATGTCGAGTCAAACATGATTCTAAAAAGTCAACAGAAGCAATTTTTGTGAAAAATAACATGATTAATGATATAGATGACATGCAACTTGATTGATCATTAAAAATAACTTGTAACACATATAAGAATGTGTTTTAATCATCATCAACTCGACAATCTATAGTATAGCCACGAATCGGAACCGAAAGTCTTGTAAAACGATTATTTCGTAGACTATCGATTCGGATTCGTACATGCATGTTCGAGATCTGTATTGGAAAGTATTTTTGACTATTTTTATTTTAGTTAAACTCTCTGGAATTTTCTTTGATTGAGTCTATGCTTAGCCTATTCGAATGCATGTTTCCGGTTTATGCATAAAGTTGACTATTTTGCCCTTTTTGACTTAAAACGGGATTTTTGGAAAAGTAAAAGAGTAGAGATCTTTATTTTTATTATATAAACTTGCACCGAAAATTTCGGATCAGTTGGTGGTCCAGATTGTGAGTTATGGCCATTAGCGTAAAACTATATTATAAATTTACATAAACGGTCCTTTTTGCGTAGAACCCGTTTCTGGCCACGTTTTGGTACAAAACTTTTTACCAACAGAAGTAATATAATATTCTGGGAATTTTGATGATTTTTAATTAATTTTTGGCTGAACGGATCCTAGGTCGCCTAGTCATTTCGGCTTATGTCGGTTTTGACCATTTTAGTCATAAAATGAGTTTTACACATCCTTTTGACCCGAAACCTTTTTCTACTGATTTTATATGATGAATAAATTATTTTAAGTATTCTGGAAATATAAAAATCTCAGATTTATTGTGAAAACCCGAAATCGCCCTTAAATTGTATTTTTAGCGTTTTAAGCGCATAGTAAGCGTTATACTTGTTTTAAACATATGAGACCTATACCTACTGATGTGTTTAGCATATTTTCATATAAAAACAGTAAGTATAAGTATATGAACTCAGACTTCCAGTTTTGGCATTTTTAGCCCTTGTAAAATTACTAAATTACCCCTACGGTGCATAGTTTGGTTTTAAATGATATATTTGGTATATGGGTCATACCCTACTGATATAATATGTTATAATAAGTATATTTACGGTATGAACCAGACCCGAAACTCAGATTTCTAATTTTATCCTTTTATTATCTTTTAAATGACCAAAATGCCCTTCTAAGGCATAAATTGGGTTTAAAACTATTCCGGGCAATATAGAACATAACTTACTGATATTATATCATATTCTAAGCATATTAATTCAGGGAACTTGCATTTGAATCTTTTGGCTACCCGTATCGCCCTTTTCGCGTTCGGTTCGGTTTACGTAACTAGTTTGCGTAAATTGACCAAAACGGGTCAAACAATATCATTTTTATTTCAAAATCCAGAATGTATTTAGTATACCCATATTATACAAGTATTCAAACTTGTCGGGTCTAAATCACATTCTATCCGGTCTTTCGCTTAATCGTGCGTAAACCGTATCATCCCTAAAACTAACCGGTCAAAGCTTAGGCTTAAATAAAAGACCCGTTAGGAATCTAATAGGTTAATTATAAACCTTTGTTCCAGATTAGGAGGCCCGGTAAAAGCTACCACCACTTATCGTTTGTGACTTATACTTGCTCAGGTAAATACATTTTGACTTATTTTCCCTATACGGGCTTGGGGTACGGTATTTAAAATACCGCTTGATCGGGCGCACAAGTCCTGCTCCTTATAGGTGTTCAGTCTTGAATAGCTTGTGCGACTTCGTTTAAACAGTTTTGTCTTACTTAAAAGGCTTTGGGGGGTTGTTGACCGTGTCCCGGATATCCTTGGCATTATCTTACGAGATGGCCACGACCAGAGCACGGGGTGTAGGCGTACACCCGTCGTGTATAACTCTTTGATGTGGTGTGTCAATTAAATCTCTAGCCCGGACAGTAGATCCCGGGCCACCAGAGATATAAGTGCATGTAATTCGTTCACAAGTTTATATTATATAATTATCCCAAGTTAATAAAAATATTTATGCCTTGTGCATTTAAATCAATTTTCAATCATTTTCAAAATGAGTCAGTCGATTTGTATTTACCAGTGTAAACTGACGTATTTTTCCCAAAAGATTAAGTGCAGGTACTATACGGAAATAGGCTGGCTGTTTCCTAGAGAGCGTCCACAATAGTCTCGCAAACTCGGACGACAATTATCTGTTGAACTATTTATTTCTATTTTTTTTGATCCGCCTGTGGATCCATTTCAACTACTGTGATATTATTATTACACTTTATTTAAAAGTTGAAATGTTTCTATTCTGCTTCCGCTGTGCATTATTATATTGTGTTGATTGTCTATGACGATGCCAACTACGTCACTGTACCCCACACCGGGCCCACCGGTGACACGTGGAAATCGGGGTGTGACAGGTTGGTATCAGAGCCAACGCTGAGTGAATTAAACACTATCCTAATGTGTTTAATCTCAGTTACACAATTGCACATTCCTCGATTTTCGAGTCTAGACAAAGAACTTAGGAAATGTTCAACTTTTCGTTTAATTTATGTTTATTATTTTTGCATTGTCTTATATATTTTGTTGTGCAACTTGTTTGACTTTTGACAGGATCAGGATGCCGCCAAGGATGAGAGGTCGTGGAGGATTTCCCACATCACATGATCATGAGGCTGGTCCCTCGCATAGGCGGGCTCCATCCGCTACACACCACACAGCCGCCAACGACCTTTGGAGGTCTTTCGCCGAGCCTGCTAGGCACTCGGTGTCCGCCAGCACTTCACCGTCTTTACCCCACTCGTTTGGGCCCCACTCGGAGAATGGGCCCCATGGTTCGCATGGATCCTACATACCTTTGCACCAGTCACCGCACCAGTATCCAGCACCAGTCTACCAGGGTTTGTATAACCCTGATGCTTTTGGGGATGGGCCAGTGGGTCATAACCCACTTGGACCGGAGGACCACTTTTCTGGTGGTCACGAGATGGACGTCGACGAGGATACGGACCCGTCGCTACCACCATCAGGTACGCCTAACCATCCGATTGAGATATCGGATGGGTCGTCATTTAGGGGATCACCCTACAATGGTGGGGACAGCTTTCAGGAGAGATTTAGGCAGTATGATTGGTACCACACTCCTAGCCACAACTCTCCGATGCTTCAATCACTCCATGGTACTCCGATGCTCCAATCGCTCCATGGTTCACCGGTGCACTCGCAGCACCACTCGCAGCAGCTTCAGCAGCAGCCGCCTTTACCGCAGGACCTATCTGAGGCCCTGTGGCGTGACGTGATCACTCCGTCACCACCGCCGCCACCAGTCTTACCTCCTCCGCCTCAGAGGCCAAGGAGGAACGCGCGCATGTCTACGCGCGGAGGGATTCGCATAGGCACCCCTCCACGTGTTAGTAGCAGCCGCTACACGTCTCTACCCGGGGAGTCTGAGACAGGGGAGTCTCAGCATCCCGTATCGGAGGTTACTTCTGTTCCGATCCCGCCTCTGCCGCCGCAGAATTTCGGGGAGCCGATTCCAGCCTTCGCCAGCTCAGCGCCATTCGACCCATTCGCCCAGCTCTATCCTCAGGGCTACGACTACACGGGAGACCCTTATTGGCAAGCTGCCAACTTCAGCTCACTCCCACATAGTGGTCCACTTGGAGACCCTTGGGCTGCTGGCCCATCTACTTTTGGCTACCCTCCGGGTTACCAGCCGCCGCAGCCGCAGCAGTACCAACCACCTCCGCCGGCGCCTATGATGTCGCCGCCGCAGGTTCAGGAGATCCTGCAGGGGATTGATAGCATGCGACGCGAGTTTCAGCACAATATGCGAGAAGATCGCCGACGCACCAGTGGCATGTTTAAGAAGGTATTCGATTTGCTCAAGGGTAAGAGCAAGAAGGATCGTTGAATCCTTCGATTATCATTTCATGTACTCATGTCCCTGCGTGGACATTTATTCCAGTACTCTACCCCTGCGTGGGTATATCTGTCTTCCTCTACCCCTGCGCGGGTATGTTATCCTGTTAACCCCTGCGTGGGTTTGTTTTATTTTATTTTGTTATTGTTGTACTTGTTTAGCCCCTGCGCGGGCATGTTATTCATGCTAGTTATGTTATTCCAAAGTCCCGTTTAGGGCAATTATGTACTGGTATTTTATTTGAAATTTGAAATGATTAATTTGAATTTCTCATTTTATTTATATGCATGAATAATATTAAAATAATGGAAGATATCAATTTTTATTTGATTTGCCATTTTATAAGAATCTTAGTAAGGTATAACCTAGCCTGAATGCCTTATTAACAGGCCTGACCCTGATGGTAAAACCTGGTTGAAAGGATTCAACTCCCTGTTAACATCTGAGAACATGTTAACATTCTGGGCTAAGCGTGATCTGTAGAATCACACGACCCACCTTTTAATAAATTATCTACAGATTCTATCTGTATACAAGTCTATTAATGGCTTGATAGCTACGGGTTATGACTAGGTCATATAGTGGCAGTTGTGGTCTATGACTCCCTGCCTAGTAAAAGAAATATCTACAGATTATATCTGTACACAAGTCTATTAATGGCTTGATACCTACGGGTTATAACTATGTTATATAATGACAGTTGTGGTTTATGACTCTCTGTCTAGTAAAGGATTATTTGTTTAATTATACAATTTATAATCCTATAAAAATCTAAATTTATAATTTAGTGATTGTCCTTGTGACTAGGCCTATGGTGCCAATATATATATTTTCATTCCTTGATTGCTAATAAAAGCCTGAATGAAATATATTAAATTAACTGCTAAGGTTTTTGATACCATGGTTAATAAATCGTCTAGGACGATAATACTGTTAGGTTCTAAATAAGACCTTGTCCTTTATTGTAGCTTAAAGCTACGATGGCCAAATCGGAAGAAACCAACAGTCATTCTGGGGAACGCTCAGATAATGCAAAGATTCACGTTACCGGTGCAGAATTGCAAGCACTGATTGATAATGCTGTCGCCAAGGCTATGGATAGGCAGTTCAAAGAATCTAGTGGTACTCAGAGTAGAACCCGCTCAGTGACGCATGCCAAGGCTAAGACTCATTCTGGGGCTCATAGTAAGCCTCCATCTAAAAAGAGTGAGCCAAAGAAAGTTGAGGATGATAATCATTCCTCCAACCACAGCAGCGTCCCAAGGCAGGAGATTGAGCTGAAGCATGACACGTACAGCAGGTCCTGTACGTACAAGTATTTTGTATCCTGCAAGCCCAGAGATTTCACTGGGGAAAAAGGAGCCGTCGACTGCATGACGTGGATTGACGAGATGGACACTGTAGTTGATATCAGCGGGTGTGCTGATAGGGACGTCGTGAAGTACGTGTCCCAGTCATTCAAAGGAGATGCGTTAGCATGGTGGAAGTCACTCCTACAAGCTGCCGGTAAGGCCACACTGTACGGTTTGTCATGGGAACAGTTTGTGGCCCTGATCAAAGAGAACTTCTGTCCGCAGCACGAGGTCGAGCGAATTGAATCGGATTTTGTATCCTTAGTTATGAAGAACCTCGACTGCCAAGCGTATCTTACTACGTTCAACACGCTGTCTCGTTTAGTGCCTTACTTGGTGACCCCGGAGCCGCGTAGGATTGCTCGATTCATTGGGGGTCTGGCACCGGAGATTAAAGCCAGCGTCAAAGCTTCAAGACCTACTACATTTAGATCAGTAGCGGATCTATCCCTCTCCCTCACTCAAGACGTGGTTAGATTGAGAGCCATGAGGAGCTCTGAGGAGAACAAACGGAAACGTGAGGATGACACCTCACGAAGATCCGAAAAGCGACATAGAGGGAACAACGACCACAGGAAAGGGTCGGGGTCTAGGAAAAGTGAACATCAGTCGGGTGAGAAACCCAGATGCAAAATCTGCAGGAGACATCACTTTGGGAGATGTCGTTTGGAGACAAAATCCCAGTCTTCGGAGAAACGATGTGGAATCTGCAAGTCCACAGATCACAAAGCTGTGGATTGCAAGAAGATGAAAGATGCAACCTGTTTTGGTTGCAACGAGAAAGGGCACATTCGGCCCAACTGCCCAAAGTTTGCAAAGAAGGCCGAGGAAGGAAAGAAGACTAATGCGAGAGTCTTCAAAATGGACGCAAAGGAAGCAGTCCTTGATGATAACGTCATTACCGGTACGTTTCTTGTAAACGATATTTTTGCTAGAGTTTTGTTTGATTCGGGGGCTGATAAGTCGTTTGTAGATAATAAGTTTTGTAAATTGTTGAACCTTCCTGTTAAAACCTTAAGTGTGAAATATGAGGTGGAATTAGCCGATGGAACCATAGAAACCGCCTCGACTGTTCTAGATGGATGTGTTATATCCATTAGGAATCATTCCTTCCCGTTATCCTTGCTTCCCTTTAAGCTAGCTGGATTCGACATAGTAATAGGCATGGATTGGTTGTCGAGTAACCAAGCCCAGATTCTGTGCAATAGGAAGCAAGTAATAGTTAAGACTCCGTCTGGTGAGTCACTTACTATTCAAGGAGACACCCAGCATGGATTGCCGGAGCAAGTGTCCATGCTCAAAGCATCCAGATGCATGCAGAAGGGATGTGTCATTTATATGGCACAAGTTACCATTGATGAGCCGAAGCCGAAGATTGAAGATATTCCTGTTATCTCGGAATATCCTGAGGTATTCCCTGAAGAACTACCTGGGTTGCCACCGGATAGGCAAGTAGAGTTTCGGATAGATATCATACCAGGCGCAGCACCTGTAGCAAGAGCACCATACAGATTGGCACCAACGGAGATGAAGGAGTTGAGGACGCAGTTGGATGAGCTTTTAGCCAAAGGTTTTATTAGACCTAGCTCATCTCCTTGGGGAGCGCCAATCTTGTTCGTTAAAAAGAAGGATGGTTCGATGCGTCTGTGCATCGATTATCGTGAGCTTAACAAGGTCACTATCAAGAATCGGTATCCGTTACCCAGGATCGACGATCTGTTCGATCAGTTGCAAGGAGCAAGTTATTTCTCCAAGATTGACCTAAGGTCAGGATATCATCAGTTGAAGGTCAAGGATGAAGACGTACACAAGACCGCGTTTAGGACTCGTTATGGACATTACGAGTTCCTAGTGATGCCGTTTGGGCTCACTAACGCACCAGCCGCATTCATGGATCTCATGAATCGCGTCTGCAAACCTTATTTAGATAAGTTCGTCATCGTCTTCATTGATGACATTCTTATCTACTCGAAGAGCCAAGCTGACCATGAGAAACACCTTCGTTGTATTCTCAAACTTTTGAATCAAGAGAAGCTTTATGCCAAATTTTCGAAGTGTGAATTTTGGCTTCGAGAAGTCCAATTTCTTGGACATGTTGTAAGTGAGCGTGGTATCCAAGTAGATCCCGCTAAAGTAGAAGCAGTCATGAATTGGCAGGAGCCGAAGACTCCTACTGAGATTCGCAGTTTCCTCGGATTGGCAGGATATTATAGAAGATTCATCGAGAACTTCTCAAGGATTGCTGCGCCCCTAACTTCGTTGACCCGTAAGAAGATTAAGTTTGATTGGGGCCCTAAGCAGCAGGAATCCTTTGACATTCTGAAGCAGAAGCTGAGCAATGCTCCAGTGTTGACATTGCCCGATGGTATAGATGAATTTGTGGTGTATTGTGATGCATCACATACTGGCATGGGTTGTGTACTCATGCAGAAAGGCAAAGTCATTGCCTACGCTTCTCGACAACTCAAAGTGCATGAGAAGAACTACACCACCCACGATTTGGAATTGGGTGCGGTTGTATTTGCTTTGAAGCTATGGAGACACTACTTGTATGGAGCCAAGTGCATAATTTATTCGGATCACAAGAGTCTTCAGCATCTGTTCAATCAGAAGGAATTGAACATGCGTCAAAGGCGTTGGATGGAAACTCTAAACGATTATGATTGTGAGATAAGATACCATCCAGGCAAGGCTAATGTAGTTGCCGATGCCTTAAGCAGAAAGGAAAGGGTGAAACCAATCAGAATCAATGCCAAGCGCATTGAAATAAGAAATAATTTGAATGAAAGGGTGTTAGCTGCACAGAAGGAAGCTGTGCTGGAAGCTAACTATCCTGCAGAAAAGTTGGGAGTAACTGAGGAGCAGTTATCCCACGACAAAGATGGAATGCTACGCCTAAACGGACGAATATGGGTTCCAGTTTATGGAGGACTTAGGGATGTTATCCTCCAGGAGGCCCACAGCTCTAAATATTCCGTTCATCCTGGAGCTGACAAGATGTACCAGGATTTGAAATCAAACTACTGGTGGATTGGTTTGAAAAAGTCCGTGGCCGAGTATGTGGCCAAATGTTTGACTTGTGCGCAAGTCAAGGCCGAGCATCAGAAGCCGTCAGGTTTGCTTCAGCAACCGGAAATTCCCAAATGGAAGTGGGAAATGGTGACAATGGATTTTATCACCAAGTTGCCAAAAACGAAAAAGGGAAATGATACCATATGGGTCATAGTAGACAGACTGACTAAGTCAGCTCATTTTCTACCCATCAAAGAGACGTATAGCTCAGATATGTTAGCTCAATTATACGTCGATAAGATAGTAGCGCTACATGGTATACCTATATCTATTATCTCTGATAGAGATACTAGATATACGTCACATTTTTGGAAGAGTTTCCAACAATCGTTGGGCACTCGTTTGAATTTTAGTACGGCTTATCATCCTCAGACCGATGGTCAGAGTGAGCGTACTATTCAAACTTTGGAAGACATGCTTCGTGCATGTGCGATCGACTTAGGTGGTAGTTGGGATAAGAACCTACCACTGATTGAATTCTCCTACAACAATAGCTACCATTCCAGCATAAAGGCTGCGCCTTTTGAGGCCCTATACGGTAGGAAGTGTAGATCGCCCATTTGTTGGGCAGAAGTTGGAGATGTCCAGTTGTCTGGACCAGATATCGTCTTTGAGACGACAGACAAGATCGTTCAGATCCGTGATCGTTTGAAAGCTGCCAGGGATAGGCAGAAAAGTTATGCGGATCCTAAGCGCAAAGATTTTCACTTTGATGTAGGTGAAAAAGTGTTGCTTAAGGTATCACCTTGGAAAGGTGTGATGAGATTTGGAAAGAAAGACAAGCTAAGCCCGAGATACATAGGACCCTTCGAGATAATCGAACGTGTCGGGGCAGTCGCTTACAAGTTAAACTTGCCTGAAGAGCTTAGTGCTATTCATAATGTGTTCCATATCTGTAATTTGAAGAAGTGTTTCGCTGACGATTCACTGGTTATACCGCATACGGATATACACATAGACGAAAGTCTGAAGTTTGTTGAAAAACCTTTGTCGATTGAGGATCGACAGGTAAAGAAGCTTCGAAGGAAGCACGTGCCTATTGTTAAGGTCAAGTGGGATGCCCGTAGAGGTCCCGAATACACGTGGGAAGTGGAATCCACGATGAAAGAAAAATATCCCCATTTGTTTGAATAAATCTCGGGGTCGAGATTTCTTTTAAGGGGGTGAGGATGTAACACCTCGAAAAATTCCGTCCAATAATGTCTTGACACGTGTCATAAGGTTCCGTTATGTGAAAACATACTTTAGAGGGACTAAAAGTGACAAACAGTGAAAACTATGGAACGTAAGGGTCCAAAGTGTCAACAATGGATAAATAGACTCTATGATAACCCCACATAATGTTTATAACCTTTAACAGATGGTTCATGGATCATACGACGCGGAAATTGCACGAAAGTGAAGTATTGTAAACTATAGGGGCCAAAAGTGTCAACATGTTCAATTTATACCTCTGAGTGAACTTTTGGCAGACCCGAAGCTTTGTATAGCTAAAATATACTCACTAGAATATGTGGTAAAAATTTCATGAAGTTTCGTCAACGTATGAGAAAGTTATGGCCAAAACCGTACTTAAGGGACTAAAAGCGTCAACGTCGAATTTCAGGGCTTTTCGGTTGAGCGCAAAGTTATCCGAGGGCATTACCATGTTGGTAAAAGTCCTAAGGTTCTTAAAAACCAAGTTTGGGGGTTTACGGGTCGAGAAAAATAGCCGAAACATCACGTACAAGCTCAGGGACCATTTCTGCCAAAGATTGAAACTTGTTGGCTGATCAGGAGGGTCAGGCGACCCGCCTGGACATGCCCAGGCGGGCCGCGTGGGACTGCCAGCGACAGAAATTCGAGTTTGGGTCTATTTGGGTCCGAATTTGAGTTGGATACAGTTGTAACTTGCCTCCATTTAGCCCAATAACATGCCATGCATGCCTACCACTACAGTAACCTCGAAAATTCTGATTTAAATCAAGTTTTGATCACATTTCTTGGACATTTGCAATTGATCAAGAACACATTCTCTCAAGAGCTCTCAAGAACTCTCAAGGCAAGCTTTCTGGAAGAAATCTGAGCAACAAGGCCGACTTCTAGTGTCCACTAAACATCTTTAGGACCATTGTAAGCCTTCAATTCGTCCTTTAATCCGTTTTTATAGTGATTATTGCTAAAAGTCAAACTGGGTGTTCATAACCTTTGACTTTCTGATTAAACGGATTTCTTTCAGTAATTTCTCGAATTGAAACTTGTTATAGATTGGCATTTATGTGGGAAACAAACCCTCTAAAGGGTACTACCTGATTCCCACTACATGCATGCTTAATGTCGAGTCAAACATGATTCTAAAAAGTCAACAGAAGCAATTTTTGTGAAAAATAACATGATTAATGATATAGATGACATGCAACCTGATTGATCATTAAAAATAACTTGTAACACATATAAGAATGTGTTTTAATCATCATCAACTCGACAATCTATAGTATAGCCACGAATCGGAACCGAAAGTCTTGTAAAACGATTATTTCGTAGACTATCGATTCGGATTCGTACATGCATGTTCGAGATCTGTATTGGAAAGTATTTTTGACTATTTTTATTTTAGTTAAACTCTCTGGAATTTTCTTTGATTGAGTCTATGCTTAGCCTATTCGAATGCATGTTTCCGGTTTATGCATAAAGTTGACTATTTTGCCCTTTTTGACTTAAAACGGGATTTTTGGAAAAGTAAAAGAGTAGAGATCTTTATTTTTATTATATAAACTTGCACCGAAAATTTCGGATCAGTTGGTGGTCCAGATTGTGAGTTATGGCCATTAGCGTAAAACTATATTATAAATTTACATAAACGGTCCTTTTTGCGTAGAACCCGTTTCTGGCCACGTTTTGGTACAAAACTTTTTACCAACAGAAGTAATATAATATTCTGGGAATTTTGATGATTTTTAATTAATTTTTGGCTGAACGGATCCTAGGTCGCCTAGTCATTTCGGCTTATGTCGGTTTTGACCATTTTAGTCATAAAATGAGTTTTACACATCCTTTTGACCCGAAACCTTTTTCTACTGATTTTATATGATGAATAAATTATTTTAAGTATTCTGGAAATATAAAAATCTCAGATTTATTGTGAAAACCCGAAATCGCCCTTAAATTGTATTTTTAGCGTTTTAAGC
Organism: Helianthus annuus; assembly: GCF_002127325.2. Lineage (NCBI taxonomy): Eukaryota > Viridiplantae > Streptophyta > Magnoliopsida > Asterales > Asteraceae > Helianthus > Helianthus annuus. The sequence goes on along the minus strand of NC_035446.2, from coordinate 35,464,295 downwards.
GCATAGTAAGCGTTATACTTGTTTTAAACATATGAGACCTATACCTACTGATGTGTTTAGCATATTTTCATATAAAAACAGTAAGTATAAGTATATGAACTCAGACTTCCAGTTTTGGCATTTTTAGCCCTTGTGAAATTACTAAATTACCCCTACGGTGCATAGTTTGGTTTTAAATGATATATTTGGTATATGGGTCATACCCTACTGATATAATATGTTATAATAAGTATATTTACGGTATGAACCAGACCCGAAACTCAGATTTCTAATTTTATCCTTTTATTATCTTTTAAATGACCAAAATGCCCTTCTAAGGCATAAATTGGGTTTAAAACTATTCCGGGCAATATAGAACATAACTTACTGATATTATATCATATTCTAAGCATATTAATTCAGGGAACTTGCATTTGAATCTTTTGGCTACCCGTATCGCCCTTTTCGCGTTCGGTTCGGTTTACGTAACTAGTTTGCGTAAATTGACCAAAACGGGTCAAACAATATCATTTTTATTTCAAAATCCAGAATGTATTTAGTATACCCATATTATACAAGTATTCAAACTTGTCGGGTCTAAATCACATTCTATCCGGTCTTTCGCTTAATCGTGCGTAAACCGTATCATCCCTAAAACTAACCGGTCAAAGCTTAGGCTTAAATAAAAGACCCGTTAGGAATCTAATAGGTTAATTATAAACCTTTGTTCCAGATTAGGAGGCCCGGTAAAAGCTACCACCACTTATCGTTTGTGACTTATACTTGCTCAGGTAAATACATTTTGACTTATTTTCCCTATACGGGCTTGGGGTACGGTATTTAAAATACCGCTTGATCGGGCGCACAAGTCCTGCTCCTTATAGGTGTTCAGTCTTGAATAGCTTGTGCGACTTCGTTTAAACAGTTTTGTCTTACTTAAAAGGCTTTGGGGGGTTGTTGACCGTGTCCCGGATATCCTTGGCATTATCTTACGAGATGGCCACGACCAGAGCACGGGGTGTAGGCGTACACCCGTCGTGTATAACTCTTTGATGTGGTGTGTCAATTAAATCTCTAGCCCGGACAGTAGATCCCGGGCCACCAGAGATATAAGTGCATGTAATTCGTTCACAAGTTTATATTATATAATTATCCCAAGTTAATAAAAATATTTATGCCTTGTGCATTTAAATAAATTTTCAATCATTTTCAAAATGAGTCAGTCGATTTGTATTTACCAGTGTAAACTGACGTATTTTTCCCAAAAGATTAAGTGCAGGTACTATACGGAAATAGGCTGGCTGTTTCCTAGAGAGCGTCCACAATAGTCTCGCAAACTCGGACGACAATTATCTGTTGAACTATTTATTTCTATTTTTTTTTGATCCGCCTGTGGATCCATTTCAACTACTGTGATATTATTATTACACTTTATTTAAAAGTTGAAATGTTTCTATTCTGCTTCCGCTGTGCATTATTATATTGTGTTGATTGTCTATGACGATGCCAACTACGTCACTGTACCCCACACCGGGCCCACCGGTGACACGTGGAAATCGGGGTGTGACATTTCAAGACACGTGGATCTTGTTTCGGGGAAACCGGTTGTTTTTGGTAATTGGTTTCTTGGGGAGCACTTGTTTTTCCTTTCAGCTTTTGCAAGTAGGGGCAGTATCTTACAATGTGCCCAATTGTGCCACATTCAAAACACATTCTCCGCTCTATAAACCTCGGAGAAACATGTTGATGACCAGACGAAGAACCAGACACTGAACTTTGTGATCTAGATGTGCTTGGACCTAAGTCACATCCATTGGTGTGTTGGGTATAATTGTTTTGTTCATTTCGTTTTAAAATTCTAACTTGTTTTACAAAATCAATGTTAGATTTATTTTGAAATGTTTCAAGTTTGTCCGTACCCTTGGATCCAACAAAGTTCACTTTCTGTTCTCTTTTCTTAGCTGGAGCTCTTTTGTTTTGCACCCTTTGAACCTTAGGTTGCTCAACCTTAGATTGTTGAATTTTAGGTTGTGTAGCCTTAGGTTGAGTAGCCTTAGACTGCTCAACTTTAGGTTGTTGAACCTTTGGTTGTTCAGTCTTAGGCTGCTGAATTTCTGGTGCTTGAACATTCTTGTTCTGAGCCTTCTTTCCCTGTACTTGGCCCTTACCCTTTCCAGAATTGACTTGTTGTTTTCGCTCAACTGGTAGTTTTTGGTTTCCGTATTGTTTTCTAATTTGTTCACACGGAATTGGATCACATTGGGTGACAGTTACTTTGCTACCTTTGTTTCCCAAAAACTTATCAGTACGTCCTTCAAAAATTTGCTCAATTAAATCTTGATTTACATTTTTAATTGAAAAATCTTTGTCAGAGTAGATTTTGCTATCTCCTTTGAGCGTATACAACAAGTTATTCCCTTCAGGGCTAACTACAAGGGATTCCATTGCCTTTGACATTTCAGTCTTACTCGGTTTCACTGGTGGATCACACAGAATGTGATTCTCGATAGGAATATCTGTTGTAACCGAGTTAGACTGTTGTTTCACAATTTCTTCAGATTCATCGTCCGAAGAATCAGCATCCTCAATAATGGGAGGACTCTGTTCCTTAACACACGATGGATCTGACACATTCTCAGATTCTGATTGCCCCGAGGATGATGTACCAGTTGTGAACCCGAGGCCTGCTGCAAAGTCATCTGGACCGAGTGGCACAGTAGGTTCAAAACGGGGCATATCCTCGTCATTAGGCAATTTGGAATAATTGTGATTCATTGGGGGAGGGCATGATTTGTAACCAATACATTTCGTATCCCCCTTTTTCTTTTGAACATCAATGATGTGATCCAATACGTAGCGGGAATTGGAATAGCTTTCCAATTTCTGCTTAATTGTCTCACATTCACACCGAGCTGTTGCTAACTCCACCATTTGCTTTTCAATTGTGTCAATAAGATTATTGTTAGCATGTTGTTTTCGCAAAACAGCCTTTTGTAATTCTGAAACATCATGTCTTAATGACGCAATTGTTTCTTTAAATTCCTTTTCATTTCTGGTTAAAAACAAGTTAGCTTCAGTTGCTTTAGAAAGATCTACAATCAATTCTTGATTGTGTTTCTGTGGGATTTCAAACAAACTCTCCTTTTCTACATATTCTAAACACTTTGCACATTCAACAGAAACAGAAGTAGAGTCAGAGTTAGTATCACATACCTGAGAAGTCTGACCTTCTACGTGAGCCATAAAGGTTGTATGAAAAGAAAAAGATCCATCTTCAGAGAAAAACTTAGCAAGCTTCTCGGAAGTTCCAGCAGATTTCTGGCAGAGAATAGATCTCCTCTTGCATAATGCTTCAGCTTCAGCCAAAAGTTCCTCAACTTCCACATCCAAAGCATCACTTGACAAATCACCAGCATCATCAGCATCATGTGATTCTCCATTCATGCTCCCACTATAACCCGAGCTATCTTCATCTTCCGAAGATTCACCAGCAGACACGGGTTCAACTACCTTCTCAACCACTTTAGCATAACATGCTGTTCCACCATTTCCTCCTTCTCCGAGTTGAAGACTCCAGTTGCATATCTCATCAGCTTGGACCACTAACCCTCTGTGGGAATCAGTGTTTGTGGATCCAGATGTATTTCCTCCCACGGGAACTATTTGTCTGTCAGAATTGTTGTTCTGTTGTTGTTGAGGCTGTCTTTGATTCCTGAAAGGATTCTGATTGCCTTGCTTAGATGGCTTCTGACATTCCCGCTTGAAATGACCCTTTTCACCACAGTTGAAGCAGGTGACAGCATTCTTATCAAAACCATACTTGGTGTTGTTGTTGCTTTCCAAGTTGGTTCTCCCCGTCCTTTCCATGAACTCTTTTGCTCTTCGAATAGCACTAGCAAGAGCCCATTTGATATCCATCATCTCAAACTCTTCTTTATCAACTTGCTGATAATCTTCATTGGTTAGATTGATATTTCCAATCTGACCTGCAACCAATCCACAGTAAGCACTAACCAAGGTGTTCAACATCTCCATATGCTCCTTGGCTATCTCGACACTGACTTTTGAAAAGTTGGAAGTGTCCAATCTGACAGTGTTCGGATTAGAAGTAGCTTGAAAGCTTGAAGAACCTCCATAAAACCCTTGCTGTTGCGGTTGCACATACTGTTGTTGAGAAGAAGAATCTGATCTTGAATACATCTGCATGTATGCTGAAGGATCAAACTGATTAGTTGTGGAAGGTCCGGTGTTTGAGATGAAGGCTGTTTGAAGCTTCGCGTGTTGAGAGGCTGGTTTTTCTCCACTGATACCTCCTGCAATCCCAAAGTACATCTCTGGATTTTGTGGAGTTAGTGTTCTTTTTGCCTTAAGCTTTTCTTCCACATCCTTGTTCTCCAATTTCTGAATTAGCTCATAAACTGTGATTGTGTCCAGAACACCGTTTCCTTGAGAATTTCCAGATAACCGCTCCATTTTGCTGGTAAGCTGTGTGCAAATCTCTTCACCATTTCTTGTGGAGTGGCAGTGACTTTAAAGGCGAACATCTCGCTCAACAAGTGATGAAACCTTGTAGATAACTCTGCCAAAGTCTCATTCTCCAAACACGTGAATCCTTCAAACTCTTTATTTCAGTAATTCTTGCTTGATCTTTCTAGATTGAGCATTTCCTTCACATCGTAGCGTGAGCATATCCCACAAGCTTTTAGTGGTTGTGCAGTAAACAAACTGGTGGTAAATATCTCTGTGAAGAGCTTGTGTAAGAATCATGAATGCTTTCTTTTCTAACTCATATTTCTTCTTATCATCATTAGACATAGTGCTGTAAGTTTCCGGATTAGATCCTGCAACTTCCAACTCATTTTCAAATGGAGTAAAGAAACACATCCATAGATCTTGACCTTGCCCCTGAACATAAGTTCTCAGCCTTTCTTTCCACCATCCCCAATCATTTATGTGATTTAGCTTTGGCGGTTTTGTGCTTGTACCAGTTTCAATGTCGTTCTGCATCATTGCTTGAATGCTGCTGCTTTGATTTGTGACCAATGCCCATTGATTTGCAGTTATCATTGCAGCTTGAGGTGGGGCAATAGCTCGCATCCACGCAGCTTTGTCGAAATCTGATGTAGATTGCGTAGCTGATGATTGTGGAGTCAACGTTGTTGTAGTCCATGCAGATGGATCCCACTGACCGTTTGTTCCCATTTTATAAAAATTAATATATTAAGTGAAAATTGATTTAAAATTTGAAAAATTAATTTTCACAAACTATGTTAAAATGTTGAAGAGAAACAAACAGCCGAAAGATCAAGGATCGAAAGACCTGAAAAACACAACTGAAAAACACAACTGTTAATCTTAAACAAATAAGGATCGAAGGATAAAACACTTGCTCGAAAGATAGACACTAGTTCGAAGGAAAGACACTTGTTCGAAGGATCAACAGTGTTCGAAAGATCACTGTTGAGTTTCGAACAATAACTTCGAAAGATTCTCCTACACGAAGGATCCTTATCTTTCGAAAAGTAACAGTAGCTCGAACGATGTATCTTTCGAAAAGATTCCTTGGTCGAAGGATAAGACTCTGACTTCGAATGACTGTTCTAAAGATGCTTATCTATCGAACTGTCTTTGATCGAAAGATGGTCTTTCGATGTCGAAGGATATCCTTCGAGTCCTACTGACACAACTGACACACTGTTGACGGGTTGGTGAAAAAGGTGATGGGTTGGTAGTCAACTTTCGGCAAAAGGGTATGGTCAGACCTTACCTTTTCACCAAACAGGATGTGACAAATAAAATATTCCAAAAATGGAAAACCTTATCCTGAAAATCCGGTCACCGGAACACACCGGAATTTGGCCTGAAAAACACCAAATTTCTTAAAAACAAGTTTTAAGTTACCCAACCCGCTCTTGAACACTCCCGGTTGGTTTAGAACATGTTTTTATGTTTAAAAGTGCAAGAAAACCACCAAAAACGGGTGCTAAACCAAGTGTCCAAACACACCAAGAACTTGAACAAACCCGGTTTTAAACAAGGTAAAGAGCCACGGCTCTGATACCACTTGTAGGTCCCTCTCGGAGGATGACGAACCTAAACCTTGTTATACTAACACACTAGCAAGTGCGGAATCCAAGCTAGTATGCAAACCGGGATGAAACAAGCACAAACACAAACACACAAAGATTCACCGATTAACACAACTTGTATTAATACGAATGAAGGGTTCGGTTACAAGCTCAATGTTTACAAATCTGTATTGCAAACTCTCTAAAGTGTGTGTGTGTGTTCATAGAATGCTCTCCTTCTCTCTTGTTTCAACTAACTGATGAACACACACTGCATGGGTATATATATACCCAGCAATGGTTGCCTGTCCGAAGGATCCGATAGATGATCGAAGGATCATCTATCGATGTCAAAGCCATCGAAGGATCCACAAATACCTCGAAGGATGGTGTATCCTTCGAGGTCCATCAGAATCCATCGAAGCATATCTTTCGTGGTCATCGAAGGATCTATATTATCCTTCGATGAGCTATCCTTCGACAGAGATGTATGACAACCATTTTCTAACTGTTCGGCCAAGTCAAACCAGGAGGACGGTTGACTTGGTCAACTTACAGACTAACAAAGACATCGCTTTACATCATGACCGAAAACAGACAAAGTACAGACATAAGTGCACCAACACCTTATCTAATCCATATTAGACATTCTTGGGAGTATTAACATCACGATGCTTCGGGTTCACTAAAAGGTCATTCAAGGTATAATAAAACATATTGACACTTTTAACCCCTTAAACTTGCAAAGTTGCGCGTAACGTCACTTAAAGGCATAAAAACCTTAGAAGGCCAATAATTGGCATTCCCGAGAGTATAATCAAATGTCATGAAGCTCCCAGTTTGCTAAAAGGTCACTTAGAGGTAAGTATTAACATGTTGACGCTTTTAACCCTTCATCGCGCAAACTTTCCATTAATTACGCAAACGGCTACACTTAATCAACAAGTGGCCCATTTGTGAATATGATTACCATGTAGTGTTATTCAGAGGCTTATAATATGCATGTTAACATTTCCAGTCTGTTGGTGCATGTTTGTGACAACAGCTTAGATTTGGTCTTTGGATATCTTGTAATTAGTTAAACGATAAACAGTTAGCGGGTTTAGCTTTGTAATAGTTAGTTGTTATGTTTGGGCTAACTAAACCCAAGGAATTGGGTGATGGGGGCGAATTGGGCCTGTCCAATTCGCAGCCCAAGAGTCTTGACCTAGCCCACTTGTAAACCTTGTGTTATATAAACAAGGTTAGACATTAGGGTTTAGGTTAATCAGCCAAAACAGTTTGTGTGAGAGAGATTTCGTGAGAGATTAAGTCTTGGACGAAATTGAGAGGGTTAGGGTTTAGATTGATTGTAATTCTTGTTTGATTGATAATCAATAGAAACCCTGATTGAAAGTGTCTTGCTGTTTCTGTTTCCTACACGTTTTCTGCTGATTCTGATCAAGAGGATTCCGCACTCTTGATTGGAAAGTCGATTCTGTTAAGATCCATAACATCAAGGGGACCTACAATTGGTATCAGAGCGTTAGGCTCTTGATTGCTCGGTTCAGAATTGTTTGCTGCAGAAACAAGGAAGAATTTTCGAAAATTTGAAACCTGAAAAATTAGGGTTTTGAGATTTTCGAAATTTTTGTGTGTTTTGATTCTGATTTTTGATTTTTGTTGGCTGTTTTGATCTTCTGGTTTGTTTGTTTGGTGGTTTGCAGGTTTTTTCTGGAAAGATTTGGCTGATTCTGGAAAAGTTTGTGGCTGATAGACTTGAAGATTCGAAGACTGTTCTTCGTGTTCTTGAGTTTATTCAATCTGTTCTTGATAAATTTTCGAAATTTTTTGCTGATTTGCTGCTTTAATTTTGCAGGAAGTTGTTAGAGAATCAGAAAAATCTTCAAATTTTCGAACAGATCAAGTTTCCAGATTTATCCGGCGAATTTGACCAATTTTGCTGACTGACCAGCGAATTTAAAAGTTCCAGCAAAGTTACCGGCGAAGCTAAATCCAAAGGCGACTTTGGTGACCGTGTAAATTTTCCACAGCGAAATTAACACGGTTTCTCGGCGAATTTACTGGTCGTCGTAATAGCGAAATTGACCAGCGAATTTGACGATTTTGGAGCGAAGTTGTCAGCGAATTTGACCTGCGAACTTGACCTGATTTTCCAGCGAAATTGAACTTGGACTGACCAGCGAACTTGACCTGATTTTCCAGCGAAATTGAACTTGGACTAACCTAGCGAAATTAACTTAAAACCAGCGAAATTAAGAGAGAACCAAGTGGTGGAATTTCAGTTGGCAAGAGTCTGGAAAATCCCGAATTCGGTTTTTGACATTATATATCATTGGATTCGTCTTTTCGAGACGATTCTAACGGTGTAATTTGAAAACCACTGTTTTCGGAAAAATTTTGTACGGTTTTCTCAGTCTGTTAACGTTAAAATGTCTAACATGTCTAGTTTGAACGAGTTGTTGAGAATGGAGCATGAGGTTGGTACTACCAACAAACCACCTAAGATGATGAAGGTGGAGAACTATTTGACATGGAAGGATCGTTTTCAGTCCTTCATTGAATATCAGGATACACGCATGTGGATATGCATCGAAGATGGATACGTGAATCCAACACACGACTTTGAGGGCAGACCACGTCGAACAGAATATGTGAACATGCAAGACAATGATAAAAAGATGTATGAGGATGAAAAGAGAGCCTTGGCTGCAATCAAAATGTCGTTGCCTGATAGCATCAAACATACCTTCAAAAAGTACACTAACTCAAAGGATATGTGGGATGCTTTGGAGAAAAGATACGCTGGTAATGCTGATGTCAAGAAGAACAAGATTGATCTACTGAAGAAGCAGTTTGCTGTTTTCAAGTACATGAAGCATGAGTCACTTGAAGACGTCATCACACGTTACTACCATCTGATGTCAGAAATGGACAATTATGAGATCGATTGCTATTCTGATGTAGAGAAGAATGACAAGCTGCTAGATGCTTTGCCTACTAAGTGGGATATCTACACTTTAATGATCAAGGGTGAAGCAGATTATGAAACAAAAGAGCTTGAAGAGGTTGTAGGAAAGTTGAGAGCTTATGAGCTCAGCATGAAGAAGAAAGATACTGGATATGATCAGGTTCAAGATCCGGCAGTGTACAATGGGCTTACATCTTCTTCATCTCACAACACTTCTAGCGACTCTGCTACTGCGTTTTTATCATGTGAGAATGAGCAGGTTATGGTGAATCAGGATGGTGACGTGTGTTTTGTTGCTGCTTCAGGAGGATCATCAGGAGTTAAGAAAACATCAGCTTCTAAGCAGAGTACTACTGCTAAGTCAATGCCAATGAGTGTGAAGTCTGCTGAAGAGCATCTGGCTCTACTTGCTTCGTTTGTTGCTTCCTATGAAAACTATATTCAGGGAAAGATTTCTGATCCGGCTACTTTAGATGAAGACTATGATCAGATTGACCCTGATGATCTTGAAGAGATGGATTTGCAATGGCAAATGGCCATGATTTCTAGGCGTGTGAAAAGGTTCATGAACAGAACAGGAAGAAAGTTTGTGGGAAGGAGCGTTGGTTTCGACAAGACCAAAGTGAGGTGCTTTAATTGTCAAAGTTATGGGCACTTTGCTAGGGAATGTCAGAAACAAAAGCAAGATAATTCGAGCCAGAGTTCAAACAACAGGAATGCATCAAACAACTCTAGCTCAAAGGCGTTGATCTCTACTGCAAGAGAGGGTTCATATGATTGGAGCATTCACTTAGAAAATGATGGGGATGTCTCTCAAGCATTCATGGCAGAGATTACTCCAGTCGTTGACGGTGAAGCTAAAGTAGATGATGTTGATGTGAAGGTGGATGCTGATGTGAAGGTGGATGCTGATGTGAAGGTGGATGCTGAGGTAAAGGTAGAGAATAGAGCTGAAGAGAAGAAGGTTGATCAGACAACAGGTGCTGAAGACGAAAAACAAAAGTCTGAATATGAAAAAGAAGCTGAGGAAAAGGATGCCAAGTATAAACAATTGCAAGCTCAGCTTGCTGCTCTCATGGCCAACCTTGACAAACAAACAGGAGAGGTAAAATCTAATTCTGTGTGTTTAAAATGTCGTGAACTGCAGGGTGAGGTTGACAGACTGTCTGCACAAAACAAAAGTTTGGTAAGCGAAATGTCTAACATTAAAGAATCAAACTTTTTTTCTAAAAGAAACGAAACGTCATACTTGAAAAAAATAAAAGGTTATGAAAGTGAACTTGAAGCCGTAACCTGCAAATTAAATGAAAAACTTCAAGTCATTGACTTAGCTCATGACATGATGGCTGAAAAAACAAAAGAGATTTCTGATAAAAACAAAGAGTTGTCAGATGCTCAACTCAAAGTTGTTGAACTTGAAAAGAAATTGGGTCAATTCAGGGATTCTGCTTTTGTTATGAAACACTTGATGGGTGGGTTAAAGAAGAGTAATGACAAGACTAGTGTGGGATTCCAAGGCTATAATGAAGTCCCACCTCCTCTTAGTCATGATTATTCATTCCTACCTGATGAAGATGAGCTAACCAAATTCATGTCAACAGCACCGAGTAGTTCCACAGCAGGTCGAGGAGAGGAGTCTGAGAGAGATGAGGCCAAGAAGGATAATAACAGCAAACCTGTTTTGAAAACGAAAACCTCACAACCTAGGAATAAAAACTCAACTTCTGTTAAAAAGATTAGTTTTGTTCAAGGAAGTGACATGAAAAACGAAACAGCTGTTATTGAAAATGAATCGAACATAGAGTTTGCTAAAAATAAAAACAAAGAAACTTCTGAAATTAAGCAAACTGAACCAAATCCTTCTGTGCCATCATCATCAAAGCCTGAATCTAGTTCAAAGGCTTCAGATAAGAAGTCTTCGAAAAGGATGTCGTGCTTCAAATGTCATACCAAAGGACATGTAGCTAGCTGCTGTCCTAACAAAACGAATGAAGCACAGGTGAATGAGAGGAAGAGAGAGAAGTCACCAGATAAAAATGGTGATAAGCAGGAGAGAGAGTCCAACTCTCCTAAGAAATCTGCTCCTAAGCAACCAGAGCCAGTTGCAGTTGGTGAGGATAAGGCTGAAAAAGGAACTCCACAAGTTCCTCGTTTTCAAAGAAATCAACCTAGATTTCAGCCTAGATCTCCACCAGGCAGATTTGAGAGACCTAGAAGCAGTTCACCAAGAATGAACAATCAAAATACAAATAATTTCAGAAGTCAAGGTCAATATCAAAATCGATACCAAAATCATGGTAATCGAAATTTTTATAACAATGGCTTTAGAAATTATAACTATAATGCTTCTTGGAATCAAAATCCAAATTTTCAAAGGTCAAATAGTCCAAACACACATAGGAACCCTCAGGACCAAAGACCTAGTGGAAGTCAAAATAAATTTCCAACAGGTCTAAGATCCAAGACTCCAGTTAGGAGTAATGGATATTGGATGGATGTTCCGGTGGTTGGTGAATTTGGACGACCCAAGACCATTAAGGCTTGGGTCCCCCAATCTAACTAATCTTTTGGTTGGTGTGTGCAGGAGCTGCTAAGGAGGATTATCAACTTGTGGTATGTTGATAGTGGCTGCTCTAGGCACATGACGGGGGATGCGAGGTTGTTGACTGAATTTGAAGAATATGATGGAGGACAAGTGAATTTTGCGGGTGCAAAAGGTGGTAGAATTACTGGACGAGGAAAGGTGACCAACGGGAAGATCACACTGGACAAAGTGAACTATGTTGAGCAACTTAAACACAATCTTATGAGCGTGTCACAAGTCTGCGACAAGGGTCACTCGGTCCATTTTACCAAGAATGAAGCTTTAGTGTTGAAACCAGGTTTGAAGATACCGGACGATTGGATAATGATGCGCGCGCCAAGGAGAAATGACACTTATGTCATGGACATGGGTGCTAAGGATCCAACTGCAGTGGTGGCGTGTTTACTATCAAAAGCATCTGAAGCTGAATCGATGTTGTGGCACAGACGCATGGCCCATATTCACTATCGCAAAATGAACTATCTTGTTAAAAATGAGCTAGTGAAAGGGGTTCCATTGCGGAGGTTTCAAGTGGAAGACAAATGTCTTCCATGTCAAAAGGGAAAACAACACAAGAAACCTCATAAATCTAAAACAGTAAATTCCATAGATGCCCCTTACGAACTACTTCACATGGATTTATTCGGTCCAGTGAACGTGAGGAGCATAGGTGGAAAGTACTATTGTTTAGTTGTCACTGATGATTACTCACGTTATTCATGGGTTTTCTTTTTAGGTACAAAAGATGAGACAGCAGAGATGTTGATAGATCTTTTTACAAAATTGGAAAACGTCCATGATGCAAAGATCAAGAGGATAAGGAGTGATAATGGCACGGAGTTCAAGAATCGTATTCTGGATCTCTACTGTCTTCGCAAGGGAATTGAACATCAATATTCTGCTCCTTATACGCCTCAACAGAATGGAGTTGCTGAGAGGAAAAACAGGACGTTGATTGAAGCCGCTAGGACAATGCTTTCAGATTCTAAGCTACCAGTTCTTTTCTGGGGGGAAGCTGTGAATACAGCTTGCTACGTCTTAAACAAAGTGTTGACTGTTAAACGTTTTAACAAGACTTGTCATGAATTAATGTTTAACAAGAAACCAAACTTAGAAGGCTTTGAACCATTTGGATTACCCTGCACCATTGTGCAAAATAAAGATAAACAAAAATTCGGTGAGGTGGCTGACGAGGGCTACTTTCTAGGTTACGTACCTGGCGCACCGAATAAAAGGGTTTTTAATCTAAAAACTGGTAAAATTGAGGTTGTGTTTAATGTTGAAATCACTTCTTACAAACCTCAACAGTCAACGAGTGGACCAGCTATATTATATGATTATGAAAGTGTCTTTAAATCATTTAATATTCCTGAGTTTTCCAATGCAGATGAGTCTCAGCTGATTCAAAGAGTGATTGGTGATGATGAAGGCGAGTTCATTCCTAGATCAAATGTTGATACAACAGATGCTCCGGGACCTTCTCAAGATGCTGCTGATACTGATTCAAGTGACGATGAACCCGAACCCAATCAGGGGGAGGATTTCATTAATCCGTTTGCGGATCAGCATATTCAGGGGGAGGTTGGCTCAAACCTTGGTGACAATTTAGAAGTCGATGCTGTTGCTACTACACGAGCAAATAGAGATCATCCAGTTGACATGATACTGGGAGATCCTACTGCAGGTGTTCAAACAAGAAGAAGCATAGCAGCGAATACAGGGTTATTTGTTTCAATTGAGAAGACTGGGATTGTGAACGAGTGCTTGTACAGTTGTTTTATTTCCCAAGAGGAGCCGAAGAACATTCATATGGCTCTTAAAGACAATTCATGGGTTGAAGCAATGCAAGAGGAATTGGCCCAGTTTGCTAAGTTGAAGGTTTGGGAGTTGGTTGATCTTCCTAAAGGTGAAAGAGAGATTGGCACTAAATGGGTGTTTAGGTGCAAGAAGGATGAAAGAGGTATAGTCACGCGAAACAAGGCTCGATTGGTGGTCAAAGGTTTCAATCAGCAAGAAGGAATAGATTACAATGAGGTGTTTGCACCAGTGGCAAGGTTGGAGGCAATTCGTTTGTTTCTGGCTTTTGCTTCATTCAAGGGCTTCAAAGTTTACCAACTAGACGTGAAGAGTGCGTTTCTTTACGGGAAAGTCCAAGAAGTGGTGTATGTCTCACAACCAGATGGGTTCGTTGATCCAGATTATCCAGATCGAGTGTACAAACTTGATAAGGCGTTATATGGGTTACATCAAGCTCCCAGGGCGTGGTACGAGACACTGTCTACACATCTGATCAAGAATGGTTTTGAAAGAGGTCAGATTGACAGTACACTGTTCATCAAGAGGAAGAAGGAAGATTTTCTGCTGGTACAGGTGTACGTGGATGACATCATCTTTGGGTCATCTGATGAAAGCATGTGTAAAGAGTTCGAGCAGGTGATGAAGAGCAAGTTCGAAATGAGTGCTATGGGTGAGCTGTCCTACTTTCTGGGATTACAAGTTGAACAGAAGGCGGATGGGATGTTTATTCATCAAACAAAGTATGTGTATGACATTTTGAGTCGGTTCAAAATGAATGATTGCACTACTTCCAACACACCCATATGTGAAAATCACAATCTTGGCCCAGATCATGAAAGTACTGAAGACGTTGATCCTACTCAATACAGGGCAATGATTGGTTCTCTAATGTACTTGACTGCTTCAAGACCTGACATCATGTTTGCCGTATGCTTGTGTGCCAGATATCAGGCGAATCCTAAAGAGTCACACATGAAAGCAGTGAAGCGAATTATTCGTTACTTGAAGGGGAAACCTAAACTTGGGTTGTGGTATCCAGCTGATAGTGATTTGACATTTGTTGCTTACACTGACTCAGACTTTGGAGGATGCAAGTCGAACAGAAAGTCTACAACAGGTGGTTGTCAGTTCTTAGGAGGCAGGATCGTGTCTTGGCAATGCAAGAAGCAATCCTGTGTGTCTACCTCTACGTGTGAAGCTGAATATATTGCTGCTGGAAGCTGCTGCTCTCAGGTTCTCTGGATTCAACAGCAAATGCGCGATTACGGTTTGGATTTCACTCGTACTCCTATTATGATAGACAATAATGCCACTATTTCAATAACTAATAATCTCGTGAATCACAGTCGCACAAAACATATTGACATACGTCATCATTTTATACGGGATTGTGCTGAAAAGAGACTAATTGAATTACATCGAGTCGACACAGAGGATAACCTGGCAGATCTTTATACTAAAGCATTTGACAGGGCTCGCTTTGAACACTTAGTCGAACTCAACGGGATGAGGAATCCTGAATAACTGGTTTTTCATAAGAATTTTTGTAAATAATTTATTGCTTTTCTTAAAAATCAAAAACACAAAAAAAATTGAAAAATCAAAAACATAAAAAAAAAAATTAGAAAATCAAAAATGAGTTATCACTGTGTGAAAAGGAGAAATGATAGTACATCAGCAAGTTAGACTGTCACACTGAACTTGAAATTAAATTGCTTAAGTGTGATAGCAGCTTCATCATATGATGTACCAGTAGGCAAAAGCATGAAATAATCAACTTACCAATGTGATATAACCTTAAATGAACTGAATATGAGTGGGGAACACATCAGTGGTGTATGGTTTAATGACCTTAATTCTTGCGTTGATAGATTGCCAAAATCTGAAGTTTTGGGTCTTTATACTGTTGTTTCAACTAGGGATATCTTGGCTGTCTGTCTGTTAGAACTAAAATTGTACATGACCCCAGGAAAGATAGTCACTTGGAATTAGCTCATTTCTATTTGAATGTCTGTATATTTCCCGATACACACAATTTTGATCTGATTCTGAAATCTTCTCTGAACAAAGTCGTGTACCTCCTCTGCTGCATCCAGATATATGCTGACCTGGAGGTGCTAGGCAACGACAGCTTCTGCTGCATCCAGATACATGCTGACCTAGCTGTTCGTTGTCGCGCTATAGATCTAATACACCCGAAAGAGGCCCTCAAGTGCCCAAAAGAAACCCAATAAACCTATATCAAACTGAGAAAATCTCATTTGATTTGTATATTATACCATCTCTACTAAGATCTATTCTTTTCTCTTCTCAACCTAATCCCAGTTAAGATTTCAGAACTCTGGATTGGACTTGTGAAATATGTGGTAGGGAAGATACTTGCATGATAGAGTGTGCTGTTTATATTTCCAGGATTTGATTTGTATTTATTTGGGTGTTCATGGTTACGAAATCAAAACATGATAAAACAGGTTAAATGCAGAACTAGACACAGACAGGATATCTTAAAGGGTGAATTCAGTATACTCACCTACTACGATGAATCTTTGTGCATACCTTGATCGCGGGGGTATATCCTGAAGTGGGACACGCTCGTATTTCAGTAAATAATATTACCTTAACGTATCATATGGTAATGGTACTTGAAATGTTCTTGCATTTTGTTTAAGTGGACAAACATACTGGTAATCGTCTTGAACTGCTTTTCACTAAAACATTAAGAATAATCTAATTGTGTGAAACAGTTTGATTGTGCTGATATGATCTTCTTACCAGTGATTCTCACAAAAATAGAGTGTTTATTGTTTTTGTTATTTACTTGCTTTCAGAAAAATATAAAACCCAAAAATAGTGTCTTTTTCTGTTTAAAAAATTCTTAATGTACGGAAAACTGTTATTCTTGGAGGAATTGTTACCGATAGGGGGAGACGGTGTTAGTAAGTGAGTTCAAATTTTAACTTCTGCAGGTTCTTATGTGTTGAACAAAAAGTTTTGCGTGTTGATGATAAGTTGAAAAAAGCTTAATCTGTTACACAGTTTAACAAATCTCTTGAAAGATAAAAATTTCTTTAACTTATGTTGAAAAATTCTTATGGTTTCTCGAGATGTTGGTTTTATAGTGTTCAGATTGAAGCAGTTTGTTGCTGAGAAGTTGCTGTGAAGTGTGAAGATGAGAGTTTGATTGGCTGCATGGTAGAACCTCCTTTCTATATTGCAGACAAGATTGAAGAGTTTGTAGATTGCTGTGCAAATGCTAAACTGGAGTTTACTGGAGTGTTAACGTGTTGAAGATTTGGTGATTGGATGCATCAGCTTAGGGGGAGTCTGTTGCTGACAGAAGCTGTTGAAGCTGAAGCTATCCAAAGACCAAAGACAGTGCAAGACTGCATGAAGTTTGCAAGAAGACCGAAGACAAAGTTTTGACTCAAGACAAAGTTTTTATGAAGCTATTGTCAAGGGGGAGTTTGTTGGTGCATGTTTGTGACAACAGCTTAGATTTGGTCTTTGGATATCTTGTAATTAGTTAAACGATAAACAGTTAGCGGGTTTAGCTTTGTAATAGTTAGTTGTTATGTTTGGGCTAACTAAACCCAAGGAATTGGGTGATGGGGGCGAATTGGGCCTGTCCAATTCGCAGCCCAAGAGTCTTGACCTAGCCCACTTGTAAACCTTGTGTTATATAAACAAGGTTAGACATTAGGGTTTAGGTTAATCAGCCAAAACAGTTTGTGTGAGAGAGATTTCGTGAGAGATTAAGTCTTGGACGAAATTGAGAGGGTTAGGGTTTAGATTGATTGTAATTCTTGTTTGATTGATAATCAATAGAAACCCTGATTGAAAGTGTCTTGCTGTTTCTGTTTCCTACACGTTTTCTGCTGATTCTGATCAAGAGGATTCCGCACTCTTGATTGGAAAGTCGATTCTGTTAAGATCCATAACATCAAGGGGACCTACACAGTCCTTCTATAATCAAATTTTTTTATTTTTCGCAAAATTAGTCCCTCAAATTCAACGCTTGACTTTATTAGGGTTTATTACACGTGTCAATACATCATTGGACGTGATTTTACGAGGTGTTACATCCTCAGCCCCTTAAAAGAAATCTCGACCTCGAGATTTGTAAAGTAATGGAAGTACTTTCTGACATATCATGGACTTAACCTCCATAGCATATTTGGGCCTTTAAGGGCATCTCAGTTGACCTATACAATAGGTACATACTCTCTTTCAGAGCTTCTTAACCCGTCGATCCTTAATCTATACAGGTTTCTCATTAACCCACAAATTTTCATTAGTCTGCATATCAT
Organism: Helianthus annuus; assembly: GCF_002127325.2. Lineage (NCBI taxonomy): Eukaryota > Viridiplantae > Streptophyta > Magnoliopsida > Asterales > Asteraceae > Helianthus > Helianthus annuus. The sequence continues at coordinate 35,446,589 of NC_035446.2, read as the reverse complement.
TATGTGATACTGCTTCTTCACTTATTGTCTATCCATATCTTTAAATCACAGTTGTGGAACATATTACGATTTCCACCATACTCCTTAAATAGGTTTTAGCTCATAATCTACTGATCTTGACGTATTCGATTTTATCGAATGATTCTATATATCCAGAGCTTAACTAGCCCGATGAAAAAAATTCAGCACACCCTTCATAGGGTGATACCCTCAATTGGACCTTATTCCTTACTAATGACTTAAGAGGGTTGCGACCTTATTCCTTACTTATTTTGCATACAACAAATTTAGTAGTAGGTATTTTATTCTAGTACAAATATTTATATATGTTTCATACTTAACCAAACAATACAAATCATACATTGTCATCATAATAGAAGCATATCGAGGAAAATATATTCAAATCATGTGCTAGGTATGCTAAGTTAATACACTAGTCAAAATGCATTTGAAAATTAGGGTACTAAGTACGTTAAATCAACATACGAAATAAATTGTATTTATAATCATGTATTATACATATTAGATAAACAAATCATGCATGTAATGTTATGATCATAAAACAGTATTAACTTATTCATAGTATTCGTACCGATCGTGTCACCACCTTTGTACGAAGGCACCGGAGTGCAATTTATATTATGCTAATATTATAAGATTTAGTTCCTAAAGAACGAAATCCTCAAAATCAGCATGAAATTTGAAACCACACATAGTGTAATCACATTAGAGTTTGAAATTTGGAAAATGAATAACATGGATAAAGATAAACTTCTTGAAATTTACATTGTTTTTGAATTTTAACAGAAAATATAGAGGTTCTAATGATTATAAGGGCTTGATCATTAGCTTGAGCCTTATTGACGTTGAACACTCGTCCATTAGCATTGGCAAGTTTGGGGCAGTTTCGCTTGAAATGATTTTAATCACCACAACTGAAACATGCTCTTGGGAGAGTCTGAGTAGGGGTTGCTCGACTCTGGACACGACAGGTTGCAGCTAAATGTCCAAATAAACCACAAATTGTACACTGGCGACAAGGAGAATTTGTTGCATGATGATAATTGTAATGGTTGCACCGAGGTTGCTTTCCATGATAAACTCCTCTAAAGGGTACTGAATTTAGTGGAACAGGTGTAGGAATTGCAAAACTCTTTGAAGTCTTGCGCTTCCTAGAATTTTTAGAAGATTCGGCCTTTGTTCTTTTCGAATTCTCATTAAAAGTTTTGGCGTTTCGTTTCTTGTACTTAGAAAATTTAGCGTTAACTTTGATTTAGTCAAATCTTGTTTATAAGTCTCGTTTTTTTTTTGTATTTAGATTATACCGTGTTGTGGATTTTGTTTTGAAATAAGAATTGTTTGAGAAATAGATTTTTGTAATATTTTTGGATGAGAGAATACAAACCGAGTTAATGGTTCGTATTATAAAATTCTTTACCTGTTAAAAAAATTTATTGTTTTTAAAACAAAAACGTTTTGAATACAAAATTTTAAAACAAAGAAACTTTGTGTTGAAATTTTGAAAATTCTCATCCAAATGGTAAAAATTTGAAATTTTAAAAGACAAAGGTAGTATTTTGAAAATAAAATAAGATCTCGTGAAGTCGTGAAATGAAATGAGATTCATTTCAACTATATTGAATCAAACATATCACCGAAGGTAATATGATGAAATGGTATTGGGAAAGAAAGGATGCTTCGATTGTCTCGAAGAGCAAACACATTACCGAGGGTAACATGAATGAGTAGGGTTACAAAGGTCGCTTAAAAATCATTCGATAGGGTCAAGATGGATAGGTTTTTATAATGCTTCACGAAGACATGCTTTAGCCTATAAGTGGACACTCACCCTAAGAGTTCCCAGGTAAGAGTGACTGGTCTGAAAATGCGGATTTGTACGAACACTCTAGCCTTACACAGAAAACTCGGGGTACAGGCATCCACCCTTCCAGATTGCATCTGTTCACATAATTAAAACCCAAGATTTCGATGAAAAACGTTTGAGAAAACGCTTGAGTTTTTTTGTATTGATTCCGCTTAAAATGAACATAGTCATGTTCAAGCGGAATCTCATCAACTATAAATAGGTGTCTTCAAGCGAAATCAGATATAGTTTTCCGGTTTGAGCAACGAAGTGCTGCCGAAGTGTCGTCATCTTGTAAAACAGCTTTATATCAATCAAATCGAAAGTTTTAAAGTGAATACAGCTGAAATAACACTAATACATTTGTTTCCACCTCTTGTATTGGTGAATTACTCTAATGATCGACTCGTTCGGGTCCATATTCGATCCTACAAGTGGTATCAGAGCTCAGGAGGAAGAGTTCTTACTGTTTAGCTCGTTTTCGCTGGAAAATTCTGATTTCTACACCTTCTTTTCAAAATTAATCAAGTTTTCACGGTTAAAATGAACTGATTTTCACATATTGTGTGTAAAATTGTGTTTTAACAAACCCTTGAGAAAATCAGATTAAAATTCAACCTAAAACTGCTAAAAATGGACTAAAAATCTTATTCCGCTTGAAAACATCTGATTCCGCTTGAAAATTGAAGTCACTCCAAGCGAAATAAGTGATTTCGCTTGAAAACACTTAATTCCGTTTGAGAAGGTTCAAGCGAAATCAGTGATTCCGCTTGAAATTGCTAATCCCGCTTGAAAAATTTGTCTGATTCCGCTTGAAAACGTAATCTCGCTTGAAATTACACTTGATTCCGCTTCAAGTTGTTATTTCGCTTGAGTGATCTTGTTTGAAAACTAATTTCACTTGAAACATTTCAATCGAAATCAGTTATTCCGCTTCAAGGTGTTATTCCGCTTGAAAGAAGTGTTATTTCGCTTGAAGTGTGTTTGAGTTTTGAAAAATTAGTTTCGTTTGAAAGTGATCATTTGTGTGAAATTTGTCGGGATTGTTTAGGAAATATGGAAAACATGTTTGAAAATGGCAAGTGATTTCGCTTGAACATGTTCAAGCGGAATCACTTCTTCAAGCGAAATCACCACTTTTACATTCAAGCGGAATTAACAGCTTGATTTCGCTTGAAATTAAACACTTGATTTCGCTTGAAATGACCATGTGTCATTTCAAGCGGAATTACCTATAAAATCCCATTTCTCGTTTTGCGTACACTGATCTATCAGTTCTAATCTAAGACTCGAACTAAGATGAAGTCGACAGACAACTGCACCAACAGAGTCAAAATTGAAGATTGCGATGAGAAATCTGATGATGAAAATGAAAAAATTGAGAAAAAGAAATTATTTTTGAAATTAAAAGAAAAGTTTCAGAAAACTAATTTGCATTCTACAGAAAAAGGTGAATGTTCAAAGTAGAAACCTTTGGAAAAAAATGCAGAAACAAAACAAAAAAGAAAAAATGTGAAAATTGTTCAAAAAGAAAATAAAAGCTCATCAGATCAATCATTCAATCGCAATCAAAAAACACAAAAATTGAAAAATGAAAATTCAAAACAGTTGGTAATGAGTGGTGCAGGTGTGACCACAGTGCTTCAAAGCCAAATCGAGATTTCAGGAAGAGAGATGATTACCACAAAGCCAGACAATGCTATGATCTGAGTGTTTGGTGTGAAAGTGGTGAATGGTACGATAACAGGTGTGTTACACTTGTGGTATGAAAGGACACATTGCTGTTAACTGCCAGAGTTGGAGTTATGAGACGAGAAGATGCTATAACTGCCAAATCAAAGGTCACATTGTCAGAGATTGCCCAATGAGATCAAAGGGAAGATCGAGGCCTGAATCTCAGTAAATGGCAAAGAAACCAGTCAAAGTCCAAGAAAAGCCCAAGGAACAGAAAGTTCCAGAAACGAAAGTAAAGCTTTCACAAGGGCAGAAAGACAGACTAAGGAAGAAGAGGAAGAAAGCGAGAGAGTATCTCAAAAGGATTTTGTCCTCAGGTACATCAGGAAAACCAAACAGCAGTTCTGATAAATCGTCTTGCTTTCCAAAGAATGACAAATGTTGCAAAACGAATTCATCAGATACAAATCTGAGGACAGGAGAGAAAGGGATTTTGAAGAAAGAGAAAGTTGTTAATCAAGAGATTAACAAAACAAAGAAAGTGAAATTTTCACTTCGTGGTGATGAATTTGTTTCCCCGGAAACAAAGGAGCCAGTTGTTGGTAATGATCTTGACTCAACAAAGTCAAAGGAGCCATGTTTAGGAGATGAATCTGGTTCATCAAAACCAGAAGAGCTATTTGTTGAGGTAAAAGTTGAGAATTCTGGTTTAACAATGGATGATGCATATTTTCCACCATTGCTGAACAAGAATTCAAAATCACCCAAGGACCGTCAGGCTTGGGTGAATCTATTTAAATGAAAAACCTGATGCCGGAGTTCCCAGGTTGGTAAGCGTGGAACATGAATCGGCATATTTCTTGAGAAATTCACGAAAAGGTGATATTTCGATTGACAAGTGGTTAATCAAGGACATTAAATTGTACTTGATTTTCTACAAGTGGTGTTGAGGTTTAAAACCGGAAATGATAAATCTTTCATGTGTTTGAAGAGAACAAAGTGATGAAGTGACCTCGAACCTACAAGTGGTTGGTAAACAAACTAATTTTTCTGGAAAAACCATTTTGATTAAAACAAACTTAAGTGTTTTGAAATCACAATGGGAGAATAGTTTGTTGTGAGGGGGAGTTCTGATTGTTTACGCCATGTGGATGGAGAATTGAAGCGATTTTCATCAGAAAATCAAAATTGAAACATATTTTGATTTTAGGGGGAGTAAAAATTTTAAAAAATTAGAAAATTTGAAAAAGTTAAAAACATTGAAAAATTTAAAAATGAGTTTTGTTGTATACAAGAGGAAATGATAGTAAATCAGTGGACTATCACAGCATGCTAAAGAAATGTAATGATAAAATGTGATAAACGATCTCACTAAAGATGTGATGGTAGGCTTAGCTAGACTAGTAGATTTGCGATAACGATACAAATATAAAAGAAAAAGCCTAGTTCTAGTGGGAAACATGATTTAAAGCATAGTACTTAGTTTTGTCCTTCTTGATTGTGTACCTGCTCAGTAATCGCTGAATGCCAAAAAGCATAAAAACTAGTTAAGTTTGTGAGCTTTCACAACTTTGTTGAAAATGACACTGTGATTGTGTATTTCTTTTGCAAAGATTTAAACTTGTTTTATTTCTTTATTTTGTTTAAGCATTGGACGTCCTTTGCGTATACGTGAGTATCGACCTGGATGTTAGTGCCTAAACGTTCTGCGTTATTTTCTTTGGTGTTTCGTTTAAGCTTTGGATCACCTCTGCGTATAAGTGAGTATCGAACTGGTGATTAAAGCCTAAACAACTTTAACTTATTTTTGTTTTTCTTATTTTGTTTAAACATTGGACTTTCTCTACGTATACGGAAGTATCGACCTGATTGTTAATGTTTAAACATTCTGCGTTGTTTTCGCACAAATCACAGTTGATCAAAGTTTAAAGGCATTACTTGAGTTAGTGTATTACATGATGAGGGGATATGCTGAGATCGTGGGGACCATAAGAACTTAGTGCATAATTAATATATCTTAACGTATCGGTAAGCATTTCGAAAGTTTTTAGATTGAGTTTAAGTGGACAACAATATCGTCAATCTATGTGAATCGCTTAGAACTAAAAATGTTTAAAGCTTAACGGTGCTAGTGATTGGTCACATAAACTGATATGATCCTCTTTCACAAATCTCACAAAAATAATGTTTGTGCATATTTCATTTCTGCATTTAAATTTTTGTTTGGTTTACATATTTTGAAAAAACCAAAAGATTTTCGACAACTGATGATGAAGAGCTGATTTTCAAAATTCAAAGGCTAAACATGACGAACTGATGGTTTAGAAAAGAGTGTTTGAGTTGGAAATTTTGAAATGTTTAGATGATTCATTAATTTGAATCAGAATTTAGAATGTTTCAAATTTTGATAAGATTTTAAATGAGAAAATTTGTTTATGAGTGTTTGAGATGTGTGTAGGTGAAAGAAAGGTTTCTGATTCTGTTGCTACGAAAAGCCAGGATGCAATTCAGAACCTGTAGAGAGCTTAATCAGAGAAAAAGCCAGGAATTGATCTCAAGGTGATAACTAATTCCAGACAGCGATCCCATCATGATGAAAGGGGGAGTCTGACGAGGTTAGAAACAAAGAGAAGATTCTGGCACATGCTAAAAAAAGAAGAAGACCGATCAAGATTGAAGAGTCGTCATGTTGAAGACTCTCACTGAAGATTCTATCAACATTCAAAGGGGAGTCTGTTGGTGTAGTTGTCTGTCAACTTCATCTTAGTTCGAGTCTTGTATAGAACTAGTTAGATCAGGGCACGAAAAATAAGAAAGTGGAATTTAGTGGTGATTCCGCTTGAAATGACATCAGGTCATTTCAAGCGAAATCTAATTGATTCTGATTCCGCTCGAGTAGTCCTGCTGATTTCGCTTGAGTTTTTTTGTATTGATTCTGCTTGAAATGAACATAGTCATGTTCAAGCGGAATCTCATCAACTATAAATAGGTGTCTTCAAGCGAAATCAGATATAGTTTTCCGATTTGAGCAACGAAGTGCTGCCGAAGTGTCGTCATCCTGTAAAACAGCTTTATATCAATCAAATCGATAGTTTTAAAGTGAATACAGCTTAAATAACACTAATACATTTGTTTCCGCCTCTTGTATTGGTGAATTACTCTTCTGATCGACTCGTTCGGGTCCATATTCGATCCTACAAGGATAAATCATCTAAGGTTAGATGATTCGTAAATCATAGAGTAGTCGTGGCACGAATAAGGATGAGGATTAGGAAAGAAGTCCTAAGTCTACTCATGTTTGGGTCCTAGGAAGGTTATAGACTAGGTTCAAGGCATGCTAATAACCTAATTCCCTATAACCAGTGCTCTGATGCCAATCTGTAACACCCCAATCGCGTAATCTAACAACACGCAGCGGAAATATCGGGGAGTCACGTTACAAATTGCTCACAACTACTGGTACTAAATTGTTTCAATATCATTAACATCGTTTTACAAACAAAGAATACATGTAATTCTTCTTTTGTTTTAGAAGTCTAAGGTCAGTATGCAGTCCTATGCAATGTTTTAAAAACCGGTTTTTAAGTCATACCGGGTTGTGCTCTAAAATGGTTCAACCGGTTGAACCGGGTTGTATCGGGCGGTTGAACCGTGTTACTAGTTAACCCTATAAATTCCATAAAATACAAATTCATCTAAAAAACAATCCAATCTCAACTAGGATTTATGTAAGTAATCATAGTTTTATCTAAAAACAACTATTTTTATTGTAAATTATTAAGCATTTTAAAAATATTTTTATTCGTTATAAACAATATTGCATTGTATGAGGTGAGTAACAATTTCAACAACGAAGAAATATTGGAATAGAAGACACTATGTTAATTACCGAAAATATGGAAGATCAATATTACCTTAATATTGTATTTTATTAAAATTAAGAAATCAAATCTTAAGATAATGCAAACCGGTTCAATGGTTTGAACCGGTAGAACCGGATTTACCGCCGGTACATAGGACATACCGTATTCGGGTTTTACCGGCCTTTATCGTACCGGACTCGTGTCCGATATCCGGTTTAACCGGTATAACCGGCCGGTTCAAACCGGTATTTAAAACATTGGTCCTATGCGTTGCATGCTTGAACAGTTGAAAACCTAAAACATATGCGAAAACAGTTAGCATAAAAATGCCGGCGAATACATAGGTTTTATTAGCCAAATAAATGGCAAAACATTTGGTATTTATCTTAATTGTGAAAACTCGTGACAAAATAGGTTTGTATATGGCAATATGATATTTACTAAGTCATTTTATGCCTTACATTGAAATCTCGATTAAACCATCGTAAAAACTTGTTAATATGTTATTAGGAATCCAATCAAGGATTAATAATAACTGTTTTGAAATAAATCAAAACTTATATGAGTATTATATAAATCAAATCAATGAGTCATGATAATACTTCAGATATCTTTCTAAGAATCTAACATATAAAAGTATGGGAGATTCTACAAAGATTTTGATAATCAAACATTGAAACAATTGTACACAAAATCCTAAAGTGATCCAGATAACGCTACAAGAATAATAAAATAAGAACACTTATATATAGGAAGTACCAGTGGCTTATCCACTATGTTCTTATTTTATTACACCCATTTCGTTATCTAAATCACAACTACCACATAAACACATAATCGTCAACTTGTTCCACCTCATAAACACGCATTAAAGTAACAATGAATCCAAACAGGGACTCCAATATCAGTACTCTAAACATCCTACATATGTCTAACTGTGAAGATAGATAGATACTACAGGGATCAGGTTCTCGTAACCTCGTCTAACCAAACACGCATTAAAGTACACAATGAATCCAAACAGGGACTACAATATCAGTACTCTAAACATCCTACAAGAATCAACCTATGAAGATAGATAGATGCTATAAGGATTTTGGGTTCTGTCACATTGAATCGAAACAGTCCTAAATCCTAATGGTGATTCGGGATAACGCCACGAAAGGTAATACAATAAGCACACTTATATATAGGAAGTACCAGCAGCGTATCCACCATGTGCTTATTGTATTATCTAGTTTCGTTATCTAAATCACCAACAAACTACACAAAAAAACCAACCATCGAGTTTTAAAGTACTTAAAAACCTTACTATGAAGATAGGAAGATCTAAGACTGTACTTCAAATATCCTATATGAATCTAGCTATGAAGATAGGTAGATCACTTAAGGATAAAACATTACATTTGCATAATTGGAATAATACACATAAAAGCACTTAGTGAACACACATATGCCATACATTTTGAATACAGATCGATTACACATATGAATCACCCCAAAACATTTGAAAACAGTAAAAGAGAGGAACTATGTACTCGCCTGGGGTTGAGTATAGTCCCGGTTCAAAGGTTATAACAAAGCTCAAAAGACCAAGAGTTCAAGTGTTGAAGCGGCTCATAGGGTAACAGATACTATGTTAGCGAATCGACACCTAAATCGGAAGATTGGATAGAATGAGATCTTGTAAACCAAACGAGCATTGGAACTCATGTGATATGGTTTAACAAAAGCCTACATTCTAAATCGGAACCTATCCTAAGTGCTTACGACCCTTTACGACCCGTTAAGGTAGCTTACGCCACTTTAACGCGTCGTTCGTGCAAAAGCGCGTTCGAGACGCCTAACTAGTCCTGTGACAAGTATTATATGCCTTAACATATCTAATTATGTTATATAATAAGTTTAGATGTCAAAACATGTGTTACATATGCTTAAAATGAATTTATGCGTAAAAAGGGCATTTTGGTCATTTACCTAAGGCATATAAACTACCTATTATACAACTACTTAAACGAAGTGACCATAAGGTATAACTTCGGAAGGTTATTCCCTATAAAACTATGGTCACAAAATATGTTTGGTCGAATCCTACTGATTGACCAAACGGGTCGGGTTCGAAAGTCTAAGCGGTTGTTTAGACCACTTATCTTACGACCCTATATAAGCACTAATCTTAAAGTGACGAGTTAAATATGTTAAAACATGTTTAACGAAGTTTGAAAACAAGTTTGATATCAAGACAAAGGGTCTTGATACCCAAGAATAGTTTGGTTGCAAAATACGCAAGAATACGCATTTTGACCTTAACCATGACTCGTCACTACGCCTAAATAACGTGGTAATCAGTAGGTATAGTCACAAGAGACTATAACCATCGTGATTACACTCATGTTACGAATTTCAAACGAGCTTCGTGTTGACCATAGACTGGTCAAAGCAGAAAGTCAAACACTGATTGACTTTTACGCTTAAAAACGCATAAAAGAACGAAAGAATACTTACAACAGGTCCATGAAATGGAGGTTTGATCTAATTATTCTCAGGTATGAAGTGTATAACTTCAACTTAGAGAACAAAATCAGATCAAAGGTGAGTTTGCAAATGAAATGGAAGGGGTATATATAGATTTCGGAGAACCGTTAGGATCGTTTCTCGCAATTCGTGCTTTAATCTTGACCTTACAAGTGGGCACATGGTTTTCAAAACCATGGGAATACTTAAAACCATCAAATTACAGCCCATAGAGTGGAAAACCTTGGGTTAAAACCATCAAAACCTCAAAAATGGACCAAGTTCAATGTATGTGCCAGAAATTTCAAAAATGGTCCCTGCACTTGTAAAACTTGATTTTTGGCACTTTTAAGCCCCGTTAACCCCATTTCAAAGCTCTAAAATGAAGTTAAAGTATAGGGAACTTAAAATATGCTCAAAAACATCTCGGATGTCGGTTCGTTTGGTCGTACGGTTGCGTTATTCGGTTAATTACGACGAAAGTCGTAACGAACGCAAAAACGATCCAAGTTAAGCGACGAATGGAATTTTATCATGCCAATCACTAAAATAAAATATTTTAATGATTACATAAATTTTTGGAAGTCCGGATATGTCACACCCCCAAAATCCACACGCGGAGTATCACCACTTGGAGGCGTGACATGACCAGGATCGAGCCACCAATCATAAGTTCAAAACAGCGGAGTAACCGATTTTAAGTTAACAGCGGAAGCATAAAACGTAAGTCCAAAACATAAATTCCATAGTTCATAAGTTTAAAGTTCAAAACGTAAGTTTAATAGGTTCATAAGGATTAAATATTAAGCACGGGACATAACAATCCATATCCCACAACGACCTCCACCTCGTGTAGGCTCCATAAGCATCTAGCGACCTGTAAGGCGTGTAACAACGAGTCAACAACAAAGTTGAGTGAGTTCATGGTTGGTTGTTTTAGTTTTAAGTTATTTCCGAAAACATGGTTTTTCTTTCGTTGGTGTAATTGCCGTGGGGGTTACCCCATAGTTGAAAGCATGATTAACCAGTTCCTTCTTTATTACCCAAACCATTTCCATGATCAGTGGGGCTTCCGCATGTGAACTTCTAGACCATACCATATCGACCACTAAAGAAAATAAGTTGTGCCCTACATCAGTGTCTATCATCACTGACAGTTTCCCATAGTCCATTGTTATACGCGCGTCCGACTGGCACGGTGTGAGGTTTGTTAAACCTAATAGCGCTATTAACTAATGACCCGCTCGCCATTGGCCTCAGCGATTAAGTCGATATAAGAAGAGGGACTTAATGATAGAGTTTTTGTCTAGTAAGTTTTAAGGTTGTTTTCCTACCCAAGGAGGACGAACGTACGTATTCTACCCAAGGAGAATACACAGGATTAATATTGGCATCCTACCTACGGAGGATGGCCGTACATATCCTACCCAAGGAGGATATGTAGATTTTGTTTTAATTCTTTAACCCATTCCCAAACCACCGGGAATCCCATGCCTTGTAGAAAGTGTGAACTCACCTCGGTTTGCTCGGTTAGATTAATTACTCAAATAAACCAGGAAATCAAGCACGTCCTAATAAGGTACAGATAACAATCAGTTTCTCGTGCATAACACGTATCCTACGTACGGTTTATCTACTCATTACTTCTATCACATACCACATAGTTCAAATGTTAAGTTATATCGTTAAGTTACATTATTTTACCCTAAAATAGTATAACTATCTCACAAATAAACAAGTATCCACACAAGTGTTCTAATATAAGATATATATATTTTAAATATATATATATATATTTACCCATTTTTATTTACAAAAACCAACCTCTGACACTTTGTGTTTTGTTACAAAAATTATGGCGAAGTTAATATTCGAAACACAAGTTATAAAATATACTTGTAACACTTGTTTAGAAAAATATTTTCTAAGTGTTGGAATTTTTAGAAAATTTCGCCAGAGTTTCCTTTGTAAATGGAGGTGTCCATGCTTACTAGCATATCGTTTTCTTTTCAAAAATTCATTCAAACAATTCTCAATCAACAATATACAACCTCTACCAACCAAACTTGTCAAAAACAAGCATAAACTATAAACTCATGAACTTGAAAATTTATAAAAATATGTAGTAACTTACTAGCTTACTTAGTAAGTCTTGTTACCTTTTAAAATGTGATTAGTTCTTTAAAAACTTTATTTTTAAAGAGTTTAAGTGTTTACAACTTCCACCATATTTTCTAAAAAATATTTCTTCATGAAAGTTTCTAGTTACACAAGTGTTTCTACACTTGTTTATCCACCAAAAATGTGATTAGTTTATGTAAGATCCAAGTTTTAATGAAACTTATATTTTTCACTTGGTTCTTTTGAAAAACCACTCATGGATCTTTAGATCTACATGATTATCACCTACTTTGATCTTTATTTTTCAAGAAACCATTCATTCATTCAAGTTCATGGTTTATGTGTGGATGATTCCATCATCCTACAACATTCTTACTTTCTTATCTTGCTAGATCATGTTTTTAATCATGATCTAGCAAGACTTCATGATGATTCACATTATTTCTATCAACAAACAATGGTCAACATACATATCAACTTATATTTATCATGATATCTTCATCTAGCAAGTTTATGTTCATGTCTTCTTCATAAGATTCATTAGTGTTCTTAATATTTTTGATCATGATACTTCATTAACCACTTAAATAACATGAAAAATGAACGGATCTAAGTTCTTACCACTAGTTCAAGACTAGGGAAGTTCAAGTGAAGAAATGTGGTGGATAAAGGAAGATGAGAGTGGTCCTTCAACTTCCGAACACACCGAGTTTCGTTGTATGCCTTCTAACACCTATGTATGCTCTTAGAATGCTTGAAAGTGAACAAGTGAAGGTGGTGGTGGTGCTCTTGGGGTCGGCCGAGATCAAGAAGAGAGGGAGAAGGAGTGATGGTGTTGATGAGTGAATGATGAAATGAGATTGAAGGACTTGTGGATTATATAAGTAAACTCCCAACACTCCTTTGTCCATTAGATCAAATGCTCACATAAGCACATACAAATCTATCAATTAAATCAAGAAAATCAAGTAGGTGTGGCCCACTTCTCAACCGGTTTTAGGGGGGGGTTGGTTTAGTTGGGTGGTGATGGATGGTTAGGGAATTTAGTTAGTTTCCAAGTACTTAGTTAGTGATTTATGGGTGTTAAGTAATATATAGTGTGTTAGGTTGTTCGGGGACCCTAATTAGCTTAGAAAAACAAAAACAATGCTTCTAGCATTATTTTGGTGTTCCGGGTAATGTCCGGTTGTTCGGTTTGATTCTGTTCCGTTAAAGTGCTAAGTTATGTCGTAAAGTTTCTTTTATATATCTTTTTGTAACACTTTTAATTCCTAACACCCAGGAAAGCATACGGGATTATTTAGTAACTTTTCTGCACAAGACTAGTATGTTAACAAGCACATGTAAGTGAAACACAGTAATCAGAAAGCAGTTAAGTGATTCAGCACAGTCATCAAGCACTTTAATTATCATTAATAAATCGTACGGATATATGTAATTTGGAGGGTTGTCACATTCTCCCCCTGTTAAGAGAATATCGTCCCGAAATTTAGCACGTGGTTACTCAGGAAGCTAGTTAAGTTGCGTGGTTTTCCTGATTTTCCTGGGGTGTCACATCATCCCCTCGTTGATTTGGAATTTTGTCCTGAAATTCTGTAGTAGCTTCAGCCTCAGTAGTGGTTGCGTTTTTCTTATACAGCTGGGGGTACTTGAGTTTCATTTGGTCTTCTCGTTCCCAGGTGTACTCTGGGCCACGACGGGAATTCCAACGAACTCGAACAAGAGGTATTCTGGTGTGCTTGAGAATCTTAACGTCTCGGTCTGTAATCTCTACTAGTTCCTCGACGAATCGCAACTGGTCGTCGATTGTGAGCTCCTTTAAGGGAACAAACTGGGAGATGGAACCATATCCAATCAATGGGGCTTCTTTGTTCAATCTCTTGAGGTCGAAGAAAGGATTGACGACCTGTTGATCAAGGAAAGCCAAAATGAAGTCTTACTTCTCTAGCTTGGGTTGTCTTCCCGGAGGGTCTCATCTGACAGAAACTTCTTCAGATTCGACACATGGAAAACATTGTGAACTCCGCTGAGTTCTTCAGGTAGATTCAACCTGTAGGCCACTGATGTGTGTAAAATGCAACATATAAAACACATCAATTAAGGCATAAAACTAACCCTTTTTAAGTACTAATGTTGGAAAAAGAGTGTTTTTGTCTTCCTTTTGTATTTTCAGGATGAAATGAGCTCAAAATCACAAAAGAAGCAAAAAGACTACTAAATCTACCATAAATACAAGAAAAGGAACAAAAGTGAACTGCCCGGACCCTCAACAGCACCTCCCAAGACAAAGAGAAGAGAAACAGAGCCTGAACACGCCCCGTGTCCAGTGAACACGGGGGCGTGCCCAGGAAGCAGCAGAAAAGACAAACCAGTAGAAGCTTCCATTGCTCACCACGGGGCCGTGCCCAGCGGACACGGGGGCGTGTTGAAAGTACAGCAGGCGCATTAATTGTAATTCGCAATTACAATTAATGAAGAGAGAGAATGTCAGACGGGCACGGGGCCGTGTTCAGCGAACACGGGGCCGTGTCCAGCGTTCTGTTCAGCCTATAAATAGAGGAGCTTGGCTTCATTCTTTCTCATCCCTTGGCACACCACCTCTCTCACACTTCATCCACCACCCACCACCACCATAACACCATCATCCACCACCATCATCCATTGTCCATCATAGAGTGTGTGAGTCGTCTCGGGATCCAAGATTGATCGTAAGAGTTCTTGACAATCAAGGCCATGTTTGCCTAAGTCTCTTACATCACTTGGTGAAGACAAGTGTTTAGTATAATACTTTTTATTTTTAATCTTTTGCACTTTTTATTTGGTTTTGTATTAATGACTTTAATAACTAGTTACTTATGTTGAAGGTGATCTTTCCTTATCGTTTGTCCGTGGTGTCTTGGCATTATTTTACTGTCTATATAAAATAAAAGATTTTCACCATTCATATCTCCACGGTCTATATGGAGGTATGTTGGCTACCTGGTCGGGGGTTAAGGGAACGGTTTGGTAAAGGTCTTGCCCTTGTTCAGCGTTTAGAGGTCCTGCTTGGGACCTGGGTCAAATTTAGTAGGATCTCCTTCAATGCCCATAGGTATTGGATGGCGGGGATCCAAACTCTTTGACCCCCTCATAAGCTAACTACTATTAATACTATAACCCGGCTATTTAGGACTGTATCCCTGCTGACTCAGACTACTTAGCCGAGGGTAACGTCACCGCCAAAAGCGGGGCCTACCATAATTTGCATTAATAACTTAATTCATTATCTTTCAATAATCCAACCCTTTAGGATTGTATCCTTGCTGACTCAAACTACTGGGTTGAGGGTAACGTCACCTCCGAAAAAGGGGCCTACTACAATAACTAAGATGATCTCTTAAACAAGTGCAAAAGTGCGAAAATAATCAAAGGTTATACTAATACACTTGTCGGATCCAAGTGATTCATCTTGTCTATCTGTTTTTATTTTATTTTATTTTTCAGCATTTAGTTAGTTTTTATTTTTCTTAGTTTAAAACATTTTTCTAACTTTTTGATTTGATTAGACGTTGAGGATAAACCGGTATTAAAAGCTCTTGTGTCCTTGGACGACCTCGGTATCTTACCAACACTATACTACGTCCACGATGGGTGCACTTGCCCATATGTGTGTTTAGTGTTAGTAAATATCGTGTTTTATAAATTTAAAACTTGGCTAAAAGTGTAAAAAGGGCTTAAAAATATATCTAAATTATATACACACCGACACACATCAAGTTTTTGGCGCCGCTGCCGGGGACACAAGGATTTTAAGAAAGTTAGGAATCAACGGCCTAATCATCTTTTTATTTTTCTTTAATTTTTTAGGATTTTTTTTTTTAGATTTTTCAGCTTCTGCAGAGCTCAGCACGGGGCCGTGCCCGCTGAACACGCCCCCGTGCCCAATCATTGGAACTGGCAATCCTGTTTTATATCAGACAGTAGGCTGAACACGGGGCCGTGTCCACTCAACACGCCCCCGTGCCCAAGATTCAGTTGCTGAAAACAGAACCGTTTGATCCCGGCGGTTGGTAACTTCTGATACAAACATGAGTAATAGTGATTCTTTTTACTTTCGGCACTCTTATGGTTTGTGGTGTCAAATATGTGGAGGCGAACACGAGGAATTAAAATGTTTCTTCCTCACTTATAGGCCACACTATATAGACCCACCAATTCCTTGTAGCCTTAAGAGGGGCGAAAGTAAAAATAAACACTATTTCTCCCTCGAATGCGCCCAACCGGATATTCTAGGAGATATGCTCCTTGACGAGCTATTTCAACTAGAAGAACTACTTCTAAATTGGTCAAAAGAACTTAGGAAGGATTTCTTAGATCCATCCCTAGACGATGACCATGAGGAAATGTTGGAACCGCATTCTGACAACCTCGTTGCTCCCGAAAATACCTTTCTTCCTAGACAAGACGTGGACGATAGTCGTCCCTGTGCCGATTGTGCCGTGAAGGACTCCCCATCGACCTCGTTCGGTGCATACATAGACCTGAGCGATTCGGCATACACCTTCTTTAACGAGAGCCCGGGAAAGGGTTGGACTTGTCCACCTAGAATGAAAATAGGAATTACCCTCACCGACAACCTCTTGCGTTCTCGCCTTAGTATAGGACAATTAAGGTATCTTAGGCACTTTGGGGTTGTTCCCACAAGTCAGGAGCCACCCGATATAAGTAAGCGCCTTAGAAAAGACAAAACTCCACGAGACAGCCCTCCGACACGGGGCCGTGTCCGGTCACCACGACCCCGTGTTCGCTCAGAAGATTCTCTGCTGATTCTGTCAGAATACGGACAAAATGTGTCAGGATTTTCTCTGCACACGGGGCCGTGTCCGGCGGACACGGGGCCGTGTTCAGTGTGCTGTCGTTTTCTTTAAATGCAGCCTGAATCCTGCTCATTTTTGACCACTCCACCAAGCAGAGATCCCTGGAATCTTCACATATACCATCCTAGGTAAGTACCAAAAGAAGGTTCCTAAGGACCATCTTATCTTTTCCACTTTTGTTCATTTCCTCTTCTTCCAAAAATTTTTCAAACCCTACCTCCATGGAAGCTTGGAAACCCATGATTCCAACCTTCTATGCAAGGTTTGTAGGAATTTTCGCTATGGATTCTTGTCTAAAGTTAGTTCCATAACTGTGTTTTTAAATTATCTAAGCTCATAACACGACGAAAGTATATAGAAATAATTTAAAAACCTAGAACCATTAGACAAAAAATTCCTGCAGACAGTGAACACGGGGCCGTGCTCACTGAGCACGGGGCCGTGTTCGAGGTACTGTTTTGCAAAAATTTAGTTCCTCGGCTTATTTCGCAGAAAATGGCCAGCCGGAACAGCGGAGCATCTTCAAGGAATAACCGAAATGGAAGGAGATCGTCCACCGCAGAGGATTCCCTAGTAAACTACGTTTACGCTTTAAGGGAAGCCGTGGACGAATTGACAAGTGTAGAAGAAGCTTTGGTGGATCGCGTTAATCATCTGACGATAAGTTTGGAGGGCTGCCTGCAAGAAGTAAACCTTCTGCACCAAAGGATAAACCTTCTTGCTTCCCCGCCTTTGGTTCCGGTGATTACACACAGGGCGTGGAATGTGGTACCCGAGGTTATCATTCCAGCAGAATGGCACGCCTTGCACCAAGTATCGCAACCAAGGGTAGTGCAAGGAGTCCCGGTAAGCGCTCCTCCTCAAGATACCGACGAGAATGAAGCTACCTTCTACCTCCCAAGGGAGATAGAAGAATGGCTTTGAGTGAGAACCTGGGAGCCATGGGCTGAAGAATGTTTCTACATCGGGAAGCTATTCCCGAAATTTTCCTAAATAAGTAGAACTTTTATGATAACCTTATGTACCCCTTAGTTAATTAACTATATTTATGTAATCTCTCTATTAGCAATGTTATGATGGTTTTTATGAATTATGGACTCATGGTGGTAATGGATGAAAAAGGGAACGAGAAAAAATGGAACCATGCAGAAGAACAGAACAAACCGACAAAAATCTCCATAACAGAAGGCTCCACACGGGCCGTGCCCAACCAACACGGCCCCGTGCTGAGCCCCCTGCAGGAAATCACCCAGTTCAGGTAACTGGACACGGGCCGTGTTCAGCGAACACGCCCCCGTGTCCATGCTTCTGTTTCAATTCTATAATTTTTGTTACTGGCACTTGACCACGGGGCCGTGCCCGGTCAACACGGGGCCGTGTCCAGAGTGCCAGTAACACAAAAATTTGTTTTTAAACACACTTTTACATATTCTAATCAACCAAAAACTCTATTTTTGGACACATTGAGGACAATGTGTAATTTAAGTATGGGGGGGATGCTAAAACCTTGGAATTTTGCAAAATCCTAAAACAAGCCTTACACAAAACTCTATTGGAACCGCTAAACACCCCAAATTTTTTCAAAAACTTTTTCAATTTTTTTTATTTACTTGTCTTAGTTTAAGTTGGGAATAACAAGTTATAAAAGGGTTATATTTTTACAAACTTACAACCAATAGCGTCGTGATAAAAAGAACTAACATAAGAAAATTATGAAACGGTATAACAAGTCTAGCTAAAATTCGATTATATATGCTTGGTCACATTAAAAACCCATTCCCACAAAAAGTGAGTTTTGAGCCTTTATTGAGCATAAAAATACACATACTTAGATTAAATGCTCATTTTTCGTTTCTTGTGTGAATAGCCGCTCGGTCTTTACAAATCTAGAACTTGCCACGACGATACATTCCCGGTCCTTACCAACTTAAACCCAAGTAAGTAAATGATGGAGGCATTAGGACTAACTATTTTTCTTTCAAAACCATTATTTTTCATTTTTTTTTACCTACCCAAAATCCCCCTAGAAAACCCCTTTGAGCCTAAACCTTTCATTTCATTACCCCCAAAACAATTTTCTACCCACCAAAAACCTTTTTCATTTTTTCACCTTTATTTTAGTGACAAACTCGGTTTTTCATAAACATACCCTTTACGTGACGAAAAAAAAAAAAAAAAAAAAAATGAAAATGATGAAGTCAAAAACAAACATAAGCTACAAAAAGCTTGTTTGGAGAAATACTTCAAAAATAAATGTCACCAAAAATAAGGTATTTTACGAAAACCGACACTTGTTACGATTTTCGCCCTTTTTACTAACCACTAACCAACCACCCACCTTTAAACCCAAGCCTTCACCCCAAAAGACCTCTTGATATTTACAAAGGTAAAAAGTTAAAAAGGAGGAGGATTGATCGCTTGGCAAGCATATGGAAAATGTAAATCCGTGCCGCTCTCGAGCGATTCACTTAAATATACACCTTCGGCCGAGTGATTGAGTGATCTCCCGTGAGGTATGTGAACTTGTATATAAATGGAATTTTAATAAGGCATGCTATGCCAAATTAAGTAGTTTATCTTATGTAAAGTTCAAAATAAACCATGACGAATAAGATTGTAAATAAAATAAAAATAGAACCTATACAAACCTTGGATTCCCGACACTCTAGGACAAGTTAAAAAAACTTCTCTTCTACCTATTCCATTTGGGAGTGTAAGCCACATTAAAAAGAGTTTTGCTTGAGGACAAGCAAAAGTTCAAGTGTGGGGGTATTTGATGTGTGTAAAATGCAACATATAAAACACATCAATTAAGGCATAAAACTAACCCTTTTTAAGTACTAATGTTGGAAAAAGAGTGTTTTTGTCTTCCTTTTGTATTTTCAGGATGAAATGAGCTCAAAATCACAAAAGAAGCAAAAAGACTACTAAATCTACCATAAATACAAGAAAAGGAACAAAAGTGAACTGCCCGGACCCTCAACAGCACCTCCCAAGACAAAGAGAAGAGAAACAGAGCCTGAACACGCCCCGTGTCCAGTGAACACGGGGGCGTGCCCAGGAAGCAGCAGAAAAGACAAACCAGTAGAAGCTTCCATTGCTCA
This sequence comes from Helianthus annuus, assembly GCF_002127325.2. NCBI lineage: Eukaryota > Viridiplantae > Streptophyta > Magnoliopsida > Asterales > Asteraceae > Helianthus > Helianthus annuus. The sequence continues at coordinate 35,426,593 of NC_035446.2, read as the reverse complement.
CCACGGGGCCGTGCCCAGCGGACACGGGGGCGTGTTGAAAGTACAGCAGGCGCATTAATTGTAATTCGCAATTACAATTAATGAAGAGAGAGAATGTCAGACGGGCACGGGGCCGTGTTCAGCGAACACGGGGCCGTGTCCAGCGTTCTGTTCAGCCTATAAATAGAGGAGCTTGGCTTCATTCTTTCTCATCCCTTGGCACACCACCTCTCTCACACTTCATCCACCACCCACCACCACCATAACACCATCATCCACCACCATCATCCATTGTCCATCATAGAGTGTGTGAGTCGTCTCGGGATCCAAGATTGATCGTAAGAGTTCTTGACAATCAAGGCCATGTTTGCCTAAGTCTCTTACATCACTTGGTGAAGACAAGTGTTTAGTATAATACTTTTTATTTTTAATCTTTTGCACTTTTTATTTGGTTTTGTATTAATGACTTTAATAACTAGTTACTTATGTTGAAGGTGATCTTTCCTTATCGTTTGTCCGTGGTGTCTTGGCATTATTTTACTGTCTATATAAAATAAAAGATTTTCACCATTCATATCTCCACGGTCTATATGGAGGTATGTTGGCTACCTGGTCGGGGGTTAAGGGAACGGTTTGGTAAAGGTCTTGCCCTTGTTCAGCGTTTAGAGGTCCTGCTTGGGACCTGGGTCAAATTTAGTAGGATCTCCTTCAATGCCCATAGGTATTGGATGGCGGGGATCCAAACTCTTTGACCCCCTCATAAGCTAACTACTATTAATACTATAACCCGGCTATTTAGGACTGTATCCCTGCTGACTCAGACTACTTAGCCGAGGGTAACGTCACCGCCAAAAGCGGGGCCTACCATAATTTGCATTAATAACTTAATTCATTATCTTTCAATAATCCAACCCTTTAGGATTGTATCCTTGCTGACTCAAACTACTGGGTTGAGGGTAACGTCACCTCCGAAAAAGGGGCCTACTACAATAACTAAGATGATCTCTTAAACAAGTGCAAAAGTGCGAAAATAATCAAAGGTTATACTAATACACTTGTCGGATCCAAGTGATTCATCTTGTCTATCTGTTTTTATTTTATTTTATTTTTCAGCATTTAGTTAGTTTTTATTTTTCTTAGTTTAAAACATTTTTCTAACTTTTTGATTTGATTAGACGTTGAGGATAAACCGGTATTAAAAGCTCTTGTGTCCTTGGACGACCTCGGTATCTTACCAACACTATACTACGTCCACGATGGGTGCACTTGCCCATATGTGTGTTTAGTGTTAGTAAATATCGTGTTTTATAAATTTAAAACTTGGCTAAAAGTGTAAAAAGGGCTTAAAAATATATCTAAATTATATACACACCGACACACATCAGCCACCCTGCCAATTTTCTCCATGATTTCGAACGGTCCGACATAACGCGGATTGAGCTTGCCTCGTTTGCCAAAACGAACTACACCTTTCCACGGTGAGACTTTGACTAGCACCCGATCCCCAACCTGGAACTCGAGTGGCTTTCTTCGCTTATCAGCATAGCTTTTCTGACGGTCACGAGCTGCCGCCATTCGTTGTCGTATCTGAGCAATCTTCTCGGTTGTATCTACTACAAGTTCTGGGCCTGTGATTTGACTGTCGCCAACCTCTGCCCAACAAAGAGGCGATCGGCCGGCACTTCCGTCCATACAATGCCTCGAACGGAGCAGCCTGGATGCTAGTGTGGTAACTGCTGTTATACGAAAACTCCACTAACGGGAGGTGTTTTTCCCAGCCATTAACGAAGTCGAATACACATGCCCTAAGCACGTCTTCAAGGGTTTGGATGGTGCATTCAGATTTCTCATCCGTCTGTGGATGATAAGCGGTGCTAATATCTAAACGTGAGCCAAAAGACTTGTGCATAGCTTGCCACAGTTCAGAAGTAAAACGCGCGTCACGATCAGAAATGATGGAGGTTGGCATTCCGTGCCTTGATACCACTTCCTTTAGGTAGATGTCTGCTAGAGTAGAAAACTTATCCGTTTCTTTGATTGCCAGAAAATGTGCAGACTTGGTCAGTCGATCCACGATCACCCAAATGGTATCGTGTTTGCGTTGAGATCTAGGCAGACCAGTAACGAAATCCATGGAAATTTGTTCCCATTTCCATTTAGGTATCTCTGGTTGTTGAAGTAGGCCTGATGGTTTCTGATATTCAGTCTTGACTCTCGCACAAGTCAAACATTTGCTGACGTAGGTTGCTATGCTGGCTTTCATACCAGGCCACCAATATGTAGACTTTAGGTCGTGGTACATCTTATCCAAACCAGGATGTACTGAATAACGAGACTTATGCACTTCATCCATCACAAGCTCGCGTAAGTCTCCATAAAGTGGAACCCAGATGCGTCAGTTAACATAGTAGGCACCGTTCTCCTTTTGTTCTAGCTGTTGCCTCAATCCTCGTAGGGACTCAAACCTGATGTTTTTTGCTTTCAATGCTTCAACGTGAGCATCGCGAATCTGTGCGGGAAGGTTAGATTGGATGGTAAGCTGTAACGCACGTACACGCTTAGGTATAGTGTCCTTTCGACTGAGGGCGTCGGCCACCACATTGGCCTTGCCCGGATGGTACTTGATAGCGCATTCATAATCGTTCAAGAGCTCGACCCATCGGCGTTGTCCCATGTTTAAATCCTTTTGCTTGAAGATATGCTCGAGACTCCTGTGATCGGTGTAAATGGTGCACTTGGTACCGTACAGGTAATGTCTCCATATCTTAAGTGCGAAAACAACTGCTCCCAATTCCAAGTCGTGCGTAGTGTAGTTCCTTTCGTGAACCTTAAGTTGGCATGATGCGTAGGCAATGATCTTGTCACGTTGCATCAACACGCAACCAAGCCCTTGGATGGAAGCGTCACAATAAACCACAAAATCATCTGTGCCTTTAGGCAATGAGAGGATAGGCGCGCTACAAAGTCTATCTTTTAAATGCTGAAATATGGACTCCTGTGCATCACCCCAATGATAGGTGATACCCTTATGAGTCAGTGAGGTGAGAGGTTGCGCAATCTTTGAGAAATCCTTGATAAATCTTCTGTAATATCCTGCCAAACCCAAGAATTGGCGGATTTCCGTTGGTGTGCGGGGTGCAGGCCAGTTCTTGATTGAGTCAACCTTGGATGGGTCCACATGAATCCCATCCTCGTTTACCACATGGCCTAGAAAATGGACTTCGAGAAGCCAGAAGTCACATTTCGAAAACTTGGCATACAACTGTTCTTTTCGAAGAAGTTCCAGAATAAGCCTTAGGTGTTGCTCGTGTTCCTTCTGACTCTTAGAATAGATCAGGATGTCGTCGATGAAGACTATGACAAACTTATCCAGGTGAGGTTTGCACACTCGGTTCATGAGATCCATGAAGACCGCAGGTGCATTTGTCAATCCGAAAGGCATAACCAGAAACTCGTAGTGGCCGTAACGAGTTCTGAATGCTGTTTTGGAGACGTCCCCCTCTCGGACTCTCAGCTGATGGTATCCCGATCTTAAATCAATCTTAGAGTAATAACTCGACCCTTGCAACTGGTCGAACAAGTCATCAATGCGTGGAAGAGGATAACGATTCTTCACGGTCACCTTGTTGAGTTCGCGGTAGTCAATACACATTCTGAAGGTACCGTCTTTCTTTTTCACGAATAACACTGGAGCTCCCCATGGCGAAGAGCTAAGACGTATGAAACCCTTTTCCAAGAGTTCATGTAGTTGCGTGGACAGTTCTTCAAGTTCTGATGGAGCTAGACGATAAGGTGCTCGAGGTATGGGCACTGCTCCAGGAGCTAGCTCGATTTGAAATTCGACTTGTCGGTGAGGCGGAAGACCAGGTAATTCCTCAGCAAATACCTCAGGAAAGTCACGTACAATAGGTATGTCTTCTATCTTCCTTTCTTCTGAGGATGTATCAGAAACGAGGGCTAGAATAGCAGTGTGGCCCCTTTGCAAACACTTCTGGGCCTTAAGGAAAGAGATGATGCCCACAACAGCACCACTCTTGTCGCCACGAATTACGAGAGGTTCTTTACCAGAACGAGGGATGCGGACAATCTTCTCGTTGTAAAGAATTTCCGCTTGCTGATGAGATAACCAATCCATCCCAATAACAACATCAAAACTACCCAGAACGATAGGAATAAGATCGATAGAGAAGGTCTGACCAGCTAGGACGAGGTTACAGCCCTTAACTATGTGTGTGGCTTCAAGACTTTTACCGTCTTCTAGTTCTACTGTGTGTTTGGTGTTCAGAAGCGTTGGAGTGCGCTTAAGCATTTGGCTAACTTTTAAGGACACATAACTAGTATCGACACCCGAATCAAATAAAACAGTAACAAAGAAGTCGTCCAGAAGAAACTTACCCATCACAACGTTGGGATCGTTCCTTGCATCACCCTTCCTAATCACGAAGGCACGACCTCGGGCGCCATTGCTGTTATTGTTACCCCCATTGCTGCCTCCGTTGTTGCCTCCATTGTTGCTTCCATTGTTGTTCCCGTTTCCTTGGTTGTTTTTGTTTTGATTCTGGTTCAGTTGGGGGCAGTTCCTCTTAAAGTGACCTTCAGCGCCACACTGAAAGCATCCTTTGTTGCCCTACTGTTGCTGCTGCTGGTGGTTCTGTGGAGCTTGTTGTTGTTGTTGGCGATTTTGATTCGCAAGATGTAGGCTCCTGCAATCCTTGTCTTCATGACCCAACTTGTTACATCTTAGACAACGACTCTTGTGGCACTGCCCGCTATAATGCTTGTTGCACTTGGGGTGGTTCCTTCGGTATCCACCCTCTCCTTGACTACCAGAAGATTGCTGACCAAGACTCTGGTGGTCATCAATCTTTCGTTACTGAGACTGAACTGAAGTAGAACCCTTGCCCGAATTTCCATCCCACTTGCGCTTGTTATCACTGGGAGCATCAGTAGTGGTAGCGCTAATACGCTTGGGCAGCCTGTTCTGCTCAACTGCCTGATCAGTGAGACGATGAGCCAACCGAATGACTTGCTGAATGGTGCCAAGATTAGCTGAGGTCATGTGGCTTTGAATTTCTGGCACCAAACCCTTAAGGTACATCTCGATACGCTTGATAGGAGGATCCGCCATAGTGGGACACAAGATAGCTAGTTCGTTCGACCTCTTTGTGTAAGCTTCGATCTCAGACCCCGTCATCTTCAAATTGAAAAATTCCACCTCTAGCTTGTGGATGTCGTCACGACTGCAGTACTCTTCTTTAATCAATTCTTTGAAGTCATTCCATGGGGTGGCATTAGCAACCGCCAGCCCTAGCAGTTGAACCTGTGCTTTCCACCAGGTTAATGCAGCACCTTCGAGTGTTCCAGTAGCAAATTTCACCCTACGATCTTCAGGGCATTCACACATCTCAAAAACAGACTCAAGCTTCTCGAACCAGTGGAGAAGACCTACAGCTCCTTCTGTGCCACTGAAAGTACTAGGTCGGCAGTCCATGAATGTTTTGAACGCACATGCGGGAGGCTGAGCATGTTGACTTGTGGCGCGAGAACAAAAGACAAGGTTAAGCACAAGGTTAAACATCCTAGGATGGGTCGAAATAGCGGGTTATACCTCCTGCTGGAGCTGCTGCGAGTGCCTCAGCAACTCGTTCATCGATCAAAGCCGTCAACTGGGCTTGAGTTAGGTTGATACGTCCTCCGCGTCCGTTTATGATCTTCACAACGAAGCAACGTAAGTGAGAAAGTGTCGCGAAAGTGCGTAAGTGTGGGACGATAGAAGAGAGTAAGCACACAAAGTTCAATTAGCAATTACCACGTTAACTAATGCACAGTGTGAACTATCTAACCGACAATATAACATAAATCGTACCACCTATTGTGTCGAGTCTTGCACGTGGAGTGAAGCGTCGTTGTGGATCGTTGAGCACGATACAGGTTATAGTCTGGTTTTGTCAAAAAGCTTTTCTCTTTTTAAAACTAAGTTCACTATAACCAATGGCTTTGATACCAATCTATCACACCCCCAAAATCCACACGCGGAGTATCACCGCATGGAGGCGTGACATGACCAGGATCGAGCCACCAATCATATTGAACAACACAATTACGTAAATAAAACCAACCACAATACGATTGGTGACCTAAAGAAGGTAACCGATTTTAAGTTAATTGCGGAAGCATAAAACGTAAGTCCAAAACATAAGTTCCCTAGTTCGTAAGTTTAAAGTTCAAAACGTAAGTTTAATAGGTTCACAAGGATTAAATATTAAGCACGGGACATAACAATCCATATCCCACAACGACCTCCTCCTCGTGCAGGCTCCATAAGCATCTAGCGACATGTAAGGCATGTAACAACGAGTCAACAACAAAGTTGAGTGAGTTCACGGTTGGTTGTTTTAGTTTTAAGTTATTTCCAAAAACATGGTTTGTCTTTTGTTGGCGCAATTGCCGTGGGGGTTACCCCATAGTTGAAAGCATGATTAACTAGTTCCTTCTTTATTACCCAAACCATTTCCATGATCAGTGGGGGCTTCCCCTTGTGAACTACTAGACCATACCATATCGACCACTAACGAAAATAAGTTGTGCCCTACATCAGTGTCTATCATCACTGACAGTTTGCCATAGTCCATTAGTACACGCCCGTCCGACTGGCACGGTGTGAGGTTTGTTAAACCTAATAGCGCTATTAACTAATGACCCGCTCGCCATTGGCCTCGGCGATTAAGTCGATATAAGAAGAGGGACTTAATGATAGAGTTTTTGTCTAGTAAGTTTTAAGGTTGTTGTCCTACCCAAGGAGGACGAACGAACTTATTCTACCCAAGGAGAATACACAGGATTAATATTGGCATCCTACCTATGGAGGATGGCCGTACATATCCTACCCAAGGAGGATATGTAGATTTTGTTTTAATTCTTTAACCCATTCCCAAACCACCGGGAATCCCATGCCTTGTAGAAAGTGTGAACTCACCTCAATTTGCTCGGTTAGATTAATTACTGAAATAAATCAGGAAATCAAGCACGTCCTAATAAGGTACAGATAACAATCAGTTTCTCATGCATAACACGTATCATACGTACGGTTTATCTACTCATTACTTCTATCACATACCACATAGTTCAAATGTCAAGTTATATTGTTAAGTTACATTATTTTACCCTAAAATAATATAACTATCTCACAAATAAACAAGTATCCACACAAGTGTTCTAATATAAGATATATATATTTTATATATATATATATATATATATATATATATATATATATATATATATATATATATATTTACCCATTTTTATTTACAAAAACCAACCTCCGACACTTTGTGTTTTATTACAAAAATTATGGCGAAGTTTATATTCGAAACACAAGTTATAAAATATACTTGTAACGCTTGTTTAGAAAAATATTTTCTAAGTGTTGGAATTTTTAGAAAATTTCGCCAGAGTTTCCTTTGTAAATGGAGGTGTCCATTCTTACTAGCATATCATTTTCTTTTCAAAAATTCATTCAAACAATTCTCAATCAACAATATACAACCTCTACCAACCAAACTTGTCAAAAACAAGCATAAACAATAAACTCTTGAACTTGAAAATTTATAAAAATATGTAGTAACTTACTAGCATACTTAGTAAGTCTTGTTACCTTTTAAAATGTGATTAGTTCTTTAAAAACTTTATTTTTAAAGAGTTTAAGTGTTTACAACTTCCACCATATTTTCTATAAAATATTTCTACATGAAAGTTTCTAGTTACACAAGTGTTTCTACACTTGTTTATCCACAAAAAATGTGATTACTTTACGTAAGATCCAAGTTTTAATGAAACTTATATTTTTCACTTGGTTCTTTTGAAAAACCACTCATGGGTCTTTAGATCTACATGATTATCACCTACTTTGATCTTTATTTTTCAAGAAACCATTCATTCATTCAAGTTCATGGTTTATGTGTGGATGATTCCATCATCCTACAACACTCTTACTTTCTCATCTTGCTAGATCATGTTTTTAATCATGATCTAGCAAGACTTCATGATGATTCACATTATTTCTATCAACAAACAATGATCAACATACATATCAACTTATATTTATCATGATATCTTCATCTAGCAAGTTTATGTTCATGTCTTCTTCATAAGATTCATTAGTGTTCTTAATATTTTTGATCATGATACTTCACTAACCACTTAAATAACATGAACAATGAACGGGTCTAAGTTCTTACCACTAGTTCAAGACTAGGGAAGTTCAAGTGAAGAAATGTGGTGGATAAAAGAAGATGAGAGTGGTCCTTCAACTTCCGAACACACCGAGTTTCGTTGTATGCCTTCTAACACCTATGTATGCTCTTAGAATGCTTGAAATTGAACAAGTGCAGGTGGTGGTGGTGCTCTTAGGGTCGGCCGAGATCAAGAAGAGAGGGAGAGGGAGTGATGGTGTTGATGAGTGAATGATGAAATGAGATTGAAGGACTTGTGGATTATATAAGTAAACTCCCAACACTCCTTTGTCCATTAGATCAAATGCTCACATAAGTACATACAAATCTATTAATTAAATCAAGAAAATCAAGTGGGTGTGGCCCACTTCTCAACCGGTTTGGGGGGGGGGGGGGGTTGGTTTAGTTGGGTGGTGATGGATGGTTAGGGAATTTAGTTAGTTTCCAAGTACTTAGTGATTTATAGGTGTTAAGTAATATATAGTGTGTTAGGGTGTTCGGGGACCCTAATTAGCTTAGAAAAATAAAAACAATGCTTCTAGCATTATTTTGGTGTTCCGGGTAATGCCCGGTTATTCGGTTTGATACTGTTCCGTTAAAGTGCTAAGTTATGTCGTAAAGTGTCTTTTATATTTCTTTTTGTAACACTTTTAATTCCTAACACCCAGGAAAGCATACGGGACTATTTAGTAACTTTTCTGCACAAGACTAGTATGTTAACAAGCACATGTAAGTGTAACACAGTAATCAGAAAGCAGTTAAGTGATTCAGCACAGACATCAAGCACTTTAATTATCATTAATAAATCGTACGGATACATGTAATTTGGAGGGATGTCACAGGATATATTCAGAACGTAAGATATGCGCGAAAATGCAAACTTATGCACTTTTTGACGCCTTTAGTCCCTATTGATCAAGAAAGTTTATTTTTGCGCACCAAAAACCTCAAAGCCTATTTCTAAGCTACGTAAAGGATATTTAGGGCATATTTAACTTATGATCAAGTTCCGGAATGTGCGATACTATGTGAATCAGTAGACTTTCGCAGTTTGACGCAATAGTCCCTGAGTGTGAATAAACTTGTTTTTGACACACCAAAGCTTTCAAAACTTATTTCTAAGTTATATAAAAGTTATTTAAGCTATGTTAAGCCTATATCACTGTTCTGGGGTGTTTGCCGCATTAAACTGATTACGTTTACGCATCTGTTCGCGTTTAACTTTCCAGAAAGTGATTTAAAGCTTGAAAATGAACTAGAATCAAAATGTGAAATAGTAAAACCAAAATAAATAAATTTTTGAGACCAAAACACATTGTTTATTTGATAAAAGATAGTGTCCTATATTTTGTGACTTTACCGAGCACAAGTGTCACAGTCTCCCCTACTTCAGGAAATTTCGTCTCGAAATTTTCGAAGGAGACCGTAGAGTGGAATTGAAACAACTAATGGATAAGCAGATTGCTAGATCCCAAAGATGCGGAGCATCATTTGGAAGGGAATTCAAAATGTGATTTGGGATATTCAAAGTATCTCATGGTATCCAACCCTTTGAAACTTGTGATAGTCGATTAGTGTTCAAAAATCATTTAAGTATGGCACTATGTTATACTAAGCTCCTAGTGTAATTCCTAGCAAACAAAGGGGTGTACATTCAAGCCCTACACGTACACGGTTTCTAACGTCCCACGAGGTACATCCAATGCACCATGAGCATCTCATGCATTGGAGACGGGTCAACATACCTATGGCATCAAGATCGTCACCTTTAACACCATAGTATACTCCCGGTCGGCTCGATTTGACTTAATGAATTTACTCGTTGTCTTCCATCGGAAATAACCACACAAATAACACTAAAACACATAATCACATAATGGTCCAAGATAACATAAAATCACCAAATGATCTCAGCAACGTTCTGAAGAATAACACAATAAGAACACTTATATATAGGAAGTACCATCGGCGTATCCACCATGTTCTTATCGCATCATACTTCTCCTGTTACCTCAATCAGTCTAGATTTTATGCCACCATACTTAACAAGGCTTACTATAATTCTCATGCGTCGAAACTCATAATTAAGTGTGCACCCATAATTAATTGTTTTCTCACATGGTCCACATAGCTCCTCTTGTTAAGCAAGGGTAAACAAATAATAAGGTCGAACTATCATCTAAATCAAATAAACATCACTATAACATAATATCTGTCAAATCGAACCGTATTCTATACCAGCAATGATAACACTACTTATTTTGCATACAACAAATTTAGTAGTAGGTATTTTATTCTAGTACAAATATTTATATATGTTTCATACTTAACCAAACAGGTAAGATGCAACATATACAAATCATACATTGTCATCATAATAGAAGCATATCGAGGAAAATATTTTCAAATCATGCGCTAGGTATGCTAAGTTAATACACTAGTTAAAATGCATTTGAAAATTAGGGTACTAAGTATGTTAAATCAACATACGAAATAAATTGTATTTATAATCATGTATTATACATATTAGATAAAGAAATCATGCATGTAATGTTATGATCATAAAACAATATTAATTTATTCATAGTATTCGTATCGATCGTGTCACCACGTTCGTACGAAGTCACCGGAGTGCAATTTATATTATGCTAATATTATAAGATATAGTTCCTAAAGAACTAAATCCTCAAAATCAGCAGGAAATTTGAAACCACACATAGTGTAATTACATTAGAGTTTGAAATTTGGAAAATTAATATCATGGATAAAGATAAACTTCTTGAAATTTACATTGTTTTCCAAATTTAACAGAAAATATAGAGGTTCTAATGATCATAAGGGCTTGATCATTAGCTTGAGCCTTATTGACGTTGAACACTCGTCCACTAGCATTGGCAAGCTTGGGGCAGTTTCGCTTGAAATGATTTAAATCACCACAATTGAAACATGCTCTTGGGCGAGTCTGAGTAGGGGTTGCTCGAATCTGGACACGGCAGGTTGCAGCTAGATGTCCAAATAAACCACAGATTGTACACTGGCGACAAGGAGAATTTGTTACATGATGATAATCATAATGGTTGCACCGAGGTTGCTTTCCATGATAAACTCCTCTAAAGGGTACTGAATTTAGTGGAATAGGTTTAGGAATTGCAAAACTCTTTAAAGTCTTGCGCTTCCTAGAATTTTTAGAAGATTAGGCCTTTGTTCTTTTTGAATTCTCATTAAAAGTTTTGACGTTTCATTTCTTGTACTTAGAAAATTTAGCGTTAATTTTGATTTAGTCAAATCTTGTTTATAAGTCTCGTTTTTTTGTATTTAGATTATACCGTGTTGTGGATTTTGTTTTGAAATAAGAATTGTTTGAGAAATTGATTTTTGTAATATTTTTGGATGAGAGAATACAAACCAAGTTAATGCTTCGTATTATAAAATACTTTACCTATTAAAAAAAATTATTGTTTTTAAAACAAAAACGTTTTGAATAAAAAATTTTTAAAACAAAAAACTTTGTGTTGAAATTTTGAAAATTCTCATCCAAATGGTAAAAATTTGAAATTTTAAAAGACAAAGGTAGTATTTTGAAAATAAAATAAGATCTCGTGGAGTCGTGAAATGAAATGAGATTCATTTCAACTATATAGAATCAAACATATCACCGAAGGTAATATGATGAAATGGTATTGGGAAAGAAAGTATACTTCGATTGTCGCGAAGAGCAAACACATTACCGAGGGTAACATGAATGAGTAGGGTTACAAAGGTCGTTTAAAAATCATTCGATAGGGTCAAGATGGCTAGGTTTTTATAATGCTTCACGAAGACATGCTTTAGCCAATAAGTGGATACTCACCCTAAGAGTTCCCAGGTAAGAGTGACTGGTCCGAAAATGCGGATTTGTAAGAACACTCTAGCCTTAGACAGAAAACTCGGGGTACAGGCATCCACCCTTCCATATTGCATGTGTTCACATAATTAAAACCCAAGATTTCGATGAAAAACGTTTGAGAAAACATTTGAGAAACCTTTTGATACAAATCGTTTGAGATAAAACATGTTGTAAAATATTTTGACAAAAACGTTTAAGAAAAACATTTTGAAAGATATTTTAATGAAAACGGTTTTTGAAAAACAATTTGAGGAATACCCCAAGGCATAAAGCCTAAGGTTCAGGATAAATCATCTAAGGTTAGATGATTCGTAAATCATAGAGTAGTCGTGGCACGAATAAGGATGAGGATTAGGAAAGAAGTCCTAAGTCTACTCATGTTTGGGTCCTAGGAAGGTTATAGACTAGGTTCAAGGCATGCTAATAACCTAATTCCCTATAACCAGTGCTCTGATGCCAATCTGTAACACCCCAATCGCGTAATATAACAACACGCGGCAGAAATATCGGGGAGTCACGTTACAAATTGCTCACAACTACTGGTACTAAATTGTTTCAATATCATTAACATCGTTTTACAAACAAAGAATACATGTAATTGTTCTTTTGTTTTAGAAGTCTAAGGCCCGTATGCAGTCCTATGCGTTGCATGCTTGAACAGTTGAAAACCTGAAACATATGCGAAAACAGTCAGCATAAAAATGCCGGCGAATACATAGGTTTTATTAGCCAAATAAATGGCAAAACATTTGGTATTTATCTTAATTGTGAAAACTCGTGACAAAATAGGTTTGTATATGGCAATATGATATTTACTAAGTCATTTTATGCCTTACATTGAAATCTCAATTAAACCATCGTAAAAACTTGTTAATATGTTATTAGGAATCCAATCAAGGATTAATAATAACTGTTTTGAAATAAATCAAAACTTATATAAGTATTATATAAATCAAATCAGAGAGTCATGATAATACTTCAGATATCTTTCTAAGAATCTAACATATAAAACTATGGGAGATTCTACAAAGATTTTGATAATCAAACATTGAAACAATTGTACACAAAATCCTAAAGTGATCCAGATAACGCTACAAGAATAATAAAATAAGAACACTTATATATAGGAAGTACCAGCGGCGTATACACCATGTTCTTATTTTATTACACCCGTTTCGTTATCTAAATCACAACTACCACATAAACACATAATCGTCAACTTGTTCCACCTCGTAAACGCGCATTAAAGTACACAATGAATCCAAACAGGGACTCCAATATCTTTACTATAAACATCCCACATATGTCTAACTATGAAGATAGATAGATAGATACTACAGGGATCGGGTTCTCGTAACCTCGTCTAACCTAACACGCATTAAAGTACACAATGAATCCAAACAGGGACTCCAATATCAGTACTCTAAACATCCTACAAGAATCAACCTATGAAGATAGATAGAAACAATCCTAAATCCTAAGGATTTTGGGTTCTTTCACATTGAATCGAAACAATCCTAAATCCTAATGGTGATTCGGGATAACGCCACGAAAGGTAATACAATAAGCACACTTATATATAGGAAGTACCAGCGGCGTATCCATCATGTGCTTATGGTATTATCTAGTTTTGTTATCTAAATCACCAACAAACTACACAAGAAAACCAACCATCGAGTTGTAAAGTACTTCTTAAAAACCTTACTATGAAGATAGGAAGATCTAACACTGTACTTCAAATATCCTATATGAATCTAGCTATGAAGATAGGTAGATCACTTAAGGATAAAACATTACATTTGCATAATCGGAATAATACACATAAAAGCACTTAGTGAACACACATATGCCATACATTTTGAAAACAGGTCGATTACACATATGAATCACCCCAAAACATTTGAAAACGGTAAAAGAGAAGAACTATGTACTCGCCTGGGGTTGCGTATAGTCCCGGTTCAAAGGTTATAACAAAGCTCAAAAGACCAAGAGTTCAAGTGTTGAAGCGGCTCATAGGGTAACAGATACTATGTTAGCGAATTGACACCTAAATCGGAAGATTGGATAGAATGAGATCTAGTAAACCAAACGAGCATTGGAACTCATGTGATATGGTTTAACAAAAGCCTACATTCTAAATCGGAACCTATCCTAAGTGCTTACGACCCTTTACGCCCCGTTAAGGTAGCTTACGCCACTTTAACGCGTCGTTCGCGCAAAAGCATGTTCGAGATGCCTAACTAGTCCTATGACAAGTATTATATGCCTTAACATATCTAATTATGTTATATAATCAGTTTAGATGTCAAAACATGTGTTACATATGCTTAAAATGAATTTATGCGTAAAAAGGGCATTTTGGTCATTTACCTAAGGCATATAAACTACCTATCATACAACTACTTAAACGAAGTGACCATAAGGTATAACCTCGGAAGGTTATTCCCTATATAACTATGGTCACAAAATATGTTTGGTCGAATCCTACTGATTGACCAAACGGGTCGGGTTCGAAAGTCTAAGCGGTTGTTTAGACCGCTTATCTTACGACCATATATAAGCACTAATCTAAATGTGACGAGTTAAACATGTTAAAACATGTTTAACGAAGTTTGAAAACAAGTTTGATATCAAGACAAAGGGTCTTGATACCCAAGAATAGTTTGGTTGCAAAATACGCAAGAATACGCATTTTGACCGAAACTATAACTCGTCACTACGCCTAAATAACGTGGTAATCAGTAGGTATAGTCACAAGAGACTATAACCATCATGATTATGCTCACGTTACGAAGTTCAAACGAACTTTGTGTTGACCATAGACTGGTCAAAACAGAAAGTCAAACACTATTTGACTTTTACGCTTAAAAACGCATAAAAGAACGAAAGAATACTTACAACGGGTCCAAGAAATGGAGCTTTGATCTAATTATTCTCAGGTTTGAAGTGTATAACTTCAACTTAGAGAACAAAATCAGATCAAAGGTGAGTTTGCAAATGTCACACGCCAACCGATGGCGAAATCATCGGGGCATGGCACTAAGCGAAACAGATTGTCTAGAAGTTTCCATAACAATTATCATTGCTATTTAATTTAAAATAACATGTCCCATACCATGTCTCAAACAGTAAACAAGTTATTACAGACAAAAATCTAGGCAAATAATTCTGTTCCAACAACTCAGATTTAAATATAGCAATTGTTTATCTACTTCTAGAGACCCTTGATTTAATTTGTACAGACAACTATTTATTGGACTCTAGAGCCTTATTCTAGCCTCGCTTTCCTAGCAGATAAGCGTCCTAAACACCTATCACATACGTTAAAATAAAGTCAATACACATGGTGTAAAGGCGAGTATACAAGTTTGATAATAGCATATAAGGTTCGAAATAGTTTACGCATAACCCGCACGTACACAGCGGAAAACGAATCATGTTAGTTATCGACATGAACCTATCGATACCAATGACTGCGGGTTGACTGCCCGAAGCAGTTCGTAATACATAATCACCACTGTAATCCATGCAAATAATTGTCCTTAACAACCCCCGTATGAGCGAGTGCACTTATTAAGTCACGTATAACATAACAAACAAGCATTTATTAAGTCACGTATAACATGCGATAACGGTTAGCGTTTAAATGTATTGCGTAGTGTGTTTGATTGTGATTTAGAATAAGTAACATATGTAACACCCAAAAGTGCTAAAGCAAAATGGGATCTAGTATACTCACAGCGGATGATGGATTGAAGGGAGCGCTTGAGAGTAGGGTTAGCCTGAATAGTTCGGTAGCACAACGATAAGTAACGCGTAAAACGGAAACAAGTTCTGATGGATCAGACAGCTGGTCGATCGGACAGTAGTCCGATCGAACGGCTGACCGTGCGGTTAACAGTCCGTTCGGACAGCTGTCCGGTCGGACGGTAGTCCGATCGGATGGCAGTTCGAGCGGATTGTTTCTTCCTTTGAGTAAGATGTGTTTGTGTATGATGGTTTGACTTTTGAAGTTTTTGTTGCAGTATTTGAAAACATTGAAGTATCTTTACCTTTCAGGTCGGTCGATCGGACAGTCGTTCGAGTGGCCGGAAACCCGATCGGCTAGTACTCCAGCGAAGAACATGTTTTCAGCAAGATGTCACTCGATCGGACAGTAGTTCGATCGGGTGGCATTCCTAGTGCATTGAACATGTCGAAAAATCGATTAAGTGTTGAAGTCAAGTATCTCATGATCCGAAGAGTAATCAAATCGGACGGTAGTCCGATCGGATAGCAGTTCGTTTCAATACTCATCCTTCAAATAAGTTGATTAAGTGTGGGACCCATGTGCTAGCCGTTCGGCAGACCAATCGTTCGGCTGATTGTTCGTTCGGCTGGCTGTCCGTTCGGACAGCAGTCCGATCGGACAGCACCTTGTCCTGGTCGGCCTGTTCGCTTCGCAGTTGGTTGTTTTGATTGTTTGTCATTTTATCGAGTTATTTTGATAACGAGTCAAACAGCGGAAACCTCGTCATTACTTGGTTCTCCTGATCGGACAGGAATCACCCAAATCCAGTTGGTGAACGGTTCGGGACGGTGTTTAACGTTTAACCCGAAATCGGTGAACCTCGTGGATGCTCCGTTTCTATCGGTTTTGAAGGCATTGAGTGTAAAAGATTTGAAAGAAAGCTGGAAAACCATCTTTCAATCCCTTTCACCGTGAATATGTTTAGATCTGTGAAGGATCTTTGTTTGTTTATGTGGAAATCGGTTAGATCCAAGTTATTCTTGGTGGATGGGGGCCAAAACATGAAGTTCTTCAAGAACACATGATGACGTCATCCTAAAATACCTTGAATCTTGATGATTTCACGGTTAAAAGTTAAGATTTAAAAGATAGAAAGGTGTAGGAGTGCGTGTAGATCAAGAAAGTACAAGATTTAGGACGAGATCTTACCGGAATCGTGGGAAATCTGAAGAAAAGTGAGGAACACGAGCTGGTCGGACGTCACTTGCCAAAAGTTGTAAGTTGGAGAGTAACAAGGGGTATTTATAGGATGCCAAAAGAGGAAATGGCTAGCCGATCGGCCAAGCAGCTCGATTGGACAGCCTGTCCGATCGGACGGCAGTCCAATCGGCCGGCTGGTCGATCGGCTGGTAGCCTGATCGATCAGTTGCCTGATTCGAGTGTTCGGTGCGATGATTTTTGGTATTTCGATTTCGATTGCGAGTGATGCAGATGCGATAGAGTTTCCTATTCAAATTACTTTTTAATCCCAACTATTCATATCGCACGCTGACTCTTCTCCACTAATTATCATAGTTCGATTTTGATTGAGTTCGTTTGCGTTTCGATTGCGTTTCGATTGATTACCACACATAACATAAATAAACATGCACAAGTGAAGACACAAGGCACACACACACGTATAACAATCACCAAAATGCGAATTTCGAGTTCGAGCGCGATTGCGATAAGCGATAACATATGCGATAAATAGCGATAACTATAGCGAATAAACTTCGATTATTTGCAGATACTCCACATAATACAACTAACGTATAACATAAATAGACTATCTATAGTCAAGGAAGTCAAAACAGGACTAGAGCAAGGAGCGATAGATCGCAATTAGCGATCCTTTCTTCCTTTGACTTCAATATTGACTTTAACTTTCAAAACACGGGGTGTTACAGCCTCCCCTTGTTTAGGGAATTTCATCCCGAAATTAGGCTGAAAGATGAACAACACCGTGAATCACTTTGGAGAACTTTTTCTCTCTAGACTTTCACTTTCTAGAGCTAGCTCCTCCAAACAACTGTGGGTACTTCGCCTTCATGTCGCTTTCGAGTTCCCAAGTGAACTTTGTGCCTTGTTTGCCTTCCCATCGGACTTTCAAAATAGGAATGCGCGAGCGTCTGAGCTGCTTGGTTTGGCGGTCCATGATTTCGACAGGTTTTTCAACGAAGTGTAGTGTTTCGTTTATTTGGAGGTCATCGAGGGGTACAATTAAATCATGCTCAGCCAGGCACTTTCGGAGGTTTGACACATGGAAATTCGGGTGGACGTTACTAAGTTCCTCCGGTAGTTCGAGTCTGTAGGCGACTTTTCCGATCTTTTCCAGAATCTTAAAAGGTCCAACATATCGAGGCGCTAGTTTCCCTTTCTTGCCGAATCTGACTACACCCTTCCAAGGTGATACCTTTAGGAGCATGTAGTCACCAACGTCAAATTCAAGGGGCTTGCGTCGTCTATTGGCATAACTTTTCTGTCTACTTCGAGCTTTCAACAAGTTGTATCGAATTTGGAGGACGTTGTCAGTCGTTTCCTGTAGTAACTCGGGACCGGTTAATTGCGAGTGACCGATCTCGTGCCATACAATAGGCGATCGACATCTCCTTCCGTATAAAGCCTAGAATGGTGCCATTTGTATACTGGTATGATAACTGTTGTTATACGAGAACTCGACTAGCGGAAGGTATTTATCCCAATTACCACCGAAATCTATAACACACGAACGAAGCATGTCTTCAAGAGTACGGATCATTCTTTCAGTCTGTCCGTCGGTTTGAGGATGGAATGCGGTACTTAAGTTAAGCGTCGTACCGAGAGCCGCTTGAAACGTTTCCCACAATCGCGAGGTAAACCGAGCATCACGGTCAGAGATGATGTCGCGAGGCGTACCATGATTACAGATGATCTCGTCGGTGTAGATTCGGGCTAATCGTTCTACCTTGTAGTCTTCCCGTATTGGAAAAAAGTGAGCTGTTTTGGTCAATCGATCAACCACAACCCAAATGTTGTGGTGACCTGATGACGTGTGCGGAAGCTTCGTTATGAAGTCCATAGCTATACTCTCCCACTTCCATATAGGTATCGGCGGTTGTTCGAGTAAGCCAGAGGGTCTTTGATGTTCAGCTTTGACTCTAGAACAAGTCAGGCATTTCCCAACGTAGAGAGCAATATCCTTCTTCATGCCCGGCCACCAGTACTTATAGCGAAGATCCTGGTACATTTTGTCGGCACCGGGATGAATTGAATATCGGGATTTGTGGGCTTCGTCCATCAAAATCTTTCGCAATTCGGTCCGCTTAGGGATCCAAATTTGGTCCAGACCATTCGATTTGCTTACAAGCTGAGCTCCATCGTGATAGATTCTTTCCTTCTTCAGAGTGCGTTCATTGAAACAAGCGTGCTGAGCTTCGCGGATGAGGGTTTCAAGATCGTGTTGGGCTTGGGTATTGCGGATGCTGAGCAAATAACTCCGTCTGCTGAGAGCGTGGGCAACAACATTGGCCTTGCCTGGGTGATAACGAATCTCACAGTCGTAGTCGTTGAGAAGTTCTACCCATCGGCGTTGACGCATATTAAGTTCTTTCTGATTAAAGATGTGTTGTAAACTCCTGTGATCGGTGAAGATCGTACACTTGGTACCATACAGTAGTGTCGCCATATCTTTAACGCAAAAACAACCGCGCCTAGCTCAAGATCATGGGTTGTATAGTTCTTCTCGTGGATTTTGAGCTGACGAGATGCGTAAGCTATAACCTTGTCCCGCTGCATAAGAACACAACCAAGACCAAGGTTGGAAGCATCACAATAGACAATGAAGTCGTTGTTCCCATCGGGAAATGTGAGAACAGGAGCATTGCAAAGCATGTATTTGAGGGTTTGGAAAGCAGACTCTTGTTCGGTTCCCCAAACAGAAGGCTTGTCTTTATGCGTAAGAGCGGTAAGCGGCACAACGATTTTAGAGAATCCTTCGATAAATCGTCGATAATAGCCCGCTAATCCGAGAAAAGAACGAACTTCAGACGGGTTCTTAGGCGTAACCCAACTTTAACTGCGTCAATCTTCGCGGGATCGACATGAATACCTTGACTATTAACGATCTGACCCAGAAACTGAACCTCCTCTAACCAGAATTCGCACTTGGAGAACTTGGCATAGGGTTGATTCCCCTGGAGTAGCTCGAGAACCAAACGTAGATGTTGAGCGTGTTCGGCTTTCGACTTGGAATAGATCAAGACATCGCCGATGAACACGATGACGAAACGGTCTAGAAATGGCTTACACACGCGATTCATCAGATCCATGAAAACCGCGGGTGCGTTGGTTAAATCAAAAGGCATCACTGCGAACTCATAGTGGCCGTAGCGAGTGGGAAAAGCGGTTTTGGGTATATCTTCTTCCTGAATGCATAGTTGATGAAAGCCTGAGCGTAAATAGATCTTCGAGAAACACGTAGTACCTTGCAGTTGATCAAACAAATCATCGATACGAGGCAGGGGAAAGCGGTTCTTGACGGTTACTTATTCAACTCCCGATAGTCGATGCACATCCTGAAGGACTCATCCTTCTTTTTAACGAAGAGGACTGGCGCGCCCCAAGGAGAGGTGCTCGGGCGAATGAAACCATTCTCAAGTAATTCCTGGAGTCGGTTCGAGAGTTCACGCATTTTGGACGGCGCGAGTCGATAAGGAGCTTTGGCAACAGGGTTGGCTCCAGGGATGAGGTCGATACGAAAGTCGATATCATGACTTGGCGGAAGTCCAGGAAGATCATCAGGGAACACCTGGGGAAATTCACAGACTATAGGAACGTCTTTAACTTCGGTCTTCCTTTTCTTTTCCTCCTTCACTACTATAATGTTAGCCAAGAAAGCTCTATATTCCTTGCGGAGATACTTGCTAGCTTGAACACACGACATGAGCTTGAGACCTTTCGAAGCAGTTTCACCATACACACATAACAAATCACCATTCGCGATCGAGAATCGAATCATTTATCGAAGCACAAAACTTCAGCATGGTGTTCACGAAGAAAGTACATGCCTACTATGACGTCAAAACTTCCGAGTTGCATCGGAATAAGGTCGATTGAGAAGATGTGATTGTTGAGCTCAAGAGTACAATCATGAAGAACAGAATTAACGGCGACAGTTCTTCCAGTGGCGACATCTACATCGAACGTTGAGGAGAGTTGGGAACGCTTACGACTAAGGAGCTTCTCGAATTCGAACGACACAAAGCAATTATTGGCTCTAGTATCAAACAAACATGAAGCATAAATACCATTCACAAGGAACGTACCATTGACCACGTTGTTGTCAGCCTGGGCTTGGCGCACGTTGATGTTGAAAGTTCTAGCGCGTGCGGCTTGTTGTTGCTATTGCGGCTACTGCTGTTGGTGTTGTTGCTGCTGCTGGGGCTCTTGTTTCACCACCCTATTCGGGCACATGTTTGCAAAGTGGTTGGGATCATCACATGCGAAGCTGACTCGGGCATTGACCGCGAGTGTCTGAGGCGCGTGTTGCCCTTGCGGGGCTGGGAGTAGAGCTTGAGGGGCAGTGGCTTGAACTGGGGCTTGACGAGGAGCAGTACGGCAATTAGTAGTAAAATGATCGTACATATTGCAGTGAGCGCGGAAACGACAGGCAAGACCCACCGGATGGTGATATGAGCGTGTTGGGCAAACCGGGTGGGGGCATGTGTATGCATGCTTTGCTGGCGGTGCATATGTAACTGGTGCTGGTCGATGATGAGACTGCTGCTGAGCCGGTACGGCTTGCAGAGGAGCAGCAGTGGTAGTGACGGCACAGTTCTTGTTGCTGGAGCTGCTGTTGTTGTTCTTCTTCTTGTGACGTGATGACTTTGACGGTTGAGCGGTAGCGGTTTTAGCAGTTGGTGCAGTGGTAGCTTGATGCAGAGACTTGGAGGGCTTATCCCAAAAACCAGCTTTTACTCGCTTGTCGTTGATTTCAGCGGCAAGCAAGTAAGTCTCTTCAATCGATGAGGTTTTCGTGGCGTGAACAAAATCCGCAACACAGTCGGGTAAAGCTCGGATGTACTTCTTGATTGCCATGTCATACGTCTTGACGTGATCGGGGCAGATAATGCTGAGCTGCTTAAAGCGAGCAGTCGTGGCAGCGTTATCTCCATCCTTCTGCTTAATGTTCCAAAACTCGTCCTCCAGCTTTTGGCGTTCATGGGGAGGGAAGAATTCGTCCATAATGATGGCTTTCAACTCTTCCCAAGTCAGCTCATAAGCTGCATCATTCCCGCGTTTGTTTCTCTAGGTCGTCCACCAGTTTAAAGCGCAGGACTGGAAGACTCCGGTAGCATTGAGGGTACGGAGATTATCAGGACATCTGCTTTGGCGCAGAGTGACTTTGATGGAATCGAACCATTGGGACATAGATGTTGGGCCATCTTCCCCAGTGAATTCCTTTGGACTGCATGCCTTGAACTGTTTAAAACTGAAAGCAGTCTTGGGAGCAACTTTAGGCGTGTCGGTTCTAGACTCCTCAGATGACTTGCTGACGTTCTCATAGACATCACTCACAGCTTTTGCTACTTGTTTGGCGATGATAGCAGCAAGGCGTCTGTCTTTCTTTTCTTGACGAGTAAGTGGGTGACGGGATCCTGATGATGGTCCAGTTGACATTGTCTGCAATAGACATTGTCGTTGGTCTCAGACACGTCATAACCGAATCTCACCTCACACGTCTAGCATATACTAAAGCTCAGGAACACAGTCACATAATTACTTAAACACATAAGCATGAAATAACTGATTCACGTAATCACGGTAGCACATAAGCACGTAAGCGCTTAAGCACATAAAGCACAGAAACACAAAACACATAGTTCTCCTAGAGTTCATGGAAGCAGTCAGAATACAGAAACCTATCATTCAAAGTTCGTGAGTCGCTCAAATATAACGATCGTGTTTAGCATATCGGGTAGTATAGTATAAGCGTATAGCATATCATGATGTCGTCCGTATTGCAGCGACTTGTTAGCGTGTTGAGATAAACGTGCAGTGCGAGTCGTGCGTGTTGATCAAAGTAAAAAAGCAAAAATCGAGTAATTCTCCAAAAATTTAACACATAAACAGGTAAATACACATAAGCACATAAAATCGATGAATTATCAGAGTCAGCAGTTGCGGGCTCAGAATCGAAACACATAAAAATCGAGAAGTAGATTTCTGCGGCTATTAGACATTGACTACCCAAAGCGATTCGACTATTCTCAAGGACTTGGTGTGCACATTTTGACTTTCAGGATTGGGCCTCTACCTCGATTCTTGGGCATCCGGCGCACATCCCTCTTGTCATACCGTGCGTTCAGGTCGTTGGAGTCCGTCGAAACTTTGGTGAGAGTTTTGTAAAAACCATGGATAAGCCGTCAAGGTTAGGGTTTCACCCTTGGCTTGACAACTTCCCTTCGATTTAATAAAATGGAGAAGATTATTCATCAAAATATGGATTTCACTCCTGATTTGGTATAATTCTCCCCGTTGGTAAGTAAAAGTGCGGGTTGATTAAGCAGATTATAGTCGAGAGTTTGCGGTTTTCACACCTAATCTCGACTTAATCGCTTGTCTTTATTTAAAAATTCAAGTGCAGTGATAGTGTAGCATGGATGAGAATGGCGAAGATTAGCGGTAAGCTCATACATAATCCCTAATGGACATGCTCGAGTCGGTCTATTGGGTCCTAACTATAGACTAGGTCTCTAAGACATCGACCTGGACTAGGTCGAGTCTTGCCTAATTCCCTATAGTTATGGCTCTGATACCAATCTGTCACGCCAAAACTGATGGCGGAATCATCGGGGCATGGCACTGAGCGAAACAGATTGTCCAGAAGTTTCCATAACAATTATCATTATTATTTAATTTAAAATAACATGTCCCATACCATGTCTCAAACAGTAAACAAGTTATTACAGACAAAAATCTAGGCAAATAATTATGTTCCGATAACTCAGATTAAAATATAGCAATTGTTTATGTGCTTCTAGAGACCCTTGATTTAGTTTGTACAGACAACTATTTGTTGGACTCTAGAGCCTTATTCTAGCCTCGCTTTCCTAGCAGATAAGCGTCCTAAACACCTGTCACATACATTAAAATAAAGTCAATACACATAGTGTAAAGGCGAGTATACAAGTTTGATAATAGCATATAAGGTTCGAAATAGATTACGCATAACCCGCATGTACACAACGGCAAACGAAGCATGTTAGTTATCGACATGAACCTATCGATACCAATGACTGTGGGTTGACTGCCCGAGGTAGTTCGTAATACATGATCACCACTATAATCCATGCAAATAATTGTCCTTAACAACTCTCGCATGAGCGGGTGCTGAGTCCAAACTATAGTACTATCGTCGTTAAGGCAAGTAGACAACATTCAATGTGTAAACATAACAAACAAGCATTCATTAAGTCACGTATAACATGCTATAACGGTTAGTGTTTAAATGTATTGCGTAGTGTGTTTGATTGTGATTTAGAATAAGTAACGTATGTAACACCCAAAAGTGCTAAAGCAAAAAGGGATTGAGTATGCTCATAGCGGTTGATGGATTGGCCGGCAACCTGATCAGCTAGTACTCCAGCGAAGAACATGTTTTAGCAAGATGTCACTCGATCGGACAGTAGTTCGATCGGGTGGCATTCCTAGTGCATTGAACATGTCGAAAAATCGATTAAGTGTTGAAGTCAAGTATCTCATGATCCGAAGAGTAATCAAATCAGATGGTAGTCCGATCGGATAGCAGTTCGTTTCAATACTCATCCTTCAAATAAGTTGATTAAGTGTGGGACCCATGTGCTAGCCGTTCGGCTGACCAGTCGTTCGGCTGACTGACCGTTCGGCTGGCTGTGGACAGTTGTCCGATCGGACAGCACCTTGTCCTGGTCGGCCTGTTCGCTTCGCAGTTGGTTGTTTTGATTGTTTGTCATTTTATCGAGTTATTTTGATAACGAGTCAAACAGCGGAAACCTCGTCATTACTTGGTTCTCCTGATCGGACAGGAATCACCCAAATCCGGTTGGTGAACGGTTCGGGACGGTGTTTAACGTTTAACCCGAAATCGGTGAACCTCGTGGATAGAATCCGGATCTTGGGCCACGCAATCACCGGAATGATTAGTAAGTCGGCACAAGCTCCGTTTCTGTCGGTTTTGAAGGCATTGAGTGTAAAAGAGTTGAAAGAAAGCTGGAAAACCATCTTTCAACCCTTTTCACCGTGAATATGTTTAGATCTATGAAGGATCTTTGTTTGTTTATGTGGAAATCGGTTAGATCCAAGTTATTCTTGGTGGATGGGGGCCAAAACATGAAGTTCTTCAAGAACACATGATGACATCATCCTAGAATACCTTGAATCTTGATGATTTCACGGTTAAAAGTTTAGATTTAAAAGATAGAAAGGTGTAGGAGTGCGTGTAGATCAAGAAAGTACAAGATTTAGGACGAGATCTTACCGGAATCGTGAGAAATCTGAAGAAAAGTGAGGAACACGAGCTGGTCGGACGTCACTTGCCAAAAGTAGTAAGTTGGAGAGTGACAAGGGGTATTTATAGGATGCCAAAAGAGGAAATGGCTGGCCGATCGGCCAGGCAGTTCGATCGGACAGCCTGGCCGATCGAATGACAGTCCGATCGGCCGGCTGGTAGCCTGATCGATCAGTTGCCTGATTCGAGTGTTCGGGGCGACGATTTTTGGTATTTTGATTTCGATTGCGAGTGATGCGGATGCGATAGAGTTTCCTATTCAAATTACTTTTTAATCCCAACTATTCATATCGCGCGCTGACTCTTCTCCACTAATTATCATAGTTCGATTTTGATTGAGTTCGTTTGCATTTCGATTGCGATTCGATTGATTACCACACATAACATAAATAAACATGCACAAGTGAACACACAAGGCACGCACAAACGTATAACAAGCACTAAAATGCGAATTTCGAGTTGCTAGCACGATTGCGATAAGCGATAACATATGCGATAAATAGCGATAACTATAGCGAATAAACTTCGATTATTTGCAGATACTCCACATAATACAACTAACGTATAACATAAAATTGACTATCTATAGTCAAGGAAGTCAAAACAGGACTAGAGCAAGGAGCGACAGATCACAATTAGCGATCCTTTCTTCCTTTGACTTCCATCTTGACTTTGACTTTCAAAACACGGGGTGTTACAGCAAATGAAATGGAAGGGGTATATATAGATTTCGGAGAACCGTTAGGATCGTTTCTCGCAATTCGTGCTTTGATCTTGACCTTACAAGTGGGCACATGGTTTTCAAAACCATGGGAATACTTAAAACCATCAAATTCCAGCCCATAGAGTGGAAAACCTTAGGTTAAAACCATCAAAACCTCAAAAATGGACCAAGTTCAATGTATCTGCTAGAAATTTAAAAAACGGTCCCTGCACTTGTAAAACTTGATTTTTGGCACTTTTAAGCCCCGTTAATCCCATTTCAAAGCTCTAAAATGAAGTTAAAGTATAGCGAACTTAAAATATGCTCAAAAATATCTCGGATGTCGGTTCGTTTGGTCGTACATTTGCGTTATTCGGTTAATTACGATGGAAGTCGTAACGAACGCAAAAACGATCCAAATTAAGCTACGAATGGAATTTTATCATGCCAATCACTAAAATAAAATATTTTAATGATTACATAAATTTTTGGAAGTCCGGATATATTCAGAACGTAAGATATGCGCGAAAATGCAAACTTATGCACTTTTTGATGCCTTTAGTCCCTATTGATTAAGAAAGTTTATTTTTGCGCACCAAACACCTCAAAGCCTATTTCTAAGCTATGTAAAGGATATTTATGGCATATTTAACTTATGATCAAGTTCCAGAATGTGCGATACTATCTGAATTAGTAGACGCAATAGTCCCTAAGTGTGAATAAACTTGTTTTTGACACACCAAAGCTTTCAAAATTTATTTCTAAGTTATATAACAGTTATTTAATGTATGTTAAGCCTATGTCACTGTTCCGGAGTGTTTTCCGCATTAAACTGATTATGTTTACGCATCAGTTAGCGTTTAACTTTCAAGAAAGTGATTTAAAGCTTGAAAATGAACTAGAATCAAAATGTGAAATTGTAAAACCAAAATAAATAAATTTTTGAGACCAGAACACATTGTTTCTTTGATAAAAGATAGTGTCCTACATTTTGTGTGTTTACGGAGCACAAGTGTCACACTGGGCAGCTAATGGCGATTTTTAATTGTTGCCTAAAATAGGGTTGCGGTAATCAATGCATAAGCAAAATGAACCGTCTTTCTTAATTAATAATGCCAAACTCTCAGAATATTGACATAGGCTATATGAACCTCTATTTTAAAACTCACTTAATCAGGGTTTCGATTCTTCCATTGATGGTACTGGCCGTCCTGTAGATTTCGTAATAATGCAGCCCTAAGTGGGATATAAATCTTAACTCTACTTGTCTTTCAGGAGGTAAACAGGGTAATATTTGGAGAAGATAATCAAGACACAAGGAGGTTACAGAGATATTTTTTTTCCAAATCTCAGGCTCCAATTCATCTATCATTGCCTGTGTCAGATAAGTGACACATCTTATGTTATGAGTCCCCGGATTCCTTAATCAAAGACAATTACTTGGACAATTCCATTCTGGATATCTTCTTTGAATACCATTAGCTGACTTTAATATCGTATGACCATCGAAATATCTTTGTGGTTCCATGCATTAATCCTCCATATCGATCAGGCATGGAAGCAATCTATGGAACATATTAAGATACACCAATCCTCATAGGGTGATTTTATCATACCGTCTGGTATTCGCAATCGATAGAGATCAAAGAGATATCAACTACATATGCTGACGTACTTCATCTTGAGAGAGGGTACACTTAGAATTTTACGACTGAAGATTTCTGACATATATAGAAGAAATGGTTCCTATGATTTTTGTCTGTAAGTTTTACCTTACACTTAACCTCTGAGGTTCTTATGGAGGATTTTAAAAGTTTGCTATACTTACCATTTATGAAGGATTTATTGGAATCCGAATTGAAATAGAACTCTTAACATTTATATTACTGATAAATGATAAGGAATGTACCTAGTGTCATTATTTATATGAACTACCTCAGGCATTTTAAGCGCTTTCATTCTTAGGCTTTCTATCCTTAGCCGCACCTCCTTTGGCATATTTAGGGCACATAGTCTTGATGTGGCCTTTCTCGTTACAGTCGTAGCAGACTGCATCCTTAATGTCCTTGCAATCCAACGTTTTATGATCCTTAGACTTGCAGATCCCACAAGGTAGAGGTTGAGATTCAAATTTGCATTTCCCGAGGTAGTGCTTCTTGCAGGTCTTGCATACAGGTTTCTTGTTGGACTTTTGTTTGTTCTCCTTATGCTCAAGCTTACCCTTTTTTCTTAGAAATATGGGAGTTATCTTTCTCCCTTTTCCTTTTTAGTTCATTCTTTGCATCCAAGGTGTGAACAAGATCCTTCTCGTGAGTAAGGGTGTGTAGTCTTAAATGGGATTTGGAGGAAGTAGCATTAGGCTCTCTGAACCTTTTCATGGCCTTTCTCATAGCATTCCCAACAGCTGCGTCAATCATAGCTTGGAGAACATCTTTGGCAATTTTGAGGTTCACAATTGTAGCATCATTAGCATGCGTCGCATCATCAATGGCGCGATTGACGGTTGTCTTATCCGAGTTTGTCATACTCAAGATTTGGTTCCTAACACCAAATGAAACAATTACTTAGTTGCAATCCAACAACCGCTATTCATCATCCTGATGACCTAACATATACTAACCATGGGATCATTAAACCATACAGGCCAATATAGTACAAACATTCTCAATGAACGTTATTTAGATATGTATATATATCAATTATACTTAGCCTAGGCCATAGAAGGACCATCAATGGAATTTAAGGTTTGGACCTAGTCCATCACCTTTTTGATAGGGGATCAAAATGTCACATCTGTCTTTATTATATTGATGAATTTGGATAGCTTGAAAGCTTGCCATAAGGATATCAGAAAAGAACGATTCCTAATAGATATAAAATATCTATCTAAGATTTGTTGAAGCAGTCTCTAAAGTATCATCGGCCAATTTCTACCCCGCGCTATATGTCTAGGGTCCTAATCAGGCGGAGATAACAATTTACAACATTTATTGTTGACAATAGACTTATCTGCACCAGAATCAAATAAATTTCTTCATAAACCTCTTGATAAGGAAGGGTACCTGCTATATGGTCATCATTCTGCACCATCTCCTGGGCGTTCCTCTGGAAGACTCACGCGTTTGTTTTCCCTGGCCTCTCCAGGCTTCTTTATAAGTTTTGGGCAGCTGGTTTTGATGTGCCCTTCCTCGTTACAGTTGTAACAAGTCGCGTTCTTCAACTCCTTGCAATCTAAAGTCTTGTGACACTTGGTCTTGCAAATTCCACACAATTTAGCACGTGGGTCGATTGTACATTTTCCAGAAAGTTGCTTCCTGCAGTTACTGCATTTGGGTCTGTTATTGGACTGACTCGAGTTTTTCCTAAACTCGGAATCTTTCCTGTGCTCAAAACTTCCCTTCTTCTTCTTGTTAGATTGATGGGAGTTCTCCTCCTCTCTTTCCCTTTTCCCTCGCCAGAAGCCTTAACAGACTTATTCCTGATTGCATCTAAGGTGAGAGATAAGGATAAGTCCACTACGGACCTATATGTGGTAGGCCTTGATGCCTTGACATTTCCCTTAATTTCTGGTGCTAGGCCTCCAATAAAACGCGCTATGCGTTTAGGTTCATGGGTGACTAAATAGGGAACTAGGCGGGACATAGTATTGAAACTCGTCAGGTATGCCTAACAATCTAAATTCTTCATGATCAGAGTCAAGAAGTCTGTTTCTATCTTTTCTACCTCATGCTGAGGACAAAAGTTTTCCTTAATTAATGCAACGAATTGATCCCAAGATAAGTTGTAAAGTAGGATCTTTCCCGTGGCTTGGATCAATGATCTCCACCATGCCAACGCTTCTCCTTTGAATGATTGTGAAACAAATTTCATAACATCTTGTTCTACACAACCGCTGATATCTACTACTGTGTCCATCTCATCCAGCCATGTCATACAATCGATGGCTCCTTTTTGTCCTGTAAAGTCCCTTGGTTTACAAGAGACAAAGTATTTATAAGAGTAGGTCATAATATGTGGCTCCTGATTGAGCATAATTTGTCGGGATGGAACACTTCTCTGAGTTGAAGAATGATGAGAATCATTCTTATAAGACGTATGCACCTTAGAAGGTGGTTTTGTATGAGGCACAGATTGGGTCCCACTATGAGCACCACTTGAATCTTTGAACTGCCTGTCAATGGCTTGAGTGACAACTTTATCTATCATCTTCTGTAATTCTGCAGTCGTTACATTCATCCTTGTATTGTCATTCCTCATATTGGGATGACTGTTGACTTCATCTGATTCAGACATGCTGAAGCTTGTTTTCTGTAAAACAATCGCCAATAATTTGCTTAGGAGTCTATTTTGGAATCATCATCTTCGATGATTTATTAACATGGTATTAATAGACCATATTTGGTTAATTTGATAATCAGGTTTGTTTTAAATTTTCATTATAATTAATCCAGCTATAAGCTATTAAGGATATTGAAATGGCACAAAAGGCCTTGTCACGAGGACAATTTTAAATTTATAAGCCATGATCTTATAGGATCGAGGCATTAAGGTTTGAACGTAGTTCATTAACTTTCTTGACAGAGAGTCAAAGACTACAACTGTCTTTTGTCTTTTAGGACAATAGACATAGCCCGTAGGCGTTTCATCACTAATAGATGTTTATGATATGATCATCTTATAGGATGATATAAGCCATGATTTCTGGATCATTAGGCTAAATCAGGAAATTAGAAGAATCCAATATGATGACTATTGTGATTTTCTCGAACCACATTTGTCAAGAGTGTTAACACGTTCTTAGGTGTTAACAAGGATCTATTATCTTAAAAGGCTTTACCATCTTAGCTATGTCGAAAATGACATATAGGCTAGGTTATACCTTTAAGATTTTCTTTGATATACAATGGCAGAGCAATCATAAATTGTAATGACATTCTGATATAGGATATATTACATACGTATACTATTTAATATCAAAGTAAATTTCAAATTAGAAAACTTTTCATAGAAAGTCTCATAAAACACAATAATTGCCCTAAACAGGTCTTACACCAAGAAATTCGCCCACGCGGGGGCTTAAAAGATATATATGTCCTTATAGGGACTACTATAGAAATGAAACATAACAAGGAAGTTTCTTCTTCATTCTATTTCTGAAAATTTTTCTCCTTGGTTCCATGAGTGCGGTATGGGTACAGAAGGTTCTTGTGGGTAGTCGAAGTCTTCTATATTAGAAATCTTCACAAAAGTGGAATCCAAGGATTCTATTGTTAACAAATAATATGAATCATGAATAAGGTTAGGATAGGTATATTCCAAGTTTGGGATTCCAAGACTTGGAGGTAAGAAATACGAGTCCTTTGATTCCATAGGTATTATCTTTGGAGCGGGAGCTTCAGGGACAGCTGGTATGAACTCCTCCGATGTTGGCTTCTCACTTGAAGTTTCAAAAGTCTTGGGTATAAAATTTGAAATATGGTTAATGGGTTCGAAAGGTCAATCCTCCAAACTGTCGTACGCTTATTCGGGCTGTAGTACGAAGCTTAGCATTTCTTATACTTTAGATCTGGAGAGCTTCCATCAATGGCAGCTTCGCTCGGTGACACGATCCTGAGATGCATAAATATCGAAAACAATGTATACATATAATAGGGATGAGACCATTCCTAGTTCACGTCTAGACTCGGAAGTCAAGGAATGTGCTACTGTGTCATTGAGATTAAACACAAAAGGCTAGTGTTTAATTCACTTAATGTTGGCTCTGATACCAACCTGTCACACCCCGATATTTCCACGTATTACCGGTGGGCCCGGTTGGGAGTATCGTGACGTAGTTGAAATCACCATGGTCAAATAATCACAGTTCAATGCACAGCGGAAGTCAAAAGTAAAATATATTACAAACCGACTGAAAGTAACATAAGTTTTACGGACGAAATGTAAGAGGATCCATAGGCGGATCTTAAAACAGAATTATAAACACTGTTCAACAGACTTTAGACGTTTAGAACTTGCAAGATTCCCTATTAACGCCCTGAGCTCCCAGCCAATTTACGTACAGTACATGTCACTTAACCTTTTTGGAAAATACGTCAGTTTACACTGGTAAATACAATTAACTGACTCATTTGAAAATCTTTATGAAAATTGATTTAAATGCACAAGGCACAATCTTTTGAAAATCTTTATGAAAATTAATTTAAATGCACAAGGCACAAAAATTCTTTTATAACTTGGGACAATTATATTAATAACAATCTTGTATCAGATTTACATGTTTGTCCAACATTTAGGGCCGGTGATTATACAAACCGATCAAGATTAATCGACTCACCACAAATATAACTCACAAGAAGTTACCCTTACGAGTGAGTATATCTTTTACATACGCAACAGGAGGTGTTATGCCTACACCTTGTGCTTAAGTTGTTGCCATTCACTTTTTAAATGAGCCAAGGATATCCAGGACACGGTCATTAACTCCCAATGTTATTTGTTATCAAGTAATACTGATTAAAACGGGATTATGCAATTTAATCATCTCCGATTAAAAGGTTTCTACACTCGACCAAGCGGTATTTTTATAATACCGTATCCCAAGCCCGTATAAGGGAAAATAAGTTAAAAGTATTTACGTGAGCTAAAATGCAATTTATACTCAACCGTATATTCTAATCAGCAAGCACAAGTACCTCTACTTGGGCTCTCAATCTGGAACGAAGGTTTTATTAACCTATTAGATTCCTAACGGGTCTTATTTAACTTGAAACTTAGACCGTTAGTTTTAAGGAAAGGTTTACGGTTCAAAACGCAAGATTAAGTGAAGACCGGATTAGAATGTGATTTAGACCTGACAAGTATGGAGACTTGTATAGTATGGGTAAACTAAACACATTCTGAATTTTGAAGTGAAAATGATAAGGTTTGACCCGTTTCAGTTAATTTATGCAAACTAGTTACATAAACCGTACCGAACGCGAAAGATGCATAACAGGTAACCAAATGAGTCATGAACATGTTTCACAAGTTGATATGCCTTAAATATGTTGTGATATCAGTAAGATACCTTCCATTATGCCCAAAACGAATTTAAAATCAAATTAAGCCCCGAAAGGGCATTTTGGTCATTTTAAAGATTATAAAAGAGGTT
Organism: Helianthus annuus; assembly: GCF_002127325.2. Classification (NCBI taxonomy): domain Eukaryota; kingdom Viridiplantae; phylum Streptophyta; class Magnoliopsida; order Asterales; family Asteraceae; genus Helianthus; species Helianthus annuus. The sequence goes on along the minus strand of NC_035446.2, from coordinate 35,393,343 downwards.
AAATGACAATATGAGGTTCTGGTCTAAAATGATCAGTAAAAATATTTATTTTAATAAATTATATCAGTAAAATATCTCACATATGTGAAATTTATCATTTATGGCCAAACTATGCACCGTAGGGGCATTTTGGTCATTTCACATGTGCTTTAAGGGTTAATTTTGGAAATCTGAGTTCAAAACTTTTATTTACTGTTAAAGTATAAAAATTTATTCATAACATCAGTAGGTATCCAGCTTTAGGTGCCTAATATGGTTTTAAACCATACTATGCGCTTAAATCGCATAAAAGTCGGTATTTGACGATATTCGGTTTAAATAGGGAAATCTAAGATTTTGACCAGCCTTTACAGTTTAAAATAACTTATTTATCATATAAAATTAGTAGAAAAAGGTTTACCATGTAAAGGATGTATAAAACTTATTTTATTAGCAAAAAGGGCATTATCGTCAATTACCGAGCCTATGCGAGAACTCTATGTTATGATTATCTTAAAATTTAATAAAAATTTCCAAAAATCCCAAAATATTATATTACATCAGTAGGTAAAAGGTTTGATGTCAAAATTTGGGTTTAAATAGGCTTTATGCCGAAAATGCCGTTTAATTAACAAAAAAGCTTTCAATTTACGCTATTGCGCATAACTCCCATTTTAGACCACGAACTGATGTGAAATTTTATGGACATGTTTATAAATCAGTAATAAAGGTTTTGTCCTCTCACATTTTCAAAAATCTTGTTTTAATATCAAAAGGGCATTATGGTCAACATTTAGTCATTTAACGGAAACATGCAATGAACTAGGATTTCTATGGAACCAAGTTGTATAAACTCAGAGGGTTATACTAACCTATAATATGGTCCTAAAGGAATCCTAAGGCATATCTAAACTAAGCTAAATCGGGTCAGAACTGAAAGTCAAAGCAAAAGTCTACTTTTGCGACTTTCGGTTCCGAACCGAGCCTAAACTCAGAATTGTCGGGTCGAACATGCCTAGACATGTTCAATTAATATTTACCAAGTTATTAAAGTGACAAAACTGATTTTATTGCCTTTACATCATTAGTTATGAATTTTGTTTAAAAAAACGACTCGTTTGACTTTTATTTTAATTACTATGACCCTACAATTAACTAAGCAAACGTGGTAATTAGGAGGTGCCCTTTTGAAGGTTTAATACCTACCTAATTATGATCACGTAGCCATGTTCGTTGCGAACAATGGCTTGACCGTTTAAAAGTCAAAGCGTTTATCGCAAACGCTTGACTTTTCGGCTTTAAGAGCCAAACAATTGAACTAAGCACGAAAGGACACTTACAAAGGGTCCAAGCAAGGATGGAATTGATCTAGAATGCTCAGGTATGAAGCTCTAAAGCTCCAACTTAGAACAATTCAGATCAAGTGTGAATCGTTAGGATCGTTTCTCATAACCCGTGATTCAATCTGGACCGTACAAGTATTACCCATTGTTTTGGTAATCTATGTGTGCCCAAAACAGCCCCTAGATTGATTAAAAACCATCTACAATACCAGAAACCATCTGCTGATCAAGAAAAACAAGTTTTGCAGGTTTGATGGGCTTACACGGCCTGCATAGACTCAGAGAGAGTCTTACGCGGCCCGCCTACTAACTCAGATCAGCAACAAACTTTTTAAAAATTGCAGAAATGGTCCCTTTGAGCATATAAGGTCATGTTTGGCATGTTTAAGGCCCATTAAGCCATTTCCAAGGCTCTAAAATGATGCCTAAACATAGGGGACATAAAACATGCTCAAAAATATGTCGGATGTCGGTTCGTTTGGTCGTACGGTTGCGTTGTTCGGCTAATTACGACGAAACACGAACGGACGCGAAAAACGATTCAGATTACGCGGCGAATGGAATTTTATCATGCCAAACACTAAAATAAAATATTTTCGTGGTTACATAAATTTTTGGATGTCCGGATATATTCAGAACGTAAGATATGCGCAAAAATGCAAACTTATGCACTTTTTAACGCTTTTAGTCCCTGTTGATCAAATAAGTTTATTTTTGCGCACCAAACATATCTAAGCCTATTTATAAGCTATGTAAAGGATATTTAGAGCATGTTTAACTTATGATCATATTCTGGAAGGTTCGATACCATACGAATCGATAGACTTTTGCAGTTTGACGCAAATAGTCCCTCTAATGCGCAAACTTGCGCATATCATCGTTTAATAGAATTGAAGCCTTATCTAATCCATATTAGGAATTCTTGGGAGTATTATTAACATCGTGATGCTTCGGGTTTGCTAAAAGGTCATTCAGAGTATAATTAAACATATTGACACTTTTAACCCCTTAAAATTGCAAAGTTGCGCGTAACATCACTTAAAGGCATAAAAACCTTAGACGGCCAATAATTGTCCTTCCCGAGAGTATAATCAAATATCATGAAGCTCTCGGTTTGTTAAAAGGTCTCTCAGAGGTAAGTATTAACATGTTGACGCTTTTAACCCTTCATCGCGCAAACTTTCCATTAATTGCGCAAACGGCTACACTTGATCAATAAGTGGCACATTTATGAATATGATTACCATGTAGTGTTATTCAGAGGCCTATAGTACGCATGTTAACATTTACAGTCCTTCTATAATCAAAGTTTTTGATTTTTCGCAAAATTAGTCCCTCAAATTCAACGTTTGACTTTATTAGGGTTTATTACACGTGTCAATACATCATTGGACGTGATTTTACGAGGTGTTACAGGGTAGCATTGTCCAATACAGAATCATAATACATCACCGCTTCATTGATCGAAATGATTCATGTGGATCTGCCACTTGAATTATTGTCGATCTAGGGGTAGTCCCTACCATTCAGGACCCCTAGAGATCTTTATGATAACGATGGTGTGATTACTTAAATCAAGGAACCTCGTGCATATCAAAAGACTAGGCACATTGAGCGGAGATTCAACTACATAAAGGATGAAGTTGAAAAGGGAAAGATATGTATTTGCAAAGTTCACACTGATTAAAATATTGCGGATCCACTCACGAAGCTCCTTAAACGGGCAAAGCATGAAGGATCATACTTGTGCATTAGGACTCCGATATTCTAGTTATTGGATTTGATCTATTTTGTATTTGGATATTGGAACAATTGTTATTATGACTATTTATGGTATGTATGTTCCATTTTAGCATGTTTAAATCCATGAATAAGTTACTTATTTTAAATGTCCGTAGTCGATCATACTTGTGGGAACAAATATGAATGTAAGACTATTATGAACTTGGATTGGTGGATATTCGTTAGGTATGAATATAGAGCAAAGTGTTGCTGCCAAAGTTCATAGATATTTGTTGGATACAAATATTGGACTGACTCGCTCTCAAATATTACTGCATGGAATCATTTGTGATAGATCATAAGTAAATTTGAGTAAAGTAGAATATCATAGTATCCTGTGCCTGAGATACATATTGGGTCTTGATATTCACCAAGTATTACACCTGACCTAGTTCTTCGTTGTCTGTAATAAGGCAGTACACAAGGCTAAACTCAGGTGTGGTACAAGGTGATTGTGAGAAACATATGTAGTCAAGAAGGGATTTGTTCCTCTTATTCGTTGAGAGTAATATGTCTAAGGCCTGCTAAAGTTAAATCAACAGAGAGTGATCACTCTATGTCTCTGGATTTGACATGACATCTGTAACGAAAGGATAAATGATAAATTCACCTAAATCACGTTCAAGTAAGAGACTTGAAGGGAATGATGTTATTGAATGGGACATATAGTCATACGTATTGGGGGTAGTAAACTGTAGTTAGGCGTTATTTACTACTTGCATCAATCTTCTATGTATCTTGTGCAAGTGGGAGATTGTTGGACTCTTTATGCCCAAGACACATATTAAATTGATGTGGCTAGTACGTTATGATCCAAGTCGAGTCATACCCAATAACAAGCTAGACAAACACTTATAATATTTATTTATGATATGATCAAACAAATAAATATTAACACTTAGAATATTTAGAAATTGGTTTTCTAAATAATTGCACTTGACAAACTAATAAATTATATAGATAATTTATTTTTGAGAGAATATTTTATTTTGTTATTTAATAGGTTAAATAACATTTTAAAAGGTTGTATAAGTCTTATAACATGTAGTGTTATAATTTTATAAAAGTTATAAAATTAATCAATACTTAAATTATTTTAAGAAAAAATTTTAATTTTTTTATAAAATAATAAGTGTCCCCCCGGTTCTTCCCAAGCAATATTTGGTCCAATAAGATCACATGCATTTTGCATGGTTAGTGGACTAGTGATTGGATCTTGAGGGTGGCACATTCTCTCACATCCTTTTTATAACAATTTGTATGACAAAAATTAAAGTAGAGAACTTGTAAAACTCTCTCATAATTTTCAGCCATGGGGGTTTTGATCCAAGGGTTTCAAGTTTAATTTTTCAAGTGTAAGACTTGGAACTTCTCTCATCTCTCATACCTGTTTCACATTGAATTTTATGAGAAAATTCAAGTGAAGAACCTAGAAATTAAGCTCTCATAATTTTCGGCCAACATGTGGTGTTCCAAGAAGGTTTTTCAATTTTGAAAAATCAAGTGCAAGAGCTCCATTTTGTCTCTCATATTTTCGGCCAAGGGTTGGTTCCATGAGGGATTTTTTCGAGTCAGTTCATGAGTGTAAAATCCTAGCTAAACTTAAAGTGTTTGTTGGAAGGCTTGGGGTATACAAGCTTGAGGTATTCTACACTTGAAGACTACCATTCAAGAAGCATCATCTTCTTCATATCTCTTATTCCTTAGAAGGTAGTATTCTTGAAACACCCTATGGTTGTGTTTTATTTTAATAGCATGCATGTTCGTATATGGATCCGGGGATTGGGTTTTACATATAAAATGGGTTTTATATCAAGAAAGTAACAGGTTTTAAATAAATATTCCGCTGCATTTTTATTTTATAAGGATAAAATAACTTTGATAAACATGTGAAAAACACAACAGTTGGGTTTCAGCTCCACACTTCATTTCCTCTTTCAAGGTATTCTCAATGAAGCATGCGTGCTGAGCGTCACAAATGAGAGCTTCGAGGTCGTGTTGGGCTTGAACATTACGAACACTATGTAAATAGCTTCGTCGGCTGAGAGCATCGGCAATGATGTTTGCCTTGCCTGGGTGGTAGCGTATCTCACAGTCGTAGTCATTGAGAAGTTCAACCCATCTACGTTGACGCATGTTCAGCTCTTTCTGGTTCAAGATGTGTTGTAGGCTCTTATGGTCGGTGAAGACCGTACACTTAGTACCAAACAGGTAGTGTCGCCAAATCTTTAACGCAAAAAACTGCACCTAGTTCGAGATCGTGGGTTGTGTAGTTTTTCTCATGGACCTTGAGCTGACGAGAGGCGTACGCGATAACCTTGTCCCGTTGCATGAGGACACAGCCGAGAACTAGGTTAGAGGCATCGCAATAGACTACAAAGTTGTCGTTTCCATCGGGTAGCACGAGTACGGGACCGTCGCAAAGCATACGCTTGAGGGTTGAAAGGCTTCTTCTTGTTCGGTTCCCCAAACAAAAGTCTTGTCTTTATGCGTCAGAGAGGTGAGAGGAACGGTAATTTTAGAGAAATCAGCGATAAATCGACGGTAATAACCCGCCAATCCAAGAAAAGAACGAACTTCGGATGGGGTTTTTGGTGTAATCCAACTCTTATGTGTTTCTATCTTCGCGGGGTCGACGTGAATACCTTGACTATTGACGATGTGACCGAGGAATTGAACCTCCTCAAGCCAAAATTCACACTTGGAGAACTTGGCGTAGAGGCGATTCCCTTGGAGAAGCTCGAGTACCAAATGGAGATGTTGCGCCTGTTCGGCTTTCGACTTCGAATAGATTAGGATATCATCCGTAAACACGATGACGAAGTGGTCGAGAAAGGGTTTACACACGCGATTCATCAAATCCATGAAAACCGCGGGTGCGTTGGTAAGACCAAAGGGCATAACGACGAATTCATAATGGCCGTAATGAGTACGAAAAGCGGTTTTAGGGATATCTTCCTCCTGAATTCGTAGCTGATGATAACCAGAGCGTAAATCGATCATAGAAAAACACGTAGCGCCTTGCAATTGATCAAACAAATCATCGATTCTGGGTAAGGGATAGCGATTCTTGATAGTAAGCTTATTGAGTTCCCTATAATCGATGCACATTTGGAACGATCCATCCTTCTTTTTCACGAAAAGGATAGGTGCGCCCCATGGAGATGTGCCAGGGCGTATGAAGCCTTTATCAAGTAATTCCTGGAGTTGACTCGAGAGTTCTCGCATTTCGATCGGAGCGAGGCGATAAGGGGCTTTAGCGATAGGGTTAGCTCCAGGAATGAGGTCGATACGAAAATCAATATCACGACTCGGGGTGGACCAGGTAAATCGTCAGGAAAGACAACAGGAAAATCACGAACCACAAGTACCTTTTCCATCGGCTTCTTTTCCTTCTCTGCTACTACGATGTGCGCCAAGAAAGCCTTGTATTCCTTTCGGAGATACTCGCTCGCTTGAATGCATGACAGAGTTGGTCGCCATTAGCAAGAGAGAAACGAATCATCTTTTCGAAACAAACGACTTCAGCACGATTTTCGCGAAGAAAATCCATGCCTACTATGATATCAAAGCTACCAAGTTGCATCGGGATAAGATCGATCGGTAAGACGTGATTATTGAGTTCAAGAGTACAATCACGGAGAACAGAACTAACGGTGACGTTTCTTCCGGTGGCAATTTCTACGTCGAACGTCGTTGGGAGGTTAGCGCGTTTACGGTTTAGGAGCTTTTCGAATTCAAACGACACAAAATAGTTATCGGCTCCAGTATCAAATAAACATGAAGCATAAATACCGTTGACAAGAAACGTACCATTGACAACGTTGTTGTCAGTTTGAGCCTGGTGGATATTGATGTTGAAAGTTCTACCGCGGGCTGCTTGTTGCGGTGGTTGTTGCTCCTGCTGCTAATGTTGTTGCTGCGGTGGTTCTACGGCTCTTGTTTCACCAAACGGTTCGGGCAGACATTAGCGAAGTGGTTAAGGTCACCACATGCGAAGCAGGCTCGTGCACGAGCAGCGGGAGCAGGAGCTGCTTGGTTACCTTGAGGAGCGGGGAGTGGAGCTGGTAGTGCAGGAGGAGCTTGAGCTTGAGCTTGTTGGCGAGGGACAGTGCGACAGTTCGTTTTGAAGTGTCCGTAGATGTCACACCCCCAAAATCCACACGCGGAGTATCACCGCTTGGGAGCGTGACTGACCAGGATCAAGCCATCAATCATATCGAACATAGCATTTAATAATAAAAGTAGATAATATAATTCAACAAGACATGATTGATGTTCAAAACCAACATTAGTTTAAGTAGCGGAAGCATGTAAGTAAACCCAACATAATTAATAATGTAATGTCATAAGTGTTTAAAGAAACAATCACGATCCAAGCCCACAACGACCTGCTCCTCCCTGTGCAAGCTCCATATACCTAACGACCTGCAAGGCATGTAACAGAGGATCAACAACTAGTTAAGCGAGTTCACAGAAAGTAAATGTGTAATAGTAAGTTCGTTTGTAACAGGTGGCTCTACTGGGCCGTTAGTACGTTCTATTGGTGGGGGCTTCCCATGTTATATAACCACTAGACTACTCGTAACCATAAGTATCCTTCACAACCGAGGATAGTAGTGAGTATAAGTACACGTAGGTTTTTCGTGCGTATCCTTCACAACCGAGGATAGTAGTAAGTATAAATGCACGTAGGTTTTACGTGCGTATCCTTCACAACCGAGGATAGTAGTAAGTATAGATGCACGTAGGTTTTACGTGCGTATCCTTCACAACCGAGGATAGTAGTAAGTATAAGTCTACGTAGATTGTAAGTATGTGTCCTGCACAACCGAGGACAGTGAATAGCATAAGTATGTGTCCTGCACAACCGAGGACAGTGGTATGGTAGTCTAGTATTAGTGTCAGTACGAATCTATTCAATCTTATTCCATCAATCCCATTCCCAAGCCCTTGGGAATCCCATGCCTTAGTAAGGGTGTGAACTCACCTTGGTTTGCTCGGTAGATAAAGCATTTGTCCTAAGTTGGTCAACCACACCCTATTATGGTTACCACTCGTTAGGACAGTAAACATGTAATCACGTATAAGCTACACGTATCTAGCACGTATTTGCCAAGTAGTGTACAAATATCACTCGTTGTACGTTATACTATCATGTATATACATTCATTATTATCATCGTAGTTAGTCATCACTCAAATGTGTTGTATAAGTGCTAAACAAATAAAACGTGGGCTTACATTAATGTGCGGCCCATTAAGGAATAAGGCCCAAGGTTGAGTGTGCGGCCCACTACCAAGTGTGCGGTCATGCAATAATGGTTGTACTCTATGCTGATTAATTGATACGGTGGTGAGTGTGCGACTAATCATGCGTATGACAACACTTAATTCATCAGACAAAACACCAATTTAACTCATGTAAATTCATACTAGTTATTGTCGCATATTCCTTAGTGTGTTAAGGTTGTCATAACCTGGTCTCTTACAAAATATGCCACACTGAATCATTCACAATGTTATCATCACACCAACCCCTAGTTCTCATATACCAAATCTATTACTTTTAATATCACATAAACAAGAGACTAACTTGCCAGGATTCAATCCTTCGTTACTTACACAAAATATACCACAATACATTTAAAACAATGATCAACTATAAGTAAAAATTAGGCTGATAGGAAATAACTCGAATTACATAAACAGACTAAAGCAAACACGTAAATTTTATATGAACATAACAACTCTTATAATCCCAAATTAAACATGTTGCTAAATATATACCCCTAATATAAATCCAAACAATATTTGTGCTCATCCTAAACCACCCTTTTTAAATCCTAACTTTCACAATCAGTTAACAATATTAGTTCAATAGTCAAGAAATCACAAAATAGTAAGAGAATCATGGTCTGCATTCTTACAGCTCTAAACCCGCATACATATTCAAACAATCAGACCATTTACACAGGCCACTTATCATTTTTTACTTAGTTCATCACAAAACTTACGATCACAGCCCTTATTATCATTCAACATACCCTTTCATTATTGAGTTTCAAATCACAGAGAACTAAAACAAATAAATATAGGTACAAACTGACCGAGCGATGAACAGATGTTTGCTGCCGTCGCTGTTTCTGTCAATCTGCTGGAATCGAATGGCGTCGTCGCCGGTGCCATCACTTCAGTCGCCGTCACAGCCATCGGCGCCATCATCTTGTCGTCCTCCCACCGGAGTGCATCAACATCCGCACCTCGGCTCCGGTTTCCGTTTTGACGGCTCCTCCTTTGCTGCCATCGTTAGTCTGCTTCTCGGGTCACCGGAAAACGACGCTGGTCGCCGGTGTGTGGTTGTTCGAACAGGGGGGGCGTCATCTGCCGTTCGCAAGTCAGGTGGGAGGAAGTAGGGTTTTTGATGAATTAGTGTGTTTTGTATTATTTACGTACAATGCATAAAGAGGGAACATGGGTGGGCGGTTTGGGTTTTTAATGAACCGAGAACATGAGTGGGGTTTGGGCTGGGTGGTTTGGGCTTGGAACTATTGCCGTAAATGGCTATTTACGATCACCTAGAAATTGAAATTTATATGATTGTGATATAGTTGTTGTTCACAATTACAAAACAGTTATTCATGTTTATTAATATATTATATTTATTTTCAACTAATAGAATGTATATAACAAAACCAACTAATAATAAACATATAATGATCATGCTCTGGTTCGGGACTCATAAGTTTCGGGTTATACAAATGGGTCTAGTCAACAAGCGAGACATGTACTTTGGTTCAGACGGTTCGAGTCGGTTCGACACATTAAGGATTTGGCTTCTAGTATTCGTTTGTATAAAATTAATTAGGTACGTATAATTAATTCGTCACACAAGTTCATGCATTTACGTAAATAAGATAAGTATACGAATTGATTTATAAAGGTGATACCACGAGATTATGGGTTGTCACATCATCCCCAAGTTAAAAGAAATTTCGTCCCGAAATTTAGCATGCGGTTACTGAGGAAGCTAGGTGAGTTGCATCGTTTACTGATTTTTCCTGGGGTGTCACATCATCCCCCCGTTGATTTGGAATTTCGTCCCGAAATTCTGTAGTAGTAGCTTCAACCTCAGTAGTGGTTGCACGGTTTTCGAATAACTGGGGTACTTTTCAGTCATCTGGTCTTCGCGCTCCCAGGTGAACTCTGGGCCACGTCGGGAGTTCCAACGAACTCGAACAAGAGGGATTCTCTTGTGTTTGAGGACCTTAACATCCCGGTCCGTGATTTCAACTGGCTCCTCGACGAACTGCAACCGCTCGTCGATAGCGAGTTCCTTAAAAGGAATTATGAGGGTCTCATCTGACAGGCACCTCTTCAGATTCGACACGTGAAATACATTGTGAACTGCACCGAGTTCAGCTGGTAGGTTCAGTCTGTAGGCCACTGGGCCTATTCTTTCAGTGATTTCAAACGGTCCAACATACCGTGGATTGAGTTTGCCTCGTTTACCAAATCGAACCACACCCTTCCAGGGTGAGACTTTAAGTAAAACCCGGTCCCCGACCTGAAATTCCAACGGTTTCCTACGCTTATCCGCGTATGCTTTCTGACGGTCGCGTGCTGCCGCCATGCGTTGTCGTATCTGTGCAATCTTTTCTGTGGCGTCCACTACAATCTCTGGACCCGTGATCTGACTATCCCCCACCTCTGCCCAACAGAGAGGTGACCGGCATTTACGCCCGTACCATGCCTCGAATGGAGCGGCCTGTATGCTGGTATGATAACTGTTATTGTAAGAGAACTCCACCAAAGGGAGATGTTTTTCCCAGCCGTTGCCGAAATCGATAACACATGCCCGAAGCATGTCTTCAAGAGTCTGGATCGTTCGCTCAGACTGCCCATCCGTCTGAGGATGATATGCCGTGCTCATGTCTAAACGTGAGCCGAAAGATTTATGCATCGCTTGCCATAGCTCTGACGTAAATCGTGCATCCCGATCCGAAATGATGGAGGTGGGCGCCCCGTGCCTCGAAACAACTTCTTTAAGATAAATGTCTGCGAGAGTGGAGAACTTATCCGTTTCCTTTATCGCCAGGAAGTGTGCAGACTTGGTGAGTCGATCCACGATTACCCATATAGTGTCATTCCCACGCCGGGATCTGGGTAGGCCTGTAACAAAATCCATGAACATCTCTTCCCATTTCCACTGTGGTATCCTGGGTTGTTGAAGTAGACCCGCTGGTTTCTGATATTCAACCTTGACTCTTGCACAGGTCAAGCACTTGCCGACGTAAGTAGCGATGTGAACCTTCATACCAGGCCACCAATATGTAGTTTTGAGATCGTGGTACATTTTATCCGACCCTGGATGTACCGAGTAGCGAGACTTGTGTGCTTCGTCCATCACAAGCTCTCGTAAACCGCCATAAATTGGGACCCAAATACGCCCCGTTACATAGTAGGCGCCGTCTTCCTTTTGTTCCATTCGTTGCCTTGAGCCGCGTAAGGCTTCAGCCATGACGTTTTCGGGTTTCAATGCTTCTATCTGAGCAGCTCGTATCTGTGCAGGAAGACTGGACTGAATAGTAAGCTGTAGCGCTCGCACGCGCTTAGGTAGGTTGTCCTTTCGGCTGAGGGCGTCGGCCACAACATTTGCCTTGCCTGGATGATACTTGATGGCGCATTCGTAGTCGTTCAGTAGTTCAACCCATCTCTGTTGACGCATGTTCAAATCCTTTTGCTTAAGAATATGCTCGAGACTCCTGTGATCGGTATAAATCGTGCACCTGGTACCGTACAGGTAGTGTCGCCATATCTTAAGCGCGAAAACAACAGCTCCCAGCTCTAAATCGTGCGTCGTGTAGTTCCGTTCATGAATCTTGAGTTGCTGCGAAGCGTAAGCAATAACCTTATCCCGTTGCATCAATACGTAACCAAGACCCTGTACCGATGCGTCACAATAAACCACGAAGTCATCTGTGCCCTCTGGCAATGAGAGAATAGGTGCGCTGCAAAGCCTATCCTTTAGGTACTGAAAAGCAGTCTCTTGGGAATCTCCCCAACGGTAGGTGACACCTTTCTGTGTCAGCATAGTAAGCAGCTGTGCGATCTTCGAAAAGTCTTTGATGAATCGCCTGTAATATCCCGCCAAACCCAAGAATTGGCGTATTTCCGTCGGTGTACGCGGTGCAGGCCAGTTCCTGATCGAATCTACCTTGGATGGATCGACGTGAATCCCATCCCTGTTCACCACATGGCCTAAGAAGTGGACTTCACGAAGCCAGAAGTCGCATTTAGAAAACTTTTCCTACAGTTGCTCCTTTCGAAGAAGTTCCAAGATAAGTCGTAAGTGCTGCTCGTGTTCCTCCTGACTCTTAGAGTAGACCAGAATGTCGTCGATGAAGACAATGACGAACTTGTCAAGATAAGGTTTGCACACCCTGTTCATAAGATCCATGAAGACTGCAGGCGCGCTCGTAAGCCCGAATGGCATGACCAGAAACTCGTAATGGCCGTAGCGAGTTCCGAATGCTGTCTTGGAGACGTCCTCATCCCGGACTCTCAGCTGATGGTAACCTGACCTTAGATCAATCTTGGAGTAGTAACTCGACCCTTGCAACTGGTCGAATAAGTCGTCAATACGAGGAAGAGGGTAGCAGTTCTTCACTGTGACCTTGTTCAGTTTACGGTAATCAATTTCACATCCTGAAGGTGTCAGCCTTCTTTTTCACAGATAATTGGTATCCAAGAGTTCTTGTAGCTCCCCAAGGCGAAGAGATAGGTCGGATAAATCCCTTATCCAAGATTTCTTGTAGCTGCGTCGATAGTTCTTCCGATTCTGGTGGAGCTAAGCGATACGGTGCTCGAGCTATGGGTGCTGCTCCTGGAGCGAGCTCGATTTGAAATTCGACCTGACGATGAGGCGATAGACCAGGTAAATCTTTAGGAAACACCTGAGGAAAGTCGCGTACAACTGAATGGTCTTCCAACTTCTTTTCTTTCGCTGATGCGTCAATAACGAGAGCCAAAATTGCGGTGTGGCCCTTTCGCAAACATTTCTGAGCCTTCAAGAAAGAGGTGATGCCAACCACAGCACCACTTTTGTCGCTTTGAACTTCGAGAGGTTCTTGACCAGAATGAGGAATGCGAACAATCTTTTCTTTGCATAGGATTTCTGCTTGCTGTTGCTGCTGGCGATTCCGATTTGCAGGTCGTGGGCTCCTGAATCCTTAGCTTCATGGCCCATCTTGAGACACCTCTGGCAACGTCCCTCGTTGCACTAACCACCGTGGTGTCTGTTGCATTAGTTACACATTGGGTGAATTCCCCAATATCCACCCTACCCCTGACCACCAGAAGTTGGCTGACTCGGCTCTGGTGATCACTATTCTTGCGCTGCTGCGGTGCTTGAGACCGAACGGTAGCTGAACCCTTGCTGGAATACCCATCCCTTTCCCGCTTGTTGTCACTAGAAGTAGCGGAAGTAGCAGAAGTGGTAGCGGTAGTAATAGCGCTGATACAACTAGGCAGCCTGTTCTGTTCCACTGCCTGACCCGTGAGGCGATGAGCAAGACGCTGAATGTCTTGGATATTGTCGAGGTTAACCGATGTCGCATGGCTCGGAATCTCCGAGGCTAGACCCTTGAGGTACAATTCGATACGCTTGCTTGGAGGGTCCACCATGGTTGGACACAAGATGGCCAGTTCGTTCGGCCGTTTCGTATGAACTTCAATTTCTGACCCCGTCATTTTCAAATGGTAAGGCTCCACTTCTAACTTGTGGATGTCATCACACGTGCAGTATTCCCTTTTAATGCATTCCTTGAATTCGTTCCAGGGGGTGGCGTTAGCAGCTGCCAACCCTAGTATCTGTACTTGCGCGTTCCACCAGATTAGCGCGATCCCTTCCAGTGGCGTACTTGACCCTGCGAGCCTCAGGGCATTCACACATCTCGAATACCGACTCGAGCTTCCCAAACCAATGGAGTAGTCCCACTGCTCCTTCTGTGCCACTGAATGTGCTTGGACGACAGTCCATGAAGTTCTTGAATGTGCAGACAGGTTGCTGTGCGTTCTGACCCGTTGCGCGAGAAAGATAGGTCAAGGTTAAGCGCGAGAGTTGGGTCACGAGAGTAGGATCTAACATCCTAGGATAGGTTTGGAATAGCAAGTTATACCTCCTGCTTGTGCGGCTGCAAGTGCCGCAGCAACTTGTTCGTTAATGAGAGCCGTCAACTGGGCTTGAGTCATGTTAACACGTCCAGACATGATCGAACAGTAAAGGTAGCGTAAGTATGAATGGTTCGCGAGTAGTGCGATGACAGAAAAGTGTAGGCATATAGGTGTTCTCAAGCAGTAACAAGTAGTGAGCAAAGTAATGTAAGCATACTACGAGCAAAGTTCTATGCAATTCTAGCATGTAGGCAATAAACATAAACCTTATTACCTAGGATGTCGAGTCTTGCACGTGGAGCGAAGCGTCGTTGTGGATCGTTGAGAGCACTGTTCTGGTTATAGTCTGGTTTTAATAAAAACGTTTTCCCATATTAAAACCAAGTTCTCTATAACCAATGGCTCTGATACCAATCTGTCACACCCCCAAAATCCACACGCGGAGTATCACCGCTTGGGAGCGTGACTGACCAGGATCAAGCCATCAATCATATCGAACATAGCATTTAATAATAAAAGTAGATAATATAATTCAACAAGACATGATTGATGTTCAAAACCAACATTAGTTTAAGTAGCGGAAGCATGTAAGTAAACCCAACATAATTAATAATGTAATGTCATAAGTGTTTAAAGAAACAATCACGATCCAAGCCCACAACGACCTGCTCCTCCCTGTGCAAGCTCCATATACCTAACGACCTGCAAGGCATGTAACAGAGGATCAACAACTAGTTGAGCGAGTTCATAGAAAGTAAATGTGTAATAGTAAGTTCGTTTGTAACAGGTGGCTCTACTGGGCCGTTAGTACGTTCTATTGGTGGGGGATTCCCATGTTATATAACCACTAGACTACTCGTAACCATAAGTATCCTTCACAACCGAGGATAGTAGTGAGTATAAGTACACGTAGGTTTTTCGTGCGTATCCTTCACAACCGAGGATAGTAGTAAGTATAAATGCACGTAGGTTTTACGTGCGTATCCTTCACAACCGAGGATAGTAGTAAGTATAGATGCACGTAGGTTTTACGTGCGTATCCTTCACAACCGAGGATAGTAGTAAGTATAAGTCTACGTAGATTGTAAGTATGTGTCCTGCACAACCGAGGACAGTGAATAGCATAAGTATGTGTCCTGCACAACCGAGGACAGTGGTATGGTAGGCTAGTATTAGTGTCAGTACGAATCTATTCAATCTTATTCCATCAATCCCATTCCCAAGCCCTTGGGAATCCCATGCCTTAGTAAGGGTGTGAACTCACCTTGGTTTGCTCGGTAGATAAAGCATTTGTCCTAAGTTGGTCAACCACACCCTATTATGGTTACCACTCGTTAGGACAGTAAACATGTAATCACGTATAAGCTACACGTATCTAGCACGTATTTGCCAAGTAGTGTACAAATATCACTCGTTGTACGTTATACTATCATGTATATACATTCATTATTATCATCGTAGTTAGCCATCACTCAAATGTGTTGTATAAGTGCTAAACAAATAAAACGTGGGCTTACATTAATGTGCGGCCCATTAAGGAATAAGGCCCAAGGTTGAGTGTGCGGCCCACTACCAAGTGTGCGGTCATGCAATAATGGTTGTACTCTATGCTGATTAATTGATACGGTGGTGAGTGTGCGACTAATCATGCGTATGACAACACTTAATTCATCAGACAAAACACCAATTTAACTCATGTAAATTCATACTAGTTATTGTCGCATATTCCATAGTGTGTTAAGGTTGTCATAACCTGGTCTCTTACAAAATATGCCACACTGAATCATTCACAATGTTATCATCACACCAACCCCTAGTTCTCATATACCAAATCTATTACTTTAAATATCACATAAACAAGAGACTAACTTGCCAGGATTCAATCCTTCGTTACTTACACAAAATATACCACAATACATTTAAAACAATGATCAACTATAAGTAAAAATTAGGCTGATAGGAAATAACTCGAATTACATAAACAGACTAAAGCAAACACGTAAATTTTATATGAACATAACAACTCTTATAATCCCAAATTAAACATGTTGCTAAATATATACCCCCAATATAAATCCAAACAATATTTGTGCTCATCCTAAACCACCCTTTTTAAATCCTAACTTTCACAATCAGTTAACAATATTAGTTCAATAGTCAAGAAATCACAAAATAGTAAGAGAATCATGGTCCGCATTCTTACAGCTCTCAACCCGCATACATATTCAAACAATCGGACCATTTACACAGGCCACTTATCATTTTTTACTTAGTTTATCACAAAACTTACGATCACAGCCCTTATTATCATTCAGAATACCCTTTCATTATTGAGTTTCAAATCACAGAGAACTAAAACAAATAAATATAGGTACAAACTGACCGAGCGATGAACAGGTGTTTGCTGCCGTCGCTGTTTCCGTCAATCTGCTGGAATCGAATGGCGTCGTCGCCGGTGCCATCACTTCAGTCGCCGTCACAGCCATCGGCGCCATCATCTTGTCGTCCTCCCACCGGAGTGCATCAACATCCGCACCTCGGCTCCGGTTTCCGTTTTGACGGCTCCTCCTTTGCTGCCATCGTTAGTCTGCTTCTCGGGTCACCGGAAAACGACGCTGGTCGCCGGTGTGTGGTTGTTCGAACAGGGGGGGGCGTCATCTGCCGTTCGCAAGTCAGGTGGGAGGAAGTAGGGTTTTTGATGAATTAGTGTGTTTTGTATTATTTACGTACAATGCATAAAGAGGGAACATGGGTGGGCGGTTTGGGTTTTTAATGAACCGAGAACATGAGTGGGGTTTGGGCTGGGTGGTTTGGGCTTGGAACTATTGCCGTAAATGGCTATTTACGATCACCTAGAAATTGAAATTTATATGATTGTGATATAGTTGTTGTTCACAATTACAAAACAGTTATTCATGTTTATTAATATATTATATTTATTTTCAACTAATAGAATGTATATAACAAAACCAACTAATAATAAACATATAATGATCATGCTCTGGTTCGGGACTCATAAGTTTCGGGATATACGAATGGGTCTAGTCAACAAGCGAGACATGTACTTTGGTTCAGACGGTTCGAGTCGGTTCGACACATTAAGGATTTGGCTTCTAGTATTCGTTTGTATAAAATTAATTAGGTACGCATAATTAATTCGTCACACAAGTTCATGCATTTACGTAAATAAGATAAGTATACGAATTGATTTATAAAGGTGATACCACGAGATTATGGGTTGTCACATCATCCCCAAGTTAAAAGAAATTTCGTCCCGAAATTTAGCATGCGGTTACTGAGGATGCTAGGTGAGTTGCATCGTTTACTGATTTTTCCTGGGGTGTCACAGTAGAGGTTGCACTGGACACAAAAACGGCAAGCTATCCCAGTTGGGTGATGGTAGGTGCAAGTTGGGCACAGAGGATGAGGACCAGTGTACGCACGCTTAGCAGGTAGTGCATTGGTTACACGTGCGGCTACTTGATGGTTCAGATTCTGAGGTTGGACAGGAACAACGTTGAGAGGAGCGGCAGTCGCGACATAGTTCTTGTTGTTGTTACCCTTGCGTTTGCGTCCTTGACGTGATGACTTCAGAACTTGAGGTGCTGCGGTTTCAGTAGCGGGAGTAGCAGTGACCTGGTGGAGATTCTTGGATGAGGTTTTGAAATAACCAGCCAAAACTCGCTTATCATTGATCTCAGCGGCGAGTTGGTAGGTTTCCTCAATGGTGGTAGGCTTAGCTGCCTGAACAAAATCGGCAACACAATCGGGTAGAGCACGAATGTACTTCTTGATTGTGATGTCCGGAGTTGACACTTGACCAGGACAGACGATAGTAAGCTGCTTGAAGCGAGCGGTGAGACCAGCATTGTCGCCTCCTTCTTGCTTGATACCCCAGAACTCGTTTTCCAGCTTCTGGAGTTCATGTGGGGGACAAAATTCTTTCATCATGACTTCCTTCAGTTCCTCCCAGGAGAGTCCATAGGCTGCGTCGTTACCACGCCTGTTGCGCTCCGCAGTCCACCAGTCCTGAGCCCTGGACTGAAAAACTCCAGTTGCATTAACAGTGCGGAGGTTGTCTGGGCATCCGCTTTGACGGAGGGTGACTTCAATCGAATCAAACCACTAAAACATGGTGTTGGGCCCATCTTCACCAGTGAAGTTAGCTGGACCGCATGCCCTTAATAGTTTGAAGCTAAAAGGAGCTTTCGGTGAGTCGCTCTTGGATTCAACAGAGGACTTGCTGCTGACGTCATTGATCTCACTGACGATCTGAGGAATGACCTTAGCCATTTCCTTGGCCACCAGCGATGCGATGCATTTGTCAGCATGGTTTCGGCGAGTAGCGCGAGAGGTGTGGGATCCAAATGACGACATTGTCTACAAAAGACATTGTCATAGGATTCAGATGAGATTCGATTATATTGGGTTTCGAAATGTTTAGCGTTTAACCACCATACTTATTATTATTAGGTAAAGCATCAGGAACACGTCTAACACATAGGCACATAATGACGTTGTGACAACCCTCATATTTACAGGTATCCGTAATTATTAATTTGTGCTTAATGATTGTGCTTAATTACAACTAATGATTTAAACTGCTTTATGATTTTTGTATCATACATACATGTGCATCACATTTCATACTGTCACACCATTCATTACATACAAGCTTTAGTTACATACTTGATGCACAAAGCACAGTTAGCACAGTTAGCGGATAACTCAGAAATATACTAACAGTGCCAGTACATAGACAGACAATGTTTTGAGGCCCAATATGAGCCAGAGACAAGGTACTACACTAGTATGGAGTGTAGGGAAGTAAGGACCATAAAACTGCATCACTAGGTGATAGTTTAAGTGCCAGAAAGTGCCTAAAACCCACTCAAAGTGCAGAATTCTGCATTAATCATCAAAATTCAGCATTTAACATGCTAGTAATGTGCAAAAACATGGCAAAATGGTCCTGTATGCTTTCCTAAGTGTCGGGAATTTAAAGTGTCACAAAAAGTTATATAAAAGACACTATACGGTATAACTTGACACTTTAACGGATCGGTATCTAACCGGACATTACCCGGAACACAAAAATATTGTTAAAAGCATTGTTTCACTTTTTCTGAGCTAGTTATGGTCCCCAAGCACACTAACATACTACATAAAGCATGATACACATAAACACAAGACTTTTACACTTAACACCCTCCACTAAATCACCTACTTATCATTCTAAAAACAATTACCCCCCCCATTTGTGACAACTGTGTTCTGTAGACGTGGTTCAATATAAAACAATGTTGATTATCAATAAAACAATGTGCTTTGGTGTTATTATGTGTGTTTTGGTGTTACTATGTGTGTATTTCTGTTTGGTGATTTTACCATTTAATTCTATTCCAATTTCAAGCTTTAAATCGCTTTCTGGAAGGTTATACGCGTACTGATGCGTAAATATAACCAGTTTAATGCAACAAACACTCTAGAATAGTGAAATAGGCTTAACATACCTTAAATAACCACCACATAACTTAGAAATAAGTTTTGGATGGTTTGGTGTGTTGAAATCAAGTTTGTTCGATCGTAGGGACTATTTGCGTCAAACTGCGAAACTTTACCGATTTGTATAGTAATGAACATTCCGGAACTTGATCATAAGTTAAACATACCCTAAATATCCTTTACATAGCTTAGAAATAGGCTTTGAGGGGTTCGGTATGATAAAATGAACTTATTTGATCAATAGAGACTAAAAGCGTCAAAAGTGCATAAGTTTGCATTTTCGCGCATATCTTATGTTCTGAATATATTCGGACATCCAAAAATTTATGTAAGCATTAAAATATTTTATTTTAGTGTTTGGAATGATAAAATTCCATTCGTCGCTTGATTTGGATCATTTTTGCGTTCGTTACGACTTCCGTCGTAATTAAGTAAATAACACGACTGTACGACCAAACGAACTGACATCCGAGATATTTTTGAGCATGTTTTGAGTTCTCTATACTTTAACTTTATATTAGAGCCTTGAAAAGGGGTTAACGGGACTTAAAAGTGCAAAAAATCAAGTTTTACAAGTGCAGGACCATTTTTGAAATTTCTGACCAGATTCAATGAACCTAGTCCATTTTGAAGTGTTGATGGTTTTAACCCATGGTTTTGCAAAACCATGGGCTGGTATTCAATGAACCTAGTCTATTATGACTCATATTAGGGGCTCCCATGGTTTTAGAAAACCATGGGCACACATGTAAGGTCCAGATCAAAGCTCAGTTTTCGATGAACGATCTTAACGGTTCTTGAATTCCTATAAATACCCACCCTCACTTCCTCCCAAAGCACACTTGAATCTAATTTTGGCTCTCTAAGTTGAAGTTTATGCTTCATACCTGAGAGTAAATCGGATCAAGAGCTTGCGGGGACCTTCTGTAAGTATTCTTTCGTTCTTTTCATTCGTTTTTGTCATTAAAGTCAAACTGCGTTTGACTTTCTGCTTTGACCAGTTTATGGTCAATGCGAAATTCGTTTTAACTTCATAACTTGTGCATAATCACAATGGTTATAGTCCCTAGTGACTACACCTACTGATTACCACGTTATCTAGGCTCAATGACGAGTCGTAGTTTCGGCCAAAATGCGTTTTCTCGCGTATTTTGTAACCAAACTACTCTAGGATATCAAAACCGTTTGTTTTGATATCAAAACCTGTTTTCTAACTTAACTAAACATGTTCTAGCATGTTTAGCTCGTCACTTTTTTTAGATTAGTGCTTGTATGGAGCCGAAAGTTAAGCGGACTAACCACCCGCTTAGACTTTCGAACACGACCCGTTTGGTCGATCATTAAGATCCGACCAAACATGTTAAGTGACCATAGTAGCGTAGGGAATAACCTTCCGAGGTTATACCTTATGGTCACTTAGGTTTGATTAGTCGCATGATAGGTAGTTTATATGCCTTTGGTAAATTACCAAAATACCCTTTTCATACATAATTGGTAATTAAGCATATGTAACCTAAACTTTTGACACGTAACTGATTATGTAACACAATTAAACATGTATGGGCATATAATACTTGTCATAGGACTAGTTAGACGTCTTGAACGCGCTTTTGCGCACACGACGCGTTAAAGTAGCGTAAGCTACCTTAATGGGTCGTGATGGGTCGAAAGCACTTAGGTTTGGTTTCAATTTAGGATGTAAACTTTGTTAAACCATATCACATGAGTTCCAACACTCATTTGGTTTACGAGACTTCATTCTATCCGATCGTCCGATTTAGGCGTCTATTGTTTGACTAGTGGTTCGATTACTAGGTGCTACTTGATTACTTTGGTTTGCTTGAGGTTGTTTAAAGTTCTATTGATTGAGGATACTTTTCACTACATGTGAGTACATAGTTCCCCTATTTTACTGTTTTCAATTGTTTTGGGGTGATTCATATGTACGAAATGGTTTTCAAAGTTTAAACGATGGTTTTTCAAAAACAATTAAGATGGTTTATACAAACTAATAACGATTTCAATAAAGTGAACAAACTTGTTGGTTGTAATTACATAACAAATGACATTCATTAGCATTGATCAAGCCGACCAGTATTAGGTTATTGTACCATAGGATCTGACAAATCCTGTTATTTTACATCACCCATGGTTATGTGTGGGGGTTGTGGGTAACGACTGAATCTGATGTTAGTTAATTTACCCTTTGGTGGTTTGTTAACGCGAGAAGCGAGGTGGTCGAGTCACAAAGGTTTGAATGTAATTAGCGAGACAACCATAAATAAGTTTTCACAATTAAAACGAGGATGATTTTAAACGATTTAAACGAGTTAACGATTTGGAAATGATTTGAACAAGTTAAACGAATTGGATAAACGATTGGTTTTTGGTTAGTGTATAGATAACGGGACAGGTGTAATGTGGTGAAAGTATGGTGGATACGCCGCTGGTACTTCCTATATATAAGTGTTTTCATCATATTACATACCGTGGCGTTATTTAGTTCACTTGGGTAAACGATTTTGAAACGATGTCACACAAACGATGTTTTCTAAAGGATATAAACCATACAAGTTTTTAACGAGTTTTTACAAAATGTTTTACAAGTTGGTTTTCTAAAACAAATGTTTTTGGGGTTAAGAATCATGGCTATGAGATTTTATAAGCTATAATCAACTTGATTTGAGTTGGTTAACTATGTTGCAATACACTTTTCAAAACGAGGTTTGTATTTTGACTCTTGAAGTCTAATAAAGTACTACAACATATAAACGAGCCATGACTCCGACACTCTTATAAAACCTATGTACTCGCCAGCATTTCTTTGCTACCTTTGCTTTTACATATGTTTCAGGTGATGTTGCTTGATTGATTCTAGGATGCATGTGTCACATAGGATCTGGACGAGGCCTTAGTGACATAATAACAATGATAGTCGAGATGTAGTTTGTTTGTTTTGTGTTAAGACAATGTGAATGCTTAATTTTATCGATAAAATGAAACACTTTTTGTATCCATGGTTGTGAAACAATAACTTCTGTTACAACACTCCCCGACGTTTCCGCCACGTTTTGTTGTTTTACGTGGTCGGGGTGTGACAGAAGAAGTTGGTATCAGATCCAATGGTTATAGGGAATTAGGTTATTAGTAATGCTTTGACCTAGACTATAACTTTAGGACCCTAACGCAAGTTTACTTGCGTTTAGATTTTAAAACAATACCGTCACCTATCCTTAGGTGATAACCACAATAAGTTCGAATCCGCTTTGAAAACTAATCATCTGTTCTAGGATGATTGATTACTAGGTTTTGACCCCTTGTTATAAGGTTTTGAACCCTTTGAGTTTTCAAAATCTTGTCAAAGTTTGGGTCTAAATAGTGTGAACACGTGCGAACTGGAAGAGTGGGTGCCTGTACCCTGGGTCTTCTGTCTAAGGCTAGAGTGTTCGTATAAATCCGAAGTATCGGACCAGTCACTCTTACCTGGGAACTCTTGGGGTGAGTGTCCACTTATAGGCGAGCATGTCTTCGGCGATACATTATTTTTGATCCATTTACTTTGATTAGGCTTTGCGTGTCGTTTGTTTGTTCGAGGTAACGAACAAATGTTCGCCTTTCTTATGTTTTGTCGATATTTTCAATGCCTCTTTTGTTTTTCCAATGATCGATCCCGCTCGTGGACGAGCATTCAATCTGGATACAAACGAGGCTAGAGTTGACAACCTCGTTGTCAATGGTACCTTTGTTGTCAACGGTTTGTATCTTGTTAACAATCGACCTGCATCTATTCTTTTTGATTCTGGAGACGATAGATGTCTTGTTTCATTATCTTTTCAGCCTTTGCTTGCGATACCTAGAACTAAACTGAGGAAACCCTTACCTATCGAAGTTGCTACTGGTAAACCTCTTGTTCTCGATTCTGTTATTTGTGATTGTCAGTTGAACCTTGATAACCATCTTTTTCCTATTGACCTCACACCGATGCAACTTGGGAGCTTCGACATTATTGTAACATTTGTGCTTGAAATCATTATGAACAGATCAATTATCAATAAAACAATGTTATTTGATCCCAATGTTTGTTTGGTTATGTTTTACATTTTTCATGTTTTGACTTTTGTTCAATTTCAAACTCTACATCGCTTCCTAGAGAATTATACGCAAACTGGTGCGTAAACGTACTCAGTTTAATGCGACAAATACTCCAGAACATCAACATATACTCAAGATACCATATATAACCTTTACATAACTTAGAAATACGTTTTGAAGGCTTTGGTATGGCAAGAACAAGTTAATTCGCTTACAGAGACTAAACTTGACAAACTGCGAAAGTATGCCAATTTGAACTGTAACAAACATTCCGGAACATGACCATAAGTTAAACATGCCATAAATATCCTTTACATAGCATAGAAATAGGCTTTGAGGGGTTAGGTATGCTAAAATAAACTTTTGGATCATTCAGGGACTAAAAGTGTCAAAAAGTGCATAAGTTTCCACTTTCGCGCATAACTTACGTTCTGAATACATCCGGACATCCAAAAATTTATGTAAGCATCCTTATATTATGCCTTAGTGTTTGGCATGAGAAAAATCCATTCGTCGCGCAATTTGGATCGTTTTTCGCGCTTATGCGCATTCCGTCGTAATTAACCGAACATCGCGATCGTACGGCCAAACGAACCAACATCTGACATATTTTTGAGCATGTTTCATGTCCTCAATGTTAAAGCATCATTTTAGGGCCTTAAAGATGGCTTAACGGTCCTTAAACGTGTCGGAAATGGCCTTAAACCACAACAGGGACCTAAACTGTAAATTCTGAAACTTGTTTTCTGATCTGGACTCCCAGGCGGGGCGCGTAAGATTTGTCTAAATCTTCACGCGGCCGCGTCAGACTTATAGACCAGATTCAATGTTTTGATCCACTTGCAGCAACCTTTCGATCACCCAAAGGGCAACGACACGTGTCAAAACCCTATGGTGGGGGCAAAATAAGCCACCACAACATTTCGACAAGTGTACGGGTTAGATCGTGGCACGTTATTCAAGAAACGATCCTAACGGTCTTGCTTTTCCTATAAGTACCCCCCCCCCCATTTGTGTTAAAACCCACAAAATCTGATCTAAAGCTCTAAGTTGAGGCCTTTGCTTCATACCTGAGTTCCTGGATCGAGATTAGCTTTCGAGGACCCTTCGTAAGTGTTCTTTCGTTCTTTTAATCGCTTTCTAGTGCTAAAGTCAAACTTTGTTTGACTTTCTGCCAGCTTATGGTCAACACGAAGTTCGTTTGAACTTCATAACGTGAGCGTGATCACGATGGTTATAGTCCCTAGTGACTACACCTACTGATCACCACGTTATCTAGGCTCAGTGACGAGTCGTAGTTTTGGCCAAAATGCGCATTCTTGTGTATTTTGTAACCAAACTACTCATAGGTATCAAAACCGTTTGTTTTGATGCCAAACCTGTTTTCTAAACTTAGTTAAGCATGTTCTAACATGCTTAGCTCATCACTTTTAGTTTAGTGCTTATATAGGGTCGTAAGGTAAGCGATCTAAACAATCGCTTATGCTTTCGAACCCGACCCATTTGGTCGATCTTTAGGATCCGACCAAACACATTAGGTGACCATAGTATATAGGGAATAACCTTCCGAGGTTATACCTTATGGTCACGATGTTAGGCGTTCCAAACGCGTTTTACGCGAACGACACGTTAAGATAGCATAAGCTACCTAAACGGGTCGTAATGGGTCGTAAGCACTTAGGATAGGTTTCATTTTAGAATGTAGGCCTTGTTAAACCATATTACACGAGTCTCTATACTCGTTTGGTTTACGAATCCTCATTCTATCCAATCTTCCGAATTTGGTCCGGTATATTAATATAGCTACCTATTAGGTGCCGTTTGATATTCCGTGATCTCTAGAATTGTGTGATTATTACACAAGGACTTCTAAGGAATCTCAGGTGAGTACATAGTCCCCTCTTTTACTGTTTTCCATACTGTTTTGGGGAGAAACACATGTGCCTACTTGTTACTTTCGTGCTTTCCTGTTTTCACATCATATACTTGCTATGCTCATTAGTACACTATTAGTACATGATTTACATTACATTGTTTCGCTATATATGTTTACTTAGCATACTTAGTACATTGATTTGCGTTACATTTCTGCTATGTGTGTTGACTGATAGCATGCTAGCACATTGATTTACATGACTTTTATGCTATGTATGCCCATTGTGTGCGTACTTAGTACATCATTTTACACTACATTTTATGCTATGTATGCCCATTGTGCGCGTACTTAGTACATTTATTCATCACATGCTCACATTTTGGTATGACATTTGGTTTGTTCAAATTATACAATGTACATTCATTAACACCGATCATGTCGCCCGTTAGTAGGTAATGGTACCATAGGACTTGACAAATCCCATTCCTGAAATCTCGGGTTTGTTTGGATTGGAAGGAATGACCGAATATGATAAACATAACACATATAGACCTTTAATTTGTTTAAAGGTCTATCACCACAGTCACAAAGGATTGAATGTATGCATTTTCACAATACCGCATAAATGTTTGTATCAGTATAGCATGCATTTGTTCCACAAAACATAACTTTGACTTAAACTATGTTTAATTCAATACCCTGTTTTTGTGCATTTTTGCCTATGGCCTAGTTGATATATTTCACATGCCATACATGATATTTTGGGATACACATTATATGATTTACATTAAACATAAACAATTTGACATTTATATACACATTTGGTGGTTTACATTAGACATGAACATTTTGATATGGTTTACAAAAACACTTGACAATTGATTTATACACAAACAATTTACATGGTGGTTGGTTTGGGTAAATGGTTTGAGTAACGTGGCGTATGTAATATGATACAAACATGGTGGATACGCCGCTAGTACTTCCTATATATAAATGTTTGTATAATATTACCTATCGTAGCATTATTTAAAATCATTTCAGTTTAGACATATTACGTTTTACACAAATAACATATTCTTCACAAGACATTATTTTTACAAACAACTTATCTTATACAAACTCATTTTTCTAGGTTATTCATTTAACTTTACATTTTATTTATACATATCATCTGATCTTATCGTTTTTCATATGATTTACAAAACAAAACAATTTACAAGCTTCATGACTGACTGTTATTAAACGTCTTCTTTAAACTTAAGTCATGAATCCCATTTTCACAAAACCTATGTATCTCACAGACATTTTTATGCTGACGTACCTACTTTCACATGTGTTTTCAGGAGCTATCGCTAGGGATGACGATTGTGACACTAGGGCGGACCTGTGCCTTAGAGACATAAAAAGAAGATAGACTTAGTCTGAATATGTTCTGAACACTTTATTTCCTGTTTTGAAACAATGTAACACTCGTGTTTAATAAATAAAATATAACTTTGTATGCCATAGTTGTGAAACAATTAATTCTGTCTCAACACTCCCCGACGTTTCCGCCGTGGTTGCATGTTATACGCGGTCGGGGTGTGACAGAAGAGTTGGTATCAGAGCCAATTGTTATAGGGAATTAGGTTATTAGTAATGCTTTTACCTAGACTATAACTTTCTAGGACCCTAACACAAGTTATCTTGTGTTTAGATTTTAAAACATGCACTTCACCTATCCTTAGGTGATAACCACAACGAGAACATCGATTCCGAATCCGCTTTGAAAATTAATCATCTGTTCTAGGATGATTGATTACTAGGTTTTGAACCCTCTGTTATAAGGTTTTGAACCCTTTTGAATTTTCAAAAATCTCATCAAAGTTTTGGGTTTTAATAGTGTGAACACGTGCAAACTGGAAGAGTGAATTCCTGTACCCTGAGTTTTCTGTCTAAGGCTAGAGTGTTCGTACAAATCCACATAATCGGACCAGTCACTCTTACCTGGGAACTCTTGGGGTGAGTGTTCACTTATAGGCGAACATGTCTTCGCGATACATTATTTTTGACCCATTTACTAGACACTGTGTGTTGCTTGTTTGCTTTGCGATACGGACAAATAACCACCATCTTTGCTTTTGTTGATTTTGCTTCATCTCATTCTCTTCATCCAATCATCTCACTCGTTTCCTTTCATGTTTTCCTCTTTTAGAATGCCTCCTCTACGCGAAAACCAGATAGCGACTGCCGAACTGGCAGAAATTATTGCACAGCAAATGGCTGCTCAATTCCCAAATCTCTTTGCTCAATGGAACCAAGCCAACAACAACAACAATGCTCCATGCAATTTCAAGAATTTTAACTCGGCTAAACCACTCAAGTTTAGTGGTTCTGAGGGAGCAACTGGGCTTCTTCAATGGTTCGAGAGCATTGAGAATACATTCCGTCACGTGCAGTGTCCTGACAATCGCAAGGTCGAGTTTTCTTCGAGTGTGTTTCAGAAGAGGGCTCTTACATGGTGGAACGGGGTTATGAGGGATCGCGGTGCAGAAGTTGCTCTAGCTCAGACTTGGGCTGAACTTAGGGCACTAATGATGAGGGAGTTCTGTCCTCGTCATGAACAGCGAGCTTTGGAGAAAGAGTTTGATGACTTAAAACAATACAGTGGCGAGCACCGGGCATATACTGATAGGTTTGAAGAGTTGAGTCTGCTTTGCCCGACAATGGTTGCCCCACTCGACAAGGCCATCGAAAGGTACACCGACGGCCTACCTGACTCGGTACAAGACATCATTACTGGTAGTAACCCTACCACACTCCGTCAGGTGATCGAGTTATCAGCGACACTGACTGAGTCGCAGATTCAAAAGGGAAAGCTGCACAAAAAGGGTGACAAGGGTAAGAAGCAGGCAGCTAACCAAGAAGATAGCAAGAAAGGTCAGAACAAGAAAGGAAAGGATTCTGGTTCTACAAGGGGGTCTAGGAAGCGGAAGGCTTCCCAAAACTATGCCATTACTGCACAGGCTCAGACTGCACCAAATCAGCCTGCGCAACCACTGGCCAAGAAGCCTTATCTTGGCAATGCACCTTTGTGCAACAGGTGTAACGGCCATCACCCACCACAGGTTCAGTGTCGTCAATGCACCAACTGTGGGAGAAATGGTCATCTTGCTGCCACCTGCCGTATACCTGCTAACCAGAACCAAGCTCAACAAATTGCTCAGCCTCTTGCTCAGCAACAAGGTCAAGCTGCACGACCTCATTTTCCTCCTGGTTCGTGCTACAATTGTGGGGATCTGACCCACTACAGAAACCGGTGCCCAAGGATAGCCAACCAGAATCAGAATCAGGCTCAGGCTCGAGGTCGAGTCTTCAACATGAACGCACCAGAGGCACAAGCAGATGATAATATGGTGAATGATACGTTCTTTATTAATAATCAGCCAGCATCTGTTCTTTTTGATTCGGGTGTCGGTAAGAGTTTTGTGTCGTTATCTTTTGAACCATTGCTTCGCGTGTCTAGAACGAAACTAGGTAAACCATTGACAGTAGAAGTGGCTAGTGGTGAAACCATTGTTCTTGATTCTGTTCTCCGCAACTGCCAGTTGAACCTTAACAACCATCTTTTTCCTATTGACCTCACGCCTATGCAACTTGGAAGCTTCGACGTTATTGTGGGTATGGATTGGTTAGCCAAGCATCGCGCAGAGGTAATTTGTTTCGAGAAGATTGTTCGTGTGCCACTTTCGACAGGTGAGATCCTACAAGTTCATGGTGAGAAACCTGCTGGTGGTCTTAAACTCATGTCTTGTTTTAAAGCTGGGAAGTATCTGCGAAAGAACAATGTGGCCTTTTTGGCACATGTTGTAGCAGATAAGGGCAAAGGTAAGACTATTCAAGATATTCCTGTTGTTCGGGATTATCCTGAAGTATTTCCTGAAGAGTTACCTAGTCTACCTCCAGCACGCCAAGTCGAGTTCCGTATTGATCCCATACCTGGTGCAAATCCCGTTGCCAGAGCTCCATATCGTCTTGCACCATCCGAGATGCAAGAGTTATCTAAGCAGCTACAGGAGCTCTCTGACAAAGGCTTTATTCGTCCTAGCTTTTCACCTTGGGGTGCTCCCGGTTCTTTTTGTCAAGAAGAAGGATGGATTTTAGGATGTGTATCAGTTATCGTGAGCTTAACAAGCTCACAATCAAGAATCGATATCCCCTACCTCGCATTGATGATCTTTTTGATCAATTGCAAGGCGCTTCTTATTTTTCAAAGATTGATCTGCGATCTGGATATCATCAACTCCGTGTGCATGAAGAAGATATTCCCAAGACAGCATTCCGCACTCGCTATGGGCATTATGTGTTCACAGTCATGCCATTCGGTTTGACTAATGCTCCTGCTGTTTTCATGGACTTGATGAATAGGGTCTGCAAGCCTTATTTGGATAAGTTCATCATCGTTTTCATTGATGACATTTTGATATATTCTAAGACGCGAGCTGATCATGAGCAACATCTTCGTCTTACTCTGGAACTCCTACAGAAAGAGCAACTTTTCGCCAAATTCTCCAAGTGTGAATTCTGGCTTAAAGAAGTTCAATTCTTAGGACATATTGTCAACGAACAAGGTATTCATGTAGATCCCTCCAAGATCAGTGCGATTAAGGATTGGGATACGCCTACTACTCCTACTGAAGTTCATTCTTTTCTTGGTCTTGCGGGTTATTACCGCCGCTTCATAGAAAATTTCTCGAAGATTGCAGTTCCTCTAACTGCTCTAACTCAGAAGAACAAGCCATTTGATTGGGGATTCAAGCAAGAGGAAGCGTTCCTGACTTTGAAACAAAAACTTTGCGACGCGCCTGTCCTAACTTTGCCCGTGGGCAATGATGATTTCGTCGTTTATTGCGATGCATCTAAATTAGGTCTTGGCTGCGTCCTGATGCAAAGAAACAAAGTCATAGCATACGCATCAAGGCAGTTGAAGATACATGAGAAGAACTACACCACTCAAGATCTTGAGTTGGGTGCAGTTGTCTTCGCTCTTAAGATTTGGAGACACTATTTGTACGGTACAAAATGTGTGGTTTTCACGGACCACAAAAGTCTTCAGCATATCTTCAATCAGAAAGAACTCAACATGAGGCAGCGACGTTGGGTGGAGCTTCTAAACGACTATGACTGCGAAATTCGCTACCATCCTGGTAAGGCGAATGTCGTAGCCGATGCTTTGAGTCGCAAGGAACGTACTAAGCTTCATTATGTTCGTGTCCAATCTGTTATTCAAACTCAATCCGATATCCAAGCCCGTATTTCTCAGGCTCAACAAGCTTATGTTTCACAAGGTTTGATGGATAAGGAATTTCCTGATCACATAACACCTGCTCTAGAACTGAAGGACAATGGATCGTATTACTTCATGGACCGTTTGTGGGTCCCGAGCCAAGATAACCTTCGTACCTTGCTTATGGATGAAGCCCATAAGTCTCGTTATTCTATTCAACCTGGCTCACATAAGATGTATAAGGATCTTTGTATTCAGTATTGGTGGCCTGGTATGAAGAAAGACATCGCCTTATATGTATCAAAATGCCTTACTTGTCTTAAGGTTAAGGCTGAACATCAGCGTCCTTCTGGTTTATTGGAGCAACCAGAGATCCCAGTTTGGAAATTGGAAAACATTACTATGGATCTCATTACTAAACTCCCGCGCACAAAGAAAGGTCATGATGCCATCTGGGTAGTCGTTGATCGTCTTACTAAATCAGCGCATTTCTTGCCAATCCGTGAGGATTTTTCGGCTGACAAACTTGCTAAAATCTATGTGGATGAAATTGTAGCTCGACATGGTGTTCCTTTGAACATCATTTCTGACAGAGATGCTCGTTTCACTTCTCATTTCTGGAGAACCATGCAATCTGCTATGGGAATCCAACTTAATCTGAGCACAGCTTATCATCCGTAAACGGATGGTCAATCTGAAAGAATAATCCAGACACTGGAGGATATGCTTAGAGCTTGTGTGATCAATTTTGGTGGTAGTTGGGATTCACATCTTCCGTTAATTGAATTCTCCTACAACAACAGTTATCACTCCAGCATCAACATGGCTCCTTTTGAGGCTCTCTATGGTCGAAAATGTCGTTCACCAGTCTGCTGGAATGAGATCGGCGAGGCTCAGCTTACTGGACCTGCCCTCATTTTAGAGACAACATATAAGGTTAAGAAAGTTCGTGATAACCTTCAGACAGCTAGAAGCCGTCAAAAGAGTTACGCGGATCTAAAACGCAAGCCCTTGGATTTTCAAGTCGGTGATCGTGTATTACTTAAGGTCTCACCTTGGAAAGGTGTGATCAGATTTGGGAAGAAAGGAAAACTTGCACCTAGATACGTTGGACCATTCAAGATCGTCGAAAGAATCGGTAAGGTAGCCTACAGGCTTGAGTTACCTCCTGAACTTGGAAATGTTCATCCAACCTTTCACGTGTCCAATCTCAAGAGGTGTTTAGCTGATGAAAACCTCCACATACCGCTTGACGAAATTCATGTTGATAAAACACTGAAATTTGTTGAGAAACCGGTGGAAATCATGGAACGTGAAGTCAAGTGGCTTAAACGCAAGCGCATTCCTTTGGTCAAGGTTCGCTGGGAATCTAAACGTGGACCCAAGTTTACTTGGGAACGTGAAGATCAAATGAAGGCAAAGTATCCGCATCTTTTTCTACGAGTTTCCTCTAAATAAAATTTCGAGACGAAATTTCCACAAGTAGGGGAGACTGTAACATTTGTGCTTAAAATCATTATGAATTGATCAATTATCAATAAAACAATGTTATTTGATCCCAATGTTTGTTTGGTTGTGTTTTACATTTTTCATGTTTTGACTTTTGTTCAATTTCAAACTCTACATCGCTTTCTGGAGAATTATACGCAAACTTGTGCATAAACGTACTCAGTTTAATGCGACAAATACTCCGGAACATCAACATATACTCAAGATACCTTAAATAACCTTTACATAACTTAGAAATAAGTTTTGAAGGCTTTGGTATGGCAAGAACAAGTTAATTCGCTTACAGGGACTAAACTTGACAAACTGCGAAAGTATGCCAATTTGAACTGTAACAGACATTCTGGAACATGACCATAAGTTAAACATCCCATAAATATCCTTTACATAACTTATAAATAGGCTTTGAGGGGTTAGGTATGCTAAAATAAACTTTTGGATCATTCAGGGACTAAAAGTGTCAAAAAGTGCATAAGTTTGCACTTTCGCGCATAACTTACGTTCTGAATACATCCGGACATCCAAAAATTTATGTAAGCATCCTTATATTATGCTTTAGTGTTTGGCATGAGAAAAATCCATTCGTCGCGCAATTTGGATCGTTTTTCGCGCTTATGCGCATTCTGTCGTAATTAACCGAACATCAGGGACCTAAATTTTAAATTCTGAAACTTGTTTTCTGATCTGGACTCCCAGGCGGGGCGCGTAAGATTTGTCTAAATCTTTACGCGGGCCGCGTCAGACTTACAGACCAGATTCAATGTTTTGATCCACTTGCAGCAACCTTTCGATCACCCAAAGGGCAACGACACGTGTCAAAACCCTATGGTGGGGGCAAAATAAGCCACCACAACATTTCGACAAGTGTACGGGTTAGATCGTGGCACGTTATTCAAGAAACGATCCTAACGGTCTTGCTTTTCCTATAAATACCCCCCCCCCCATTTGTGTTAAAACCCACAAAATCTGATCTAAAGCTCTAAGTTGAGGCCTTTGCTTCATACCTGAGTTCCTTGATCGAGATTAGCTTTCGGGGACCCTTCGTAAGTGTTCTTTCGTTCTTTTAATCGCTTTCTAGTGCTAAAGTCAAACTTTGTTTGACTTTCTGCATTGACCAGCTTATGGTCAACACGAAGTTCTTTTGAACTTCATAACGTGAGCGTGATCACGATGGTTATAGTCCCTAGTGACTACACCTACTGATCACCACGTTATCTAGGCTCAGTGACGAGTCGTAGTTTCGGCCAAAATGCGCATTCTTGTGTATTTTGTAACCAAACTACTCATAGGTATCAAAACCGTTTGTTTTGATGCCAAACCTATTTTCTAAACTTAGTTAAGCATGTTCTAACATGCTTAGCTCGTCACTTTTAGTTTAGTGCTTATATAGGGTCGTAAGGTAAGCGATCTAAACAATCGCTTATGCTTTCGAACCCGACCCATTTGTTCGATCTTTAGGATCCGACCAAACACATTAGGTGACCATAGTATATAGGGAATAACCTTCCGAGGTTATACCCTATGGTCACGATGTTAGGCGTTCCAAACGCGTTTTACGCGAACGACGCGTTAAGATAGCATAAGCTACCTAAACGGGTCGTAAGCACTTAGGATAGGTTTCATTTTAGAATGTAGGCCTTGTTAAACCATATTACACGAGTCTCTATACTCGTTTGGTTTACGAACCCTCATTCTATCCAATCTTCCGAATTTGGTCCGGTATATTAATATAGCTACCTATTAGTGCCGTTTGATATTCCGTGATCTCTAGCATTGTGTGATTATTACACAAGGACTTCTAAGAAATCTCAGGTGAGTACGTAGTCCCCTCTTTTACTGTTTTCCATACTGTTTTGGGGAGAAACACATGTGCCTACTTGTTACTTTCGTGCTTTCCTGTTTTCACATCATATACTTGCTATGCTCATTAGTACACTATTAGTACATGATTTACATTACATTGTTTCACTATGTATGTTTACTTAGCATACTTAGTACATTGATTTGCGTTACATTTCTGCTATGTGTGTTGACTGATAGCATGCTAGCACATTGATTTACATGACTTTTATGCTATGTATGCCCATTGTGTGCGTACTTAGTACATCATTTTACACTACATTTTATGCTATGTATGCCCATTGTGCGCGTACTTAGTACATTTATTCATCACATGCTCACATTTTGGTATGACATTTGGTTTGTTCAAATTATACAATGTACATTCATTAACACCGATCATGCCGCCCGTTAGTAGGTAATGGTACCATAGGACTTGACAACTCCCATTCCTGAAATCTCGGGTTTGTTTAGATTGGAAGGAATGACCGAATACGATAAACATAACACATATAGACCTTTAATTTGTTTAAAGGTCTATCACCACAGTCACAAAGGCTTGAATGTATGCATTTTCACAATACCGCATAAATGTTTGTATCAGTATAGCATGCATTTGTTCCACAAAACATAACTTTGACTTAAACTATGTTTAATTCAATACCCTGTTTTTGTGCATTTTTACCTATGGCCTAGTTGATATATTTCACATGCCATACATGATATTTTGGGATACACATTATATGATTTACATTAAACATAAACAATTTGACATTTATATACACATTTGGTGGTTTACATTAGACATGAACATTTTGATATGGTTTACAATAACACTTGACAATTGATTTATACACAAACAATTTACATGGTGGTTGATTTGGGTAAATGGTTTGAGTAACGTGGCTTATGTAATATGATACAAACATGGTGGATACGCCGCTGGTACTTCCTATATATAAATGTTTGTATAATATTACCTATCGTAGCATTATTTAAAATCATTTCAGTTTAGACATATTACGTTTTACACAAATAACATATTCTTCACAAGACATTATTTTTACAAACAACTTATCTTATACAAACTCATTTTTCTAGGTTATTCATTTAACCTTACATTTTATTTATACATATCATCTGATCTTATCATTTTTCATATGATTTACAAAACAAAACAATTTACAAGCTTCATGACTGACTGTTATTAAACGTTTTCTTTAAATTTAAGTCATGAATCCCATTTTCACAAAACCTATGTATCTCACAGGCATTTTTATGTTGACGTACCTACTTTCACATGTGTTTTCAGGAGCTATCGCTTAGGATGACGATTGTGACACTAGGGCGGACCTGTGCCTTAGAGACATAAAAAGAAGATAGACTTAGTCTGAATATGTTCTGAACACTTTATTTCCTGTTTTGAAACAATGTAACACTCGTGTTTAATAAATAAAATATAACTTTGTATGCCATAGTTGTGAAACAATTAATTCTGTCTCAACACTCCCCGACGTTTCCGCCGCGGTTGCATGTTATACGCGGTCGGGGTGTGACAATTATCATTAGAATGGATTGATTGACCAAACATCAAGCTGAGGTGGTTGTTTCGATAAGATTATTCGTATTCCTTTGTCTTCTGGCGATATTTTGGAAGTTCGTGGTGAGAAGCCTTTAGGTGGATTGAAGCTTATGTCGTGTATGGAAGCCCAAAGGTATTTACGAAAAGGATATGTTGCTTTTCTGGCACATGTCACCGAGGAGAAAGACAAAAGCAAGAGTATTCAGGATATTCCGATAGTTCAGGATTATCCAGAGGTGTTTCCTGATGAACTGCCTGGTTTGCCTCCAGTTCGTCAAGTTGAATTTCATATTGACCTTGTACCTAATGCCAACCCATATGCAAAAGCGCCTTATCGACTTGCACCATCGGAGATGCAAGAGTTATCGAAGCAGCTTCAAGAGTTATCTGATAAAGGATTCATCCGGCCGAGCTTTTCACCTTGGGGAGCTCCTGTCCTCTTCGTGAAAAAGAAAGATGGGTCTTTTCGAATGTGTATCGATTATCGTGAGCTTGATAAGCTTACCATCAAGAATCGATATCCCCTACCTCGAATTGATGATCCCTTTGATCAGCTGCAAGGTGCTTCATGCTTTTCAAAGATCGACCTGCGTTCTAGGTATCATCAACTTCGCGTTCTCGAAGAAGATATTCCCAAAACTGCTTTCTGCACAAGATATGGGCATTATGAGTTCACTATAATGCCTTTTGGATTGACGAATGCTCCAGCTATCTTTATGGACTTAATGAATAGGGTCTGTAAACCTTATTTAGACAAGTTCATCATTGTGTTCATCGACGATATTCTAGTCTATTTGAAGTCTTGAGCCGAGCACGAGCAACACCTTCGCTTAACATTGGAACTCCTGAAGAAGGAACAACTTTTTGCTAAATTCTCCAAGTATGAATTCCGGCTTAAAGAAGTTCAATTATTGGGTCATATAGTCAATGAGCAGGGTATTCATGTGGATCCATCCAAGATTTGTTGCTATTAAAGACTAGAATACACCAACAACACCTACAGAGATTCGATCTTCTCTTGGTCTTGCTGGATATCATCGTCGATTCATTTCAAACTTCTCAAAGATCGCGGTTCCACTCACTGCTTTGACTCAGAAGAATAAGCCTTTTGAGTGGGGACCCAAACAAGAAGAAGCGTTCCAAACGCTATCTGATCTTCAAACTCATGTTCTTCAAGCTCAGCAATTTTGTGTTTCGCAAAATTTGATAGGTAAGGAATTGCCATGTCAACTTGAGCTTAAGCTCGAAGTGAAGGACGATTGGGTTGCTCTATTTCAAGGATCGTTTGCATATTCCAAAACAAGACGATCTTCGCACCTTGGTATTGGACGAATCTCACAAGTCTCGATATTCTATCCATCCTGGTGCTAATAAAATGTACAAGGATCTTCGTACTAAGTTCTGGTGGCTTGGTATGAAGAAGGATGTTGCCTTGTGTGTATTAAAATGCCTGACTTGTCTCAAAGTCAAGGCTAAACAACAAAGACCTTCTGGTTTACTTGTACAGCCAGGGATACCGGTTTGGAAGTGGGAGAACATTGCGATGGATCTCATCACTAAATTACCGCGTATGTCTAAAGGTCATGATGCCATTTGGGTTGTTATCGATCGATTAACGAAATCAGCTCATATTATTCCAATTCGCGAGGATCTATCTGCTGATAAACTTGCAAAGATTTATGTTGATGAGATTGTATCACGACATGGTGTTCCTTTGGATATCATTTCTGATCATGATGCTCAATTTTCATCTCATTTCTGGAAGACCATGCAATCTGCTTTGGGAACCCAACTGAATCTAAACACTGCTTATCATCCCCAAACAGATGGTCAATCTGAGCGAACAATTCAAACTTTGGAGGATATGATTAGAGCTACCTCCAGAGCTTGGGATATTCACCCGACTTTTCACATGTCCAATTTGCGAAAATGTTTAGCTGACGCTGATCTTCACATTCCTCTCGACGAGATCCGAAATGATGAAACGATGCACTTTGTCGAGAAACCCGTGGAGATCGTGGACCGTACTTTCAAACAGTTGAAGAACAAACAGATTTGATTGGTAAAAGTTCACTGGGAATCCAAACATGGCCCAGAGTTTACTTGGGAATGTGAGGACCAGATGAAGGCGAAATATCCGCATTTGTTTTCACAAGCTTCCTCTAGTTAAAAATTTCGGGACGAAATTTCCTGAAGTAGGGGAGACTGTGACAACTGTGTTCTGTAGTCGTGGTTCAATATAAAACAGTGTTGATTATCAATAAAACAATGTACTTTGGTGTTATTATGTGTGTTTTGGTGTTACTATGTGTGTATTTATGTTTGGTGATTTTACAATTTAATTCTATTCCAATTTCAAGCTTTAAATCGCTTTCTAGAAGGTTATACGCGCACTGATGCGTAAATATAAATAGTTTAATGCAACAAACACTCCGGAATAGTGAAATAGGCTTAACATACCTTAAATAACCTCCACATAACTTAGAAATAAGTTTTGGATGGTTTGGTGTGTTGAAATCAAGTTTGTTCAATCGCAGGGACTTTACGTCAAACTACGAAACTATACTGATTTGTATAGTAATGAACATTTCAAAACTTCATCATAAGTTAAACATACCCTAAATATCCTTTACGTAGCTTAGAAATAAGCTTTGAGGGGTTCGGTATGATAAAATGAACTTATCTGATCAATAGAGACTAAAAGCGTCAAAAGTGCATAAGTTTGCATTTTCGCGCATATCTTATGTTCTGAATATATCCGGACATCCAAAAATTTATGTACACATTAAAATATTTTATTTTAGTGTTTGGCATGATAAAATTCCATTCGTCGCTTGATTTGGATCGTTTTTGCGTTCGTTACGACTTCCGTCGTAATTAAGCGAATAACGCGACCGTACGACCAAACGAACCAACATCCGAGATATTTTTGAGCATGTTTTGAGTTCCCTATACTTTAACTTTATTTTAGAGCCTTGAAATGGGGTTAACGGGGCTTCAAAGTGCAAAAATAATCAAGTTTTACAAGTGCAGGGACCATTTTTGAAATTTCTAAACAGATTCAATGAACCTAGTCCATTTTGAAGTGTTGATGGTTTTAACCCATGGTTTTGCAAAACCATGGGCTGGTATTCAATGAACCTAGTCCATTATGACTCATATTAGGGGCTCCCATGGTTTTAGAAAACAATGAGCACACATGTAAGGTCTAGATCAAAGCTCAGTTTTCGATGAACGATCTTAACGGTTCTTGAATTCCTATAAATACCCACCCTCACTTCCTCCCTAAGCACACTTGAATCTGATTTTGGCTCTCTAAGTTGAAGTTTATGCTTCATACTTGAGAGTAAATCGGATCAAGAGCTTGCGGGGACCTTCTGTAAGTATTCTTTCGTTCTTTTCATTCGTTTTTGTCGTTAAAGTCAAACTGCGTTTGACTTTCTGCTTTGACCAGTTTATGGTTAACGCGAAGTTCGTTTGAACTTCATAACGTGAGCGTAATCACGATGGTTATAGTCCCTAGTGACTATACCTACGGATTACCACGTTATCTAGGCTCAGTGACGAGTCGTAGTTTCGGCCAAAATGCGTTTTCTCGCGTATTTTGTAACCAAGCTACTCTAGGATATCAAAACCGTTTGTTTTGATATCAGAACCTTTTTTCTAACTTAACTAAACATGTTCTAGCATGTTTAGCTCGTCACTTTTTTTTAGATTAGTGCTTGTGTGGAGCCGAAAGTCAAGCGGACTAAACACCCGCTTAGACTTTCGAACACGACCCGTTTGGTCGATCATTAGGATCCGATCAAACATGTTAAGTGACCATAGTAGCATGATAGGTAGTTTATATGCCTTTGGTAAATTACCAAAATACCCTTTTCTTACATAATTGGTAATTAAGCATATGTAACCTAAATTTTTGACACGTAACTGATTATGTAACATAATTAAACATGTATGGGCATATAATACTTGTCATAGGACTAGTTAGACGTCTTGAACGCGCTTTTGCGCACACGACGCGTTAAAGTAGCGTAAGCTACCTTAATGGGTCGTGATGGGTCGAAAGCACTTAGGTTAGGTTTCAATTTAGGATGTAAGCTTTGTTAAACCATATCACATGAGTTCCAACACTCATTTGGTTTACGAGACTTCATTCTATCCGATCGTCCGATTTAGGCGTCTATTGTTTGACTAGTGGTTTGATTACTAGGTGCTACTTAATTCCTTTGGTTTGCTTGAGGTTGTTTAAAGTTCTATTGATCGATGATACTTTGCACTACATGTGAGTACATAGTTCCCCAATTTTACTGTTTTCAATTGCTTTGGGGTGATTCATATGTACGAAATGGTTTTCAAAGTTTAAACGATGGTTTTTCAAAAACAATTAAGATGGTTTATACAAACTAATAACGATTTCAATGAAGTGAACAAACTTGTTGGTTGTAATTACATAACAAATGACATTCATTAGCATTGATTAAGCCAACCAGTATTAGGTTATGGTACCGTAGGATCTGACAAATCCCGTTATTTTACATCACCCATGGTTATGTGTGGGGGTTGTGGGTAACGACTGAATCTGATGTTAGTTAATTTACCCTTTGGTAGTTTGTTAACGCGAGAAGCGAGACGCGAGGTGGTCGAGTCACAAAGGTTTGAATGTTATTAGCGAGACAACCATAAATAAGTTTTCACAATTAAAACGAGGATGATTTTAAACGATTTAAACGAGTTAACGATTTGGAAATGATTTGAACAAGTTAAACGAATTGGATAAACGATTGGGTTTTGGTTAGTGTATAGATAACGGGACGGGTGTAATGTGGTGAAAGTATGGTGGATACGCCGCTGGTACTTCCTATATATAAGTGTTTTCATCATATTACATACCGTGGCGTTATTTAGATCACTTGGGTAAACGATTTTGAAACGATGTCACACAAACGATGTTTTCTAAAGGATATAAACCATACGAGTTTTTAACGAGTTTTTACAAGATGTTTTACAAGTTGGTTTTCTAAAACAAATGTTTTTGGGGTTAAGAATCATGGCTACGAGATTTTATAAGCTATAATCAACTTGATTTGAGTTGGTTAACTATGTTGCAATACACTTTTCAAAACGAGGTTTGTATTTTGACTCTTGAAGTCTAATAAAGTACTGCAACATATAAACGAGCCATGACTCCGACACTCTTATAAAACCTATGTACTCGCCAGCATTTCTTTGCTGACTTTGTTTTTACATATGTTTCAGGTGATGTTGCTTGATTGATTCTAGGATGCATGCGTCACATAGGATCTGGACGAGGCCTTAGTGACATAATAACAATGATAGTCGAGATGTGGTTTGTTTGTTTTGTGTTAAGACAATGTGAATGCTTAATTTTATCAATAAAATGAAACACTTTTTGTATCCATGGTGGTGAAACAATAACTTCTGTTACAACACTCCCCGACGTTTCCACCACGTTTTGTTGTTTTACGTGGTCGGGGTGTGACACCTTTGCTGATTTTCGGACCAAGCATGGCCCCACCATAAGATTTTTATAAATTTTCCTAAATCTCCTCCATAATCTTCTTGGGATTATATAGGATCTTGGTTGTACTTTGAGGAACACAAGAACCTTTGGACATTAGAAGAATTGGATTATAAGTACACTTAACATAATCACTCACCATCATCACCAACACAACTCTTCCTCTCTCTCCCTCACATAAGCTACGGCTGAACACCCCTCTTTGCACTACATCCATTTTCGATTTTCATAAATCGAATCCAAGGTTGTTTCAAGGGGAAACAAGGTGATTAAGAAGGTGTGGAACACTCGGATCTTGAAGGACCTCTATTGTGTGCTATTATCCACTCCATTTTCACTTGTGATCTTCCCTAGCTTGAAGCTAGTAGTAAGACTTCTTTGATCCTTGTTTACTTCATATTTTTGGTGGTTAAAAGATATAACATGTTGAAATAACAAGAACACTAAAGATCATAAACTTCAAGCTTGAACATAAAGATGAAACATGAT
Source organism: Helianthus annuus (assembly GCF_002127325.2). Classification (NCBI taxonomy): domain Eukaryota; kingdom Viridiplantae; phylum Streptophyta; class Magnoliopsida; order Asterales; family Asteraceae; genus Helianthus; species Helianthus annuus. The sequence continues at coordinate 35,351,365 of NC_035446.2, read as the reverse complement.
GAAATATTGTTAGTATGATGTTGGTTTGTATATGTTGATGATTACTTGTTGATTTCTTGGTAATATGAAGTTGGTCATCATGTGAAACTTGTTAGATTATGATTAAAAACATGATCTAACAAGATAAGAGGTGATTATGTGTTTATACAAGATGATCATCTCCTTGATTAAACATGAACTTGAAAACAAAGTGATTTCTTGTAAAATGACAAACAAAGTGGACTAGTAATCATGTAAATCCAAGACTTGTGAATGATTGTTCTAAAAGAACCAAGTTAAAAATGTGATTTTGAAAGATTATGATTTGTATTAAACCTAAACCTTTTTAGTGGCAAAATAAGTATAGAAATACTTTTGAAACAAGAAGATGTTATGGATAAACATTTTTGTAAATTATGTGTACAAGTTGTAACACCAAATCTTTTCAAGAATGAGGTTTTAAAAGAAGTAAACGCACTTTAGAGGGTAACTAAGGCTACTAAACACTTCACCAAGATACTACGCGTTTTTGTGAAAGATCAAGTTCAAGTTACTATGTAAAGTGTATTGTTTTTACACTTGGTAAGTATAAAATGTTTAGGGTTTGATTGATATTCATTGTGTGATGATTTTGAAAAAGAAAATGATGTGCTTAATAGCATGGACACCTCCATTTAAAAAGGAAACTATGGCGAAATTTTCTAAAAATTCCAACACTTAGAAATATTTTCTAACAAGAGTTTACAAGTATGTTTTTAACTTTGTTTTTCAAAATAAACTTCGCCATAGGTTTTGTTACAAAAATAAAAAGTATCGGAGGTTGGTTTTTGTAAATAAAAATGGATAAATATATATTTAGAAAATATATTTTATATTAAGACACTTGTGTGGATATTTGTCTACTTGGTGGAATAGTTATATTATTTTAGGGTAAAATAATATAACTTACAAATTACCATGACATTTACAACTCCAAGATAATACCAAAAATCACAAGGAATAAAATATTCAAGTTACACACTTGATAATGTGAAACCAAACGCAAAAACGTAACTTATGAAATATTTCGGAAAATACTTTTACAAATACATTTTTGGTAAATATTGTTTTGGATACAAGAAGTGAAAATATATTATTTTTGGGAAAAATATATATATTTTGGGAATACATTATTTTTGACAAATAAATTATACATATTTTCTAAGTGGGACTTAAAAATATAGTATTTCAGAACTACAATATACATGTATAAATACCCCCATCCTTGGGAAGGAAATATGGAGTTAAAATACTTGAGAAGTATTAATACGAAATATTGATTAGACAATTATTCCAAAACCAAATATAATTTAAAGTTAAAATAATTATTTTAACTAATAATTATAACTTGGAATAATATTCGGAGACTTAAAAAACGCAACTCAAAACGTTAAACTCTAAGCCAAGGCACGGCCCGTTCGTCTAATAGACGTTAGTACCCTGTAGGTAGTCGTGATTAGCTGCGGAGATTTTGAGTTGACGATACAGAAGATGAACTACTGTGAGTTCATGACCCCCTTTTCTTTTAACTGTTTTCAGTTTTATACTTCGGGGGTGAAATACATGTTACGATTATTACAAACATTTTATACATGGTATGATTAGCTTAAGGAGGGTTTACTACTAGATCATGTGAAGGGTGGGTATGACACTTAAGGCCATTAATCCTTGTCATAGGACCGAGGGACATGAGTGATAGATCTATTTGGGTGTAGCGAGCCCACGCCCATAGGGACCAGGGTGGCCCATAGTGGTGACTATTGTTGAACCGTGTTCCGACCCTAAACAGTCAGTTGAGAACGTTCATCTTCATGTACGAAGGCGGAATCAACGTAAATGAAGTTACAACAGCTATTCCTATTCAATTCCTTCTCTTTTATTGATTTCTGATACAATTATGACAGAGTTCGCTTACACAAGCAATGGTCTAGATCCGCTCCAACGTACACAACTGATCAGGTATTTATAGTGCTAGAGGTTTCGCTCATATGGACTGCCATATGAGCGGACCTACCTATATGACATAAAAGCGAACCTACCTGAATTACACAAAAGCGGAACTACCTTTGTACACATAAGCGAACCTACAACATAAACTTCTAATTTTTTACTTTCAAGAACCTATGTTGACCTATCTTGACCTAAGATGTAATGCAGACGTAGTCAACAGACATTTCATGCATCAACAGACTCCCCCTTGGATGTTGACGTAGTTTTCAGCTCCTGAGTCTTCAGTCTTGGTCTTTTCTCCAACTCTCTGTCTTCTCATCATAAGCACTCTATCTTCACAGGCTTCAGAATCATTTCCTGACTCTAACTTCCATCTTCCCTTTGACTGTTTATCCAGACTCCCCCTTTCACAGACTCCCCCTCTCAGTATGCTGGGATCTGAGGTCTTGATCTGGTTCAAGCTTTGTCATTTAGCTTCCATTGGGAATAATGAAGTCCAAACCTGTTACTCAACCAATAAAATTACAAACTATATCTTTAACAATAAAACACAAACTCAATCAGCTTTAGAAATCCACTCAAGTACTCAGGTCCAAGGTAATGACCCTGATTACTCAATTAATCTACCAAGTCCAATTTAATGACCTTGGTTGATCTGATTGACAATACAGACTGATTTTGTAAAAAACTTTTTCAAAAATTTTCTGAAAAAAAATGTAACAAGCATCAAATTAATGAACTTGTTTAAACTTTGAAAACATCTCAAACTCCAACAAAGTAAGCTCTCCTCATTCTTCAGCTCAGAACTTTTCTGCATCTGCTTCAATCTCCGAGAATCCAACGACTAACTCTCCACTTTGGTTTGTCAAAAATAAAGCAGAAAATAAAATCTTTTTGATTTTTATAAAGTGTTCTAAACTAAGAAATGAAATGCAGAAAACTTAGATTGCAGAAAATAAAGAAATTAAACTATATACAAACTTATTTTTGGCGAGCGTGTCAGGGAATCATATCAGCTTTTCAGACAAATTACAGGTACCGTTAAGCTTCATTACATGCTCAGACTTAAACAATTCACCTCGATTGTCGATATACTGATCCATCTTAAATTCTCACACAGATTTCAATCTATTCAGGATACGATTTAGGTGTCTTATGAACTTAGCTCAATTCATGTGTCCCACCTCTTGAATATACTCCCGTATCCAGAATCCCAGATATTCAGTCTAACAGGTGAGTATACCACAAATGATATCTGTAAGGGGTTAAATGCGAGGGCCGTGAGAGCTCAGGTCGATACTTCCATATATGCAGAGAGATGACGGCTTCGTCTTTCTGGTGTGTCCCCTTTAGAGGATCTTTTAGTTACAACAGCAGCGACTATCAATTTTATTGTTTCATCAGGTTGCTGAGGGCGATGCTATATTTCAAGCATTTGCAGAAAGTATTATTCCGGGACTAGGTCAGTACTTCCATACAGCAGAAGTCCCGGAATAATACCCCAGATATCACTGAGTATAAAGACCTAGTATCTCAGAATATGGGACCTTTCAAACAAGATTTCAGGGGTTACCTATATATCCAAGTAGTGTTCCCCACGAATTTCACAAGTTTGAAATTTTAGGTTTATATCCCGAATAAATCTACTAAATGTGCGAAAACCTATCGACACATCATTAGTGAGACTGTTTAACTCATTTAGACTTTACAATTCTTTAGCATATTGTAATTGTCTAGCCGATGTACTATCATTTTCCCTATATACACAAGCTCTTTTTCAGTTTTTATATGTTTTTGTATTTTTACATTTTTTACTGTTTTTGTATTTTCTGAAAGTATAACTATATACGTCTACCTATCTACTCCCCCTAAATACCAAAACAAGTAAAAAATCAACAAACCATTGTAGATTGTTTCTCGTCTTCATCCGCAACAGTACTCTCATCAACGCCAATTATGCCGTCCGACACCGACAGAAGCTTCATACCATTCAGTTTTAACAAATATTTAAACCGATTTTTATCAAAAGCTTTGGTATGTAAATCAGCTTTCTGTTCGTCAGTGTGGATTTTCTCAATTCGTATCAACTTTTTCTCGAAGCAATCGCGAATAAAGTGATGTCGAATTTCTATATGTTTAGTTTTAGCGTGATGTACTGGATTCTTTGTTATATTTATTGCGGCCTCATTAACAACAAACAGATGTGTGTTAAGAAACTGCAAACCGTAGTCGCGCATCTGTTGCTGTATCCACAGGATCTGAGAGCAGCAACTGCTAGCAGAAACGTACTCCGCTTCACATGTAGATAACGCCACAGACGTTTGTTTCTTACACTGCCAGGTAACCAATCTAGGTCCAAAGAACTAGCATCCTGCAGTTGTTGATTTGGTATTGACTTTGCAGCATCCGAAATCTGAATCGGAATACCCTTCGAGCGTAAAGTCGCCTTTCCTAGGATACCACAACCCCAATGACGGAGTTCCCTTCAAGTAGCGTAATATCCTCTTCACATTAATCATGTGCGAAGCTCTCGGGTTAGATTGATATCTTGCTGCGAGGCACGTTGGGTACATGATATCAGGACGTGAAGCAGTTAGATACATCAAAGAACCTATCATGGAACGGTAGAACGTTTCATCAGCCCTGTCTCCGGTGAGATCTGGGTGAATCCCATGATTTGTCGCAAGTGGGGTAACAGCTGGAGTAGAACTTGACATTCCAAATTTCTCTAGAATATCATGCACGTACTTCGTCTGGTGAATGAAAATTCCCTCAGGTAGTTGTTCAACTTGTAAACCCAGAAAGAATTTCATCTCCACCGTTGATGACATTTCGAATTTTTGCTTCATCACCTGTTCGAAATCTTTACACAATTTCTCATTCGTTGACCCAAAATTTATATCGTCTACATAAATCTGAACTATCAGAAGATGTCCGTCGACCTCTTTAGTGAAAAGAGTGGCATCCACTTTTCCATGTATGAACTTGTTGGCTAGTAGGTGTTGAGACAAAGTCTCGTACCAAGCTCTCGAGGCCTGGTGTAAACCATACAGCGCTTTGTCCAATAAGTAGACCTTGTTCTTGTGGATTGGGTCAGTAAAGCCCGGCGGCTGACCGACATAAACCTCCTCTTTGACCTTCCCATAAAGAAATGGCGATTTTACATCCAACTGATAAACTTTAAAGTTCTTCCAAGACGCAAATGCTAGGAAAATTCTGATTGCCTCTAGTCGTGCCACAGGAGCATAGACTTCTGTAAAATCAATCCCTTCCTGTTGACTAAAGCCCTGAATAACGAGTCGAGCTTTGTTCCTTACAACCACTCCTATGTCGTCTCTCTTACACTTGAATACCCGTTTTGTATTGATTTTCCTTTGACCATCCGGTAAATCCACTAACTTCCACACTCCCAACTTTTCAAACTCACTTAACTCTTCTTGCATTGCAATGACCCAAGAGTCTTCAGTAAGCACCTTTTTATACGTTCTCGGTTCGATTTGCGAAATGAAACAACTTAATGAAAATTCAGTTTGTAAAGGTGCTACTGTAGAATAAAAACATGTGAAGCCCTGGTCTATTTGACGTCTTGTGTGAATGCCTGAATGCAATTCTCCTATGATCAACTCCTCTGGATGATAAGAAAGAGTTCGCGGCATCACTTCGCTTGGAACATCTACATTTCCCTCCAGATTAGTAACATTCTGATCTGCATCTTGTTCACCAACTTGGTTTGTTTGACTTGATATCTGGATCTGCTCCCCCTCAGAATCTGAATTACCATGATCAAATACTGGCATGTTGTCAGCTTCTTGATTATCATTCACATCCGACTTATTACCAGGAGCAACTTCATCATCATGTTCACCAACATTACTAGGACCTGCTTCATCATCATTTGAAGTTTCCCGAGGTCTTCTAGAATACTCCGTTGGGAACCTTAGTTGCGACTCATATTCACGCAAAATATCCAGCTCATCAAAGAAATCTTCATCTTCCTCTGATTCTTCTCTCATGTCAAACGAATCCCAAAGTTTGTCATAATGAAAAACGCCATGAATCTCCAGGATTCTGTGGCGGCATAGTGTGACTTGACATTCAACATTCGCTGCTTCAATAATCCGCTTCTCACTTGGAACGAAGACACGTCGCAATGGATTGGCATAACCAACAAATATACCCTCAATGCACTTCGGACCAAACTTTCCATGAGGCTCTATAACAGTACAGGGTGACCCGAACGGTTCTAGATACTTCAAATTCGGCTTGCGGTTATTGATTAGCTCAAAGCATGTCTTATTGAACTTCTTGACAGTGAGAACCCTGTTAAGCGTATAGCATGCGGCGGAAACAGCTTCAGCCCAAAAATTGATTGGTAACTTTGAATCTGCGAGCATAGTTCTAGCCGTCTCGATTAGTGTCCGGTTTTTGAGTTCTGTGACTCCATTCTGCTACGGAGTGTACGGAGCACTAAACTCATGCAATATACCTCGTTCATCACAAAATTCTTCCATTTTGCTGTTTTTGAATTCAGTACCATTATCACTTCTAATTCTACTGATAGGCCTTTGGTACAGATTCTCAATCCTTTTAAACAACGCCATTAAACTGTCAGACGTTTCGTCTTTCGTTTTCAAGAAAGAAACCCATGAAAATCTGGAATAATGATCAGTTACGACCAAACAGTAATAATCTCCTGTAATACTCTTGACATTCACCGGGCCAAACAAATCCATGTGAAGTCTTTCCAGAGGTCTCGAAACTGAATTGACTTGCTTTGTAGGGTGTGACTTTTTCTTCTGTTTGCCTTTGACACAACTAATGCACTCCCCTTCCAGATGAAAATCTTTGACATGAACTCATGTGACTAAATCATTATGCACCAAGTGATTCATCTTCCTTAGGTGAATATGCCCCATTTTCCGGTGCCACAATCTTAATTCTTTTTCCGTTGTTCTGGACACAAAACACTGAGCCTGACCCGTGGTTGTAGTAGCTACGCTCATGTCCAACACGTACAAATCATTGTCTCTTGGTGCCCTCATGATGATCCATTCCTCAGGTATCACAAATCCCGGTTTCAAGATCAAACATTCTTTGTCAGTGAAGTGAGTGGTATACATCCTATCACAGATCTGGGAGATACTCAGCAGATTGTTCTCCAGCTCAGCGATGTAGTTAACTCTCTGAAACGTCACAATCCTGTTGGATAACGTTCCTTCTCCTATAATCTTTCCTCCTTGATTACCAGCAAATCCTACGTAACCACCATTAATGTTTCTCACATCATACAACAACGCGGTCTTCCCTTTCATATGTCTTGAAGCTCCACTATCCATGATCCATCTGGATATAAGTTTTGGAAGATCCTACACATAACAAATGTGATTTAAACAACTTCAAGAAAGATGCTGATACATGCTTCGCGATCCAGGAAGCTCCGGCAACTCAAACTGCTTAGTCAAACATGGTGTCCACCCAGGCCTCACCAGCCTTAGATGTAACCTTGACTGTTTTAACTCTCGCAACTTGAATTTTAAAGTTTTCAGCCTTCAGAGGTGGAAAATTTGCATCATAATCAACATGAATTGATTCCTCAGAAGGTGAAACCTTTTTCTCAGTTTTGGGTTTCCAAACTTGTTGAGATAATACAACCCGTCTATAAAATTTGTCATTTTTAGTTACCGACTTCTTTACAAGTTCATTTTTCACTTTGACATTGTCATTTTTCGAACTCTTTTTCTCAACAACGATTGGTGTTTTACCCTTCACATCTACTTTCTTCTGTTGAATCTTCACAGTTTCAGTCTTAGGCTTCACATTGGTACACTTTCGTGCAATGTGACCAACTTGATTACATCTGAAACAAGTTCGAGTATCAGCCACTCGACTTGTGCCTTCAGACTGAGACTGAGAAGCACTTTTCTCAAAGAACTCTTTGTTTGATTTTGAAAAAATTTCTTTCTCTTCATCAGCAAGTGAACTTGAACTGTTCACAAACTTTTTCTTCTAAACAAACCTCTTGTCTGGAACATTTCTTTTCTGATAAGACTTACCCCCTGATAACCACCCGACCAATTGTTTCTGTTGTTATTATAAAAACGTGGTGGATTAACAGATTTATTGTTGTAACCTTTTTCTTTCTCAAACCTCATTTTACTTTTCTTTTGATTCAGATTGTTCACTTCTGATAATTCAACTTCAACCAGTTTGAAAACATTTGTCAATTTGTTCATGTTTACATTCTCGATCGGAAACTCTGAATCCGAAAACAACTTATCCGAACCCAACATCTTGTACATGACAAGATTTGATTCTTCATTTAAGTTGTTCTTGGACTTTTGTTTCGGAATGTATTTGTCCAAGAAACACCCATCTTCCTCAGTAGTGTCATTATCCGTTTTTAGCACATTTTCAACCACACCTTTTACAATATCATTTTGGACACTATCTTCATTGGAAGATGTGAACGTGACATCAATGTTCTCCGGAAGTTTAACTTCACTTTCTTCCTCAATTTCAACCAACCCAGATTCCTTTTTCGTGTAATTATGCAAAATCGGCGGTGGAACTTTGTGAAAACCCACCCCGGTTCCATCAGAATACACGTCTTCGCCAGCTTTGTTTTTACCGATGGGTTTTGGAACTATGTGTTGCAAAACAAAGCTTGCGGAGCTATAGCTGTTAAGCTTACACTGGATTCGCTCGTTTTCAATTTTAGCCTCTTGAACTTTAAGTTTCAAATTAGCGATTTCATCCAGTTGTTTGTTGATTGATTCTTCTTTTACTCTTAGCACTGCTTTTAAATGCTCGTTTTCTTTAAAAGTTTTACCATTTCGATCATCACTATCTTTCACTGTGCTTTTGAGTTTTTCAAACTTTTCAAAAATCTGACGGTTTTCAAGAATTAACCTTTCATTTTCTTGTTTAACTTTTTCATGTTCAACCTTATTAGTTTCAATTTGAGCAGTTAATTCTTTAATCCGTTCAGTTGAAGCTTTAACTGTTTTGTCACGACCAAGAATTTGATTCTCAACGCTTCTGACCTTTGCTGTCAGATCTTCAACTTTCTTACCATTGAGATACGTGACTGTATTACAAAATTTGCACTCTTTGTTGCAATTTTTGCAATCAGCATTTCCTTCTATCTTTTTACCTGACGCATTCGTTGACAAGTTTGAGCTGACCTGGCTTTTTGACTCAGACACGGAGTTAGAGTCTACCTCAAGTGCTTTAGCAGCCAGCACTTTGTCAGCCATTTTTCCCAAATTCTCGGTGGTCAACTCCTGTGTTGTGTCAATAACTCTTTTGCCTGCTCTTCTTTCTCTTTTCTCTCTTTTTCTTCTTTTTCTTCTTTCTCCATTCTCTCTTTTTCTTCTTTTTCTTTTTCATCACCAGTTCCCCACCACTTATTCTGCCAGTACTCATCCTCTTCTTTGTACTCCTTGATGATGGCTTCGAGATCAAGTGTTTTGTCATCAATTGCAATGTTTCCATACGGATCAAGGTAGCACTCTCTGTCCGGATCCCATCTTTTCGCTCTTCTCGCTTCCAGATAGATACCAGAAAGTCTAATAATTTTGTTTTCAGCAATTATTTTTCTGTACCTATACTTCTGCTCTTCAGTACGATTATCTTTCCACGGAATAGGTTCATTCTTCACCATGAACGCGTAACCAACCGCGTCTTCCTCCGGTAGAACCTCTTTGCTCCAATCATAACCCTCATCATCATAGATCACTGCAAGTGCTCTAGACTTTTCTTTGGTGTCTTCAACCTGCTTCAATCAAGGTGGCTCAGATTTATTCTGGTGATAAATCGCCTTCTTGTAGTAATCATCTCTGAAAGGGTTCTCCGACTCATCAGCATAAGCGTTTCTGCATTCTCGTTTGAAGTGACCTTTTTGTTTGCATTTAAAGCTTGTCACCTTGGACTTATCGAAACCCAATTTGGTAGACGGACCACCAATTGACTTTCTGCCCGTTATTTCCATGAAACGCTGAGCACGACGAACAGCACTAGCCATAGCCCAACGAATATCAATTAACTCCATTTCTTCAGGATCTATTTGATCATAGTCCTCTTTCGTCAGGTTTGTGTTGCCGATCTTCCCAGCTACTAACCCTTCATATGATTCCAACACCGACGCCAAGAAGACCATCTTCTGCTTAGCCGACTCTTCATTAAAGTTCTGAGCATTCTTCAAATCTATTGCGATGTTACATTGAAAACGATTCTTTGCATCAGAATGACTTGCAGATGATGAAGATCCACTGTGATAACCACTGTGATTTCCACTGCTTTGACTACTTCGACTTTCTTTACTTGTTGAGGAAATATTCTCAGCAGAAAATGCAGTCTTGGGAGAAGTTGCTTTCGACATCATGCTTTTCGGATAATAAAGATCCAGATTCTGTTGATAAGATGAGTGATTGACTTTGAATATCTTCTTCAGCTCCAACTCGTGACTCTCGAGTTTTTCAATCAGCAGATCTAACTTCAACTTTTCTGGTGCCTTGATGGTATTCTTCAGCATTAACGCATAATATCTCCAATCCATCTCGTCTGGTAAAGAGTTAAACAACTTGTCGATAAGCTCATCTTCAGGATATTTGATATCATGTCTTGCCAATTCCAGCTTCAGATGACCAAATCGTTCTATCATTTTACAAACAGACTCGTTCTTTTGACATCCAAACAGATCAAACTCTTTTCTAAGAAGTTTTCTTTTGTTTTTTGACAATTTCAGAACTTCCTAAGCACTTTGTTTCTAACTTTTTCCAGAGACCTTTCGCATTTGAATAATCTATCAAAGAAATAATATCCTCCCGAACCGACTGAAACAACAATGCTATACACTTCTGTTCAGCTACAAATGAATCAATCTCATCAGCTGAGGCCAACATTTCACCAGATTTATCTCCATGTTCATAGCCGTTCTTCAAACTCTTCCAACTAGCAAATGCAAACGCCATCAACCAGTCTTCAAACTTTCTCGACCATCTACGGTACTCTTCGATAGCCATTAGCTTTGGGGGTTTCTTGAACGTTCCAAAAGCACTTTCCAATTTCCAAGCTTCCTTTTTCTTCACAACCGTTGGATTTTCATTCGTGTTACTTGATGAAGTATCATCATTTCCAGAATTTCCTGCAAACGCGTACAAATCACTGAATGGGTTCAAGAATATATCATCCATCTTGAATATACCTGCAAAATCAACTAACACTTAGAAAAATTTTCCGAAGTTTTTGAAAAATGTGACACAAAAGCGAAATATGGTATGACTGAATAAGCGAAACCAGCTTGTGTGACAGATAAGCGAAAGTGTATAATGTTCAAATAAGCGAAAGTCACAGGTTCGTTCGAGCGGAACTAGATATGTCAGTATGAGCGGAACTACTCAATGTCACTAAGAGCGAACCTATCTTGTCCTTTCAAGCGAACCCTACAAGCGAACCCTACAAGCGAAACTATCCGAATAAGCGGAACTAACTGGTTATTTCAAGCGGAACTATGTATTACGAGCGGAACCTATAAGCGAAACTAGCTCTTTCAAGCGGAACCTCCGATTGTCCGTAAAAGCGGAACCTAGTTCTAACCAGTTTTCACCATGTTTTAGTCCGAATTTTGACTTGAAACTTTCTAGGGTTTGTTATTACTGTGTTTCACACGTTATAGTCAAAATTCAGGCCATTTCAACCGTAGGAACCAGTTCGAACTGAAAAAGTATTAGAGAAAGTGAGTAGAAATGAGAGAATTCTGTAGAATCAAGCTGTAGTAGTATGAACTCCTCATCCTGAGCTCTGATACCACTTGTTGGACCGTGTTCCGACCCTAAACAGTCAGTTGAGAACGTTCATCTTCATGTACAAAGGCGGAGTCAACGTAAATGAAGTTACAACAGCTATTCCTATTCAATTCCTTCTCTTTTATTGCTTTCTGATACAATTTTGACAGAGTTCGGTTACACAAGCAATGGTCTAGATCCGCTCCAACGTACACAATTGATCAGGTATTTATAGTGCTAGAGGTTTCACTCATATGGACTGCCATATGAGCGGACCTACCTATTTGACATAAAAGCGAACCTACCTGAATGACACAAAAGCGGAACTACCTATGTACACATAAGCGAACCTACAACATAAACTTCTAATTTTTGACTTTCAAGAACCTATGTTGACCTATCTTGACCTAAGATGTAATGCAGACGTAGTCAACAGACATTTCATGCATCAACAACTATGTCTTCCAGCCGGAGGCCCGGTAACAAATTTGCTAGGTTTGAGTCTTCCTGCACCATTTCACACATACCATTGGCTTTGCAACCCATTGGTGATCTCTTTTTCCTTAATTGCTACATACCAGGGACTTTCATACATACAGACATATTTAAAGGTTTATACACACAGACATACACATGAACTCGCTCAACTTTTTGTTGATTTTTCAAACTACATGTATTTCAGGGAACTAGTGGATCTGGCGGGGTATGCATGTGTCAAGCTGCGTTTGAATAAAAGATGTTATCCAGGGTTGCTGAGTTTAGAGGGTGTATTTCTTTCCTGGACGGGATACATAATTCTAAACTCAGGTTTTATTTAAGTACTTTTGTTGAGTCTTTGTGAACTCGTTTAAACACGTCATGGGTTGTAACTTAATTTGGTGTTGATGTTTTCAGAAAATGTTGTTGTGGTATTTTCTAAACTCTTTTAATGGATAAACATCTCATGTTTTTATCATATAGCATTGTTATGATTGTTGCTATGGTATTAAAAAGTCACACCAAATAACCACGCTTCCGCAAAAGTTAGGGTGTGACAGCTTGGTATCAGAGCCTCGATCATAGCGAACTGGGATTCCTTCTCGAGTCTAGACTATGATCATCAGGGCTCTCACGAAAACATTTTTACATTGCATACACAAAACGTCCAGATCCAGGGAACAAACATTTTTACAAACAAAAGGCACAAATACACATTTCAAAACTTATATTTATAATTCAGTCTTAAAGGCTGGGGATGGTTCAGTCTTAGAGACTGAGGGAGGATCAGTCTTAGAGACTGAGGGAGGTTCAGTCTTAGAGACTGAGGGAGGTTTAGTCTTAGACACTGGGGAAATTTGGTCTTTGTGACTGGGAGGTTTGGTCTTAGAGACCAGGGAGTTAGTCTTAGAGACTGGGAGGTTTGGTCTTAGAGACCAGGGAGTTAGTCTTAGAGACTGGAAAGGTTTGGTCTTAGAGACTAGGGAGTTAGTCTTAGAGACTGGGAAGGTTTGGTCTTAGAGACTAGGGAGTTTAGTCTGAGAGACTATGGAGTTCAGTCTAAGAGACTGGGTGGGGTAGTCTGGGAAGACTAGGATGATTACTTGCTTACATTGTTATTACATACATGCTTATTTGCTGATTGTTGATATATGTGAATATGTGTGATTGTTTTGTCACTGACACCATGTCATCATCCTCCGAGAGTGGAGTGTCAGACACCGTAGACCTGATGGCTATAGTATCAGACGATGAGATTCTTCCAGAGGACGAGGTTTAGACTTCAGATACTACGAGTTGTGACAACGATGACTTTCAGCCCTTCGCCTTACTGGATTTTGGAGATGATTTACCCTTATTTGATGGTTTTCTCGTCGGGGATCTACCTCTTGCTCAGATCCCTGCACCTTTTCCTCTCGCTGCATTTCCTTTGGAGGATTTGCCTCTTGACGATATGTCAGACGATGATGTTGATCTCTTCATCGAGGGTCCCCCTGAGGATGACCAGGATGGCGGGGCTCCGATTGAGGATGATGTTGCTATTCCTGTTGATGAGATTCCTGTTGTTGATGTCATTCTACCTGTCATGGTTCCTGTTGTGGAGGTTTTATCTGACCAGTCTGGTCCCGATTCGTTTGAGTCCGTGTCATCTTCTACTCTTCATGCACTGGGATTACATCGATATCCCACAGACACTGATTCTGACACTGCGATGTCTGCAGCGCCTGATTCACCGCAGGATTTTGAGTTCGACGATGAGCTTGACCCTGATTTTCCGCACGACTTTGATCTAGACCATGAGATTGAGTTTATCCCTGAGGAGCAGCCTGTTGAGGCACCTGTTTTTCCTGATGATCAGCACCTTGATGTACCCGTTGATCATGAGCTTGCTCCCGCCGACCCAGAGCCTGAGTTAGCACCAGAGCCCGTCTTTGCTCACGACCCTTTACCTGTGCACGACCCTACCCCTATTGATGTACCAGTCGTTGCACCACGCATTGTTGATGCTCCAGTCGTTGCACCACCAGTTGCTGATGTCCCAGTTGTTGCACCTCTGCCTGACCCTATACCTGTGTTTGTTGATCGCGCCCCTTTTGCTACACACGTTGACCCTAGATATGCTCACACCCACAATGGGTGGACTGAGGATGACGACGGCTATCCTCCTTTTGTCAGATCAGTTACTCCCCCTTCTGCATATGTTCAGGCACCCATTGATGTCACACAATTTCACCCACACGTATATGACGTTCATCGCACTGATCTACCAGTTACATTTCTTCAGGACATTCCTCCTCCCCGTCCAGGGGAAGGACCTTCTAGTCAGCAGCACACTCACGTACCTTTTGTGTCAGGAGCCGATCAGTTCATGCCACAGTTTCCACACACGGCTTCTTCTTCTGCACCCACGGGCGAGCCATTTATGTGGTCTTCGCCCAACGTCATGCCTTTAATAGATCCATATCATCCCTTCCATGTTGGATACTCTACGGATGATATGCTTTTATCCCTGCAGCTCCAGCAGGATATGTTGAGTCGTAGAGTCGCTGAGCTAGAGAGGATCCCACGTCCTCCACCTGGTACTGGTCCATCACAGTCTGCTTTTCCACCTACTCCACTATTTCCTTATCCGGATTTCGGCATCCGATTTTTTACTATGGAGCAGCAGATTGCCTGTATGTTGCAGCTTGTTCATACCCTCGAGGAGGAGCTAGCGCATATGCGCCGTTTGCTTTTCATTCCTCCACCTCCTCCTCCTCCCCCATCAGCTTAGAGGTTTTTGGTTTGTTGCAGATATCATGCTTTTGATGAGAGTTCAGCTATTGAGCCTGATTGCACAACGTTTTGAAGACCACATGATGACTTATGACTTTTGACATTTGACTTTTGGTTGTTGTAGATTGTAGACGATTCAGACAAGGGTGATGTGGCCCTTAGTCTCTTTTGATGTATGATACAATTGTGAAACTTGTAAACTGTACTTGTGGTCTTGTTATATGATAGCTCAATCGCAGCATTCTCATTACATGCGTTGTTGGATTATTTGTTTTATGTTATGATATGGGATGTTATGTGTAATTTGTGTTGATGAATGTTATTACATGCGCGTATTACGTACTCATTATACGTAGTATGACTTGTCCAATACAATCTTCTTATAAAAGATGCCACCATGAAGGGAAAATCGTTTGCCCACTACTGAGGCCGAATTACATGCAAGGATCTCCCAAGCAATAGCAGATTACGAGGCCTCACGCGCCGAAACTAGCAGGGGTACCTCAAGGAACAACCTACCGCATGGTAATGTTAAGTCGCTTGAGACACATTACATTACATTTGGACATTCCATGTGCAATTGCTAATGCTTCCTGTGAATAACGTTACTTGTACAGGCTGTACCTTCAAGCAATTTTTAGACTGTAAACCGCTAAACTTTAACGGCATCGGGGGTGCTGTGGCTTATGTTCGATGGACAGAAAAGACCGACTCAGTGATACGAATGAGCAAATGCGCACCAAAACAGCAAGTTACCTACATTTTTGGATTGTTCACTGATGGAGCACTTCCATGGTGGAATCTCCAGGTCCAAACTCTGGGAGAGGCTGCAGCATACGCTTTGACTTGGAGCAAGCTGAAGGAGCTCATGCGTAAAAAGTATTGCTCTAGGGCCGAAATTCAGAAGCTGGAAACTGAATTTTGGAACCTTAAGATGGACGGCCCAAAGATCGCCGAATATGTGCAAAGATTCCATGATCTAGCTCACGTGGTACCATACATGGTTACTCCTGAATTCAAACACGTTGAGCATTTCATCTGGGGGTTGGCACCTCAGATTATGAGTATGGTAACATCGTCAAAACCTACAACAATTACTAAAGCTATCGATCTGAGCGTGTCACTGAATGAGGAAGCTATCAGGCTAAACAAGTTTTCGAATTCTGACCAGAAAAAGAAAGAAACTCATGTTGAATCCTCAGGAGAGAACAAAAGGAAGTTCTCCAATTTTATAAAGGGTACCAGCAGCGTCAGCAAGAAAAAGAATGTGAACCCACCAGAGGAAGTTAAAACTAGTGCTGAAGTCAAGGGAAGAGGATATATGGGCGCTCTGCCTAAGTGTGATGTATGCCAGTATCATCATTCCGGCCAGTGCAAATTAAGGAAATGTGAGTCTTGTGGGAAGACTGGCCACTCAAAAGAAACATGCTGGGCTGGTACTGGTGTTGGTCGTGGTAATCAAAGGGGTTATGGAAGTGGGAATGGAAACCGCCAACAGGGACGAAATGGCAGGAATGGAAATCGTGGAAATGCTGGGAATCAAGCTGGTAACCGGGGAGCGAACATCAATCGAGGCGGTAATGGTAATGGGAATGGTCGAGGACCAGGGTGTTTCAATTGTGGAGACATGGGGCACTTTAAGCGGGAATGCCCGAAACTCAATCAAGCACAAGGAAGAGTTTTCAATATCAGTGAGAGGGAAGCACGCCAAGATCCAAATGTCGTTACTGGTACGTTCCCTATTAATCAACGCTTTGCATCGGTCCTTTTTGATATCGGCGCCGATTATAGTTTTGTATCGCTAGAATTTAAGAAAACGCTTGGGTTAACTGCTAGTAAGTTAGACATTCCGTACTCAATTGAACTGGCTAACGGAAAGCTAGTTGAAACGAATGAAGTCATCAGAGGATGTGTAATAGAGCTGGGAGAACATGAGTTTACACTGGATCTACTGCCAGTCGAGTTGGGAAGCTTCGATGTGGTAGTAGGGATGGATTGGATGTCAAGTAATAGAGCCGAGATTGTATGTCACGAGAAGACCATTCGCATCCCAATACATGGAGAGAAGCGCGATATGCCCTTAAGGATCATTAGCTGTTTGAAAGCTAGAAAGTGTTTGAAGAAGGGATGTGTTGCCTTCTTGGCACACATCGTTGATAAAGAAGCCGCTGAGCCAAAACTAGAACACATTCCAGTCGTAAAGGAGTATCCGGAAGTCTTTCCAGAAGACTTGCCAGGATTGCCGCCACAAAGACAAGTCGAGTTTCATATTGACTTAGTTCCAGGCGTCGCGCCTGTGGCTAAGGCACCTTATCGACTCGCACCTTCAGAAATGCAGGAGTTGTCGACACAACTTCAGGAGCTACTGGATAAGGGATTTATCAGGCCAAGCTTCTCGCTTTGAGGAGCTCCAGTTTTGTTCGTTAAAAAGAAGGATGGTAGTTGATGCGTGTTAGGTGTAATATATTTTAGATGTATATTTTAAGCCCTTTTTACACTTTTTAGCCAAGTTTTAAACTTATAAAACACGATATTTACTATCACTAAACACACATATGGGCAAGTGCACCCATTGTGGACGTAGTATAGTGTTGGTAAGATACCGAGGTCGTCCAAGGACACAAGAGCTTTTAGTACCGGTTTATCCTCAACGTCTAATCAAATCAAAATGTTAGAAAAAGGTTTTAAACTAAGAAAAAAATAAAACTAACTAAAATGCTGAAAAATAAAATAAAAAACAGATAGACAAGATTAATCACTTGGATCCGACTCGTGTGTAGTGTAACCTTTGATTATTTTCGCACTTTTGCACTTGTTTAAGAGATTATCTTAGTTATTGTAGTAGGCCCCTCTTTTGAAGGTGACGTTACCCTCAACCCAGTAGACAGTAGTTTGAGTCAGCAAGGATACAATCCTAAAGGGTCGGATTATTGAAAGATAATTAATTAAGTTATTAATGCATAATGTGGTAGGCCCCTCTTTTGAAGGCGACATTACTCTCAGCTAATGTAACATCCGTCAAAATCGGACCTCCAAAATCCAACCGGATTGTAAAAACCAGACCCTTTTTCAATTAAATGCAAATAAGAATTTTTAATAATTTTTATGATTTTAATATTAATTATTCCATAAATCGTCACATGTTGCATCGGTTAAAGACGAGAAATAAATAGAGGTTTATAAGCGAACCCCAGTTAGATCGTTTTAAAATTTTAAGGGAATTAATTAACTACATTAAAAATGGTAGTTAAAACAAGATTTAAATGTTAAAGGGTGAAAATTGTCAAAATATCAAAGTTACAAGTTAAAGGTGGTTTTTGTAAGTAATTGAAAGTATAAAATAAAGCAAGTCGATGAACTAGGTTAGCAAACCCAGCTAACTGGGTTAGTTCTTTATGTAAGAAGTGGGTTAACTTGGTTAGTAATTAGTTAGTTTTATAAAAGCAAGACACTAACTAAGTTAGTGTCATTAGTTAGTTTGGTTAGCAGATAACATAAACTTAAGGGACTGAATTGTATATTATGAAAGTATTGTCAAAAAACGAGGAAATAGAATGCATAGAGAGGGATTCGAACCCGGAACCATCCAGTGAAACAAGTCACACGCAAGCCAGTTAGGCTGCAGAGCCATCTGTGCTGGTGTTCGATCTTCAGTTCCTTAAATACTGATTCAGGATGTGTGGGTTCTTTTTGAAAAAAAAGGAGGAGCTGAACGGGATTCGAACCCGCGCCATCCTCCATTTTTAAACCAAACAACACGTACCTGAAACTACTGGACCAAGTCCAGCTGATGTTAAGAGTTGTGATTATTTATTATAAATAACAAAAATATAGATTCAAACTCTTTCTTGTCTCCTACCCTTTTCGCGTACCAGCTGAACAAAACTCATTTTTTGTGGCTGACCCGACCCTATATCGATTTTATTATGACGATTCAGCTGATGTTAGGTCCCTTTGACTTCGGTTTCACGATGAATCAGTTTCCTTAGCATTTACTCGAGCTTTAAGACCTCATAATTCACCAATTATGTAGAATTTATATCACCATTCATGTACTTCAAACTCATGGAATGGGTTTTATCTAAAACGTCGAATTAACTTATAAAATTTACATTCCTCAAAACTTCATCACTTTTGATACAAATATCCACTGCCAAATCTCGAGTTCATCCATTCTAAACCACGAATTCAAGCGAAAAACGAATTAGGGCTCACAACTAGTTTGGACGATATCTCCTTCAATTCTCAACCTTTTCAGGTAATTCCAAAGCCTATTGTGCTTTATTTTTCATCCTCTACAAAAGCCCTCTATCAATTTCAGTGATAACAGGCTGAATTATTCGAATTTAATTTTAGTTGAAATTAGGGTTCTTCACTCTTAGAATTTGGGGCTTTTAGATTTAGACCTATGTTTTGACGAAATTGGATGTATAATTTTGTTATATATCATATTAGCATGTTATGTGTAAACTTTGGGAATTTTTAGATATCAAATTGGAATATTGGTGAATTATATATATTTTAATCGCCATTTAAATCAAATAAAAATACAAGATAGTCTTAAATAAATTCAATAAATATTTTTATTGATTATTTCAGGTTATATCAACACTATGAAATTTCTATTTAATTTTTCCTTATTTTTTTTTTGGGAATTCATGAATTTAATTTGGATTTATACAAGTTTTAATTATTTAAAAATACTAGTTTATCACCAATAAATTCTATAAATATTATTACTGATTTTTTTTTATAGATTCTATAAATGTTTTGAGACTCTTATACAAATTTTCTATCATTTAGGATAATTATCTTATTAATGGATTAATGGATCTTCATTTAAGTAAATAAAATTTCTTTATAAAATTTATTATTTTAAATTAAAACATGTGATAACCATGAAATCAAAGGTATGATTTTGTTAGATAAATTCTATTAATTAATCAAAACTGGTAGCATTTAACGATTATGATAACATACTAAATTGATTATTACTACATAATTAATCATGACTTTTATATAAGTATCAATTTATTTAATTATATTGAATAATCATTTAAGCCCCAAATAGGAGAACCCAAATTCCTAAAAATTTATAAATTGTCCTTTCGTTTATTTAGAATCTTGGTTATATTTATTCTAGGGTGATATAGTTAATTGTTATACCTCGTGTACTCGTGCGATAATTCTCGTGGATTAACTATTCGCAACCTATGAGTAATTTCTTCCACTTTCCCCTTTTTAACTTTTTCAAATTTTGGGGTGCATCACGTTACACTTTTCGATTTACTTAACATGCTATGATCAAGTGTTATTATGTGAACGTCTTATGTGTATTCTATTATTCTATATGCTATCTGATGTCAAGTCTATTGCATGCTATTATTCTAGTGGATCCACACGGCTGACTAGGTTCCCCACGGCCATGGGTTGTAGCCTAGTATCGCCAACAGTATTAGACTCGCTCCTCGGGGCTTGAGCCTAATGCACGCTATTATCAGGAGTCTATTTATTTTGGTTGTTTGTGTTGTTATTGATGGTGTATTCTTGTTTGGTAAATTTGTATTTATGGATATGTTTACTATGTTGATGATATGAGACCATTTACACACTAACCTTGAGGTGCATGTTAAAAATATTTTTTTTAAAGAAATAAATATAAAACTGTTTTCTATAAAACGGAGGAAATTATTCACCAACTTATTTGTTGACCCAAAAATATATTTTTCTAACGTGGTGCAGGTTTTCAAAGTAGATGATCAAGTGATGTGGACACGTAGCATGGGCCTTAGGAAAATAAATTGAAATCTTGATATGTTTGTATTGAACAATGTATGAACAATTTTGATTATTATATGATATGTGACTATTTAAATGGATACGCTTTAAATATTGAAACAATAATTAGTTGTCATGAGCTATGGGCAATCATCATGCCCCGTACCTTTCCGTTGCGGGTCGGGGTGTGACAGATTGGTATCAGAGCCAATGACTATAGGGAATTAAGATAGGTTATTAGACCCTTAGACTTAGTCTATAGTCGATTAGGTATCTTATGTACCTTATGTGCTTAATTGTTTGATTGTCTTAGCTAAAAAAAATATATTTAAAGTTCCCATGATTTAAATTTTCTAATGTCACACACATATGCATGTGAGCACATCAAATTGTTATATGCTAAGTATTATATTCCACAAATGACAACATGTACCTTATTATTAAACTATAGTTTATCATTTCTTTTTCCATGTCACGTCGTACACACCTTAAACTATATGCGAATATTCAACATTCTAATTCTTATTTCTATATATCTAAAGTGTTGAATCAATTCATTTTCTTTAATGCATTTCAATTATTCATGACTTTGATTTCATTTCATTTTTGAGTTTTCAAATTTCAATTGAGTTTCACTCTCGTCAAAGTGAGTTCTTGTGACGGACATGTATTAACTGGAAGGGTTACGTACCGGTAATCGGGACGTCCTGTCTAGGCTGGCATTCGTATAAATCCAATTAACGGACCATTTTGCCTACCTGGGGACTAACGATGAGAGTACCGATACCTATTAGGCCAAAGCATGTCACACCAAACGTCATGTGAACTAACAACACTTTGATATGTCAAACGTGTCCGTGTTAATTCATGGATGCTATCCTAAACATCGTTTTACAACACCCCAAAATTTATTTCATTTACTGATTTACGATTTTCTTCGGGTTAAGTTGTACGTCAATGGATAGACATATGAGGACCATGCGAAAGCTCGGTAATTGCGGGTGCACACGTAATTACGAAAGTGACGCACGGAAGTCATACTAAACCCTATGATGTGCCAAACCCATGATTTTCAATATTTTATGATGAAATATTATTTTGTCATAAGTTTTAATATCTTATCTTATTCCACGTGGTTATTATATTGTTTCATATATAAACCACCAGAGTAAATCCTTAAATATTCCACGAGATTCTAATGAACTTTCTTTAAACAAGTCACCCTAATCTTGTTGTAATTTGTCAAAGGGTTAGACTTTTGTTACCCTTTGATACTCCATAATATTTTTCATGAGATTTGTATTCTTGAATCGTGGGATTTCCCCTAAGTTCCATGATTTCACAAATCTTTGAATCCTAACCAGCTGGCCATCAATTCTTGTTATGGGCTATACATCTTACTTAAGTTGTCCGTCACAGATGTCGCCCTATCGTCGTCGTCGTCGCCAACCGAGGATCTCCAACCGTCGAATGGCAGCTTTCATAGCTGAACAAATGGCCGCAATTATTCCTACTATAGTCGTTCAGGTTCAACAGGCACTCAACGCCCACGTCTCCACAAATCAAATCGAAGAAGCTGAACCGTCTTCACCCGATAATAACCATCAAAGGAGTGAAACCAACTACGATTATGCCATACTAGCTATTCCGCTAAACCAGGTTGCTCCTAATCCTATGCCTGACAGAAAACCTTATCGCGAACATTTTCCACGAGGCCCCACTTGTCAAAAACATCACCCAGCTAACACTTTGTGCCGCCTTTGCACTTATTGTGGACTTTATGGTCACTTAATCGACGCATGTTGGCGCTATAACCTCAAACAGAACCACCTATGGCACCATTTAATGTACAACACAAAACAACTCCATTTGACCAACCAAACACCCACCTTATGATCCAACCGTATGTCCAACCCGACATTCCACTAATGGATCAACCGACCATACTTTATGGCACCCAACTCGTTCCTTACGATCGAGCCGATCAAACCAAACTAGAGAACCAGAGTAACTAGAAGGCACGCGGACGAACACACATCTAGATCCAAGACGCGGTCAGCAGCATGACGAAATTTTATGCGATCAGTTATTGCGAATAAAATGTTTTAAGTAAAATTTTTTATGAACCAAATGGAAACAAATAAGGATTGTTCTGAATTTCCGAGCACAAGTGTAATAATGTGAATTTTGGTTATATATCTTAAACCTTAATGAGTTGTGTCTAATATGAGTTGAACGTCACAATCCTAACCAATATCGTAACCTATGCCCAGAATTTGGAAAATTTGAGTCGAGGGCATAGGGTGACGATAAATTATTATTATTTTTTTATCTCAAAATTTGGTTTTATAAAATAATAATAAAATATAATAAATATATATGGGAAGTGTTCCACTAAAATGTATTTCCTAAAGTTTAACGAAAATATTTTCCTAGACAAATTAAGTTGCTTTTTGAACAATTTATAAAATATCAATGTGCTACACATGGTAAAGTGTAAGTATAGTTAACAAAACGAAATGAAAGTGAGTTAAGTTAACAAAGTTATGGTTTTTTTTTAATTTATCTTAGGACCCCTCCACTTTTGTCCGAATCGTAATTATCGTCCGACTGGTGGAAGTGTAAATCAATGCTGCTACTTCATCTCCCCCGCCATTCGACTTCACGTTTAGTTTTCCCTCATTAACGACTTCACCTGCTACTCTCACTTCGTATCCTTGACGTTCGCACAAACGCCAATCGATACAATAACCAACTCTAAATCAGTACCGTTGATAGCTTGTGTCATTGTCACGCTTTCGACGTTACTATTTGTCGTCGTTTTCATCCTTTACTCAGACGTTTTGTTTGTATCGCTATGCTATGCATTTATGATTTGTTTTATTGCTAGTTCATGTTGTTGTAGTTTCACATCATCACTCATCATGGCTTACCTTTTTCCCATAATTTGTGTGAGATGGGTATCGTCTCACTTATTCATAGACTGACCCTTTTCCCCATATCTATGGATGTAGGTACTGCCACCATTTAGTCACACCTTTTTTGGGTTCGAGACTCATACATTAGTTGGTTGTGGTTTGGTTGTGGTTATTTAATTAGTAAGTTGAGTCGTCGCATATAACCAATCAAAAATGCTAACGAAGCCGATGAAACTTGATAAGGACATGGTGGATAAGCCGCTGGTACTTCCTATATATAAGTGTTCTTATCAAACTATCAAAACCCTCGTTAGATTGGTTGACAGAAGTTCTATGCAAGGTGTGTTGTCAATCATGATTCGAATAACGATGTGGATGAAAATTTGATAGAGACATGGTGGATACGCCGCTAGTACTTCCTATATATAAGTGTGTCTGTCAAATTTTCAAAAGCAGCGTTAGACTAATCATGAGTGTTTTAGTTAGTTTGTTTTGGTTTTGTGATTTGAGAATTCAAATTCTATGACTTCGCTAATCTAACTCAAAATTGTGGCATTTATGAGAATTTTTTTTCAAGATCCCAAGTCGTGACACAGAATGCAGTTTGGGCAACGAGTACACTTGATGACTTAGTTGCAAACTCTCCCGTGTCACAAGCCATCTTTGGGACATGTTTTTCTCTTTAGCTGCAATACATCCTCGATACGCCAATTTTGGGCTTCGTGATTGTAATGATCATAGAGCCTATAACCGGCTATCTTGTACATAACAGTTAACACTGTTCATTTTCTGCATCCTTGGCATTTGAAAGCGATTCCTATAATTGGGTATGTAACCCTTGTCAGGAACGCTACTGCCTCAACAAGTCTACACCTTTTAATATATCATAGTTCGAGCGTATTGTCAGCAAAGTTAGGACTTGTGTTTCAATCTGTATCTAAGATCCGAGTTCCTAACGCTATTACTAAATCGAATCGATATCGTTTAAGTCTATGAAAGACCCTACACATCATTCTATACGAGCAGTTTTCTCCTAATTTCGGGACGAAATTCCCAAAAGTTGGGGAGACTGTAACATCCGTCAAAATCGGACCTCCAAAATCCAACCGGATTGTAAAAACCAGACCCTTTTTCAATTAAATGCAAATAAGAATTTTTAATAATTTTTATGATTTTAATATTAATTATTCCATAAATCGTCACATGTTGCATCGGTTAAAAACGAGAATTAAATAGAGGTTTATAAGTGAACCCCAGTTAGATCGTTTTAAAATTTTAAGGGAATTAATTAACTACATTAAAAATGGTAGTTAAAACAAGATTTAAATGTTAAAGGGTGAAAATTGTCAAAATATCAAAGTTACAAGTTAAAGGTGGTTTTTGTAAGTAATTGAAAGTATAAAATAAAGCAACTCGATGAACTAGGTTAGCAAACCCATCTAACTGGGTTAGTTCTTTATGTAAGAAGTGGGTTAACTTAGTTAGTAATTAGTTAGTTTTATAAAAGCAAGACACTAACTAAGTTAGTGTCATTAGTTAGTTTGGTTAGCAGATAACATAAACTTAAGGGACTGAATTGTATATTATGAAAGTATTGTCAAAAAAAGAGGAAATAGAATGCATAGAGAGGGATTCGAACCCGGAACCATCCAGTGAAACAAGTCACACGCAAGCCAGTTAGGCTGCAGAGCCATCTGTGCTGGTGTTCGATCTTAATTTCCTTAAATACTGATTCAGGATGTGTGGGTTCTTTTTGAAAAAAAGGAGGAGCTGAACGGGATTCGAACCCGCGCCATCCTCCATTTTTAAACCAAACAACACGTACCTGAAACCACTGGACCAAGTCCAGCTGATGTTAAGAATTGTGATTATTTATTATAAATAACAAAAATATAGATTCAAACTCTTTCTTGTCTCCTACCCTTTTCGCGTACCAGCTGAACAAAACTCGTTTTTTGTGGCTGACCCGACCCGATATCGATTTTATTATGACGATTCAGCTGATGTTAGGTCCCTTTGACTTTGGTTTCACGATGAATCAGTTTCCTTAGCATTTACTCGAGCTTTAAGACCCAATGTTTTAAAAATCGGTTTTTTATTCATACCGGATTAGGCTCTGAAATGGTTCAACCGGTTGAACCGGGTTGTACCAGGCGGTTCAACCGGGTCACTAGTTAACACTATAATTCCATAAAATACAAATTAATCTAAAAAAACAATCAAATCTTAATTAAGATTTATATAACTGATTATGGTTTTATCTAAAAACAATTGTTTTCTTGTAAAATGTTATGCATTTTTTAAGAGCATTTTTATTACTTATAAACAATATTACATTGGATGATGTGAGTAACAGTTTCAATAGCGATGGAATATTGTAATGGAAGGTACTAAGTTAATTACCAACAATGGAACGTCGGTATTACCTTAATATCATACTTTTTTATAACTAAAAAAATCAAATTTTTAGGATGATGCAAACCGGTTCAATGGTTTAAACCGGTAGAACCGGATTTACCGGCGGTACATATGATATACCGTATTTGGGTTTTACCGGCCTTTATCATACCGGGCACGTGTCCGGTATCCGGTTTAACCAGTATAACCGGCCGGTTTATACCGGTATTTAAAACATTGTTAAGACCTCATAATTCACCAATTATGTAGAATTTATATCACCATTCACGTACTTCAAACTCATGGAATGGGTTTTATCTAAAACGTCAAATTAACTTATAATATTTACATTCCTCAAAACTTCATCACTTTTGATACAAATATCCACTGCCAAATCTCGAGTTCATCCATTCTAAACCACGAATTCAAGCGAAGAACGAATTAGGGCTCGCAACTAGTTTGGACGATATCTTCTTCAATTCTCAACCTTTTCAGGTAATTCCAAAGCCTATTGTGCTTTATTTTTCATCCTCTACAAAAGCCCTCTATCAATTTCAGTGATAACAGGCTGAATTATTCGAATTTAATTTTAGTTGAAATTAGCGTTCTTCACTCTTAGAATTTGGGGCTTTTAGATTTAGACCTATGTTTTGATGAAATTGAATGTATAATTTTGTTATATATCATATTAACATGTTATGTGTAAACTTTGGGAATTGTTAGATATCAAATTGGAATATTGGTGAATTATATATATTTTAATCGCCATTTAAATCAAATAAAAATACAAGATAGTCTTAAATAAATTCAATAAATATTTTTATTGATTATTTCAGGTTATATCAACACTATGAAATTTCTATTTAATTTTTCCTTATTTTTTTGGTAATTCATGAATTTAATTTGGATTTATACATGTTTTAATTATTTAAAAATACTAGTTTATCACCAATAAATTCTATAAATATTATTACTGATTTTTTTTATAGATTCTATAAATGTTTTGAGACTCTTATACAAATTTTCTATCATTTAGGATAATTATCTTATTAATGGATTAATGGATCTTCATTTAAGTAAATAAAATTTCTTTATAAAATTTATTATTTTAAATTAAAACATGTGATAACCATGAAATCAAAGGTATGATTTTGTTAGATAAATTCTATTAATTAATCAAAACTGGTAGCATTTAACGATTATGATAACATACTAAATTGATTATTACTACATAATTAATCATGACTTTTATATAAGTATCAATTTATTTAATTATATTGAATAATCATTTAAGCCTCAAATAGGAGAACCCAAATTCCTAAAAATTTATAAATTGTCCTTTCGTTTATTTAGAATCTTGGTTATATTTATTCTAGGGTGATATAGTCAATTGTTATACCTCGTGTACTCGTGCGATAATTCTCGTGGATTAACTCTTCGCAACCTGTGAGTAATTTCTTCCACTTTCCCCTTTTTAACTTTTTCAAATTTTGGGGTGCATCACGTTACACTTTTCGATTTACTTAACATGCTATGATCAAGTGTTATTATGTGAACGTCTTATGTGTATTCTATTATTCTATATGCTATCTGATGTCAAGTCTATTGCATGCTATTATTCTAGTGGATCCACACGGCTGACTAGGTTCCCCACGGCCATGGGTTGTAGCCTAGTATCGCCAACAGTATTAGACTCGCTCCTCGGGGCTTGAGCCTAATGCACGCTATTATCAGGAGTCTATTTATTTTGGTTGTTTGTGTTGTTATTGATGGTGTATTCTTGTTTGGTAAATTTGTATTTATGGATATGTTTACTATGTTGATGATATGAGACCATTTACACACTAACCTTGAGGTGCATGTTAAAAATATTTTTTTTAAAGAAATAAATATAAAACTGTTTTCTATAAAACGGAGGAAATTATTCACCAACTTATTTGTTGACCCAAAAATATATTTTTCTAACGTGGTGCAGGTTTTCAAAGTAGATGATCAAGTGATGTGGACACGTAGCATGGGCCTTAGGAAAATAAATTGAAATCTTGATATGTTTGTATTGAACAATGTATGAACAATTTTGATTATTATATGATATGTGACTATTTAAATGGATATGCTTTAAATATTGAAACAATAATTAGTTGTCATGAGCTATGGGCAATCATCATGCCCCGTACCTTTCCGCTGCGGGTCGGGGTGTGACAGCTAAGTAGTTTGAGTCAGCAGGGATACAGTCCTAAGTAGCTGGGTTAAAGTTTTAATAGTAGTTTAACTTATGAGGGGATCAAAGAGTTTGGACCCCCGCCATCCAATACCTTTGGGTATTGAAGGAGGTCCTACTAAATTTGACCCAGGTCCTTTGAAGGATCTATACACTGAACAATGGCAAGACTCTTACCAAACCGTTCCCTTAACCCCCGACCAGGTAGCCAACATAGCTCCATATAAACCGTGGAGATATGAATGGTGAAAATCTTTTATTTTATATAGACAGTAAAATAATGCCAAGACACCACGAACAAACGATAAGGAAGAATCACCTTCAACATAAGAAACTAGTAATTAAAGTCATTAATACAAAACCAATTAAAAAGTGCAAAAGACTAAAAATAAAAAGTATTACACTAAACACTTGTCTTCACCAAGTGATGTAAGAGACTTAGGCAAACATGGCCTTTGATTGTCAAGAACTCTTACGATCAATCTTGGATCCCGAGACGACTCACACACTCTATGATGGACAATGGATGATGGTGGTGGATGATGGTGTTGTGATGGTGGTGGGTGGTGGGTGAAGTGTGAGAGAGGTGCTGTGCCAAGGGATGAATTGCAAAAGCTCCAAACACTCCTATTTATAGGCTGAATAGAAGCTCGGGCACGGCCGCGTGCCCGCTGGGCACGGCCGTGTGCCCGCTGGGCACGGCCCCGTGTCCATCTGACACTCTCTCTCTTCATTAATTGTAATTCGCAATTACAATAAATGTGTCTGCAGCAAGTTGACCATGCCCCCGTGTCCGCTGGGCACGGCCCCGTGGTGGGTAGTAGAAGCTTCTATAGGTTTGTCTTTTCTGCTGCTTCTTGGGCACGGCCCCGTGCTCGCTGAGCACGGGGCGTGTTCAGTCTTCTGTTTTCTTTGTTTTGCTTGGGAAGATGCTGTCGGGGGGTCGGGCATATCACTTTTGTTTCCTTTCTTGTATTTATGTTAGATTTTGCTGTCTTTTTGCTTCTTTTGTTATTTTGAGCTCATTTAATCCTGAAAATACAAAAGGAAGACAAAAGCACACTTTTTCCAACATTAGTACTAAAAGGGTCAGTTTTAAGCCACAATTGATGAAATTTATATGTTGCATTTTGTTAGTGCATTCATCTGTCGTCTTCATCTTAATATCGAGTCTCGGGTTCGTTGCGGTTTGGAACAAAGATTATGTCATCATCTTTGATGATGGCATCACTATTGTGACATCATCTTTGCATCATCTCATATAGAACAAAAGTTAAATGGTCCAATGAGAGGCTATCGTTTGAAGTTGATTGAAGATGTTGACTTCCGTTTGTAATAGCTTGGTCGTTTGAAGATGACCGTTTGAATTAATGTTAACCGTTTGAGTAGTGGTCGTTTGAGATAAGGTTCCGTTTGAAGGGTTTCAAACGGTAGGGTCGTGTACTATATATAGGTTTCAAACGTTGTCATTTGTAACGGTTAGGCAAAGTGATACCGAAGTGCTGCCGGTATTTCCTCTCATTATAAACACTGTTATTTGAATATACAAGAGGTTTAAAGTGTATAGCAAGCTGTTTTTTACATCCGTTTCTTTATTTCCGCATCTGAAACGGACTAGAGCTCTTCCGAACGACTCATTCAGGTCGAAATCGATCTGAAATATGGGTTCCGTTTGAACGAATCTTGGACTTTCCGTTTGAAATTTGCTTCCTATCGTTTGAAAAATGCTCTTTCGTTTGAAAAATGATTCCTGTCATTTGAAAATCATGACTTCCGTTTGAAAACATGCATTTAGTTTGAACGATCGTTTGAAACTGCCATACCGTTTGAAGCACACAGTTTGAAACCGACACACCGTTTGAATCGTACGTTGAAAAGTGTGAACCGATTGAAAGTTAATCGAAAGGTGTATAACAGTTTATGAGGTGTTAGACATTGGGAATAGGTATCACATGTGAATGTCGGGTTGTATCGGTTGTTTGACTTAAGTGACATCCATTTCATAATTGCGGCCCAATCAATGATTATCATATTTTGACGACTTTGTGGAATAAAGGCCCAATGAGATTCTTGTGATGAATATTTGTGTCGGCCACATTATAATAGAATATAGGTTCAATCATTTTTTTACAAGCTATTGATTGCATGAGAAAAGGTGTTAAGTGCTAAAATAATGGTCCAATCAAAGTGTTCATAAAATCGGCCCAATATTGAAATAGTATATTGTTGTCAGCTAGTAAATGTTTGGTCAAATCACTATTTTCTAAAACATTAGAAAAATCGGTCCAATCATAATCTATTATATTCAATATCCACTTAAAAAATTGGCCCAATCATTAATTTAGTATATCATTGTTATCGGGTTTGGTTTGTACATGTTGTCAGCCCATGTGACATAAGGTCCAATCAGCTTCCTTGTTTTGTTGAAGTGTTTCAAACAGTACACCACACGATCCAATTCATTGTCATTTAAGTGTTTTGAAAGGCCACGTGTTGATATAAATACTTGCATGTGACAGCTCATTACATAGTTTCAGCCCAATCACTAAAGGACATCTATTAGTTTATTAGCATATTATGATTAATAGATTTAGTGGTTGGAAGATGGACAAGTTGTTTGGAAGTTCAAGTTGTGTTTTTGTGAACCAGGTCATTTGCAAGGGTCACTTGAATTCAGTTCAGATTGCTTGAAATTGAACCAGTTTGTATAAATTGAACGTTTCCAGATTGTTTGAATTTTATCCAGATCGTTTGAAGTATTCATCAGGTCATTTGAAAGTCCGTCAGTTTTCCCGTAAATGGGTCAAGTCATTCGTAATTTGATCAGGGTCATAGCAGTCCGCACAGTTTGTCAAACTTCAGTCCGCACAGAATATTCATCAGTTCGAGTGATTCAGTTCGCACAGAATATCAATTTGATTCAATTGCTTTGATAAGTGATTTAAACTGATTGTATTTTTTGTTTGTTTGTGTACGTCAGGTAATTCGAGATCGTCAGGTGATACAAGTGTGAAACATGGATACTGAGTTTTACAACGCGTTTGCCACAACCCCTGCTAGTCCGTCTGACATTGCTAAGAACATGACAATGGAGAATGAAACCGGAACAATGCAAAAACCCTCGAAACTTATGGGAATTGAAGATTATCACGGATGGAAGAAACGGTTCGAGAATTGGGTGCAGGCGAATCATCTAAAAGCTTGGGAGAGCATCGAAACTGAATATGTTAGACCACAAAACGCTATGAGAGTTGATAAAATCATTTCTGAATTTAGTAAACAAGAGAGGGAAAGTTACAAAGCAGAAAAAATGATGATCAATCTGTTACAACAAGCTGTTAAGGAGGATATATTTGTGTTGCTTCAACACGATGAAAATGCTTATTCTATCTGGGAAGCTCTTAAAAAGAAATTTGAGGGAAGTACCGAAATGCTACAAAGTAAAGCAGCATTGCTGAAAAAGGAGTTTGAGCTGTTTACGTGTATGCCTGGTGAAACAACCAAGACTCTTATTGAGAGATACTGTCATCTTGTTCGCACCATGTCACAGTTAAAGATTACAAAAACTCTAGCTGAATGGGTTGAAAAGCTTGCTGATGCATTACCGCAAAAGGAATGGGGCACATATCTGATGATATTGAAGAATTCCGGACAGTTTAGCAGGCTATCAATTGCACAGTTTATCGAGAAGCTAGAGGCACAAGATCTGGAGCAGCAGAAAATTGCTAGAATGAACAATTCTACTCATCAACAAGATATCAAATTGTACTATAAAGGAAATGTTCAAACTGCTGAAGCTAGTCCTAAGATACAAACTGCATTTAGTGCTGGAAATCAATCTCCGCCTAGCAGTCAAGGATCAGTCAACACTAGTGGTTTCTCAACGGTAAATCCTCCAAGTGTTCAAAGTGCATCTGCTGGAAATGGGCATTCGATTCAGTGTAATGTAGCTCTACATCTTCAAAATGGTCAAAATTATTCTGAAGAAGTTGTAAAGCATCATATGGGATTATTGGTCACTACATTAGAGTCTTATGAAGGGTTGATTGCCGGAAGAATTGGCAATCCGATGCTTACAAAGGAAGATTATGACCAAATTGATGCAGAAGAGCTAGAACTGATGGATATTAAATGGGCTTTAGCGAGCGTTTTGAGGAGAGCTGAAAAGTTTAGATTGATTACAGGGAGAACTGATTTCTTGGATGCAAACCTTTCTAACTTAGGATTTGATAAATCTAAAGTTGTTTGTTTTCGTTGCAGGGAGAAAGGTCATTTTAAAAGAGAGTGCAAGAATCAGCAGCCAAGAGGAGAAAAGGAATCGTCTGGGAAAGATGATTATTATAGGAAAACCATTTATCAGCAAATCACTCATCAACTGCATCAACAAAAAGAACCTCAAACGGCACATGGAAGAATGATCGAGGATGCAAACAGGAAAGCTTATTATGGCATCATTGATCAAGATGATGAGAAAATGGCTGAAGGTTTTAGCTGGGACAAGTTTATTCCAGCTGATTCAAATGTTAATGCTTTCATTGAACATATTATTCAAAAGCCAGAAATGTTGAAGGAATGGATGGAAGTGTTATCTGATGAAGAGAAGAGTGAAGATGAAGGATCTGTTTCTTATGAAAACAGTTCATCAGAAACAAGTGATAGTGATGAACAAATTGAACAGATTAATATTGGAAAATCTCACTTATCTTCTGATAGTTTTGAATTATTTTGTAGAAAAACTGAAGAAACTGAAAGAGAGGAAATCTGCAAAGGAAATGAAGGAAGTCAAAGTGATTGAGAAGATTATGGAAGTTGAAAAGAGAGTTGAAGTCGAGAAGATCGTTGAAGTCACAAAACCCTGTCTTACATGTTTAGAGTCTTGAAAACAATGTATAAAAAAAGATGAGAGGTTTAGTGAGTTAGAAAAAGTTGAAAGAACAATTGTTGTTTGATGTAAAGAACTTGAAAAAGTCATATGATGTATTGAACAGGCATGTGAATAGTTTGGAGAAGACTAACTCTGAAAGAGAGAAAGCGTTGAAGATGATGAATGCTACAATGATGACAAAGCAGAAAGAGATCAACTTGTACATAGAAGAATGTGCAAAGTGGAAGAAAGAGTTGGATAATGAAGCAGCTGAGAATGAAAGAATCAGAAGACTGTTGCAAAGTTACAAAGGCTGTGACTACATAATTGATAGAATTTATCCGACAGTTGAAGGTTTTGAGGCATTTAAAGATGAACAGCCAAAGAAGAAGAAGGATACTGGTAAGAAACAGGGTTTCTGTTATAATAAGTGTCCGCCTCCGATTTGGGAAGGGTACTCGCCTAGAAAACCTAATGAGGAAGAACTAAAACAGGCGGTCAATATTAAGCTAGGATCTGAGATAACCGATGTTTTACCGGACAATATTGACGTCACGTTCACAGCGTCCGACACAGATCATGAGTCTGAACTGATAAAACGAGTGGTCGATCAGGTGTTAGATAAGGATGAGGAGTCAGAGTCAAAGTCCGAGTCCGAAAGTTCGTGTCAGTCAGTCGGGAGTTCAAATTCGTCCGAAAAGAGTTCAAAATCATCGGAAAACGGGTTTACAGTAAAGAGTTTTTATTGTCAAAATCTAATTTGAATGACGAAACGTTTGAAGTTGCATATACTTTGAATGATTCTGACAAATTATATTTTGATAAAGAGTTTCCAATAAGAGGTGTTAAACCAGAAATGATCAAAAAGGTTTTCAAATTAACAGAAATTAATGTTTTTGAAATAAAAGATGAAAATCTTACAAGAAAACCAAAATTTTACACCTCAAGAGTTCAACAACGATTAAACAAGAAAAAAGGTTACAATTTTGGTTCTGGTTTTCAAAAGAAACCAAACCAAAATCGTAGCTACAAAAATAAAGGACTTGGTTTTACTCCACCAGAAAACTAAAAAAATGGAAAATGTTCTAAAACAAATACAAAATTTGTTTCAGGTACAAGCTCGGAAGAGGAAGCAAAAAGCTCATTCTGGAAACAATCTAATCAAGAATTTCTTGCCGAAAAGAAAAAGAATGGAGCTTATGTGAAGAAAGAAACCAGAACCTGTTTCCGATGCAATGAAGCTGGTCACTGTCACACCCCCAAAATCCACCCGCGGAATACCACCGCTTGGGAGCGTGACTGACCAGGATCAAGCCATCAATCATATCAAACCATAGCAATTAATAATAAAAGTAGTTAATATAAGTCACCATGACATGATTGATGTTTCAAAAACCAAACATCGTTTAAATAGCGGAAGCATAGTATGAAATCTCAAAATAGTTATAAGTTCAAATATCGTTCATGATCCGTATCCCACAACGACCTGCTCCTCCCTGTGCAAGCTCCATAATGTACCTAAGGTCCTGCAAGGCATGCAGCAAATAATCAACAAACTAGTTGAGCGAGTTCACAGAAAGTAAGTTCATAATGTAATGCATAAGTATAGCTAGTGGGGGCTTCCCATACTAGTGTGTACTAAAGGTGGGGGTTTCCCATGTTCATCCTGGCTAATGAGGGCTTCTCATTAACGGTACTTACTAGACTAACTTCCGACCATGTGTTCTTCTTTACCGAGAACAGGAAAACGTACAGGGTCACGTAGGCTTTACGTGACGTGCCCTTCCCCGAGGACAGTGGTACGCGTGGGGGCTACGTAGGCTTTACGCAGCGTGGCCTTCCGACCTGGAAGCCAGTGAATGGTATTGGGTTACGTAGGCTTTACGTAACGTGTCCTTCCCGACCCGGGAGACATATGGCAAGTATACTGGGTTACGTAGGCTTTACGTAACGTGTCCTGACTAACCTGAGGACGATGGTCTATAGTCTGGTATATGCGTAAGTACGAGTAATCATTCCATTTCATCATATCCAACCCAATTCCCAACCCGGGAATCCCATGCCTTGGCTGTGTGAACTCACCTTGGTTTGCTCGGCAGATACACAGAAAGTACAAGTAGCAAGTAAATGATCACTCACGTCCTATCATGGTTATTATACGAGTCAGGTTCGTATATAGCACGTATATAGTAATCACGTATAGTCATGGCAAACATGTACGCACGTAAACAGATAAGACATAGCATGTGAGGATCCAATTGTTCTAAGTCCATTCATACCCGGCCCAATGACATAAGCAGCCCAATAACAAAACAATCCAGATTCTCAATCGGCCCAAATAGCAAACACATACAAGTCCATTAATAAACAGTCCACAATTCAAATCGTTGGGCTCAATAGATTGGGCCCGTGACAGTGAAGGCCCAACAGTGTGCGTGTAAAGGGTGGTCTCGAGTCGCAACGGAGATCTCGAGTCGCAACCGGAGATTACGAGTCGCAACGGCTGGTTGCGAGTCGCAAATGGAGATCTCGGTTCATCATGGTCTGGTTACGAGTCGCAACGGGACTCGCAACCGTGGTTCCGGCTGGTGCTGTTAGTGGTCTCGAGTGGGGTTCCGACTCGCAACGAGTGATGCCGAGTCGCAACCGCGTGTGTAACTGGTTTCCATAATTCCTGCATTGACTATCCCGTGATTCTAGCAAACATCTACGGCAGTTTCGAAATCAGATCAATCACAGAAATTCATCAACAGTTGATTTAGATTTCATGCATATTCATAACCATTCAAGAACATCGAATCAACGTGAACTGCATTCATATGAACAACAATCTATTTCTATGAGCATGTAACCGTGACTAATTACCTAGCCCAAAAACTTAGCATATCCACAAGTTAACATCCGAATCCTATAGCATAACAACAGATTTCATCGAGTTTCATCCGATCCGTATGAACATGTTAACAATCCGAAACACATATTAACATTTGATTTATAACAAAGCACACATGTAAACCGGTTCTATCACAATCAACCATACTAGCATCATCCGAATTACATCATGTAATGTTCAAGAATCATATAAAATCATCATGTAAACGCATAGATCATAATATCATCACATACAATCAAATAACAATGTACACTAACCGGTTGGAATCAAAGAGAGGGTGAGCCGAGAAGTGTTGTTCGCCGTTGGGTTCCAAGTAAACGAGAGAGAGAGAGAGCAAAACTTCTAGGGTTTGTGTGTGTGTTCGTGATTTGCAAAAGTGGTGAAACAAGACCCCTAAACTCAGTTTTGTGTGTTGCGAGTGGGGAGTGGGCCGAGCCCACTTGGTTGTCTAATGGTCCGCGTGCACAAGGAGTGGCCCAAAGGGCTTTGTGTGGCCGGTTTGTGTAGTTTGGGCTCGTGCAACACATAACATTCATACATACACAACACACGTAAACAATTATTCATTTAAAATCATATAATTCAGTTCTCATGAGCACGTAACGTTACATCAAAGCATGTCTAAAGTTCGAGTTGTCACATTATCCCCAACTAATTGGAAATTTCGTCCCGAAATTTGGTATGCACTCACTGAGGAAGCTAGGTAAACTGTACTGTTCACTGGTTTTCCTGGGGTGTCACATCCTCCCCCCGTTGATCTGGAATTTCGTCCCGAAATTCCGAAGTAGTAGCTTCAGCCTCAGTAGTGGTTGCCTTGTTCCCGAATAACTGGGGGTACTTTTCTGTCATCCTGTCCTCGCGTTCCCAGGTGTACTCTGGGCCACGTTTGGAGTTCCAACGAACTCGGACAAGAGGGATTCTCTTGTGTTTGAGGACCTTCACATCCCGGTCCGTGATTTCGACTGGTTCCTCGACGAACTGCAACCGCTCGTCGATAGTGAGTTCCTTAAAAGGAATGATAAGATTTTCATCTGATAGGCACTTCTTTAGGTTCGATACATGAAAGACATTGTGAACTGCCCCGAGTTCAGCTGGTAATTTCAACTTGTAGGCTACCTTGCCAATCTTTTCTATGATTTCGAATGGTCCGACGTATCGCGGATTCAGTTTACCCCGTTTGCCAAAACGAACTACACCCTTCCAGGGTGAGACTTTCAATAAAACCCGGTCCCCGACCTCAAATTCCAATGGCTTTCTACGCTTATCTGCGTAGGCTTTCTGACGGTCTCGTGCTGCCGCCATGCGTTGTCGTATCTGTGCAATCTTTTCTGTGGCGTCCACTACAATCTCTGGACCCGTGATCTGACTATCCCCCACCTCTGCCCAACAGAGAGGTGACCGGCATTTACGCCCGTACAATGCCTCGAATGGAGCGGCTTGGATGCTGGTGTGATAACTATTATTGTATGAGAACTCCACTAAAGGGAGATGCTTTTCCCAGCCGTTGCCGAAATCGATAACGCATGCCCGAAGCATGTCTTCAAGCGTTTGGATCGTTCGCTCAGACTGCCCATCCGTCTGAGGGTGATAAGCTGTGCTCATGTCTAATCGTGAGCCAAAGGATTTATGCATTGCTTGCCAAAGTTCTGACGTGAATCGTGCATCGCGATCCGAAATGATAGATGTGGGCACCCCGTGCCTCGAGACAACTTCTTTAAGATATACGTCTGCGAGAGTGGAGAACTTATCCGTTTCCTTAATCGGCAGGAAGTGTGCAGACTTGGTGAGTCGATCAACTATGACCCATATTGTATCGTTCCCACGCTGGGATCTAGGTAAACCCGTAACAAAATCCATGGAAATTTCTTCCCATTTCCACTGAGGTATCTTAGGCTGCTGTAGTAGACCAGCTGGTTTCTGATATTCGACCTTGACTCTTGCACATGTCAAGCATTTTCCAACATACGTAGCAATGTGGGCCTTCATACTAGGCCACCAATAGGTAGTGCTGATATCGTGGTACATTTTATCCGACCCTGGATGTACCGAATAGCGAGACTTGTGTGCTTCGTCCATCACAAGTTCGCGTAAACCGCCATAAAGAGGGACCCAAATCCGGCCCGTTACATAATAGGCGCCGTCTGCCTTCTGTTCCATCTGTTGTCGTGAGCCGCGTAAGGCTTCAGCCTTGACGTTTTCGGGCTTCAATGCTTCTACCTGAGCATTTCGTATCCGTGCAGGAAGGCTAGACTGGATCGTAAGCTGTAGCGCTCGCACGCGCTTCGGTAAGGTGTCCTTTCGACTAAGGGCGTCAGCCACAACATTGGCTTTGCCTGGATGGTACTTGATAGCGCATTCGTAATCGTTCAGTAATTCAACCCATCGCCGTTGACGCATGTTCAAATCCTTCTGCTTAAGGATATGCTCGAGACTCCTGTGATCGGTGTAAATCGTGCACCTGGTACCGTACAGGTAGTGTCGCCATATCTTAAGCGCAAAAACAACAGCTCCCAGCTCTAAATCGTGCGTCGTGTAGTTCCGTTCGTGAACCTTGAGTTGACGAGAGGCGTAAGCAATAACCTTGTCGCGCTGCATTAACACACATCCCAATCCCCGAATGGATGCATCACAATATACTACGAAGTCTTCTGTGCCCTCTGGCAATGAGAGAATAGGTGCACTGCAAAGTCTATCCTTTAGGTGCTGAAAAGCAGTCTCCTGGGGCTCTCCCCAGCGATAGGTAACACCCTTCTGTGTCAGTAGCGTAAGCGGCTGAGCAATCTTCGAGAAATCCTTGATAAACCGTCTGTAGTAACCTGCCAGACCCAAGAATTGGCGTATCTCTGTCGGTGTACGCGGTGCAGGCCAGTTTCTGATCGAATCTACCTTGGATGGATCGACATGGATCCCATCCTTGTTCACCACATGGCCCAAGAAGTGGACTTCACGAAGCCAGAAGTCGCATTTAGAAAGTTTAGCGTACAGCTGTTCCTTCCGAAGGAGTTCCAAAATAAGACGAAGATGCTGTTCGTGTTCCTCCTGACTCTTGGAGTAAATCAGGATGTCGTCGATGAACACAATGACGAACTTGTCGAGATAGGGTTTGCACACCCTGTTCATAAGATCCATAAATACCGCAGGCGCGTTCGTTAACCCGAATGGCATGACGAGAAACTCGTAGTGACCGTAACGAGTTCTGAAGGCTGTCTTGGAGACGTCCTCATCCCGGACTCTCAACTGATGGTACCCAGACCTCAAGTCTATCTTCGAGTAGTAACACGACCCTTGCAATTGGTCGAATAAGTCGTCTATGCGTGGAAGAGGATAACGGTTCTTCACCGTCACCTTGTTGAGTTCACGGTAGTCGATGCACATCCTGAACGTACCGTCTTTCTTCTTCACGAAAAGCACTGGAGCTCCCCAAGGCGAAGAGCTTGGTCGTATGAAACCCTTTTCCAAGAGTTCCTGCAGTTGCTTTGACAATTCCTCCAATTCTGATGGAGCCAGACGATATGGTGCGCGAGCTATGGGTGCTGCTCCTGGAGTGAGCTCGATCTGAAATTCGACCTGACGATGAGGCGGTAAGCCAGGTAAGTCTTCAGGAAACACCTGAGGGTAATCGCGTACAATTGGAATATCCTCCAATTTCTTTTCCTTTGCTGATGCGTCTGTAACGAGAGCCAGAATGGCTGCGTGACCTTTTCGTAAGCACTTCTGAGCCTTCAAGAAAGAGATGATGCCAACCACAGCACCACTCTTGTCGCCTTGAACTTCTAGAGGTTCCTGACCCGAACGAGGAATGCGAATAACCTTTTCGCTGCATAAGATTTCTGCCTGGTGTTGGGACAACCAATCCATCCCAATCACGACGTCGAAGCTACCCAAAACTATGGGAATGAGATCAATAGAGAAGGCTTGACCAGCTAAGATAAGATTACAACCTTGAACTACGTGCGTGGCTTCTAGACTTTTACCGTTAGCTAACTCTACTACGTGTTTGGTGGGTAAAAGTGTTGGTGCACGTTTTAGCAGTTGACACATTTTCACAGACATATAGCTTGTATCCGCACCCGAATCAAACAAAACAGTAACGTAAATATTGTCGAGGAGAAACTTACCCATAACAACGTTGGGATCGTTCACTGCGTCGCCCCGACCTAGTACGAATGCACGACCACGAGCTTCATTGCCGTTATTGTTGTTGTTCCCGCCGTTGTTATTCCCATTGCCCTGGTTATTGTTGTTGCGATTCTGGTTCAACTGAGGGCAATCGCGTTTGAAGTGACCTTCAGCCCCACACTGGAAACATCCTCGGTTCCCACGCTGTGGCTGCTGCTGCTGCTGCTGGTTTTGTGGAGCTGGTTGCTGAGGCTGCTGATTCTGATTCGCAGGACGAGGGCTCCTGCAGTCTTTGGCCTCGTGCCCCATCTTAAGACACCTTTGACAGCGACCCTTGTTACATGGGCCGTGGTGATGCCTGTTGCAGTTGTGGCACCTGGGTTGACTACCCTGATATCTCCTCTGTCTGTGACCACCAGAGGATTGCTGACTGGGACTCTGATAGTGGTCGATTTTCTGTTGCTGAGCTTGTGGCTGAACGGTCGCTGAACCTTTACTAGAATCTCCATCCCATTTTCTTTTACTGTCACCAGATGTAGCAGGAGTAACTGAGGTGGTGACGTTAGCAGTAGCGTTAACACGCTTGGGCAGTTTATTCTGATCAACTGCCTGATCGGTGATACGGTGAGCGAGACGTTGAATTTCCTGTATGTTTTCGAGGTTAGCCGACGTCACGTGGCTCTGAATTTCTGGCGCCAATCCCTTGAGATACAACTCAATGCGCTTGTATGGAGGGTCCACCATAGTTGGACACAGAACGGCCAGCTCATTGGACCGTTTGGTATACGCTTCGATTTCCGATCCAACCATTTTCAAGTTATAAAGCTCATCTTCCAGCTTGTGTATGTCTTCCCGCGTGCAATACTCACGCTTGATGAGTTCCTTAAAGTCGTTCCATGGGGTGGCGTTAGCAGCTGCCAACCCTAAGATCTGAACTTGGGCGTTCCACCAAGTTAACGCTATTCCTTCCAAAGTGCCAGTAGCAAACTTGACCTTGCGAGCCTCAGGGCACTCGCACATTTCGAATACCGATTCTAACTTCTCGAACCAGTGGAGGAGTCCAACCGCTCCTTCTGTGCCGCTGAAAGAGTTTGGACGACAGTCCATGAAATTCTTGAACGTGCAGACAGGCTGCTGCGCGTGTTGACCTATTGTGTATGAATAGGACGAGAGTTAAATACGAGTGCTAGTGTAGGATCTAAAGATCCTAGTGTGTGCCTATACTGCAGGATA
The DNA here is from genome assembly GCF_002127325.2 of Helianthus annuus. Classification (NCBI taxonomy): domain Eukaryota; kingdom Viridiplantae; phylum Streptophyta; class Magnoliopsida; order Asterales; family Asteraceae; genus Helianthus; species Helianthus annuus. Next base: position 35,309,937 of record NC_035446.2, on the reverse strand, counting down.
TACTACCTGCTTGAGCTGCTGCAACTGCCGCAGCAACTTGAGCTTGAACGAGAGCCTCTAGCTGGGCTTGTGTCATGTTGATTCGTCCAGACATGATCTTCATAGTAACAAGTAGCATACGTAAGAATGGTTCGCGAGTAGGGCGATGACAGAAAAGTGTAGGCATATAGGTGTTCTCATGAAATCAAAGCATGTGTATCTAAGCGTAATGCGAGCAAAGTTCTAAACAGTTCTAGCAAACAGGCAATAAACATAAACCTTATTACCTAGGATGTCGAGTCTTGCACGTGGAGCGAAGCGTCGTTGTGGATCGTTGAGAGCACTATACTGGTTATAGTCTGGTTTTAATAAAAACGTTTTCCCATATTAAAACCAAGTTCTCTATAACCAATGGCTCTGATACCAATCTGTCACACCCCCAAAATCCACCCGCGGAATACCACCGCTTGGGAGCGTGACTGACCAGGATCAAGCCATCAATCATATCAAACCATAGCAATTAATAATAAAAGTAGTTAATATAAGTCACCATGACATGATTGATGTTTCAAAAACCAAACATCGTTTAAATAGCGGAAGCATAGTATGAAATCTCAAAATAGTTATAAGTTCAAATATCGTTCATGATCCGTATCCCACAACGACCTGCTCCTCCCTGTGCAAGCTCCATAATGTACCTAAGGTCCTGCAAGGCATGCAGCAAATAATCAACAAACTAGTTGAGCGAGTTCACAGAAAGTAAGTTCATAATGTAATGCATAAGTATAGCTAGTGGGGGCTTCCCATACTAGTGTGTACTAAAGGTGGGGGTTTCCCATGTTCATCCTGGCTAATGAGGGCTTCTCATTAACGGTACTTACTAGACTAACTTCCGACCATGTGTTCTTCTTTACCGAGAACAGGAAAACGTACAGGGTCACGTAGGCTTTACGTGACGTGCCCTTCCCCGAGGACAGTGGTACGCGTGGGGGCTACGTAGGCTTTACGCAGCGTGGCCTTCCGACCTGGAAGCCAGTGAATGGTATTGGGTTACGTAGGCTTTACGTAACGTGTCCTTCCCGACCCGGGAGACATATGGCAAGTATACTGGGTTACGTAGGCTTTACGTAACGTGTCCTGACTAACCTGAGGACGATGGTCTATAGTCTGGTATATGCGTAAGTACGAGTAATCATTCCATTTCATCATATCCAACCCAATTCCCAACCCGGGAATCCCATGCCTTGGCTGTGTGAACTCACCTTGGTTTGCTCGGCAGATACACAGAAAGTACAAGTAGCAAGTAAATGATCACTCACGTCCTATCATGGTTATTATACGAGTCAGGTTCGTATATAGCACGTATATAGTAATCACGTATAGTCATGGCAAACATGTACGCACGTAAACAGATAAGACATAGCATGTGAGGATCCAATTGTTCTAAGTCCATTCATACCCGGCCCAATGACATAAGCAGCCCAATAACAAAACAATCCAGATTCTCAATCGGCCCAAATAGCAAACACATACAAGTCCATTAATAAACAGTCCACAATTCAAATCGTTGGGCTCAATAGATTGGGCCCGTGACAGTGAAGGCCCAACAGTGTGCGTGTAAAGGGTGGTCTCGAGTCGCAACGGAGATCTCGAGTCGCAACCGGAGATTACGAGTCGCAACGGCTGGTTGCGAGTCGCAAATGGAGATCTCGGTTCATCATGGTCTGGTTACGAGTCGCAACGGGACTCGCAACCGTGGTTCCGGCTGGTGCTGTTAGTGGTCTCGAGTGGGGTTCCGACTCGCAACGAGTGATGCCGAGTCGCAACCGCGTGTGTAACTGGTTTCCATAATTCCTGCATTGACTATCCCGTGATTCTAGCAAACATCTACGGCAGTTTCGAAATCAGATCAATCACAGAAATTCATCAACAGTTGATTTAGATTTCATGCATATTCATAACCATTCAAGAACATCGAATCAACGTGAACTGCATTCATATGAACAACAATCTATTTCTATGAGCATGTAACCGTGACTAATTACCTAGCCCAAAAACTTAGCATATCCACAAGTTAACATCCGAATCCTATAGCATAACAACAGATTTCATCGAGTTTCATCCGATCCGTATGAACATGTTAACAATCCGAAACACATATTAACATTTGATTTATAACAAAGCACACATGTAAACCGGTTCTATCACAATCAACCATACTAGCATCATCCGAATTACATCATGTAATGTTCAAGAATCATATAAAATCATCATGTAAACGCATAGATCATAATATCATCACATACAATCAAATAACAATGTACACTAACCGGTTGGAATCAAAGAGAGGGTGAGCCGAGAAGTGTTGTTCGCCGTTGGGTTCCAAGTAAACGAGAGAGAGAGAGAGCAAAACTTCTAGGGTTTGTGTGTGTGTTCGTGATTTGCAAAAGTGGTGAAACAAGACCCCTAAACTCAGTTTTGTGTGTTGCGAGTGGGGAGTGGGCCGAGCCCACTTGGTTGTCTAATGGTCCGCGTGCACAAGGAGTGGCCCAAAGGGCTTTGTGTGGCCGGTTTGTGTAGTTTGGGCTCGTGCAACACATAACATTCATACATACACAACACACGTAAACAATTATTCATTTAAAATCATATAATTCAGTTCTCATGAGCACGTAACGTTACATCAAAGCATGTCTAAAGTTCGAGTTGTCACAGTCACATTGCATGGAACTGTCCGAAAGCGACAAACACAAAACAGGGAGTTTCTGGAAAACTGAAAGAAGTTATTGTTGATAAAACCGAACCACCAACTGAACAATTTAAAGTTTTCAAAAATTCAACATTTGAAGTTGGTGAGTGTTCGAAGAGATTTTACAGGCTTAGTGTGAAACTTGACAACCAAGAATGGGTTGTTAAGAAATCTGAGGGAAAATCTGGTAATGAATCTGATTCCACAAAATCAGAGGAGCCACAGTTTGATGAGAGTGTTGAAAACTCAGTTCCTTCAATGGATGACGAGAATTTTCCACCACTGAGGACTGAGAATTTTAAAAGCAAAGTTGGAAAATCTGATATCTCAAATCAGAGTTTTTCTGAAAAAGATAACTTTGATGTTGAGAAAGCATTTAATGGGAAAGTGAAGAAATTTTTTGGAAAAATGGTTGATGGAAAGGTGAAAGGGGTAAAGGATTTCTACGCTAAAAAGAAAGCAACTTACACCCCAACAAAATCTGAATTGAAATCACCCAAGGCTGGTCAGGCTTGGGTGGACATTTTCTTTGCTTGAAAAACCTGACTTGCTGGAGATCCCAAGTTTGTAATCGTGGATCAGGAATCGGCATCATTCATGTATTATGAGTTTGTATGAAAAATTCTTGAAATTGTTAAAATTTTACAGGTTAAATGACTACGCCGGAGCTTCCAGGTTGGTAAGTGAGAAGCAGGAATCGGCATTCTGATTGGTAAAATGGTTTGTGTAGAGGTGACATACCTACATGTGGTTATTTTTACAAGTGGTTTAGAGGTTACTTGATTGCAAACAGTGAATCCTCATTAAGTTGTACTTGATTTACTGCATTTGATAAAACTGACAAGATGATGAACCATATCCCCGTACTTAAACAAGTGGTAAACTTACAAGTGGTAAAAACAAACTTATTTTCTGGAAAAATCATTTTGATTAAAACAAACTTAAGTGTTTTGAAATCTAAATGAGAAAATAGGTGATAGGGGGAGTTCTGATTGTTTATGCCAAGTGAATGGCGAATTGATGCATTTGATATCGGTTGTCATATTTCTATACAGTTTGTTTTCAATTTTCGTTAATGTGTTTGCATTTTAGGGGGAGTATAAATTTTCAGAAAATCCAAAAACATTAGAAAATTTGAAAAAGACAAAAACATGATAAAAACCAAAAATGAGTTTGTTGTGAAAAAGAGGAAATGATAGTACATCAGTGGACTATCACAACATGCTGAAGATTTGGAAAGTTTAAAAGTGATAAACAATCTTACTGTGGATGTGTCAGTAGATTTTTGCACATTTAATAGATTGTGACGAGATATAAACCTAAAAAATCAAAGTTGCTTATTCTGTGGGTTAACAAAACTGCTTGGATATATAGGTAACCCCTGAAATCTTGTTTGAAAGGTCCCTTATTCTGAGATACTAGGTCTTTATGCTCAGTGATATCTGGGGTATTATCCCGGGACTTCTGCTGAATGGAAGTTCTGACCTAGTCCCCGGATAATACTTTCTGCAAATGCTTGAAACACAGCACCGCCCTCAGCAAGCTGATGAAACAATAAAATTGATAGTCGCTGCTGTTGTAACAAAAGATCCTCTAAAGGGGACACACCAAAAGTCGAAGCCGTCATCTCTCTGCGTATATGGAAGTATCGACCTGAGCTCTCACGGCCCTCGCAATTAACCCCTTTACAGATATCATCTGTGGTATACTCACCTGTAAGACTGAATATTGGGATCTGGATACGGGAGTATATTCAAGTAGTGGGACACACGGATAAGTTTAAGTACTTAAGACATTAATATCGTATCTCTGATCAGTTGAACTTTGTGTGAAAATTTAAGTGGACCAGTATACTGACAATCTAGGTAATTGTTTAGAACTTAAAATGAAAATGAAACTTAACGGAGTTGGTGATTTGTCTCAAAAAACTGATATGATCCTCTTACACAAACTCACAAAAATATTGTATGTAAATATTTCTTTACTGCATTTTAATTCTCTTATTTCAAAAATCCAAAAAGATTTTAGTGTGTTTTAGCATAAATTTTGAAAAAATTCAAAACGATTTTCGACAAACTGATATTGAAGAGCTAATTTTCAAAATTCCGAGTGCCAAACATGATGAGCAATATTTGAGGGGGAGTGTATGTTTGGAATTAAAATGTTTTCATAATCTACCCTTTCAAGTGGTTCATCAATATCTGTGTTTGTTTTGAAGAAGATTCTGAGTTAGTGCATGTGTTTATGTTTGAAATATGTATGTGAGAGAAATTTTACTTTGAGGTAGAGTTTTTGCAGGATAAGATGAAAAGCTGTTAGACGGAAAGCCAGATAACGATCCTAAAGCTGATGATGCTGATGATATGAAGAAATGCCAGCATATCGCAAGGGGGAGTCTGAAGACCTGCAAGAAAAGACTGAGAGTGAAGCCCAGAGACAGATCAAGACTGAAGATTGTGAAGACTCGACACTTAAGACTCATCAACATCTGAGGGGGAGTCTGTTAGTGCATTCATCTGTCGTCTTCGTCTTAATATCGAGTCTCGGGTTCGGTGCGGTTTGGAACAAAGATTATGTCATCATCTTTGATGATGACATCACTATTGTGACATCATCTTTGCATCATCTCATATAGGACAAAAGTTAAATGGTCCAATGAGAGGCTATCGTTTGAAGTTGATTGAAGATGTTGACTTCCGTTTGTAATAGCTTGGTCGTTTGAAGATGACCGTTTGAATTAATGTTAACCGTTTGAGTAGTGGTCGTTTGAGATAAGGTTCCGTTTGAAGGGTTTCAAACGGTAGGGTCGTGTACTATATATAGGTTTCAAACGTTGTCATTTGTAACGGTTAGGCAAAGTGATACAGAAGTGCTGCCGGTATTTCCTTTCATTGTAAACACTGTTATTTGAATATACAACAGGTTTAAAGTGTATCGCAAGCTGTTTTTTACATCCGTTTCTTTGTTTCCGCCTCTGAAACGGACTAGAGCTCTTCCGAACGACTCATTCAGGTCGAAATCGATCCTACACATTTTGTGCACATCAAATACCCCCACACTTGAATCTTTGCTTGGCCTCAAGCAAAACTCTTTATAATGTGGCTTTATTCACTCCCAACTGGAATGGGTAGAAGAGAAGGTTTTTGGGCTTGTCATAGAGTGTCGGGAATTCCAAGATTATTTAGGTTTTATTTTTATTTATTTACAATCCTATTCGTCATGATTTATTAAAAACGTTTCTTAAGATAAATCATTTATTAGGGCATAACATACCTCTTTAAAATTCCATTTATATACAAGTTCACATACCTCACGGGGGAATCACTCAACACTCGGCCGAAGGTGTATTTTTTTAGTGAATCACTCGAGAGCGGCATGGAACTTACTCCTACCATAAGCTTGCCAAAGCAATCAATCCTCCTCCTTTTTAACTTTATACCTTTGTAAATATTAAGAGGACTTTTTGGGTGAAGGGTTAGGCTTGGGCTAAAGGTGGGTGGTTGGGTTAGTGGTTAGTAAAAAGGGCGAAAAGCGTAACAAACGTCGGTTTTTGAAAGACTTTTTTTTTCACATTTTTATTTTATTTTGATGAACCATTTGTTTTAAACAAAGTTATTTTTTTATGAACTTGTTTGTTTGTTTGGTTTCATCAAATATATATATATATATATGGATAAGGAAGAGTCATTAGAAAACCGAACGTAAAGGTTTAGGTAAAAAGGGTGATGGTTTTGGGTTAAGAAATGAAAAGGTTTAGGCTCAAAGGGGTTAACTAGGGGGATTTTGGGTAGGTGGTAAAAAAAAATTGAAAAATAATGGTGTAGAAAGAAAAAGGGTTAGTCCTAATGCCTCCATCATTTACTTACTCGGGTTTAAGTTGGTAAGGACCAGGAATGTATTATTGTGGCAAGTTCTAGAGGCGTACGAACCAAGCGGCTATTCACACAAGAAACGACAAATGAGCATTTAGTGTAAAGATATGTATTTGTATGCTCGTTAAAGGCTCAAAACTCACTTTTGTGGGAAAGGGTTTTTATGTGATCAAGTATATATAATCAAATTTTAACTAAGTTTGTCTTGCCTTTTCGTAATTTTCTTATGTTGGTTCTTTTTATCACGACGCTATCGGTTGTAAACTTGTAAAAATATAACTTTGTTAGAACTTGAATTCCCAACTTAAACTTAGACAAGTAAAAAAAATGAAATTTTTTTGAAAAAATTTGGGGTGATTAGCGGTTCCAATAGAGTTTTGTGTAAGGCTTGTTATTAGGACTTGCAAAATTCAAGGTTTTAGCATCCCCCCCACACTTAAATTACACATTGTCCTCAATGTGTCCCAAAAATAAGTTTTTAGGTTGATTGAATGTGTAAAATGGTGTTAAAAGCTAAATTTTATGTTACTGGCATCCTGGGCACGGCTCCGTGGGGACCGGGCACGGCCCCGTGTTCAGGTGCCAGCGACAAAAATTAAAGAAAAGAAACAGAAGCCTGGACACGGGGGCGTGTTCAGCGAACACGGCCCGTGTCCAGTTACCTGAACTGGGCAATTTTCTGCAAAGTGTGCAGCACGGGGCCGTGTTGGGCGGACACGGCCCGTGCTGAGCTTACTGTAATGAAGAAATTGTTGTCGGATGGCCCTGTTTTCGTGCATGGGGCTATGTTTCTCGTTTCCCTTGTTATCCTTGACCAACCCGAGTGTGTTTTATTCCTGCAAATTAAAATTAAACTAAAAGATTAAACTAAAAGATTAAACTAAACTAAGGATAGTTCCGCGGAATGCCTCCGTGGTGCGCCACGTTTATAAGGGTCCTTGGCTAGACTGTCACACCCCTAATTTCCATGTGTCACCGGTGGGCCCGGTGGGGGAGTATCGTGACGTAATTGATATCATCATAGTCAAACAACACAAATTATAATGCACAGCGGAAGCAAAAAGATAGATTTATTCCAACCAAACGATTATTGTAATATTTAAGTATCACAATGTAGTTGAAATAGATCCACAGGCGGATCAAAATAAAAAGGAGAATTGTTCAACAGATTTATTGCATCCAAGCTTGCGAGACTCTAAACGATGCTAAGGAGAGGCCAGCCTATTACGTGTAGAACCCGCACTTAATCTTTTGGGGAAAATACGCCAGCTTACACTGGTAAATACAATTTAACTGACTCATTTTGAAAATGTTTTAAAAATTGATTTGAATGCACAAGGCATAAAACTTTTTATAACTTGGGATAATTAATCAAATTTAAACTTGTAAAAGAATTACATGTTTGTTATGCGTTTAGTCGTCCGGTTCGTGTCGGGTTTAAGATTAATAGACACACCACTTAGTATAAATCCGCGGTGGGAAACCAACGGTTATACCTTAATAAATATGGACACATTGTCGGGTGTACGCCTACACCCGCGTGTCAATGTCGTGGCCATTTCATGAATGATGCCAAGGATATCCGGGACATGGTCATTAAACACCCAAAGGCATAAAACAAGCAAAACAAATTTTTAAACGGGTCATCTTGATAATACTTAACCACTAATCGATAAAGGTCAAATGCCCGACCAAGCGGTATTTTATATACCGTACCCCAAGCCCATATAAGGGAAATAAGTTAAAAGTATTTACCTGAGCAAGTACAAACCACAACAAGCAAGTGCAAGTATCTTTTACTGGATCTCCTATTCTGGAACGAAGGTTTATAATAACCTATTAGAATCCTAACGGGTCTTTAATTTAGCCTAAGCTTAGACCGGTTAGTTTTCAAGGATGAATACGGTTCAATCGCATGAAAGGTGAAAACCGGTTTAGAATGTGGTTTTTGACCCGACAAGCTTGCATGCTTGTTTAATATGGGTAACATAATCACATTCTGGGTTTTGAGACAAAAAGATATGGTTTGACCCGTTTCGGCAAATATGTGTAAACTAGTTACATAAGCCGATCCGAACGCGAAAGTGCGTAACGAGTAACCATAATAATTATATACAAGTTTCCTGAGTTAATATGTACTAAATATGTTGATATATAAGTAAGATATTATGCCCAAAGTGGTTTTTAACTCAAACTATGCCCCGAAAGGGTATTTTAGTCATTTTTAAAGGGTATAAAAGAGTTAAACTAGTAACCTGAGTTACATATCTGAATAAATCAGTAATTATACTTAATTTATTATGTTATAACAGTAGGGTATCATATATATGTGAATTTTATTAATTATAACCATCCTATGCACCGAAAGGGCATTTTGGTAATTTCACATAAGCCTAAAAGGTCAAAACTGGAAACCTGAGTTTAAAACTTTAGCTTACTGTTATAATATAAAAAATTACCAAATATATCAGTAGGTATCAACCCTTATACATATAAACTAGTTTTGATAAATACTATGTCGTAAAAATGCCCTAAAAGGCGATTTGGAGCCATTTCCGGGTTTTGTATAAAAAGCTGATATTTTTAATATTCCAGAAGGCTCAAAATAATTATTTTAACATAATAAATCAGTAAAAAAAAGGTTTGGGGTCAAAAGGATTTTTAAAACTCATTTTATAGCCTAAAAGGGTAAAACCGGCAATAGCCGAATTAAGCTTAAAACTCTATGTTATGCTTGGCCTAAAAATAAATAAAAATTCCGAAAAATCCCAAACTAATATTATATATCAGTGGGTATAAAGTTTGATATAAAAATTTGGGTTTAGATAGGCTATATGCTAATTATGCTAATTAATTACTAAGGAATCTTCTAATTACGCTAATGAGCATAACTCTTAATCTAGACTCAAACTGATGTCAAATTTTGGGTATAAGTTTATAATTCAGTAACTAAAATATCTACTCTTTTATATTTTCAAAAATCATATTTTAAGGTCATTTGGGCATAATGGTCAACATACGAGCATTTAACGGAAACTTGCATAATAATTAGACAACTAGTGAACCAAGCCGTATAATCATAGAGGGTTATACTAACATGTAACTAGGTCTAAAAGAAGCTTTAAGGCAATCCTAAACTTGGCCTAAACGGGTCAGAACTGAAAGTCAAAGCGAAAGTCAAACTATGCGACTTTCGGTTCCAAACCGGGCCTAAACTGAAAATTGTCGAGTTGAACATGTCTATCCAAGCCGTATAATCATAGAGGGTTATACTAACATGTAACTAGGTCTAAAAGAAGCTTTAAGGCAATCCTAAACTTGGCCTAAACGGGTCAGAACTGAAAGTCAAAGCGAAAGTCAAACTATGCGACTTTCGGTTCCAAACCGGGCCTAAACTGAAAATTGTCGAGTTGAACATGTTTAGACATGTTCTTACATTAATTACCAAGTTATATTAATGATCAAACAAGTTGCATATATCCTACATTGCTAATTATGTATTAATTTGGAATTAAGGATTCTGTTGACTTTTTAAAGTAAGCTTTGACTCGACAATTAACATAGTTAGAGTGGGAATCTGGAAATACCCTTTTAAGGGTTTATTACCCACATAATTACCTACTCAAAGGTATTTTTAATTTGTGATTTGACTGAGTAATTATTGTTTAATCTCGAAGTCAAACCTTAATTACGACGGTTTGACTTTTAGCTAACTAACTAAGCTAAACTTAATTAAGAATGATTAGGATTACTTACAATGGTCCTAAGTATGCTTATGGACTAAGAGGAACTTGATTGGTGTCCAGAGAAGCTCCAAAGATGCTTAAATAAATTTGTAAATGAGCAAGTCCTAATGTTCACAACTTCTTCTCCTTATATAGTGAACGATAATGCACAAGATCTTGCCAAGGAAGTCTACAAATGTTGTGAGATGATCCCAGGTGCCCCTATGTGGCTATATACTGCCTATCATGCTCCTAATTTCAAAAACCACATTACTAAGGCGGTGCAACAGGCTGAACAGGCAGCTTTCCATTTTCTGCTGCCAGCGACAGGCTTACGGACCGTAAGCCTAAGTCCTTGCAGTCCGTATGCTCCTCTTGCGGACCGTATGCTTAAACGGTTGCGGTCCGTAACCGACCCTTGCTCAACTTGCCTAGTTACTGACTTACGGACCGTAAGCCCTTGGCTTTGCGGTCCGTACCCGACGACCAGAGGACAAAATTTTGAGATTTCATAGGTTTTGACCATGCTCTACTTTCCAATCCGAATCTTGTGCATTTCTTTTCAGCTGAGGGTCCCTTTTGCTCAGATATTGCATGCCTTGCATGAACTTACACTACTTTGGCACTTAGTGAAGATTAAAGTGACGGATATTTCAAGAATTCATCTTGGATTCTCATAAGGGTTGGACATTGTTTCAAATTTTCAAGTGTAACTCTTTTAATCCTGAAATTAATTACTGAAGGTTGTAGTAACCATTCGTAGAATCCAATTTTCCATATAAAAATGGAATTTATTTATTTATTTAGGAATAACCGGCTAAATATATATATCGGATGTCTATCATAATGATTTAAGGATCTTGGGACTTATAACTTCGGCCGCTCAGAGGTATTTTAATAGCATGTCGCCCTTGGGTCGTTCAGAGGTATTTTAATAACATGACGCCCTTTTTAAATCCTACCACGCATCCTTACTTGATCCGGTTTCCTGACACGGTTGTCTTATATGACACGTGTCTTTATTTTATTGGACACGAATTTTCGAGGTGTTACATCCTCACCCCCTTAAAAGAAATCTCGACCTCGAGATTTACTGAAACAATTGAGGGTATTTTTCTTTCATCATGGACTCTAACTCCCACGTATATTCGGGACCTCTGCGGGCATCCCATTTGACCTTGACAATAGGCACGTGCTTCCTTCGAAGCTTCTTTACCTGTCGATCCTCAATCGACACAGGTTTTTCCACAAATTTCAAGCTCTCGTCTATGTGCACATCTGTGTGTGGTATCACTAGCGATTCATCAGCTAGACATTTCTTCAGATTGCAGACGTGGAATACATTATGAATACCACTGAGCTCTTCAGGTAAGTTTAACTGTTGGTGCAGTTGTCTGTCGACTACATCTTCGTTCGAGTCTTAGAGAGAGAGAAAGACAAGCCGAGAAGAAATCAAGTGCATATTGTCATATTTAGTTAGAAATGGCAAGGTGGCAAACTTGTAATTAGTGTAAACTTTCATTTAGTTGCCTTGACCATATAAATAGGAGATATGTCATGATTTTAGTTAGACTTTTTGGAGAAGATTTGGAGAAGACTTGGAGAAGACTTTCTAGAGAGAGAAAGTAGAGAGAGAAAGTTGTGTATTTGTGATTCTTGTACCGTACACGTCAAATTTAGCAATGGAATCCCATTAGTAGTACGTTATCGTGTGTTCGGTCACGTTCGTTCACGGATTCCGCACGTGAAACGTTCGTTACGCAATCGAACGGCGTCAAAACCGGTCCTACAAGTGGTATCAGAGCTAGGAGCTCGATTGCTTGATCAAACACGTCGTTCTCGTACAGATTTCATCCGATTCAGAGCCGATTCAGATCCGATTTCGTCGATTTCTTCATATTCTACTCATTTCTTGGAAATTCGACAAATTGAACGTGTTTTCACGGTCCGTTTCGTCTGATTTTTTGATATATTGTGCGACATACATAGTATCAAAACCCTACCAAGTTTCAGATCGAAATTCCAAGTAATTTTGGAGATATCGAAGTTTTTTGGTCCGAAATCACGTCTGGAACCGCTCATGTTTCAGCTATGAACCGCTCGAAAATTTAGCTTGGAACCGCCTTTGTGAACATCTGGAACCGCTTGAAAATTGGTGTGGAACCGCTCGTAATCAATGTCTGGAACCGCTCGTAATTCTTGTTTGAACCGCTCGTAGGTCAACCTTTGAACCGCTCAAAAATCATAGGTTGAATCGCTTATTTGTCTGATCTTGCTGATTGTTGTCGGCTACATCACTAGAAGTTGTTGTTGTCATTAAGTACACGCCATATGTCAGCCAATTCCATGTGCAGCCCATGTGAATCTATTATATTGCCGCCCAAGATTTCACCTATCCAATCATTCTGAAAGGCCTGTTGTTGTTGTTTAGTTGTCTACACCGCCTTCATGGACCAATCCCATATTTTTCACCTGCCGCTCATAAAACATAAACATCAAATCTTGGGCTTTGTAAACTGTCACCGCCCCACTATCAGTTGTGTGTTAAGATCATTTGACCGCCCCATTATCAAAGCCCATTACCCACCGACCCATTAAACAATCTAACCAATCATACCTTTACCCACCGTCCCACTATTTTTAGAAGGCCCACAAGCACCGTCCATATTCAGCCTATTTCACTTTGAGTTGTTGTTTGTGCAGCCCAAGGCCCAATTGTTGATTAGTGTAGTGGACTGGAGGTGCCACCATTTGAACGTAAACACGTGTCGGGTTTGTTTTTTGTGAAAAATGACAATGAGGTTTGATGTGCAAGAAAACAATGATCTTGAGAGAATGAATAGTTGGTATCGAGGATATCTTAGTAGTTCTTATCAGAAAATATCAAAAGAAATTTGGTATGAACGTTTCAAAGGCTTTTTGAGTAAGAAAGATGAAAAATTGGATGATCTGGAGAAACGTTTTGAACGTTTGATAGACTATTTGAAGGAAAATCAAATAGTGATATCAGAAGCTGAGATGGTATCAAAGTTCGCTAATGGTTTATCAGTTGAATGGGATGATGTTTTGAAAAATTTGAAAGAAAATTCTAATTTTTCAAAATTAACTCTGAATAAATTCATCGGCGAACTTAAACATCACGATTATGAGAATTATCAAAAGAAGAGAGAATTATTGGATAAGATAAAAATAAATTTGGAAGATTTAAGTTTAGAAGTGATAAAAGAAATAAACAAAAGAATCAATTTTTGTTTGGGAACAAAAAGAAAGTCGGTGTATGATATGAAAAGAGGCTGGTATATCGATGATAATAGAAATCCTCTTGATCTTGTTACAATCTTTGGTGCAGGTACATACAAGATAGAGAAAGAACAAGTGCCGAAGGTTGAAGAATCTGTGAAAACAGTATGCTTCGAATGCGACAACTTTAAGACTGATAATGACAAACTTGTCAAAGATGCGGAAAGTTTGGCATTGGAAATCAAGAAGTTGAGAGAAGAGAAGCAGGATGATGAAAAACAGATTCTTATGATTCAAGAAAGTTGTGAGAAGTTGAAGGCAGAAAATGACAAACTGTTGGGTGGTTTGGACAGTTTGACATTTGAAAACAGGAAGTTGAAAGAAAATATAAAGGTTTTTGAAAACAAACAGAAATCGTCAGAAGATGAGGATTTCTGGATCAAGCTTGAAAACAAAAACCTGAAAGCCAGTGAATCAAAATTTCAGGAACAGATAAAAATTTTGGAAAATGAAAAGACTGTTCTTGAAAATTTGAAAAATGAACATGAAAATTCAATCAAGTCTCATCTTGAAAGAATATCTAAGCTTGAAGATGAAGCTAAGAGTTCAAGGATCAAGATTGATGAACTTGAAAAGAAATTGATCAGTTTTGCGACTAAATCTGACAAGTTGGATATTCCTTGTCCAAAACCAATCAATTCTGTTCCAATAAGTGACGATGTCACAAACTTTGACTCTGTCAAAGTTAAAGATTGTTATGAAAAATCTGATGATAAAAAGGAAAAATTTCAGAAAACTGTTCTGCAATCAACTGAAAAGGGTGAATGCTCAAAGCAAAAACCTTTGAAGAAGAAAGCAGAACAGAATCAAAAGATTACAAATGAAAAAATTGTTCAAAAAGATAGAAAAAATTCATCAGATCGTTCATTCAATCAAAAGAAAAAATTAAAAAATATAAAAAATGAAAATTCTAAAATTGTTGGTAATAAGTGGTGCAGGTTGGACCACAGTGCTTCAAAGCCAAATCCAGCAAAGTTGAGAAAGGAATATCACCAAGCCAAACAATGCTTTGACTTGAGCGTTTGGACTAAAAATGGTGATTGGTACGATAACAGGGTGTGCTACAGCTGCGGCTATCAGGGGCATATTGCTGTTAACTGCCAGTATTGGAGTTTTGAGACCAGGAGATGCTTTAATTGCAATATCAAAGGTCACATTGCCAGAGATTGCCCAAGAAGATCAATGGGAAGATCAAGGGTTATGTCTCAGAAAATGGCAAAGATTCCAGTCAATGTCAAGCCCCAGGAACAGAAGGCTCGGAAACCTAAAGTTCAAGAACAGTTAATTCTGGAAAAGAAAGTCAAACTTTCACAGGGGCAGAAAGACAGACTGAGGAAGAAAAGAAAGAAAGCAAGAGAGTATTTAGAGAAAATTTTGTCCTCGGGTTCACGGGACAAACAGATTAATAGTTCTGATGAATCTACTCCTTCATCTGCAAAGTTGAGCAAAAAGAATTCATCAGATACAAATCTGAGGACAAAAGAGGAGAAGAAGAAGGAAAAGGTCGGCGATGAATCTGACAGATCAAAGTCGGACAAGCCACCTGCAGGCAATGATTCTGGTACGGTAAAACCAGAGGAGCCTTTGGTTGAGGTAAAAAAGGAGAATTCAGGTTTAGCAATGGATGATGCAAATTTTCCACCATTGTTGAACAAGAATTCGAAATCACCCAAGGACCGTCAGGCTTGGGTGAATCTGTTTAAATGAAAAACCTGACTTGCCGGAGATCCCAAGATGGTATTGCGGATCATGAATCGGCATTTTTCTAAATCTGTTTGTGAAGTTGCAGGACTTGCCGGAACTCCCAGGTTTGTAAGCGAGGAGTAGGAATCGGCATCTTGAGAATTCAACCTAAAGATGGTAATTGGTTGAAAAACAGGTTTGAAGAGCTTGAATTGCTAAATTTACAAGTGGTTGTATGGTAGTGATTGGTCTAGATCTTACAAGTGGTTAAATCAAGGTCATTGAATTGAACTTGATTTAATTATCATTCAAGAATTTGGTAAACAAAGTGATGATTTGAACCCCATTTTACAAAAGATAAAAACAACTAAACTTATTTTCCGGAAAAACCATTCTGATTAAAACAAACTTAAGTGTTTTGAAATCATTATGGGAAAATAGTTTGTTGTGAGGGGGAGTTCTGATTGTTTATGCCATATGGATGGAGAATTGAAGTGATTCTCATCATGTTGTCAGAATTGTACAGTTTGTTTCAAATTTTCCCAGAAAATCAAAATTGAAACATATTTTGATTTTAGGGGGAGTAAAATTTTAAAAAAATTAGAAAATTTGAAAATGTCAAAAACATTGAAAAATGAAAATGAGTTTTGTTGCAAAAAGAGGAGATGATAGTACATCGGTGGACTATCACAGCATGCTAGAGATTTGTAAAGACAAAATTGTTTTTAAACAAGTCTTACTAATGATGTGTCAGTAGGCTTCACACAGTTAGTAAATTGTATTCGAGATATAAACATAAAATCAAAACTTACTTATTTTGTGGGGAACACTACTTGGATATATAGGTAACCCCTGAAATCTCGTTTGAAAGGTTTCTTATTCTGGAATACTAGGTTCTTGTACTCAATTGATGTCTGGGGTATTATTCCGGGACTTCTGCTGAACGGTAGTTCTGACCTAGTCCCTGGCTAATACTTTCTTCATATGCTTGAAACATAGCATAAAGCCCTCAGCTGATTAGACAATAAAATTGATGATCAGTTGTTGTAGCTGAAAAGATCCTCTAAAGGGGACCCACTGCTAAGTCGAAGCTGATATCTCTCTGCTGAACGGAAGTTCTGACCTGAGATCCCTCAGTTCTCGCATTTTTCCCCTAATTTATATACAGATATCATTTGTAGTTATACTTACCTGTAGATCAGAATATTGGGATCTGGATACGGGAGTATATTCAAGAGGTGGGACACTCAAATAAGTTTAAGTGCTAATACATTAAATACGTATCTTGAATCAATTGAAAATTTGTGTAGAGGTTTAAGTGGACAACAATACTGACAATCAGAAGTAAATTTGTTTTTAACATTTGCTGATTAATCAAGATCAACGGTGTTGGTGATATGTCTCAAAAAACCGATATGATCCTCTTGCACAATCTCTCAAAAATAGTGTTCATTTCTGTATTGTTCAAAATTCAAAAATCCAAAAATATTGTATTTTTGTTTGTATTTTGAAAATCCAAAAAGATTTTCGACAACTGATGGTGAAGAGCTGATTTTCAAAATCTCAAAGGCTAAACTTGATGAACAGACGGGTTGGTTAAATCATTTGAAATGTTTAAAATGATTCATTAGGTTGAATCAGAAATTGAAATATTTCAAATTTGTGAATCAATGTTTAATTTGAAAAAGCTATCGAATAATTAGTTGATTCATTAAGTTGAATCACAATTATTTTGGTTTGTGATAGAGTGTTTGAGTTTTGCAGGCTTCTGATCCTGTTGCTACAGAGAAAGCCAGGAGTTGATTTCAATGGTGATAACGATTTCCAGACAGAGATCCCATCATGATGATAGGGGGAGTCTGATGAAAGTTAGAGCCAGAGAAAGTTCCAGGCATATGATTCAAGGAGGAAGTTCCTGATAAAAATTTGATTCCAGGCTGAGTTCCTGAAGAAGACCGAACAAGAGTGAAGAGCTGGAAATGATTGAAGACTCTCACTGAAGATTCCGTCAACATTCAAGGGGGAGTCTGTTGGTGCAGTTGTCTGTCGACTACATCTTCGTTCGAGTCTTAGAGAGAGAGAAAGACAAGCCGAGAAGAAATCAAGTGCATATTGTCATATTTAGTTAGAAATGGCAAGGTGGCAAACTTGTAATTAGTGTAAACTTTCATTTAGTTGCCTTGACCATATAAATAGGAGATATGTCATGATTTTAGTTAGACTTTTTGGAGAAGATTTGGAGAAGACTTGGAGAAGACTTTCTAGAGAGAGAAAGTAGAGAGAGAAAGTTGTGTATTTGTGATTCTTGTACCGTACACGTCAAATTTAGCAATGGAATCACATTAGTAGTACGTTATCGTGTGTTCGGTCACGTTCGTTCACGGATTCCGCACGTGAAACGTTCGTTACGCAATCGAACGGCGTCAAAACCGGTCCTACATTAACTTATAAGCCACTGATCCTATACATTCGATAATCTCGAACGGTCCTATATACCTCGGGCTTAACTTATCTTTCTTACCAAATCGCATCACCCCTTTCCAAGGTGATACTTTGAGCAAAACTTTATCACCAACCTCAAACTTGAGGGGTTTTCGCCTTTTATCAGCATAGCTCTTCTGCCTATCCCGGGCAGCTTTTAGGCGGCCACAAATCTGGACAATCTTGTCCGTTGTCTCAAAGACTATATCGGGACCTGATAATTTAGTGTCTCCTACTTCTGCCCAACAGATGGGCGTCCTACACTTTCTACCATATAATGCCTCAAAAGGCGCAGCCTGAATGTTGGTATGGTAGCTATTGTTGTAGGAGAACTCGGCCAATGGTAGGTGCTTATCCCAGCTACCTCCTAAGTCAATCACATATGCACGAAGCATGTCTTCCAAAGTTTGAATGGTACGCTCACTCTGCCCATCAGTTTGAGGATGGTAAGCCGTACTGAAGTTTACGCGCGTGCCCAAAGACTGTTGGAAACTTTTTCAAAAGTGTGACGTGTATCTGGTATCTCTGTCAGAGATAATAGCCACTGGTACTCCATGTAGAGACACAAGCTTATCAACGTACAGTTGGGCTAACATGTCGGAGCTATAAGTCTCCTTAATGGGTAGGAAATGTGCTGACTTAGTTAGTCTATCTACTATCACCCAAATAGTATCATTTCCTTTCTTTATCTTTGGCAATTTGGTGATGAAATCCATCGTCACCATTTCCCATTTCCAAGTGGGAATTTCAGGCTGTTGTAGCAAACCTGACGGCTTTTGATGCTCAGCCTTGACTTGAGCACACGTCAGACATTTAGCTACATAGGCAGCTATAGACTTCTTCAAGCCTATCCACCAATAGTTTGCCTTCAAATCCTGGTACATCTTATCAGCTCCAGGATGAACGGAATATTTGGAACTGTGGGCTTCCTGAAGGATGACGTCTCGAAGTCCTCCATAAACAGGAACCCATATTCTTCCATTTAATCTCAGGATTCCGTCCTTGCCATAGGATAACTGTTCTTCAGTCACCCCTAGCTTTTCATCAGGGTAGTTAGCTTCCAATACAGCCTCCTTCTGTGCAGCTAACAACCTTTCATTCAAACTGTTCTTGATCTCAATGCTCTTGGCATTAATTCTTATCGGCTTCACCCTTTCTTTTCTGCTCAAGGCATCTGCGACTACGTTGGCCTTGCCTGGATGGTATCTTATTTCACAATCAAAATCATTTAAAGTTTCCATCCAATGTCACTGCCTCATATTTAAATCTTTCTGATTGAACAGATGCTGAAGGCTTTTGTGATCAGAATAGATCACACACTTGGTCCCATACAAGTAGTGCCTCCAAAGTTTTAGTGCAAATACAATGGCACCCAACTCCAAATCATGGGTGGTGTAATTCTTTTCATGCACTTTTAACTGTCGTGAAGCGTAGGCAATGACTTTGCCTTTCTGCATAAGCACACATCCCATACCGGTGTGTGATGCATCACAATAAACCACAAACTCATCAATTCCTTCTGGTAACGTCAACATTGGAGCGTTACTCAGCTTTTGCTTCAAAATATAGAATGACTCTTGCTGCTTAGGCCCCCAATCGAACTTGCTATTCTTGCGAGTCAGCAAAGTCAGGGGTGCTGCAATTCTTGAGAAGTTTTCAATAAATCTCCGGTAGTATCCTGCTAGTCCTAGGAAACTGCGAATCTCCGTAGGCGTCTTAGGCTCTTGCCAGTTCATAATAGCTTCAATCTTCGCGGGATCTACTTGGATACCACGCTCACTGACTACATGTCCAAGGAATTGGACTTCTCGAAGCCAAAATTCACACTTAGAAAACTTG